>NC_091691.1:66645000-67270000 GCF_041296265.1 Equus caballus | reverse complement strand
CAATGCATGCCTTTCTAGTACAAACTCAAGAAATGTTTATAAACTAAATAACGTTCACTGTGCTTCTATTTTACCTCTCATATTTTACCTATTTTACCATACCTTAATTTCTTTATGGATAAGGCCTCAATTGTTCTTTGAATAAAATGTGAAAAACAAGAAAGGACACCCGGAAGCTCTTCCTTTGATCTTTTCAGGTGTTAGAGGCAGGTGAACTGCAGGCTTACATATATTAGTTGGAACTCAGGCCAGTCCCCTCTACTTTAGGGGAAAAGAAATCAACTTAGAACCTTCTAGATGGAAACTTTGCCCTTTTGCTGCTGCCTTTCCTCTTAGAAAACAAGTTAAAAGGTACCATTGGCCAGGTTAATTGACTTACAAGTGTGTCTTTTTAATAAGTGTCATAAAGTATGTCAGGCTGCTGAAACTTGCTTTCAGTGCGTTTTTTAAAAAACTGTTGTCAACCAGATTAAAGTTTATTGTTCGTATGTGCATTCGGTTTTCAGGTGGTAATGAAAGACGCTGAATTGATTTGCCATGCGTAAAGAGAAAAGGGTTGTGTCCTTTGCTCTCTCTCAATGTGCCTTTCCTTCTGTTGTCTCCTCTGAACTGTGTTGCCAGCAGACCTTGTCCAGCTCTGGACTTTTCCACTTGCAGAACGGCTCTCACAGGCTTTTCTATGTCTACACTGAGACTTTCTGGAAGACAGAGTGACTATCTGAGGAGTGTTATCTCATAATGTCTATTAATTTTTAAATGGAGTATTTTGAATAAAATGATTTCTAAACTAACCCTTTTACCCCCACGAGGACTTTAGATCATTTTAGAAAGAAATGCTTTCTTTTGGTTTTAGTTGGCAGATGTTCAGCGTTCTTGTAAAGTCAGCATGGTCCCCATTCTCCCTCAAGTCTCACCCTGACCTTTCTAGCTCCACTTTTCCCTGCAGGACTGCTTCACAAAATGACCTAGAACAAGATTTTGGTAAACAGACTCAAAATATTTGACTTGCCAAGCGTGCTGTTATCCTCCCAATTTCAGGAATAGGGGAAGGATAAAGGGAGGTCTCTAAGTGGTCACTGACAGGACAAGGTTACCCTTTACCCAATCAGTTCCACATACAGTCATTCTGGAATTCACAATCGTCCAACATTATTACTGTGCTTCTACATAGAAATTTTAAGCTGAAGCTTAAGTTTTCCCCTGGGGACTCAATTGGACGTAAATGCATCTATAGATGAGTATCCAGCCAAAGTGGCTGAGGAGCAGGAAGATGATGGGGTAGCTTGTGTTCTCAATCTTAGAACAGTCTCTCACCCTATAAGCCCTTCACTGGCTCACTCAACTTAGCCGATGTGAAAAATGCCATAACCAAACAGAAAGGATTTCTATCCAAGCTAGAAATGCTGGATTTCTGCCCTGATGTCAGAAATACCATCACTTGAGATTTGATGTATTTGTCATTTTATTGTCCATCTTCCCATACTAGAATCTAAACATTAAAGTATGTGCTTTGCAACACTTCTGTGTTGCTGGTGCGTGGCGTAAGTTAGACTCCAATAAATACTGGAGGAAAAAATAACGCTTCTTTTTCTATGCTAATTATCTCTGAACAACACTTCTTTGTACCAAATACTCTAATGTGAAGAGGTTTGCTCCAGACCTTTCATCTCTGCAAGTGAGACCAGGGCTGCTGCCATAGGATGGAGTGGGATGCTGGGAAAGGGGTACGGCTCACATACAAATGGCAGAGTGCAGGGACTGGGTGAGCAGCTCCTCGGTGTTACTGAGGAAGACAGGAGCCTTCGAGTGGTATTCAGGTCACATAAGGGTAGGGGTTAAGAAGCAGGTAGCCAAGTCGTAATTCTGTACATGGAAAATAAGTGAGAAAGTGTAATCATGAACTAAGCTGGGAAAGAGAAAGAGAGGAGACAAATGGAAACAAGAGGAGATAATACAGGACTTGGCAGTGTTAGTACAGACTACAGTGCCTCTAAGTGATTGCTCTAGAGTAGCCAGACGACAACATATGGTGTTTCAAGAGAGTTTAAGAAGGCTGAAAACTTGTAGAATTAGCAGCTTAATGAGCACTGAAAATGTCATACGTTTTTAAAGTGACCCTGTGTTCTCCAAAGCCCTCACATCTCCAGCTTTCCTTTCACTCTGTGGAGCTATCTGTATTGAGTGTGTGTGTGTGTGTGTGTGTGTGTGTGTGTGTGTGTACGGAGGGTTAGGAAGAACACACTCAAGTAAAGTAGCTTTCTTTGTGCCATGATCTTGAGTTGTGCTGATAGAGGGCCTGGCTCTACCTGTATGGTCACTCCTCAGCCCACACATTATACATTTACCCCGTCTGTACAGCCTTGCTCCCTTCTGAAACCAATCCTCCTCCAAACTAGTAAAATATGCAGGGAGCCCTAAGTTAGCACAACGCGTGACTTACCATCAAGCCACCCTCCGTTTTTATGTTGTTAGTCCTGGTAGAGAGATTTCTCTTCGTCCCCAGGACGTGGCCTTTTCCCATTGACCCTGTCTAGTCCCTTGTTTCGTTGCTTTTCACTCAAACTCTGTCCTCAGAAGTTTCTCCTGAGAGTCAGCTGCAGCTTCCCAACATCTTTGAAAGTCATCAGCTGCCTCCTGTGACTGCCCGTCTCTCAGTGAAAGTCCACACTCACTCCTACCTCTGCTGCTTACTCACAGCATTCTCCTTGCCGGAATCCCTCCCACCCGCCTCACTAATTCAAAGCCACAAGGACTATTAGGGCCTTCTGTGACAAAATCAAATTTTCTTCATTCCTTTCTTATTTATTTTTTTGTTTCTCACAGCAAGATTCATCACTGTATAAAATGCTATAATGGTTTGCAGTTTCTATGGTGCTTTCTCGAGGTACTCTCTGTTGTCTCTAATAGCAGCCTTGGGAAATGGGCTGGGCAGGGCTGGTATCCCAATCCACAGAATGTAACCTCGTGGTGGAGAGGTGACTTTGTCAGCTTTAGCACATGCATTTTCTGTCCCTGGTGGCACCAATATTCTGCTCTACTCCATCCCTTCTGATTCAGGAAGGGGTCACAGCATAGGGGGAGGTTACCTAGGGAAGGAGTGTGAAAGACGTGACTTTCAAGTGGAGCCTTGAAAGAATCAACAGATCAGCCTAAGTGGGAGAGGAGCATAGACCAAGGAAAGGAAGTAAACAGCAGGCTGCACGGTCTGAGAACAAGTGTGGGAGAAGAGCCGCCTTTGGGGAATTTGGGATTCTTGGTGAAGTATTAAGAGATGAGGTTGGATAAATTTAACCTATAAGTGCATTTCTGCATGTGTGTGTGTGCGTGCATATGTGTGTGAGGTGGGAGAGAATTTGGTGAGTGATGGCCGAGGAAGGGTCCCAGGAGAGCATTCCTTTCACAAACTCTTCAACTGGCAACAATGAGGAGAACTGAGCTATCATGGAAATAGCACTAGCTTTGAAACCAAAAGATCTGGTTGCTTTTCAGAGTGGCCACAGGGGGCTACACAGCACTTGGCAACACCATCTTCCTGAGAAACACCCTTATGACCCATGAAATGAACATGGTAGAATAACTATTTCAGCAGCATATGCAATTATAAGGGGTTCAAAATAAAAATGAGATAGTATGTTTGAAAGCATACCATAGGCTAGAAAGAGCTCTATAAAAACAATATTTTATTCTCATATTCAGAAGCAGTGACAGAAAACCATGGTGGAAGAGTTAACACACACACGTACATGAGCACACACATATGTGGACATGTCTCAAGAGGGAACACTGTTAAAGCCCACTGTCCCTCTCCCCTAAGCAGAGATGTTGGTCCAACAATTCCCTCGCCTACCATGAGGTCTCCTCCCTCATCTCACAGGCTCCATGAGGCCCCTGGGCTGAGGCCCTTCAGGATACCCATACCGTTATTGCCTCCCCCTATAACCTTCCCCCAACCTTCATGGAAAACAAAGGGCCCTGCTTGGTGTTCCTTTCAGAATACAATGAACGTAACCAATCGGAAGCCACATGAATAATTTAACCTCCCATCAGGGACTGGACAGGATCAGAAGATGCAGCAGCTTCCCAAAATTAATAAAGGCTTTTATAGAGCCATAAAAAGCCATAATTCAATCATTTTAAAAAGGGCACGGAACACAATGCTTATTAAGGACTGGGTGCCGCTGAGGTGTACGCAGGGAGCCTGAGAACGCTCACTCAGCAGCAAGGGCCCCAGTGCACGCCCACCCCCTCCACTTGACAGGCAGATAACCTGACCCAAGCATTTAATAAGCAATATTTACTGATGATTCTTCCCTGCCTGGCTCAGTCAGGGGAGAGTACTAATAAAGAGGATGATTAAAACAGGGGAGGAATTTTTTTTTTTCTATTAACAGTAGGTGATTCTGCTGGGAGTGGGAAAGCCACCTATTTCTAGACACAAATTAAGTTTTTTCTTGAGCCTAGCTAAGTCCTTTGGGGGTGGATTGGTTCAGGCCACCCTTCTCCTCTTTCAGTAACTTAAACGGGGCAATTATAAAATTGCTTTCTCTAAGACTCTGTTTCCTCACTCAGCGGGAATGGCAACACGTGTTTGCTTCCAAATGAAATATTCCAAAATTTCAAGACACTGTGCTTCCATAGTCACTGTCCACAGTGGTTCGGCATGCCCAACTGTTTTATTTGGATGGCTCGTCTATTACTATACGTTCCCCAGGATAAGACTGGGTCAGCCACACTGTGCTCAGAACTCAGAACTCAAGACCAAGGTTGCACAGTTTGTGCAACGCACAAAGGTGGCCCACAAGAGAGAGCAAACGGGGCGGACAACAAGCCGCTTCACTTCAGAGAAAGGGATACCTCCTTACAGGTCTTTCATGTAGAGAAAGAGGGATTTTCTTTTTGTAACTCACACAACGGCACCATTGGTGCTCACAGTGGCCCTGATCTGGTCAGTCACAGAGCTCTATTCTACTCCTGTCCCTTAGGCCTCAGAGTTCTCTTGTGCTAAGTGATTTCTCTCTCTAGCCCATGGTGGCAAGGCTGCCTTTTTGAGGGGCAGAGTGCAGAGGCAGAGGAAGGGACAGGTTAGAACATGCCCCTTCTGCCAAAGGAAACAAAAGTCTCAGACCTGGAGGATCTCGGCAGGTGTGGCCCAAGCATGCCTTTCTCTGCCCATTTCTGACTTTGCTATTTATTGGGACAAGTGTCCCAGGGCTGCCAGAGCAGAGGCATTTTTAGTAGCAAATAACACATAAATAAGTAACTAGCTTTGCAGCCAGGATGGGCTCTCAGTGACTTGTCTGACCCATATAGCTTCCACGCGCTTTGCTCTCCTAGCTGCCTTCCCAAAGCACGAGGGATGTGTCTTTGAGCACCACGATACTAAGTGATCTTCCTGTTTGCCTAACCTCAAGTGACAAAGTGCTGGTCCTCATATATCACAGGCTTTCCCAGCAAGGATTAGGTCACGCTGGGCCAAGGTTTTACTAATGAGATCATACATAATCAATAAGGGTCGGCTGACATCTTGTCAGCTCCATCACTGTCACCAGGCGGGCTGAGGTAAGGCAATGAGGAGGGGAGACCTGTCGGCTCCCCGGAATCTGAACAGATGGGCAACATTGAATGAAGCTGCTGTCCCTCAAAACAGGCCCAAGCCTTATTAGCAGAGGAGATATGTTCATGCATTCATTCATTTATTCAACCCTTCCTTTGCCTGTTCTATAGATGGTTATTAATGTGTCAGGTCACATCAGTACTGCTCCTACAGTAGAGGATGGCACAGAAAAGGACTCTATGCATTTGGAGCTTCTCCTGGAGCATCCCCTTTCCATTGGGCATGATGAGAAAGAGAAAGTGAGAGTAAGAAAGAGCAAGGAGGAAAAAAAGAAGCAGAAAGAGAAAAGAAAGGGAAGAGAAGAGAATGAAAGATCTGAAGGACAATTTCAGATAGTGTTCATTTATAGGTCAGGAATTAACATAGAGCAATATGAAACAGAGAGACTCAAAACTTAAGTTAGAGAGGTCAGAGAAGACCATGACACCTCTCTCTTAGGGCTCTTACCAATCCTATACTAAGTTTTTGTGATTCTGAACAAATGGATAAAGTCCAGCTTGTTTACATTAATAGCCTAGTTTATTTGTCATTGGATCCATGAAGCCTGTAATGGACAATTATACCATTTCTTAATACGAAATTTAAATCTGATTCTCTTCAAGTACATAGAATTCTCAGACTGTTTTATAGAGGGAAGTATTATATTCATTAACATATACATATTTATTTCCATGTCCCTGGGGAACATTTCTTATTTAAATATATTATGATCAGTCAGCCCTAGATGTTTGCTGGTTTCTTTCTTATATGTGAGATTTGGCTCCATCCCCATCAAGGTCCAGAAAAACTTGTGCTTGCCTTCGTTACTAAGAGCAAGAAGTAAAGGGAGCTATTCTCTCACAACACATGTGTGCTGTGCCTCAGTGATTCCAGATTTGGTGCCCTGTCCTTATAAAGGTGGTTTACATTTCTTTTTTAATTAACGTTCTCTCCTTTGATTAGTTCATCATAGCAGGAAAAAAAAATAAAAAGCTTTTCATCTCATCTACATTTCAGGCACATAGCCTCATGCCAGTGGTGTGAGATCACTTATCATTTCCACATCTATCATTTATTTTAATCTAGGCCATCTTCATGGAGGGGCTAGAACTGCACACATTTGCTTTTTCAGACATCATGCCCTTTCTCGTCCATTTCATTCTAATCAATCAGCTCCCATGTGTGTACTGTATATATCTTCCCTGTAGTTTCACAGCCTGTCAGTCACTTGTCATAAGCAAACTGGCCATCAGCCTCAAAAGGCCTGGCCACTGAGTGGCTCCTCTGACAGTGTTTGGTTCTCCCTAAGGGCTTTCACTCCACTGAAATCTTAAAATATCTACACTGACCCCACCAGGCCTGTCTTGCAACTTCATGTAGATACAGGTTTTCTGGAACATGGTAGTCATGCATGTAGCATGTTAAAATGAGGAGCTGGGAACTGCTACATGTGAATTGGTATCTGTATAACAAGGTCTTCCTCCTCACAAACTCAGAGGTAAAAGCTTTGTAGCAAACAGGCTCCAGTCAGTGTTTGGATGGCAATTAAACTACTTCTAAAAAATCAGAGTAATAATTTTGTGGAACTAATACACAATGAATTTTTTAAATTAGTTAATTTCTATTTTTTAATCTTAGTGATATTATTGTGGTATGCAATTGTTTTTTTTTTAAGTCAGTCAGCCACGACATAATGAGTTCTAGAATGATTATCTCACACCTAGAGTAGAATTCAGTTTGAAGAGCCAACTTTTGAGAGGACCAGGGAAAATCTGGTGAGTCTTCAGACAAGAGGGCCTGAAAACCACCTAAAATGAAGAATGATTGAAGAGATAAAAGTTCTTAGGCAGAGAAAGTGAAGTCTATGAAGTCTTCTTCAGAATCCATAAGGCTATCTTCCAGAAGACAGAACAAATTTATTTTACTTTGTTCCAAAGGAAGAGCTCATTCATTCATTCATTCACTGATCTGAAATTCATAATTACCTAATACACACCAAGCAATAATCTAGGTGCTTGGATTATATCATGAAAAAAAGTAAAAAATAAAATTCCTGCCCTGGTGACATTTACCTTTCAGCATGAGGAAACATCTAATGACGATAAACATGATAATTAAGTAAATTATGTAGTATATGAGAAAGTGCTAAGTGCAAAAAGATAAAAAACAGGGAAAGGAGGATACAGGATTCTTGGAGGGGAGGGGATGTGATATACTTTTAAATAGAGTCTTCAGGGGCGGCCTCATTGAGAAGGTGAGGTTTGAGTAAAGTGCAAAGGAGGTTAGACACATGGGTATCTGGGGATGAGATGTCCAGGCAGAGGGAATAGGCAGTGAATGCTGTGAAGCAGGACTGTGCCTGGTGTGTTTAGGAACAGGGGAGGGCTGGTGGGCTCGAGCAGACTGAGTGAGGTGAAGAGCAAAAAGAGGATAGGCAAGGGGTAAGTGATGTAAGGCTTTCTAAGCCAACATATGGACTTTGAACCTGAGTGACTTGAGTCATTGCAGGGTTTTGAGTAGAGGGGTGCCATGATCTGACATATTTCATTAAGGCCATTCTTGATGTTGAGTTGAGACTAGACTGTACAGAGACAAAGGGAGACCAGTTTGGAAGCTTTGGCAGAAAACAGGAGAGGGATGGTGATAACTTGCACCAGATTATCACAGTGGCCGTGTGCATTGGGTGTGGTGTGTAAGACAAAAAAGAGTAAGGATGACTATGAATGGTTATGGATAGACTGCATGGCAGAAGTTTAAGAATCAGGATAAGTTTGGAAGAAAACTCAGACGTCTCCTTTTTTTCTCATTTGCCAAATGTAAAGAATACCATATTTTTATCTTACATTCTTGTTTGAGAACTAAAGGATGCAATAGATCTGTAATACCTAGCACTCACCCTCTTCCTGCTGCCACTTCTCAGAAAAACTTTTTGTCCCTCCCCCTCCCCGCCCCTTCCATCTCCCACACCTACAGAGCAGGCCCATCAGTGCACATGCCTTGCCCACCCATTTCTAACTTCTTCATGTGGATTCTGTTTCCACCTCTTTGGTACATGTGAAACTGACTTGCCTCTGATAGTGCCACTTCTTTGGAACCATTTTATAATTCACACAGCTTTTTGTCTCAGCTCCCCAAACAGGTGGTTCAGTCAGCTTGTCATTGATTCTGAAGTGAGCCTGAAAAAAATCATAAAACTTTCATCATTCCTCAAAAATTGACTTCAGGACACCTTCCATTCCCAGTGTTCTTTGCTGATGGCCAGGAACCTCCAGAAGATGCTACTACTTTCATTAACACCTTCAGCACATGATTCGCTCCCTGTGGATAGTGTGGACCTGGATGGTATTAATTGTGCCTCTCTTCACTCTTCTCCCATGGGATTCTGCACTTAGCAGGTGGTCACTACACATTTGTTGAATAAATGGATCTTCAGGTTGAAAATCTTTGAGTTCATCTTGGATAGTATCAACATTTACATTAGGGACTCTTGATGACTCCTTAGCTGCATTACTTGATTTCACTGGCTTTAAAGGTCATCATTTCCAGTCTATGTATACTTCACATGTCTTAAAGTGTATTGGTCCAGCATAAACATCCTGAAGTTTAAAATTCTCTGAAGATATATGACATTAGTCCTCAAGTTTAAGGAAAAATAAACCACAATTAGGCTAAAGTGAATGTTTGTCATTATCTCATGTACCTTGGTTCTAAGACCACGTTGTTATGTGTCACACTCCACCAGACGACAGGTCCACTCTAAGAATCTACCAGAAGGAATCTGTAAGAAGAAGTCTGTCTAGCACACAGCACCAAAAGGGTCTGGTTTCCATCTGACTTGTTAGGAATGAGTTGCTCCTGAGTGTGAGTAGAATGATCTTCATGGACTGTCAGAATTCACAAAACCAGCAAAATGAGAAAAATAAACAAAGATGATTTCAGGGCCGAAACTGAATTTTTCTGATGTTAAATATCACCCTTTGCAAGGAAGCTTTCCTGAATCGCTCTTTTCTCTAAACGCCAGCATCTCATTCTTCTCTCTCTAAACTTCGCTCATGCTTATCCCCACCTGTGTCATTAGAGTCATCTGCTGGAGTAAGGTACAGGATCCGCAAGGGCAAAGAGTGCATTCACCACTTTAGCACCTCCTTGTCCTGACAGCACATTAGTCTCCTTTGGGATTTACCATTCTGCTTTTGTGTGAACTCCAGCACATCTGTCCATCCAAAGGCTACTTTTCTGCTATAAAAGCTGAAGATATTCCTGCTGGCCCCTTCCGCTAGCCCTGTCTGCTCACTGCTCAGGTTCAGTCAACGGGCGAAGACATAGAAGCTTTCAGTTCGTCTCTCTTTTTCATGATTGGATCTTAAATATTGTGCTACAAAAATGGAAGCCACGGTTGCGACATGTAGGATTTGGTGCAAATGGAGAGCAATTTCTACTACCAGGCTTCCAGATTCCCACCTGTTCTGTATCTTCTCTAAAATGTTGAACCTCATAGCCTTTTATCAAATTCCAGAGCTTTCCCATAGCCAAACAGCAAGTTCTCCTTTTGTGTAAGTTAACTGAGTTGTTTTCTTTCTTTTTCTCTGTTTGCTTGCAAGTAAAGAACCCTAACTGAAACACAGCACTAAGTATGCCTTTTTAATTATGACCTCCGTAGGCCTTGGGCCTAGGGGGCATTGTGTAAATGTTTATTTAATGAGTGAATGAATAAGAGTTATCTTAGTTTAAGAGGAAAGATGATACCACATAAATGAGGGTTCAGATAGCGGTGAAAATGAACCCTGCCTTGTCCTTGTTTCCTTTGAAAACACTTTCTCTCCTCCCTGTCAGTTTTCTCTTGCCCTGGTTTCTGGTTTTCAGTTGTAATTTACTTTAAACATAATACCGCCATGTTTCTTTGAACTGAAACTATCAGGCAATTTATGGCGAAATTTAAGTTTGGCATAACAGGCTTGATGTTCAGCTTTCCATCTGTATTCTCTGCTTGGCAAAAACCCAGGGAAACTTGGGATTTTATGCTCCTGAATTTTATAAACCAGCAAACACAAAGGTATTGGAATTGTATATCTTAGCATGAAACATTTTATCTTGTGCATAAGAAATATCAAATTGGACTGTGGTGTAGGCAGCTGAGGGATTCGTGCTGCTTCCTCCCTTTAGAAATGTTCTTATTTAAGAACCAGTGTCTGTGGGAATGTGATGATAAAACAAAAGCAGTGATTTGCTTTGTTCAGTGTTCCCAGAATGTCAAGCTATTTTCACACGGATTCCATCAAGTTATCTTTCCAGTGGCCCAAGGTGGTCAAGTTACTTGTTATTAGCCCATTTTATAGAGAGATGCAACAGAGCCCCACAGAACCGAAGTGATTCTGAAGGTCTTGCAGTTGGTTAATGCAAAACCATGAGCAGAATTCAGAACTCTTTTGTGCTGATCTCCGGTTAAAAAAGTTAATTCATTCTCCGGTTCCTTTAGACGCTTATCCAACAGAGTTTTGTTTTATAGTATACTTTTCCACCTACCGTGTGCCAGGTGTGTTACAGTTTCTGGGGATAGTGCTATGAACAAAATGGATAAAGTCCCATCCTTAGTCTTACTGTGGAGGCAGCTGAGCATGGGACTAAGTCCTAATACCTGACAACTTGTTTAATCTTTTGGAATCCTCAACTAGGCCTATTCTGAGTATGGATAGCATTGACCTTGATTGTGATGCTGATGTTGACCATGATAATGAAAATCATGCTAGAGGGCAATCACCCATTTTGGGCGCTTGAACATTAAATATTTTTAGCCTCTTAAAGAATGTTCTCCAACCTCCATGCCTCTAAAACCATGTTGACTCCCTGAAGCTTCGTTTCAGTGACATTGTCAATGATATTACTTTTCTCCCTCACCATTCCTACCTGGTTCACGTCCATACCAGAGCGTGCTGCCCTTCTGTGGTCCAAGAGGCAGGCTTACCCTTGCTTAACCTCTGATACCTGATTTTAACAGCCCAATGTGGGGTTAACAGACAACCTCAAGTGGAGAAATACTGAATCAGTAGCAAGATGTAATAAATATGCAAATCTCTCCTTTCAGAAGCCTTATTCCAGGCCATCTAATAATATCTCCATATTTCTTCATGTTATTATTCTCTCTACTGCGGTGGGGGCTGGGGGGGAGGAGGCTGCTTCCGCAGCAGTGCTGTTCTGCCTTCCCACCTGTTTACATTTACTACATGGCTGCCTAGGGAACCCTGCAGAAAATAATGCTTGTGTGAGCCATTTAGTTGACTACATGTCAAAAAGTAATTTGAATCAAAGAGTCACTAACTTAATTGATGGTGATGGCTCCATCCAAAAACAACCAAAGAAATTGATGTTGTGCAAATTGCACATATATTGCTCTTGAATTTGTGAGCATATTCTTGTTTGCCTTGACAGGATTCAAATTATCTTTCGGACAGCTCGACACATTACTTAAGATGTGCCTGTATGTGAATTTTAGCTGCTAAAGGGGGCAATAACAACCTTCCTGTGAAATTAATTCCCATGACTTCAACTTCATCTTGCTCTTTCTTTTGCTGATTCACTGCACATACTCTTTCTATTCCTTTACAATTTGTGTTTTAACCTCTAAAGTCATTCTAGTCCCTGTGGACTACAGACCTATTGTCTTCACAGACCCCGTAGAGACCTAAGGTCTTAAGGAGCAAAGAATGATGCATCATAGTCAATGAAAGAATTTTAAATTCTTTGGACATGTTCCCTTTAATGTCTCTGGGCTTTAGTTTTGAATTGCCATTGGGTCTTTTTTGAGGGGTGGAGATCCTGAGCAGTGCAGAATAATTTCTAAATCAATCTGTATCCCTGAGAGAACCAGAATTTAGATCCCAGGCTGAGGAGGCCAGTCCAGCAGCCATCCCCTCAGAGTGGTAAAGGTGTTGGTCAAAGGACTAAGTCAGAATAAGAAACACAGTTTGCAGATTTGTCTACATGAGGATGTGACTCCCAAGAATAGCTGCCATCGGTGGTGCTGCCCTAGGCATTTTCGATTGGTTCCAAGTCCGACAGACAGTACTCTAAAGTGAAGAGAGCACTGGATGAAAAGGGAAGACACACAGCTATCAGGTATAATTCTGACACGAAGTAGCTGTCAAGCATGAGCCACAGACTCTATCCTCAAACAAGGTGGTAGTTAGAGAAGATTAGAAGGTTTCCAGCGCTAGGGGGTGGAATTATTGTAAGATCAGGAAGAAGGAAGATTGGGCAGCATCTCGCCTGCTTGACCTACCCCTCTGCTCATGATTATCATCCCATGGAGATCCAGATGTCCACGAACAAATATAGCTTGAAAATCAAAGGACTACATACTACTCAAGGGGTCTGTGATGGTTAATTTTATCTATCAACTTGACTGGGATAAGGAATGCCCAGATAGCTGATACAGCATTATTTCTGAGTGTGTCTGTGAGGGTGTTTCTGGAAGAGGTCAGTATTTGATTTAGCAGACTGGGTAAAGAGATCTGCCCTCAAAAGTGTGGCAGAGGAAAAACAAGTAGGAGGAAGGACAAACTCTTTCTCTTCTTGGGCCGAGAAGTCCACATTTTCCAGTCCTAAGACACTGGAGCTCCTGATTCTCAGGCCTTTGCACTCAAACTGAATTATTACTACTGGATTTCCTGGAACTCCAGATTGCAAATGGCAGAATATGGGATTTCTCAGCCTCTATAACCATGTGAGCAAATCCCTACAGTAAATCTCCTCATATACATATATCTATATATATTCTATTGGTTCATTTTTCTGGAGAACCTCAACTAATATAGGGTCTTAAATTTTATATCCCCAAAATACACTTGCATCGGGCTCAATATTTATAGTAACAAAAGTCACTAATACAAAAATTAAAGTTTGCTTATTTCTCTGCAACCAAAATTAACTTTGCTCTTGAGCCTCATCCATGTACATGGTGGAAATTTTAACTTTCCAGTTCAAGCTGACTTTACTTACTTCCTCATTTCCTTTCTTCTGGGAGCAGTGTTCTAAGGGGTGGGCCATCACTGCTGATCACTGCTACACTGGTTGGTACTGCTGAGAAGAACCCTATACATATACAGTGGTCTCAGTATGGGTAGTACCTGAAAACTGTTTATAGGTGAAGCTTGGGGCAGCTAACTTATCCATACAATTTGTCCCTGTTGCTCATCTTCTGGGGCCTGGCTTCCTCCCTCAGCCTCTTCAAGAAGCCTTCTCACCATACACCATAGCAGAAACAGGTCTCAGCTCCTTCAACTCTCCCGTTGGATTGACGGAGACTTCTCCGTCATGGAGACATATTCTCCATGCTCTTTAGTGCCAAAGAGGACTCAGCTTTGGAAACCAGAACTCTTTCTCTTTCACTCTTTCTCTCTTTCTCTCTTCTAGAACCGGCCAGCTGGCTTTCCAATCTGTTTGGCTGACTCATTTTTAATATAAAGATTTTCCTGAGGCTTTCTCCATGACAGTCTCAGAAAGAAGAGGAGGGCTAATCGGTAAGAGTGTTGATCCCATGGTTCTGTAAACTCTTGCTCTCCTCTCCCGTTTCATTCTTGGTCTCACTAACATCTACTCTCCCATCCCAGGAAAAGTTCTTAACTCCCCTCTTCTCTTCTGTTCCCCATAAGCTTGCCATTCTGGTTTTTTTTTTTTGGTATAAACTCTGAGATCTACCCAGGCTTTACTGTGCAAACTTCTAATGTAGTAAATCCTACTTCAAAGTTCTAGTTATGGAATAAGCAATTTGGCCTCTGTACTAATTTTCTACCACAGACTTTGCTGCATGGACTTTAGACTGAACTTTGAATCTCAAAGCTGGGAGATATTATTTGTTGACCAGAATCACAAATATTGCTTATCCTTATTCCATGAGCGTACAGAATAGCTTTCATAGTTGGGAATTAGACAATTGTCTTATGATTTGGGCTCTATTTTGGCCATGTTCTGGAGCCACTCCTTTCCCAGTGAAGATCCCACCGTGTGTCTGGGTTTCAAAGATATGCATAGCGAGTTAGACTGATTTAATCTACCCTAAACCTCACACCAATTCTATGATCCCCTTAAATTATCAACTATTCAAAAATGGCACCTACTGCAGTCTTGAGTCCCTCCATCTTAGCCTGTGATTTGCTTAGTACTTCTGGCCACCTATCTACAATCCATTTTTTTGATACTGCAATTGTTTATCCTGATAATATGGGCAGCCTTCCAGACAATTCCTCCCCCTGGTCATCACTACCCCAACTTCCAGTAGAATTGCTGTCCTTTACACTGTATTCAGGATGGATTTGTACACCGCTTTGTGACCTCAGGGACATAATCCTGTTAGAACTGAGTCATGATAAAATTTGCTTATTCAAAAAGACCAAGTAACTTTATCATTCCAGCATTTCTTTGATTCATGTGGCCATTTAAGCAAATGCTTCTCAAGCTTTAACGTGCATATGAGTCATCTAGGACCTTGTTAAAATGCAGATTCCTATCCAATGAGTCTAGGGTGGGCCAAAGATTCTGACAAGTTCCCAAATGATGTCAATTCTGCTGGTCTATGGACTACAAATTCTATAAACCATCCCTTATTTATTTCAATTTTCCTTGGCTGTGTCTCTCATTATTCGATTCTCACTTTATAACTAGTCCCATTTAACCACCCAGATGTTATGACCATGAGGTAATCCAAAATAGATAGTATTTTTCTTTCATATAAAAATTGCTTAGACATGTGCATTTTTTAATCAAGTTTTTGTTTGCTCCTATTCAATTGTGCCTACATAGTGATTATAAACAATTGTTCATCTCATTCATAATACAACATACTTCATACAATATAATAAAGAAAATATTTTAAAACATTTTCTTTGCCAAAGCCATTTTCTTATGCATTAAATGAGATTTAAATGCATGAAAACAATCCAATGAAGAAAGCATCTGTGTTCTAAGTGATAAGCCACATGGATGTGAGCATTTGAATCAACTCTGCAGCATTTAACTTAGACCCATACACAGGCCCAACCCTGCCTGCATCCGTCACTCAGCCCTGTCCTTTGGTGTAAAGCAGATGAGTTGGAGCCCCCATCACCCTCATCTCCACAGGGTGCTAGGGTGGTGCTGCTGCTTGCTGACCACCCCAACCCCCCCGACTGCTCTGACCCTGGGTGTGTGTGACCTCCTCAGTCACTGCCTGGGTACTCAGATCCTCCCTTATTTTTGCTCCACTCCCTGAAGCTGCGTTCCTCATCCTGCCTGCCAGCCTTCCTTCTTCAGCCCCTCTCTCTGTTGTGCACATGTTCAGACTGGAATGGTTAGAGTTGGAATAGGTTAGGGTTGGGAAGAGAGCATTGAAAAGTAAAAGGGCTTAAAGAGAGATGGCCACACGTCCAAGAAGTACCAAGCCATATGCCTTGTGTGACTTTATACTAAGCAGCCTCACAGCTGCACAAAACAAACCAAGAGTCTCTGCTAAAGAGTCTCTTCTAAAAACTCATCTTTCATTTCCAAGGAAATTTTGATGGAAAAAATGAAGCACATTGTGCTTTTTCTCTTTCAAGTGACATCTCCCAAGCTCGATTTGCTGTTTTGCTGGCAGTGAAAAATGCCAAGCACACATCTAGTCAGTGCACTTTGGAGGCATAAGACCTTTTGCTGGGCTGGAACAACACCACCACAAAGCAAAACCCAACTTTTCTGCCACTGTCAGCAGGCAAGGACTGCAAAAGCAGGAAAGGTTTGCATAAGAAAGAGGCCAAATGTTAATCCATTTTTATAACTATACTTGACCCCAAACTTTTTTAAGCTTCTGAAATACTGAGATAACTCTTTGCTTACTTGCCCCACCTTCCTTTACAAAATGAAGGTAGCCTAAAAGCAGGGAATTAGCTGACGTCACAATGACAGTGACACTCCTTTTCCTTCCTAAGGCCACTTTCTCCAGGGCAGGAAGGTAGTGGTGCAGAATGACAGCCCAGGAGTCAGGAGGAAGGACACCTGCTTACAGTGTTACGTGACCTGGGGGAGGCCTGTGGGGTCTCAGGCTCATCACTTGTGAAATTAAGTTACCTCTAAGGCCCCTTTCAATGTGACAATCCTTTTCTTCTAGGGATGAAGTTTGAAAATTTGTCTTTTAGTCGAGGCTAGAACAAGAGTACACAAATAAGTACAGAAATAGACATTCCTCAGAAATCTCTCCCTAATTATGATCAAATCAAATTTTAGTCCATGTCTGTCATTACTTACATGGAAATGAGGGCATTTTTATTTCTCAGCCTCCTGAAAGCCTTTTTAAACTTCAGTATTAATGGAAAAGGCCCATTTAAAACACAGCCTCTAATTCATAAATTTATCATAAAAAATAGTTAATTTTGTAAATTACAAAATTTAAAACCACTTCCCATTTCATCACAGCAATATATAGAAAGAATATAAGCCCTGGCAGACAAAAAGATCAAAAGATACAGGTTCTTTTGTACTTCTTAATATCTTAGTGTTTTCCAGTTTTTAAGTAGCAGTAATTCTTGGCAGAGACCAATGAACTAATGAAAGGAGGGTGGAGATGTGTCCATCAGAATACCAGAACCTCTCATGTTAAGGGTTGGGGAAAAAGATATTTCAAAACACATCCCCACGGAAACTCTGAAACATGCCCTCCTCCCCAATGTGACCACATGGAGCAAAACACGCAACGTTCCCTAGAAGAGTGCATTAAGCATGCCTCAGGAGTGGAGGCTGAAAAAAGGGAGAGAGAAGAAAAGACCTCAGAGTACGCTTATTAAAAAGCAAGACAATAGATGCATCTGACTCATTCACAAGTCTTAGATGTTGCAAATAACCACAAGGACAAAGGGGAAAAATGTCACAGATTTTTATTCTTCAAATCATCTTTGTAAGGGTTTCATAAAGCATGCTTTTAAATAACACAGATTATGTCTGGTCATAAGTGAGAAAATTGTCATGCCTGGAGGTGAGTTTGACCGAAATTTCATTTAACTAATGGGGACAGGAAGCTTTGAGAGGTTGGGAACTCTCCATGGTCCTGAGTCAGGAATGAGTGGAGCGAGTCCCAGCCTCTGGTGTCCTGGGGCAGCTTCTGCAGCCTAACACCACTGAGGCCCAGGGAGCTTCTGTAATCTGTAAATGGGCAGGTGTGTGCACGTTGGATTAAAACTGGTGTGTTTGCTCCTATACTATTATGTGCAGTGCCCTTTAGATGGAATGAAATAGAGACAGGAAGGGACAAAAAAAAAAAAAAAAAAAGAAAAGAAAGAAAAAAGAAAAAAGATAAAGAAAGGGTGAAAAGCAAAAGTGGAAAAGGAGTAGAATCTAAAATTAAAATCTAAAATATCAGGAAAGGAACAGAAGATTAAGCACAGGCTTGCTCAACAGATCTCCAATACTAGGTCTCAGAGGAAACTGTTGAAATGTGAAAAAGGTAGTTTTTTTGTTAAATCAGGGGAAGATCTATGTTAAAAACTCAGCAGGCACTAAACTCCTACCCTGGGGATGGGGAAGCAAAGGAAAATATACTTAGTTTCTGGAAAGATTTACACAAATTCAGTCACGTTGGCCACTCTCTGGGTTGATAATGGAAGATGTACTGTTGGAGGTTTTGGCCCTAATCATTTTACATTGATATCTGGGAGGAGAAAGTTGCAAAAGCAGATCACATCAATTTGTAAACAAGTTCTGGGCTAGACTGAACATGAGAATGACTCTGGAAGGCTTTGTCTTACATTGTCGAATTTTCTATCAAAGTTGACAAGCCCCTCTTAGGTTGCTGAAACAAATCCACAAAACCAACCAGCTAGGAAACACCTTCCCTGACAAATATCACCTCTATGGCATTCCCCAAGCTCTTTAATGTTAAAAGTCCATTTTCAAATCCTCTGACCACTGTCACTCTGGACCTTTGGAATCACATCACACACAAGAGATCCTCTACAAGCAAACATGAGCCTTTGCAGAGTTATTTATTTCCTGGAGATGAGTCAAGATTGCTCACGCAATATAATGATTCTGGGACAGTGGACAAAAGGGGATCCTTCATATGTTTTTCTTTTTTAGAAGGGAGGCAAGCACAGGACAAATCTTTTCCTTTTAGATCCAACCATGTACAGGATACTGTGCTCAGTCCTGGGCACAATATTTTGAAAGATAAACTAAGGGATTAAAAATCTTTCAAAATGGAGTGGTAGGGACTGTGAAAGAAGATGGAACTACATTAAACCAAGGATGGGGAGAAATGGAAGCAAAGCAATTAAAACCAATATAGGCTGAATTTTGCCATGAACTCTCTCTGCAATCTTCTCAGGTGTATTGCTGAGCCTTATTTAGGTCATTATTTCAATCTTCCATGTGATAAATATTACGGAGCACACTGAAATTTCAAGCTCTGTCCTAGCTGCTCCCTTTAGAAACTTGCTATCTTGGAATTAAGAAGGAAGAAACATACAAATTAAATCCATTTACAAAATGCAAAGCAAAGATCATCCAAAAAATGAATAACTAGGGCTTGAGAGCCTCTAAGGTTTCATCTGATGGTAAAAGCAGTAATCCTAAAATATTGATAGTTTTCCCAAACAAAGCAATCTTGGTAAGAAGTGGGAGAGCAGTCATACAATTTGTGACATATCCTTGAATTTAACTAGATGGGAGTATACAATAAAATAATTCATAAACCCTTCTGCCAACATCGTAATATATTAGTTTGGGCACTGCAATGTCTATTATGATATGTTAGGTTTCCACAATTCTACATCTGTGCTAGACTATACTAGAAAGATATCAGAATACGACCCACTTCAAGCAGGAAGGCAGTTGTGAGATTTCAACGCCTGTTCCACATTTCCAAACTCCACACCGGATTTCTGGGCAAAGTGACTTTAGAGTGTTTCCTTCCAGATGTCTCAGCATATAGCTACATTTGTTTACATGATTTAAAGATGCCTCCTCCTTTGGCAAGGACCTCTTTGCACCCATACATTTTATTATTTGCGTATACAAGAATCATAATTTTTTTCAATGAGACCAAGCATCCTTTTGTTCAAAAAAAATTTTAAAATCTATAATAACAATATGTGTGCAAAATCTATAATAATAATAAGCACTGTGAAAAGGTAATTCTTTTGTAATTTATCAGTCGATTGATGTTCAATATATAGAAATCTTATGAGCCTAAATGAAAACTTGAAAGCCAAAACAGTGAACCCTGATTTAGTGATCAGTTGGATCTCCAGCTGTGTAGCACACACTAGGAATTTGAGTGTAGGTTTTATGGTTTTCGTGAGGATATTATTAGTGGGGACACAGAAATGCCTATATCCTGCTGTTTCAATCACCATTCTTTCAGGAGGGTTTCCTAAGGCAGCAGCTGAACACACAAGTATCAATAGAAGAAAAGGAATCACAATACCATCCTGAGCACTGGTCTCTGTGGAAGATGACTGGTTTGGAACTAAAGTTTAGATTTAAGGACTAACTAAGATGGATTTTTTTCCACCTCACTACATTTCTCACATCCCCCCAAATTGAGGCAAAATTAATTTGAGACTAGTACACTCAAGCATACCAGCCAAGAAGACTCCTGTTGCCTTTATCTACTAACTGTGAATTACTTTCCAAACTCTACCCCCCAACTTCTGCCATAGTTTTACAGCCCATATTTTCATGTTGAAATCATAGCCACCTAAATAAAGACAATATTCTGTACCCTTGCAGCTAAATGTGATCACGTACTAAGCAGATATAAGCAGATGTGCCTTGTGCAGCTTCTGGGAACTTAGTTGAGGAGAGGGCTGTGCATACCCATTGTTCCTTCTATGTTCTCTGCCTCCATCCTGCTGAATGATGCCAGGGCATGATTCCAGGAGATCAACCTGTCATCTTGGACCATGAAACCACACATAGTGGTGTCAAAGAGCAAACTGGAAGAGCTTGGACCCCTGAGGATGTTGTGGACCAAAAACTTCATACCAGCCTTGGACTGCACATTTCTTGAATTTTCTGTGAGAGAAAACTAAACATATATCTTGACTAAACTCACTCTTATTTGGAGTTTTCATTACTCACTTTAATCACAGACTTTAATCCTAACTGATATACCCACCCAAACCCAGGTGGTCAGGAAAAGAAAAAAAGTGGCAGGACTCCAAGGAGGACCCTCAATCAGCAGTCCAATTTTCCCATTGGATATCAAAGAACAGAGTGAAAGAGATAGAGGCAGAAACAGAGACAGAAAATATTAAGTCTTAGCCTGTTCATGTAGGATGACTCCCTCTCACACGTAATTGTAGCTTAATTTTGTTAGACACTCCTTCTCTGCTGGGAAGAAGCAGAGCCTGGCATGGTGAGAACTTGCTGACATGGCTTTCCCCTACAGCATATTCTTACTATTTTAGTTTGGTTTAATAAGCTACTCTCCCATTTTTTTAAGATCCTCTGTATTGCGGTGATTGAGAACTACATCTATTCCCTGTTTTTAGGGAACTCTGAATAAGTGACAGATGGTGATTTCTATATGTGATCTTGAATGTCAGATCACATCAGATCTTGAATGTCAGAATCTAGGGAAGGGTCAATGATGTTCTTCATGATATATGCTGATAAGGTTTGTCATTGGAGCATGGAGACTGCTAGAATGAGTCAAGTGAAGGTTAATATATCCCAGAATTCCAGTTCCAATTTCCACCCATACTTATTTGTGAAAGACAGTACCAAGGTCTTCTCTAATATTCTGCTATAGGTAGACCAGGGCACCCTTCTTAGGATGCTTTCAGGGCATTCTCATTTATAAAATAGTACATGTTATAAAACATATCCCATGTTTTCTGTGAAGTAGACCTTTCTTATTAGTGTTCTAAGTTTGTGAGTCCTAATTCTTTCTCCTTCCCTAACTCCCATCCTTTCTCTTTCCTTCCTTCCTTCTTTCTTTCACCCTTCTTTTTCTTTTCATGTCTTCCTTTCTACATTCCTTACTTCAGTTACTTCCTTTTTTATCTTCCTTCTTTCCTCCTTCTGTCTTTTCTCCCTTTGCCCTTTATCCCTTCCTTATCTCCTTTCTTCTCACCTTCCCTTTCCTTCTTCCTTTTGTTTCCCCTTTCCTTCTTCCTCTTCTGTTCTTTCTTTCTTTCTTTTCTTATTTCCTTTGCTTCTTTCCTGTCTTTTTGTCTCCTGTTTTCTTTCCCACCCCCTTTCTTCTTTTTCTTTTTTCTTCCATCCTAGTATTCCTCCTTCCATTCTTCATCTTCTTCCTTCCTTTCATTTCATCCTCTTGTCTGTCCTTCTGTTTCCTCTTCCCCTTCCTCTATCCTTCATTCTTTACTTTTTCCATTATTAATCACTCTTTTCCTCTTCCCTCCCACACTATTTTCTTTTCCACTTTCTTTCTTTTCATCTTTCTTTTGTTTCTAAAAGTATTTATTAAGCATGGACTGACATTATTTAGGTAACAGAAAGCTATGTAAAGCACAATTACTACTTTAAGAAGACTATCATATAAACACTTAATTCAGTGCAATAGTATCCACATTAAAAATATGTGCAAAATGTTATAGGAGAAAAAATGAGGGAGAATAGTTAGAATGGGGCTAAATGACACTATAGCCTTGAAACATATGACACGCACTATGAGTCTTGAGGCATGACTATGTATTTGTCAGATGGCATATGAGATAGAATTGCAAAGGCAAAGAGTTATACTGGAGAAATAGATATTTGAGATTTCTAAAAAATTGAATATGAACGGAGTACAAGGAGTTTTGGTACAAGAGAGCTGCCTTTGAAGTGGAAAAGGTTGTGAAAGGCCTTATACACTGTGATAAGAAATCTGAGCTTTATTCTATTGATATTTAACATAACAGAAGTGATACTAACAAGTCCATAATTTTAAAATATTGTTCTGGAAGCCACATGGAGAATTAAGCTGAGAAGAGGTTAGATACAAGGCTAAAATTGTATGAGATTGTTGCAATAACCAAGAGCAGGGATGGTATCAGAAAGGTGTCAGCAAACCTTTTCTGTAAGGGACAAGATAAATATTTTTGGCTGTCTTTACTCAACTTTGCTTTTGTAGTAGCACAAAAATAGTCATGTACAATATGCAAATGAATGAACATGACTATGTTTTAATGAAACTGTATTTATGAACACTGAAATTTGAATTTTATATCATTTTCATGTGTCATGAAATATTATTATTTTAGGTTTTTTTCCCTACCATTTAAAATGTAAAAACTAGTTTTAGCTGATGGGCTGTACAAAAATAGTTGACAGGTAGATTTGGCCTGGGAATTGATTTTTATGACCCTTAAAAGATCTCTACCAAACTTGTAGGTGTAGGAATAAAGAGGATGGGAAAGATTCTAGGTTGATTTTGGAAGGTAGCCTTGGCAGGATTCAATGAAAATTTCAATGGAGGATATGAGAAAAGGGTTTCCAAGAAGGTTTCAAACTTTATCTTAGGTAATTGGTAGATGGTGACAGTAAATGAGGTACTGGTACAAGAGATGAATGCCAACTTGTAAAACATGGAGGGGAGAAGCTGAGGTTTAGCTATGTTCATCTTTATTTTTACATTTTTATATATTTATTTTATTTTACGGACCTAAAATAAGCTGCACGTATTTAGAATGCACAATTGGCTGAGTTTTGACATATGTATATTCATCTGTGAAACTATCACCACAATCAAGATAATGACCATATCCATCATCCCCCAAATCTTCCCCTTTCCCCTTTGTAATCCTTCCTGCCTACACTTCCCCACTCGCACCCTTCCCCTCTTTACATAGGAAACTACTGACATATTTTGCATCTTCTAGAATTTTATATAAACAGAATCATAAAATATGTATATGTTTATCTAGTTTCTTTCTCTCAGCATAATTATTTTGCTATTCAGCCATGTTCTTGTTGTGTATCAACAGTTGATTACTTTTTGTTGCTGAGTAGCACAGTCACGCATCGCTTAACAACAGGGATACATTCTGAGGAAGGCATCGTTAGGCAATTTGGTTGTAGTGAGAACATCACAGAATGTAGCTACACAAAACTAGATAGTATAGCCTACTCCACACCTAGGGTATATCTTATGACACCACCATCGTATATGCAGTCCATTGTCAGCCAAAATGTTATTATACGCCTCATAACTGTATTCCATTGCATGCATATGGCATAAATTGTTTATCCATTCATCTGCTGATGGGCATTTCTGTTGTCTCCATTTTTGGCTATTAACAAACATGGCTGCTGCACACATGTGTGTAGAAATCTTTGTGTGAATATATGCTTTCTTTTCTCTTAGAAAAAGAAAAGTGCTGTATCATTTAACATTCCCACCAGCAGTGTATGAAAGTTCCAGCACCTCCACATAGTTGCCAATATGACAATACTTGGTGTAGTATTTGTTGCTGGCTTTTGTTGTTGTTTTAATTTTATGCATTCACTGGGTGTGTAGTGTTATCTCACTGTGGTTTTAACTCACATTCTCCTAGCTATGACAATCTTGAATTTTTCGTGTATCATCTGAATAGAAGGGGCTGGGAGTGAATTAGGAATGTGAGATTGAAGTTCAGGGGAAAAGCTGCATCTGGATATAGAGATTTTCTGGTTATTAATAGACAATCAAACTTAATTCTGGCTTTTGTAAATTTGATGAAAAGGCTAAGATTCAGTTATCCAAGCTTGTTTGGTATTTATGAAACTCGTCATATTTATAAATTTTCATTATCTTTTAGAAAATGTCACTCCTTAGGACTTCTTTCTTGCCTATTTCCTTCCAGTATTTCCCTTCTCTTTTGGGAGGCCAAAGGTATGGCTATTGATTTGAGAGAGTTGACAATTTTATTCTGAGACTTGAAATTTTAGTACTAAACAGCAAGAGTCAGTGGGAAAGTATTTTTAAAAAAAATTTAATAACATTTATATTCTTAGTACGAAAAATAATCGACACATCCTTAGGAGAAAAGCACCAAGGAGATATGTTGCACTACACATGATTTCTTTATATGAGCACAAAATTTGAGGTTCTGGAACACAAAAATAGCCAAAAACAAGTGGAATAGTTTTTCTTCAGTCTTTTTACTCAAATGGCTGAAATACACCTACTACTAGGAAAGATAGAATTCCATTTTTCTAGAATTAGTGTTTCATTTTCAGTTTTTCTTATGTATGTGGAAAAAAGGATAGAAAAGTTGAAATATTGAAAGTAAAACAAATGTATATACTCAAGGATCTCTGTAAGCAGAAAGAGTTGAAAACTGCCATATAATTTTGAGATCACTTAGTTAGATCTAGAAAGGCAGTGCTACATTCCCAATATTTTGCACACGTTCTTTACTTTGTTCTGTTAATTCACAATTGAACACATAGTTGCCAGGCACAAGGCCAGCAAGTGACTGATTGAGCTTAGAACGACCTTTTAAAATGCTTAATGATTTTCATTTCTGTCTGGATTTATTAAGTTTTAGATTCACTATTAGAGTGTAAAAGCATGATAAGACGTAATTTCTTCCTAGGTCCTAAGATATCAGGTAGTAATGTGATGTTCCATATCAAAGTACAAACTTTTACAAATGTGGACCAGAGCCAGTTAAATGGCTCATAAACTTCTCACACCTGTCAAGATTTTCAATGTAAACAGATTTGGAGACTGAAGGAAATTCGCTTTTCTTTAAAAAGAGTAAAATAAAATAATCTCAAATATACAGAAATTTCCAAGTAGAAGAGGAAGAGCTTTTTTCCTGAGCTATTTCAAAATGAGTTGCCAAATGAATGCTACATCAGCCTTGAATGTGTTAATATTTATTTCCTACAACAAGGAAATTCTCCTACATAACCAAAGCACAGCAACTAAAATCAGAGAATTAACATTAATACAATGTCACTACCTCAGACTCAGACCTCATCCAGCTTTCATCAATTGTCCTAATAATGTCCTTTATAGCAAAAAGATCCAGTTCAGAATCACACATTGCATCACTTTTCATGTCTGCTTAGTCTATTCGTGTCTGAAATACTTCCTTACTCTAGCTTTGAGATTTGTGAGCTCAACACTGTTGAAGGCTATAGTGTAGATATATTGTAGAAAATTCCTCCATCAGAGTGCGTCTGAAGCTTCCTCATGATTAGATCAGGTAATGCATCACTGACTGGACTACCAGAGTGATGCTGTGTTCTCACTGCATCCTATCAGGTGGCACACCTTTTCAATTTGTGCCGTTAATGATGATATTCATGTTGACTCCTTAGTTGGAGTGTCTGCCAAGTTTCTTCACTATGAAGATATTCTTTTCCCTTTGTAACTAAGAAGTATTTTGAGGGAAGGTTATTTGAAACTACATTAAAATCCCATCCCACAGCAAACTTTCTATTGATAAATTAATTTATTTATATCACTGTAGATTCATGGTTACCTATTTTATTTAAGAGGTTGTAATTCCTTACTATCACTCATTTTGAGACTCAAATTGCCCAGTGGCAGCTCGTCGGAGTTGGCTTCTGTATCTTTTTGACCTGCCCTCTTTATTCTTTGAGCACATCTTCACTTTGTGGCAGATGTTCCAGGATCCTTCTATACTTCCCTTGCCCCAATCCTAGAATCAGGCATTTCTACAAAGATACCTGGTTCTTTTAGTTGGAGAATAGTAGTTAGAAGCCAATACACTGGCTCTAAGTGTTCTCAATGCTATTGCATTATTGCTTTCCCTAGGTCTTTTCAGTGTACAGAGCTAGGGAATTCACAAACACACATTTACACACACACAGACACACACATACATCTTTCTGTCTATCTTTCTATCATCTCCATTAATTTTTGTGGATACCTCCAAGTCTAATAACTAGAGGTCATGCAAGTTTTCTCCATTTTCATGATTATAACTTCTTCTCCAACAGTAAGAAGTTTGGCTCCCATTGGTCCTATTATATTTATTTGACCAAACGTCGCATAACCATCTCCCCACAGAATAATATCTCATTATCTGCATGAACACAGTTTATTTATTCATTTTTCTACTGAAGGATATTTTGCTTGCTTGATTTCTTTTTAATGTTATGCTTATTTGATATTTTCAAAGAGGGATATTCCTTAAGACGATTTCTTGGCATCTTCAGTTATAAGTTTGTATAATTTGAGGATTTTAGTCTTAATAACTGTGAATGTGGTATGCTCCCTCTGTCCTAGGGAAATTACATGGCATGGTAAATAGAAAGCACAGATGTGGAAAGTCAGACTTTGACATGTATTTGAGTAATTCTCTGCCACCTACTACATTGAAAACTCACTTAACCTTCTCAGCTTATCTTTTGGACCAGTCTTGATCTAGGAACATTAAATTTACTGAGACTTGCCACAATATTTTGAACGTCATCATAACACCATTCTTGATGATTATTGGGCTTAACCTTAAATCTTAATTCTAATTTTGTCTTTATATCCAACTTTATTTTCCAATTCTCTTAAGTTAGACTTACCTCTATCTTTCCACTCATCTACCCATACACCCATCACATATCCATGCATCTAATTCTTCAAACATTGAGTGACAATGTGTGCCACATACTGTATTAGGTACTGAGATGCAGGGGGGAGGAGATACAACCTCGTGAGAAAGATAATTTAAAGTGGTACATTTACCAGATGCTATGAGGCCACAGAAAAGAGGCATTGATGCAGCCTGGCAGATGCTCTGAGAGGCTTCTTGGACAATGACTTGGGCAGGACAGCAGGAGGAGGTGAGCAACAGTGTGGTAGAAAGAAAAAAGAGCATAAGAAAAGGCATAGAATGAGACTTGAACCAAGGTGTAAACAATTCACTACATCTTGTGACCTGGCCTGGTTCCAGATGACCCACCTGGCACCTTGGTCCTTCTAGCTTTTGGGCCCTGCCTTGTTTGATGGAGCTTCCTAATGATAGACACATGCTATACCCATTATACCAGCCTGCTGTGCTGTTTGACTCTCTAAATACTGAGAGAAATCTTCCAGATTGTCCATTATGGTGTTCTGCTGCCCCATTTGGCCATGTCCATGCCCTCTAACAGATCTGGCAGATGCTGACTACAGAATGTCCTATTTTGGCAGACTCTCCTTAACCTCAGGGGCACGTTTATTTCAGATCTTGATCTTTCCCTGTCTACTCCATAATGCCGGAGTTCATTCTCTGGCATGATACAAAGTCTGGAAGTAATATTTGTTAACATATTTTATAAAACTCAAAACTGTGTTTCAGATTTCAGGTTCTGAAGAAGACATTATAGTGTTAATTTATTGATCAGAATAATTCACATTGACTGAATAATCTTTGGTGTAGAGACCGATGGTAAAAAGGGAAAGAAGGAGACTGAGGAAAATATAGCTTGAATTCAAATAAATGCTAAGTGAAGTTAAAAGAGAAGTACAGGTATCTGATTAGAAGTAGGGAGAAATCAAAAGATAAAATGTGCACATCCTTAAGTTTTCACCCCCTAGTCAAATTCAGATCAACCATCTCATTTAGTGTAACAATTTCCTTCTCTTTGTAAACTCCTTAAGGCCAAGTGATGCTAGCTCATCATTAGCATATCCTTAGCACATAGCACTAAATTGAGCCCTAACAAAGATAGTTGAATTTTTCTGATACCTAAGACTGGTTACCATAACCTTGGTTAAATGTATCAATTCAGGACAATTCTGCGGTGTACATTACAGCTTGAAATGTCTTTCCTCTTCCTCTGTACTACATCACTAACAATTTGCATCTTCAGAAATTCTTCCGAAACTTTGTTGCTTCTAAAAACCTTTTCCACACTAACATTTCTCAGGTTGGACAACCTCTAGTTTCGTCTGTCAGTACTTATTATAACAGTAGCAAATATGACGTCTTATTTTCATACCATATTCAGCAGTTCACAAACTGTTCTCCTGTCAAATACTGTATGTCAATCGTATGTGTTTCTCAAGGAGGTTAATATTATGTCTGTTTTAAAACTGAGGAAACAAGGCTTAGGGAAGGTCACTGGTTTTCCCAAGGCCTCCCAGTAAGTTCAAGTCAGAACATGATTTAGACTCTTGATTCTAGAGCATAGATCTCTCAGTTGCAAATCCAGCTCTGTAAAATTTGTCTCCTAGTTCTCTATCTGTATTAACAGTATTTTTTTTTAAATATAGAAAACTTTTTTTCCCTCTGAATCTTCCCCCATCCCTACTGTCTAGCATATAGCTCTACATACACAGTGTCTGAGACATATGTTGGTCTACAGAAGTACCACAATAAAAATTACGTAATTCCTGTAAAAGTCTAAAACTATACTCTCTAAAAGAAAAAAATCCGGTGTTTTTAGCCATGTCTTTCCTCCAGTATTTTCTCATTTTCTGTTACAGAATACAGACAACAGCATACTTTCTTATCAGTATGGAGACCACCGAGATGCTCCTACATTATTCAATCTAACCGCAGTGGTCTCCAAGGGGAAAATAAATGCCTCGACTGAGGCTTCACTGGTCTGCATCGCATGCACAAGCATGAAGGATTTCTTTGCTGTCAAGCTTTCAGTTGGGAGCAAAATCCCCCTGCTGAGCCTCGTTGCTCACTGCAACACTTAAGACATGATTTGGCACATGGACTCTTAGGCGTCTCTGAGCTGGTTCCTCTTCTTCCATGTGCCTAAAGCTCAGGCACACACAAGAAATGGAATTCTTGACTATCAGTTGGTAACACATGTGGCAGGTTCAGAATGCTGACCACCTGTCAGCATATCCAAAGATAAAATCATTTTCCTGCCACCAGTAGAGTATGCATTTGCAATGATGTTTCTGGGAATATGTCTTATTGAGACATGAGATGTAAGGGCACAGGGGAGAAAAAGAAATATTTTCTCAGAACCCTATTAAATGAACAAAATTATGCTGATGGTTGAAGTTTAAAAAAAAGTTATGAAGCATAGTCCCCAAGACAGGTGCTTACAATCTAGCTGGGGCACCATAATTCAGAATTTTAAAGATACGTGGCAGGGGAAGATAAGGTGTGAAATGTGCCACATCAGCAGTGCAACTGTATATACTACAGAAGTTCTAAGGGAAAGTGTTCACAAAGTTCTGGGAATTAGAAGTAAGAAGATCTAATGGAAAAGAGAGATGAGTTAGAGATTGAAGTTTAAAGAAAGTGTAGAATTTTAAACAAGGATGGGAAAGACAAATTAGACACAATGAACAGACTAGTAAAATTGTATTAGTAGCAATGTGTGGACAGATTGTATGGTTAGTATTGTAGCATAGTTTGGGTCAAATATTTACAGGACATAAAAAGACTATCCTAAAGAGGATGGACTATATCTTGTAGGTAATAAGGAGTGAGTGAAGTTTATGGGAAATTGTATAAGTAAAAGTTGGACTTTGTGAAGGTAAACTTCAGATTGGATAGTTTGAAAAGGGAAATTAATTGAGTCAGGGAAATGTCTAGGAAATTATCAAGTCATCCAGATATGAAATAATGAGATGTTGGGCATAGCTTAGAGCACTAGAAAAGGATGGGAATGTAGATGTCCATGAGGCGGAAGTTACAGATGCTGTAAGACATCATCTTCAGCTGAAAGTGTTTATATTGTGATGTAAGCTTGATTTTGGCAAAATCGTTCACTCAACAGTGTTCGTTGAGAGCCTATACGGTGTGCCAATCCCAGTATCAGGCACCTTCTGCATCATTTTTGGCAACACAGTGGCTCTCTTAACCAAGTTTCAGAATTGTACCCATTTTTCTTTTATCAAGTTCTTTACCATCAATTCCTCCTGCCTGCTAGATAATAAATTAATGCAGAGGCTTTAATTTAATAAAAAAATGACTAGTTCCAGACAAAGTGCTTTCAATTCTCTTAAAAATATATTCCATAATGTCCATATGCAGATGTAATAAGTACAGATTTGCTTCTTGTGGCCAGCTGTCAAGGTGAAGAAAAGAATATGTTTCTATTCACATTCTCTGTTTATTTGTGGGCACGTGATATAGGCAAGGACTTCTGGTCACCCCGCTATAAACTTTCTAGAGTAATGGAATACAAGGTATTCATAGATCTCACTGGCCCCTGGTTTCATGAGTTCTGTGAGGCATCTTTGTACAGCTCTGTAACAATGCAGAGCGCCCAGCCCTGCACAGACTATGTTATCACTCACTCTTCATTATTTGTGTGACTCAAAGATGAGAAGGTACAATGTACTGTCATTTTATATTCTTTGCAAATTGTTCATTTTGATTCAAGTTTATTATGAAAATTCTAGGCGAGCAATGCCTCAGAGAAAAGAAAGTTACCCTTACAAAAGAAAGGCCCAGCTGAATTGATAGAAGAGATACCCGATGCACACAATACCCAGAACAGACTCTGGAGTGGCAGAGATGATTGATAAGCCAAGGTCTCATTCTTGATGATGTCTACATGACATTTTGTGCCTTGTGCTGCTGGGAGGGCAGGGACACTCCAACCACCTCCAACAGAAACAGCCGCTGAGACCTCTGTGTTCCGGCATGTGTCTTACAGTGTCCTCTGGTAAGCAGAGCCAGCTCCATTTCTCAGACTAAAACCCTAAATAATCCTTTGTTTTCTGTAGGACTTTCAAGGGGCTGGCAGCCCTCGAGTATGTACTCTCTAGAATTCCTACCCTGGAGGGATAGATTTGTGAACAGGAGACCTCTGTGCAAACAAGCTAGAGAGTGTGAGTTCAGATGACTCATCTTCCAGAATGCTTGGGGTCAAGCTAAAGCTCTGAAAGGAGTGGTTACGAACAACTAGGGGAAGAGAGAACTCTTGGAATATTATAGTAGAAATAAATAATTCATAAGGCACAAGCTGGAATAAAACAGAAATTATTATTTTTTAAACCCAGCTTTTGCTTCAATTCTAAGTTCTGCTAGCATATAGAAAAGTGCTTTAGAGAATTAGAGAAAGAGAGAGCAAAAGCGAAAAGAAGACAGAAAGACAAAGACCAAGAGTCCATACATCAAATAATTTATTGAAAGAAATGCTGCTTTTGCATTAAAATGCATCAATATTTCTCCCTTTTTCTGTAAATAACTGTCACAAAAAGAACACCGATTAGATACATGGCCTGGTTGACCTACTCTAGCCTCAAAACAGAGGTTATGTTTAGGAGAGACTAAAAAACTCATTTAAACGCATCCTATCTTGTTCACGGTGCACTGGACATACCCACATTTCCACTCCTCAATGCACCATGGTTTCCATTGTATAGGAGATTTTTTTCTTCCCCAGAGATGCCAGATAAAATGTAGAACACTTAGTTAAATTTGAATTTCAGATAAACAATGAATATTTTTTATTATAAGGATGTACAATGCAATATTCAGATTCAATTGGCCACCATATATTTTTATTAAAAATTTTATCTTGAGATAAATTTAGATGCGTTGGAAAGTGTAAGCAATAATGCAGCAAGATCCCTTGTACTCTTTACTCAGCTTCCTCTGATGGTAACATCCTGCAAAATTATATTATAATATCAAAACAAGGATATGAATAATACAATCCAGATACAGAATCCATCACCACAAGGATTCATTATGTTGCCCTTTTGTAACCACACCTACTTTCTTCCAATCACATCACTTCCTTAACTCCTGTTCTCCACTTCTATAATTTTTCATTTCATGAATGTTACATAAATGGAATCATGCAGCATTTAACCTTTTGTAATTGGCTTTTTTTTTTTTTTTTGCAGGGGAAGATTCACCCTGAGCTCACATCTGTTGCTAGTCTGCCTCTTTTTTCTTCCTCCCCCTCAACAAAGCCCCAGTACATTGTTGTGTATAGTTGTAAATTCTTCTGGTTCTTTTATGTGAGCCACCACCACAGCATGGCCACTGACAGATAAGTGGTGTGTTTCTGTGCCCAGGAAACCAAACCTGGGATGCTGAAGCAGAGGGCACTGAACTCTAACCACTAGGCAATAAAGCCTGGCTCTGTAATTGGTTTTTTTCACACAGAATAATCCTCTGGAGAGTCATCCAAGTTGTTGTGTGTGTGAATAGTTCATTCTTTTTTATTGCTGAATAGTATTCCATGATAGGGACACATCACAGTTTAACCATTCATTCTTTGAAGGACATTTGCATTGTTTCCAGTTTTGGGCTATTACAAATAAAGCTGCTATGAACATTTGTGCATGAGTTTTTTATGGATATAACTCTTCATTTCTCTGGTGCAAATGTCCAGCAGTGCAACTGCAATTGTTAAGTTTGTGGTAGTTGCTCATTAGTGTTTTTTAGAAATGCTGCTTAAAACATTTTACCAAATTGTTTTTCAGAGTGGCTGCACCATTTTACATTTCTGCCAGGTGTGTGTGAATGATCCAGTGCCTCTGCATACTCTCCAGCCTTTGGTGGTATCACTATTTTTTATATTTGCCATTCGATAGGAGAGTAGTGATATCTCACTGTGGTTTTAATGTGCATTCCCCTAATAGCCAATGCTGTTGAACTTCTTTTCATGTGCTTATCTGCCATCTTCATGTCCTCTTCACAGAAATAGCAAGTTTCTTTGCCCATTTTCTGATTGGATTGTTTGTTTATTTACTATTGAGTTTTGAGGGTTCTTTATATATGCCAGATAGCAGTCATTTGTCAGATATTTGTTTTGCCCATATTTTATCTCACTCTAAAGCTTGTCTTTATATCCTCTTAACAAGATCTTTCATAGAGCAAAAGACTTTAATTTTGATTAAGTCAAATTTATCAATGTTTCATTTTATGGATCATGCTTAAGAACTCTTTTCCTAGCTCTAGATCCTGAAGATTTTTCCTATTTTCTTTCTAAAAGTTTTATAGTTGTACAGTTTACATTTAAATCTGTGATCTATTTTCAATCAATCTTTGTATAAAGTATAAGACTTAGATAGAGATTTGCTATGTTTTTGGCCTATGGATGTCAATTCTCTAGAACCATTTACTGAAAAGACTTTCTTTACTTAATTGCTTTGCTATATATATATTTATTAAAATATATATATTTCAGTTGGGCATATAAGTGTGGGTCTATTTCTGGGTTCTCTGTTCTGTTCCATTGATCTGTGTGTTTATCCCTCGACCAATACCATACAATATTGATTACTATAGCTACATAAGTCTTGTAATTGAGTAGATTTTCGTCCTCCTATTTTATTCTTCTTTTTCAATGTGTTTTTTAGCTATTCTAGCTTCTTTGCCTTTCCGTAGAAATTTTAGAATACTCTTGTGTACATATATAAAAAACCTTGCTGAAATTTTGTTAAACCTATATATCAATTTGAGAAGAATTAAAATATTTACTACATTGAATCTTTCAATCTATGGGCACAATGTTTTACTATTTACTTAGATCTTGGAGTAATTTTGTCAACAGTGTGCAGTTTTCAACATACAAATCCTGTACATATTTTGTTAGATTTAGAAATAATAAATTTACTTTTAAAAGTTATAAATGGCATTGAATTTCTATTTTGATGTCTGCATGTTTATAGAAATATAATTGATTTCATAGGTTTATCTTAACATCCTGTGACCTTGTTGAACTCAGTTTATAATTCTAGGATTATTTCCTTTTCTTCTTATTAACTTTTTTTGTAGACTCTGGCATTTTCTACATACATGATCATACTGTCTGCAAATATGGACAGTTTTATTTCTTTTTTCTTATCTTTTATTTATATATTTATTGACCTTATGGCACTGCCTAGAACTTCCAGCATTATGTTGAGTAAGACTGGTGAGAGTGGCTATCCTTTCCTTGTTCCTGATCTTAGAGAGGAAATATTTAGTCTTTCACCTTTAAGTATAATGTTAGCTAAAGCTATTTTGTAGATGTTCTTTATCAAGTTGTGGAAATTCCTCTCTATTTCTACTTTTCTGTGAGTTTTTATGATAAATGAATGCTGAATTTTGTTAAACGCTTTTCGTGCAACAATTGATACAATCATGAATATTTCTTCTTTAGTTTGCCAATATGGTGGATTACATTTACTTATTTTTGTACATAGAACTAGCCTTGTGTCCATGGAATAAACTCCATTTGGTCAGGGTAGATAGTTATTGTTATACATTGTTGGATTTAACTCACTAATTTCTTTTTGAGGATTTTTGCGTCAATGTTAATGAGAGATATCCATCTGCAGTTTCCCTTTCCTCTGATGTCAACATCTGGTTTTTGTGTCAGAATAATGCTGGCTTTATAGACTGAATTAGGAAGTGTTCCTTCTGCTTCTATTTTCTGGAAGAGAGAGTTGAAAGTTCATACCGTTTCATCCATCAACATTTGGTAGAATTCTACAGTGAAATCATATAAGTCAGAGGAGTTCTTTTGGGGGAGTAGTAAAGTTATGAACTCAATTTCAATAGGAGGTATAAGGCTATTCAAAAGATCTATTTCATGTTGAGCAAGTTGTAGCAGTTTGTGTTTTTCAAAGTAAAGTTCTATTTGTTTAAGTTGTCAAATGTAGATGTGCTGAGTTCTTTGTACTTTTCTCAGTATCTTTTTGATGTCTGCTGTGTCTGTAATAATACACCAGTTCCTTCCTCATATTGGCAATTTGCTTTTTCTCTCTTTGTTCTTTGTCAGTCTTGCTAGAGGTTGGTCAATTTTACTGATTTTTTTTTCAAACAAGTGAGTCTTTGTTTCATTTATTTTCTCTATTTTTTTTCTGTTTTCAATTTCATTTATTTTTTTCTTATATGTATTACTTATTTACTTATTTTCCTTACTTTGTGTTTATTTTGCTCCTTTTTCTAATTTCTTGAGGTGGGAGCTTAAGTTATTGATTTGATACTTTTTCTCTTTCATAATACATACATTTAGTGTTATAAATTTTCCTTGCAGGACTGCTTTAGATGTGTTCTACAAGTTTTGATATGATACTTTTATTTTCATTCAATTTCATATATTTTTTTCATTTCCCTTGAGACTTCTTTGACCCACAGGCAGTTTACTTTCCAAATATTTGGATATTTTTTAGTTATCTTTCTCTTATTAATTTCTACTTTGATTCCATTGTAGTTAGAGAACCACCTTTCACTTTATTTTTTACATATGTTGAGAGTCCTTTTATGACCCAGGATATGGTCTATATTGACCATATGGACACTTGAAAGGAATATGTATTCTGCCATGGTTGACTGTTCTATAAGTGTCAAATAGATCCCGTGGTTGATGCTATTGTTGAGTTCTTCTATATCCTTTCTCATTTTCTCTCTAGTAGTTCTATCAATTTCTCAGAGAGGGTTGTTGAGATCTCCAGGTGTAATTATGGATTTGTTTATTTCTTGTTTCAATTCTATCAGTTTTTGCCTCACATATTTGGCATCTCTGTTGTTTGGTGCAGACAAACTTAGAATTGCTGTACTTTGTTGATAGATTTACCTTTTTATCATTATATGATATTCCTCCATTCCTGGATAATTTTCTTTGCTCTGAATTCTATTTTATCTGATATAAAAATAGGCACTCCTAGTTTTTTTGATTAAACTTTTTATGATATATCCTTGTCCATTTTTTTACTTTCAATCTGCCTATATCATTATATTTGAAGTAAATTTGTATAGACAGCAAAGAGTTGGATCATATTTTTTCACTGACTCTGTAAATGTCAACCTTTCACTTGGTGTTTTTAGTCTATTTACATTTAATATAATTTTGATATGTTAAGTTTAAAATGTGACATTCTATTTCCTTGTTTTTTGGTTGTTCTCTCAGCTTCTTTCTTCCTTTCTTTTTTACTTCTTGTTTCTCTGCTTTCTTTTGTCCTGCCTTTTTTGTGGGTTACTTGAATATTTTTTGAATTCTACTTTATCTGTAGTGTTTATGAGTGTGTCTCTTTGAGTCACTGTTTTAGTGTTTGCTTTAATTACTAAACTATATAAATACAACATATGATAGTCGTTTGGTCTTATTTTTCCAGTTTGATGAAGTATAGAAATCTTACTCCCCTTTATGCCCCTTTACCTTCCACTGTTTATAATAAAATCGTCTTAAGTATTTCCTATACATGTATTTAGAACCATATTATATAGTGTTATATTTTTGCTACAACCATCAAACATAATTTAGAAAACACAAGTGGAGAAAGAAAGCCTGTTGCACTTAAGCATATTTTTCCTTAATATGGTCTTTCTTCATTACAGATGTTTGAGTGCTCCTTCTTAAATGGTTTCCTTTCTACTTAGAGAACTTCTTTTATATATTCTCTTAGGGTATGTCTGCAGACAACCAGTTCTCTTAGTTTTCCTTCATCTGAGTATATCTTGAATTTCCCTTCATTCCTGGAAGATATTTTTCTGGTGTAATATCCTGTGTTGACAATTCTTTCTTATTTCTATATGAGAGAGACATAGCCATTCCAATTGTTTTTACTATAGGTAAAGTGTCATTTTTACCTCGGTGCTCTCAATAACTTTTTTCCTTTAGTTTTCAGTTTAATTATGATGTGTCTTGGCATGAGCTTCTTTGCTGTTCAGATTGAGTAATTTTTATCATTTTATCTTCCAGTTCACAAATTTTTTCCTCCTCTGTCTCTCACATTCTGCTGTTGAGTCCATCTACTGAAAATTATGTCAGTTATTGTATTCAATTCTAAAATTTCCATTTGTTTTTTCTTGATTAGACAACTCTAATTCCATCTTCTTAATGTTTGCATCTATTGATTGTCTTATTTCATTTACTATGAGATCTTCCTGGTTCTTAATGTGACAAACGATTTTCAAATGAAACTTGATCATTTTCATGTTTTCTTATGAGATTCAGGAATGTATTTAAATCTTTCGCTTTACCTGACTTCCTGTGACACTGCACCACAAAGGAAGGACGATTGTCATTTTATTACTGCCAGATACAGACAGAAGTCCAAATTTCTACTTTCTTCTCATTGCTGTCCAAGGTGGATGGATGAGGGAGGAGGTGTGTTCTTATTACTGCTGGGTAGGGATGGTAATGTTTGCTCCCCACATGTTCTCTACTGATGTCACAGTAGCTAGTGGCCTTGATACTGCTACGTGATGGGGGAAGTCCTGACTCTCCACTAGGCCTCATCTGACACTACCCCATTACAGAGGTGGAAGCGTGTTTATTATTGCTACATCAGGCTGAAGGTCCAGGCTTCCACATAATCTCTACTGATAGATACTATGGAATGATGGGGCAAGAAATAGCCTTATTACCAGCAATCAGAGATGGAAGTCCCAGAAATGTATTTGGCCTTCCCTGCTACCATCTTGGCAGAGATGTTACTTAATTACAGCCTCATGCAACTAGAATTCAAATGTAAGTCAAGATTCTCCACTCAGACTTTTCTGTCTAGAATGAGTGGGAAGGGGGCCAGAGATTTTGCTCTGTGGTGTTTGGCTTCAGTATAGCAACAAAGGAAGTATGAGACAGCAAACCCAAGTAACTCACTATTATGCTGTACCTTGGGTCCTGAGGTCCCTTTCCAGTTTACCTTCTTCTCTCTACCTTTCAGTCTTCTTATACTTGTTTTATATGTAATGACCAGGGTTTTAGTTGTATTTAGCAGGAATAACAAGGAAAAGTATGTCTACTCTATCTTTCCAGAAGCAGATGTACACCCTATATCTTTATTTGATAAAAATGGCTACCCTACTCTGCTTGAAACATTTTTTACTTCTCTCCCAACCTTACTCTTCCTATTAGTTCACAGTGTAATCATCACTTTCTCATCTAAAATACATTATACATTGATGAAATGTAATACTTTGATTGTACCATGCATTTTTGAAGCATTAAATTCAGATATAATTTGTGTGATTAAGTTCTTTCTTAAACACTTAACTGTAGGTACCATGAGGGTAGGCAATGAGATTGCTTTTTTGCCCACCCTTATAACTGCAGGGTCTTTCCCAGTGCTTAGCATAGAGTCAGCAGCCCATGAAGACTGTTGAACAGACAATTAAATGTTGATAGTATGAAATGTTAACAGGAGGGATTTAGAAAAGTAATAAGAACACAGGTTATTGGGAAATACAGAAAGCGATTGCAGTTGGATAAATGATTTCTTTCCACAGAACATGATAGAATAGGGAGAGGCCCCAGCTGGGCCTTGCTGAGCAACACGATGTAGCACTTCTTGCCAAAAGACAATGTTATATAGTAGAAGGTCATTCCACTTTTAATATTTCAATCCTTATTCCTTAACGTATTCAAACCAGTGCATGCCATCTGGATTGGGAAAACGTTATGACTTCGGTGGCTGGAGAAGTCCATGGTTGGATTGGTTCTTATCAGTTCAGTTTTCTTGTTAGCAAGGGAGACAGAGAAACATTGATATTTCCAGGCAAACAGCAGCGGTATGCTATGAGAAAGGAAAGGCAGGAAAAGGGAAGTGCCAACCAACAGAGGGGAAAGAAAGAACAATGACAGCAAAACACTGCATTTGCTACAGAGTCACTAGCCAAGGCCCTGCTTGGCTGCAGCTCTCTGTGGACTCAGCACAGCTGCACCTCTTAAAGCAAGGTCAGCTAAATTAACCAAAGTTAATTTCTTAAAATGACTTTGTCATCACACTTTTATGTCTCTTCTCCTGTCATGAGTAAACCTTCAGAGTGATTCTGCCTATTTCTCCATATGTAGGCTGAAGGGGAAGATGGACATAATGTTCATTTTCATTTTTGTAAATGGCACCTTGACTCCTCTTCAAAAGTCTGAGAGGAGATAGTATAAGTAGGAAATTAATATTATAGCATAAGTCAACACTGTAAAATGATAGAACTTGCTTTTAATTGTTGAGATCAGCAGTACAGATCATTTTACAGACCAAATAATACAATTTTGCTTTTATTTTCTCCAGGAATTTTTCTGTTTCTACTTATACTTTCGTTTAACTCCTTCATGAGGTTTAACTAATATAGGAATATTATTACCCCACATTGGAACAGAGATATTGAGTGCCAGGTTTTGGGGAAGAGAGAACAAATTGCAGCGATTGGAGGAAGAAACTGGTTTGGGCTGCAGATTTCTAAAGATATTTTATAAGGGGAATAAAACATCCCAAACTGAGGGCAAATTGGTTAAGCATTATCAGTAGCTTTATTCTTGGTGGAGTACGCTACCATTTTCCCTGTTCAACCATTCATTTATTTTCTTTCTTGGGTGAAACTGAAGTTCTAGAATATTTGAGAATTTGAACTTTGCCCCATAGCACTCACTCCATCTCTTCCTCAGTCCTGTTCCTGTCGCATTTCTCACAACCTCAGCAGGAGCAGGAGCGACTGAGCATGAGAGAGGGAGAAGGATATCAATTGTCAAGTCAGAACTACTCAAGAATGTGGTGGATTTGAAGTTTCAAAGAAGAACTAAGCTTTTCAGGTTCAGAGTTTGGTTAATAATATGGAGGACTTAAGTGAGATTTTTCTTCCAAGCAGTTCAAAGAATTTCATTTCTTAGTCTGTATTTTTCCTGAAATGAGTGAAAGGGGAAAAAAAGGAGCAGAAATTGTCTTACTCATCTTACCAGGCAGAAAAGTTGGTGCCATTTTCCCATATGGCAGTGGGCTGAAGGAATGATGTAAACAGCACTTGATCCACGGACTGGTTTGGCTCAGGGTCCATGTCAAGATGATCCCAATTACCAAAACCTGGGATGGAAAGTTCATATATCTGAGTGAGTCTAACTGATTATTACTGATATATTAACAATCTCTTTCTCATGTGCAGAACACAGCTAAGGAAGAGATAGAAACGATTAAAGCTTAATTACCTCTCTAAAGGTCCATGCAACTTATTTGTTGATCAGGATACAATTAAAAATTTTGAGCAAAATAAACTCAGTAATTCAGAGGAAGGATTTCTATTTATGAGATAAAATATTCAGTGGAAGCTTCATATAAGAGGAAGGGTTGAGCTTAGCTTTAAAAGAGAAAGATAATTTAAGTAATGTGAAGGATTGGAAATTGTATTTGAATGTCTATTTGTTCTTTAGATTTAGATGATCCGAGTGGGCTGTAGGCGTTCCAAACATAAATCATAAGGCATTTTCTTTGGATTGAACTAAAGCAATTATTGTGATAACAGACATTTGGCCTTAGCTCTTTCCCACAGCCTGGTTTGGGTGAATCTGTAGGGTACTTGTTGATTGTCACTGGTTGAGTCTGTGTTTGACAGTGTTTTGGAAACAAGATACAAACCAGGGCATGTTATCTAGAACATGGGAATGTTACATTCAACTTGGAGAAGACGTACTACACGGAGGAGGGGAAGGGGGAGCAATGAGGACAGAAAGGAAGTTAGGGATAATGAATGCTTGCAGGCAGATTGGCTCTCAGACCAGAAAAAGGAAATGGCTATATGGCACACTTACACTCCCCTTTCCGGATTTTTTACTTTGAAATGAAACGGCTATGCTGCCTGCTCTGTAGCATTTACCACCCTCCATTGCCTATCCCAAATTTACACATTCTAATAAATCTCCCCCAAATATGTCGGCTCTTTTTATTATCTTACTTTATGGCCCCTCCCTATTTTTCTATATTGATCCACTTTCTATATATCCTTTAACATGCAGTCCAAGTCCAGCTTCCCCAGTAAATCTTTCTTTAGCTATCCAAAACCCATGTAGTTCTATTATGTTGCTTTTTATTAACTGAAACATATGTACTCTTATCATCCAATCTAACATGTTTTCTTGGAAAATGTATTCATGGGCAACATTATTCATATGTCTGATATCTGCCACCAAAACTTTTTTTAAGATGAATTCTCATGCTTGAAATTTCTAGTTCTGCTTCACTGAAACTCTTTTTTTCTAGAAAGATACTTCTAAAACAGCTTATCCTTCAGTCTTCGCAAGCTCATAGCTAATCTTTGATACTTTCCCTCAAACTGAAGTTCTTCCCTTCTTCATCACTAAATTAAATTCCTTTACCTTTTTGCTTGCACATAATTTAAACACATAAGTAATGTAAGGTCTCTAATGCGTTCCCCGAAGATATATTTCTGCATCATAATGTTCTACTTAGATCATAAACTACTCAAGGTCAGTGTGAGTGCCTATTTAACTCTCTTCATGTTCTCTTACAGCAGCATGTACTAAGAGATCCTGAATAATTGTCCTCATGAAAAAGTAGTTGAAGGTGTTTTTCTCCTTAGCATTGGAAAGAAAATCAAGGTTAAGTTGAAAAGCGATTAGAAACTGTTGAAGTTTTGTGAGAAAACACTATATTGTACCTAGGTATTTGTATTTCTTTATATCTTGACTCAAGGTGAGCTTTATTTAAAAACAAATGTTAGTAAAGGCTAATAACTACTAAGTAGTCATATTTATGCCATATTAAGGAAGAAATAAATTTTAATATAAAGTTAGCATTCCAGATATGGATGTGATCCTTGGCTTGGAATTTTACAGGATCAGAAAAACTAGGACATTGAGTTCACAGGTATTGTCACTGGGGGCTGAGCACTACAGGGTTAATACCTCACTTAGTCAATCATATGTCTGGAGGTACAGGGTCCACCATAGCATGTGCCATTTTAAGAATAAGCACACAGTTAGCCTTGACATACCAAAATCAGGAGATCCTCATATATTCTCCTAATGGCTGCAGTATATATCCTAGAAGCTGGGAGTTCAGTTGAGTTTTGACAATCTGATTGATCAGCTGTGAAGTGCCCCCCTTCCAACTCAGGTCATTACAGATTGGATCATTTGAAGTCCTCCTGAAATAATTCATCCAGTAACTTTACTAGTTTCTTACTCCTCAAGCACAAATGATACAGAACATCAGATGTTGTTTGTCCGTGTTGCCTTCCTTTAGGATATTCAAAGGCATGCTTGGACTTTGTGATAACGTATTCATGATTTCAAAACAAAGATCTGAGACCAAATCAAACACAATTCCCTTGAGAAGCTTCCGGACAAAAACTACATGAATTAGCCTGAGTTTACAAGATGAGTTTATTCTAGATTAGTCTTTTGGGTGTTCTGGGTCTCATTCACAAAAGTAACATTTCTGAGACTTGAGTACTGAAGCAGAGAAGAGAGAACACACACACACACACACATACAGATAAAATCTTGACATTGGCATTGCCACTTCTTCTGAGGATGAGATTACGGTTTAAAGTAAATCTGGTCAAGTTGAACACATTCAATGATTCCTTATAGAAATTAGAATATGTAAAATACGATGCTTGAAGCCACAATTCCTTTGTTAACCTAAACTACTGTCACTCTCACCTTTGCTCCAGAAATTCTAGCCATAGGGTCTCTTTCACTTCTGAAAATGCCACATTCATTTGCAGCCCAGAGCTTTTACCCATGATGATCCTCTGCCTAGAACACACTCTGCTCCTTACCTCTCTGGCACCTACTTAGCTCACGAGTCTCTGCATGAAGGTCACTTTCTCACTTATGCCTGCATTCTTGCTGACCATCCTAATCTTGTATAGAACATATATCTGTTATTATTTTCTCTCAAAGCACAACATTCTTCACCTTCATGATACTCACCAAAATTGTGTTTCTTCAATTTTGTCTTTCTGTGTGTTGATCAGTTGGTAGTAATTTTTTGCACTATTGTAGGCTCCTAGCACCTGGGACTATAAATGCCCTCAACAAATATTCCCATGTATTTGTTTGGCCAGCCTGTTGATGGGCCTGTCCCACCAGAACCTCTAGCCCCAAGCATCTAACTATATGAAGTGATATGGGAAGGGAGGGTAGAGAGCAAAAGATCATTATCTTTTGGTAGAAGAGTACCTGAGATCTAGGCTATTGTTAAATTTAGAAACAGAGGAAGGCATTCTGTCTCTATTCTTGGTCCAACTGCTGGGACTATGTTTCACCTCTTACAGAGAGAGGAGCTACAGGCAGAAAAAAGCTGAAATAACTCTATTGACAATGGGATTTTAGAGACTCAAGACTGGAGACATACAGACAAAGTGGGCTGGGGAGAGGTGCTCTCTCTCTCTTCACACCATTGAGAAGGAGCTGTGGTGTGTGATAGTGGCTGGCCACTGCACTGTGGCCCAGTGGTTGACCCTGCTGTGCTTAATGGAGCTGCTGGAAAGGAATGTGTTCATAGAGGCCACAGGCAGCTCTGGAAGGAGGAAAAGAATATGGGTAATTGGGTTTCTGAGCATAAGACATCCCTGAGGGCTCCCAAAAATAACTGAGAAAATTTGGAGGAGCAGCTTTGGTATCTCTTAGTTATACATTCTAGAATCACCCAAATGACAGCTACAGACTAGGGGGATTTGGAGATACTTAGGTTAATATTATTAATGTGACTACTTCCTTAATCTATCATTTCTTTGATTATATGACACATATTTCTGCTTTCTTTTTATTTGTTACATTGTAATATTTTTTAAAAATCAGGATGTTTATTACAATCTATATCAAAACACACTTGCCAGCTGCTGGATGGGGAGCAAATCCAGATAAATTCATCACTGCCTGAGCATTTACCAATTTAGCTTTGCTTAATGGTACACACCCAACGATTGCAAGGTTGGTCGGTCATTGACATTGGTAGATACTTAAAGTTGAACGCCTAAATGTCTTATTGTCTTCCAAAGACACACAGTGGCTATAATTATGAAAGAAAAATTTATTATGTTTGTATGTACTAGAACAGGGCATAATCTTTCACATACCAGGCAAAACAATTCAGGGGGCAGAAACAGTCAAATTCCAGGAATATGTAATCATATTTCCATTAGACCAGAGGGGCTGTTACGCCTGATCAATGCTTTATTAAAGACTATCACTTAGGCACCAAACGACATGCGTCAGGAAGTTTTAGATAAGATTTCAGATATATAAATATATGTATTTTACTTCCCTCGATTGGTATTTCAATTATTAAAAAAATAAAAGATGACTATAAGTTTAACCAAAAAGGAAATGCAAATAAAACGCTTATATTCTTTGTGCCTCAAAATTACGTTCACCGTAAAGCCTGCCAAACACTAATCTTGTGGGTTATGAGAAGCTGCGTGTCCCTGTGATGCTGCGTGTAAATGCCAACTTCCCAAGACACTTTAGTCTTTGTGTGTCAAGCGGTTTCCACTAAAACTGAGACTGTCATGTGGAATTCATATGCTGTTTTGTGGATAAATTTGTGCTAGAGCTTCCTTGAAAGGGTAGAAAGAGTATATTTATTGAATAAAATAATATTTAATTTTCATGGAGCCCCTAAAAATGTTAATTTGTAACCTTGAGGAAATACATTAAGACTGTGTGTGTAGGACTTCCTGTTATGCTATAAGCGGTTGTCCCAAATTGTGGGGTTCAACCTTATAGCCAAGGTCTTAGAAGTGCATGGTCATGAGGCAGACTTGAGATACAAACAGGGTAAGAATATAGCCTTGGGTGTGAGGGCTAGGTCTGGATAACATCAAAAGGGCTCCCTCCAAGAAGTAAAATCCTTGAGGCTGACACAGCATAAGACCTGCCAGCATGAGAAAATGCTCTGGGATTGGGGGTCTGCCAAGGAGTGGATGGGGATAGGTGCTGGTAGAGACCTTGTAAAAAACACTCCTCTAAGACTTGAGTCAGAACAGAAACTGGGATCCAGGCACACATCTGGGCTGGGTTGGCTGGTATATGTGGCTCTAAACAAATTCCTTCCACTGAAATAGCACAGAATTTTCCTCAATATTACCTTTCACCTTCAAGGATCCAGGAGGTCCTAATCAATGAAAATGCTCCCTTTTCTTTCAACAATAACACTCTATGTCATTGTCAGTAGTCTTCTCAACCAATTATCCCATTAATTTGTTAATTTATCCATTTATTTGGTGAACATGTATTAAAGGGCTATTTAGAATGACCATATGAATAAAACAAAGTCCCTGGCCTCAAGGAACTTAGAGTTTAGTGAGAAAGACCAGTGTGAAAATAATATAAATGGAGTATTCCTCCAAAGGCTAGCCAAGTGAAAGTGGTTTATGATTGCTTAATTACATGCTTGTTTGCTATTTTTCCCCTAAATTTACAGGGTTTTCTGTACTGGATTATTCCCCCAGAGCTAAGTGAGAGTCTAAAAACATTTATGTATGTGTGTGTGTGCGCGCGTGTCTGTGTGTATCAAACAAATATGTTTATTTGCTTGATTTTATTCTATTTGCTTGATTTAACTGGAGCTTGGGGTAAGAAGATTGAAGATGCATGGAAAGAGGGAGGAGCAAGACCTGATAGAGACAGAAGGGGTCTGGTCCTCTTGATAACATTGAAACCTGTCATACCATGAATATGCAAGGATGCCTGATGAGAAATGTCTTCACAAATGTAGAAGCCACAAATGCTAGGCCTAGGAGAATGCTTTCCTACCATCTGTCACCTGGGCTGAGAGGATAATTGCTGACTTCTGTATGAGAAGCTGTTTCTAATTGCAGCTGGATGGCCATTTCTCTTAAATTACCAGGCCCAGATGAGTATGACTTTCAGTTGTTTCCATGGAACCTCTAAGGTACTGCCTTAGATTAAGATTCCAGCTTGATGAATGTGCACTGGAAATGCCATTATCTTTCTTGACAGACAGATGTCCTTGGAAGCCTAATTGCATTCCCCAAAGGCAGAAATCCTTTCAAAAAATAAATTAAATTAAAAATAAAAAGACAGTGTTTCAGTCAGTGCTGAAACTCAAGAAGAGCCAAGACCAAAGGTGGCATGACATCCCAGAAGCCTTGCAAAAGATAGGGAGTGGTTATAAATAAATTTTTATTTTTTCCCACTCCGTCTCACCTTCCACTTTAACTGCCTCTGTTGTTTCTAAAGAAATTCAGGAAGTTAGACCTTCTAATCATGTTGGATTATTGTCTTTTATGATCCATGTAGAATATCCCTCCTTCATGAATTCTTCACTTACATTTCAAGTGCACATTCATCTCTATGAAAAGAAAAAAGAGGCTAGCTCTAAGACACAATTTATCCCTTCCCCAGTTTATGAAAACCAGTACGTGTTCAACTTAATTGAAGAAGATGTATAAGGACATAACATCCTTTAAAGGTAAGCAACTAGATATGACTTGATTCAAAAGCCTTCCTTGCTATGTGGAGCCTTAAGGTGTTGAAACCTAGAAAGAATTCAGTCAAGAGGAAAGGAAGAAAGAGCAAATTTCAGGATAGTAACTGGAGCTTGAGCAATGATCCAAATATGGAAATATTCCAAGCATCCTTAAGAGATCGCAAACAGGCCAGTCGTGCATGATAATGTTTTAGAAAAAATAATCTGCAGTTCATTGAATATCCATTCTTCATCTGAGCCCTGCAACATGATGTTCTGTTTTACTGGAGCTAAAGGTAGAAGCTCAAGGAAAAATGATTCAAAACACAAAAGGAGAGCTATTAAGATAAACGTGCAGCTTCTCCTTCCTTGTAATAATGTAGGTCAACTAGAGGAGCATGTGGCAAAGTTCAAATAAATTCATGGCCACATAAAAGTAAAGATAATGCTCAGAATCAGTCAAGGCTTTTCTGGTTGTTAGCGACAGAGTTAAACACAAACCCATTCAAGCAAAAAGGGGAATTAGTTGGGTCATTTAACCAAACCACATATGCACACACAAACACACTCACACACATATACACACAGTGGGAGGAGAGCCAGGAACAAGGTCAACCAAATAAGGTTCACCAGTTGTGTATGGGTGTGCACATGTGTGAGAGTGAGACAGAGACAGAGAGAGAGAGACAGAGGGAGAGGGAGAGACTGAGTGACTGTATATGAGCTCATCTTCCCATATTCTAAATGTGTGTTGGCCTCAATCTTTCAGGGCTGTGCACACAGCAGGGAACATAGTCACTGAGAGCTCTGAGGTCACAGTCTTACAGCTTGCTCTTCAAGGGAAAAATTCCTTCTTTATCCCAGGGACTGTATAAAAAATTCCCAGGAGGCATCTGATTGATCTGGCAAATATGCTTTGCCGTCCCTGAGCCAAACTGTGTGGCCACAGAGATGGGCTATTCTGATTGGCTTTTCTGGTTTCCACACTCATTGCTATGGCCAAATGAGCACGTCACTGTGATTGGAAGCCCCAGTAGTCTCATTTGGGACAAGTGATCTCCTTCAAAGATAGTAAATGTTGTTCATCACTTGAGGAAGGAAGAAAGGGAACTGGGCAGACAGAAACAGATGTCCTCCATGCTCCCATGTAAGGCCAAGATGCCATCTGCAAAGGGCTGTCTGCTTTCACAGAATGCACTTCTAACTGATAGTGCCAGGCCAATATGAATGACCCTGACGTGTCCAATCTTTATGCATGTCTGACTGTGTGGACTCTTTGTAACTCTTATTCAGCTTGATTTCCCTCCCAATTCCCTTCTTCCTGGTCTCATGTTGTGACTTCACGGTTATTGACCCTCCATGATTTTAAGTCATAATGTTCCCCTCAATTAGCCCATTGCCTTTGAAAAATATACACAGATATTTATGAAACTATCACTGTTGGCCAGTTACTGTATCTTCCAACAAGAGCAGTTAGTGGCATTTTCCTTTCTACCAACTGACCTCCCCTGAATTTTAATATATACATTATAAAATAGTCTTTCAGACTCAGTAAATTCTGCATGCAGTAGTTGAATGGACACTTCTAGGTTACATAACATTTATTTTTAATAGTGTCCTGTGTCAACAACATGTGGCTTTAAGTTTCAAGACTAACAAGTTCCTCCACTACCAAGGAACAGTAGTTTTAAATTTGTAAGTAAAAGTTCATGCCTCGTTTATTTATTTTTACATCCTTAACAAAATGGACATGATGTTATGCGACTATTCTAAAATTTGGTTAAGGGAAAACACGTGATTATGTTTGTACACACACACATAGATATAAATTCAGCTTGATAAGAAAATATTAAGGAGTTTCTGATGCAATATTATATAAAGTAGAGATGTAGAGATGGTTCCTACGAGGGCATTATGGCATGGCCTTCCCTTCAGCAGAGGGTTCATCAAGTTTCAGCTTCAATTGTAGAGAAATTGTCCATCGGACAGGTCTCAGCCTGTGCAGCTTGGTTTATAGGTGTAAGAGGTGTTTAGATTGAGCTGATTAGCTATTTTCAGTCATGTTAAATTAGTGATCCATTAGTCTGGGTGTGTCACCAAGAATTGATATCTTTTTAAAGCTCCTATGTTTAGAAACCACTCAGTGAAAAATGGCAATTAGATCTTTCATATCTAATTAAATTGTCATTTCTGAATGCTTAAAATGGTTATGGGCTGTGATAGCTGCTACAGTATAGACACAGTGGTGAAAATTTCCACTGGGGTCTGTTCACATTGATTCCTTTGGCCTCAATGCTCTTCTTTCCCCACCCAAATAATGTTTTATCTTTTGTGATCTAGTTCAAATAGCACCTCCTCTGTGAAGGCCTCTCCATCTCTCATAGGTTTGGGTTGCCAGATTTAAGAAATAAAATATAGGATACCCAGTTAGATTTGAATTAAATATAAACTGTGATCTATTTTTGGTAGTAGAAAAATGTCCCAAATATTGCATGGAACATCCTCATACTTAAAAAAACTAACCAAACAAAAAATACTGTTTATCCAAAGTTCAAATTTAACTGGACAGCCAGTATTTTGTCTGATAACACTATCTTAGGTATTATATTAGTTTGCTAAGGCTGCCAGAACAAAATCTTACAGCTGAGGGTCTTAAACAACAGAAATTTATTTTCCCATGGTTCCGGAAGCTGGAAGTCTGAGATTAAGGTGTGAGCGGGGTCGGTGTCTCCCGAGGCCTCTCTCCTGGCTGGCAGACGGCCGCCTTCTAACTGTGTCCTTACATGGCCTTTCCTCTGTGTGCACATGTTTGTGTCCTAATCTCCTCTTCTTATAAGGACATCCCCCATAATGGACTAGGGCCTCGCCCTTATGATCTCATTTAACATAGTTACCACTTTAAAGGCCCAGTCTCCAAATACCGTCACATTTTAAGCTACTAGGGGTTAGGACTTCAACATATGAATTTAGGGTAGATGGAATCTAGTCCATAACAGGCATACATCCTGTTCTCTGAGCTTACAGGGCACTCTGGTTTATTGCCATCGTTCGTCCAATATAGAGTTTTTGAGCGTTCACTGTGTCTCGTGCATTGTTCTGATGCAGATACAGACCTAATTCCTCCCCTGAGGGAGCTTGCATTCTTGATGAAGGAGTCAGATAATAATCAAATAAGTGAATATATAGGTAGTGTTGATTTTTTTGTGTGTGTATCTCTTGACTAGACTGCGAGTCTCTAGGTTATTTTTCCCGATTCTGCTGTTTTCCTTCTTATCAACATATATACTGTGTCTTAGCAAAACATGACCTATCTATGAACTGATTAAACATTAACTTCAATTATATGTCTTTGGAAATAGGTGCAAAGAGTACTAAATTCCCAAATTTATGGAATGACAATGCTCCTCCATCTTTTCTGCACACTCTACTAGGTTCCTTTGTAAATGCAACAGTGGTTGTAAAGTCATTTCAGAAAAAACTCTGACCTCTGCTTCATGTCATTATAAAATACTTTATGTTTGTGCTTTCTTCAGAACACCTGAAAACCCAGAATCCTCCAAGAAGGAAGAGAAAAGAGTAGTGAGTGCTTCTTGGGCCAGATTAGCCAGAAAGACATTCTTGTGTTGTCAAAAATTTCTTTATGAGTTTGTTTGTTTTTTCTGAAAGATAACATAATTCTGACTGAAGGGAATCAGGATTCGAAAAACAACAGTGTAAACATATCTGGGGCTAGGACAAAGACTTGATTCCAGAAAGTGAAAATCAAATTTGAGAAAACAACATTGCAATGTGTTGCGGCACATGTGGTATTCAGAGTCTGCCCACTGACGGGCTGGAGGTAATGGGCTTTAAAAGGTGGATTCCTCCACATTTCAGCTTTGTGTTTGGAGAGGTCCTCTTTACATTTATAATCAGAGGGTGACTATTAAACTTATGAGGGATTTTGTTGTTGCTCTTCTTGTTTTCACTCTTTGCCTTTAGCAGCTTTCAGTCACAAGGAACTGCAAGTGGAAAGATATTTTTCGTAAATGCTTGCAATTTTCTGGTTCCTCAGCCCCTAGCCAATGTCTCATTGTGTTCAACTAATATTTACAACATTTTGCAACACAGCTATTTTACATTATTTTCAAGGTTACATTCCCCTGCCTTGCTTTGGAAACTCTTTAAATATATAGATAGATTATCTAGATGTATACAAATGAGATCCTTCTTAGGTTCAAAGACACTCATAAATAAGAGAAATGTGGTATTTTCCTCTTCTACTAAAGTCCTCCAAATCTCATAAACCTGAGATAAATCTGTGACCTTCCTCCCCGATAAAGGCCCATATTTAGAAGATAGAGGATGTTTGCTCATTCACCCAAAGCAATATTATAGAGTGAACCTCCACCATTCAGCAGGAAGGGGATGGGACAGCAATGCAAGATTTGTGAACTATGCACTAAATTACTATAAAACCTCCCTCATTGGTGTTTGTACAAAATCTCGCTGTGTGAATATCTGAGTGTAATTAAGGTCATGGACTCGAGTTCCAGCAGTGAAAGCATTGAGCACAAAATTGAACATGCATAGAAAGGTGTTCTGAAGAAAGTCTTGTGGTTGAGGAGTCTGGGCATGGGGAATGGGAAGCTGAGAAGGAGCCAGGCAATTTCATTAATTGCTTACACTGCTTCCAGTCAATGGTTCAGTTTCTCAGGGAGATTTGGGCTAATTTAGACAGATGACAATTATAGTCTGTGTCACAAGAAACCCATAATCACTATATGTTTGGACAGCCTTGAGACAAATCTACAGATAAGTGATAGTGTCCGGGAAATAGACATTTTTCAGGTACACAAAGCAGGAGCAAAGAGAAATAAAGAAGTTTTCCTAAGAGTGCCCAGCTGACTTTGTCCTTGTATGTGGGCTGTTTGCTGTAATGCGGGTCTAAGCTGAAGAAATAATGAAATAGGACATTTCCTCTCCTCTGATGTCTTAGGCTCAACATAGTCACATCCCATCATAGGTGGATAATCTTGTGAGTCCTTCTACCCCGGGTCTAATGGACAATAGATGTCCCTTTCTCATAGCTAATAAACAACAAACAAGTATGGACAAATGTCTTCAGGCCTGCAAGACCCTACAGAAACCAATGAGTGAAACAACAGAAACAGCAGGAAAGATTATTGACATTCTATGTCAGTAAGATACATTTGTCACAAGTAATCATTCAATATTGATATATTATTACTATCTAAAATATTTACTTCTTTTCAGAGTTTCTTAGCTTTTACCTAAAGTCTTTTCCTTTTCAAAGATTCCATCCAAGATACTGCAATTCATTTACTTGTCATATGTCCTTGGGCCTCTCTTGGCTGTGGACAGTTTCTCACATTTTCCATGTTTTCATGACTGTGACAGTTTTGAGGAGTACTGGCCAGGTATTTTGTAGGATGACACTCATTTGGCACTTTTCTGATGTTTTTCTCATGATTAGAATGAGATTATATGTTTTTGTAAGAAAGGACATAGAAGTCAAGTGCCGTTTTCATCACATCATATCAAAGTACATGCTAGCAACATTAGTTATCACTTTTGATATTGATATTGATCACATGGCTGATGTAGTGTTCATCAGGTTTCTCTACTGTAACTTTTTTTTCCTAACTTTCCATATTTTACTCTTTAGAAGGAAGTCGCTATACACAGCCACACTTAAGAAGTGAGGATTAATGCTCCCTTCATTAAGGGCTTATTAACTACGTAAACTATTTGGAATTTTTCTGCAAGGGAGATTCATATTTTCTGTCCTATTAGTAATTTATTTATTCATACAATCATTTATTTATATAATTATGGACTGTAGATATTCATTTTATACTTTCAGTAATAATCTAATACGACTTACTTATTTTTTTTTTTCAAACTTTTCCAGCTATGGTTACTGGGAGCTCTTTCAATTTGGTCCTGTATCCCTTGGACATAATGCTTTTTTCTTTTTTTAAGCACTTCCTTATTTTATGATACTAAAAGATGCTCCAGGCTCATCTTATATATTTGCTGTTATTTCTAGAATCAGCCATTTCTCCAAGGACCCCTAGTTCCTTTTATTAGAGAACGGTATTAGAAACCAAGATCTGGGCACTAGGTGTGCTTGTTACTACCAGGGTTTTGCTGCTTCTAGACTCTTTCACCTGACAGAGCAAGAAAATACATGTGTGTGTGCATATAAACATTTCTATAAATTTCTCTAGATGTAGCCTTTTGTATAAACACAGTTTCATACTGAAGTCTCCCAGTCTAACCCGTTATCAAAGGCTCTTTTTGTATTAATTGACTGGATCATATGATTTTTCTACTTTAGTTGGCTGATGTTGTGGTTATATTAATTCGTATTGAAATGATGTACCATGCCCAGAATAAATCCAATTTGGTTGTGTTATATAATTTTTAAATAAATTATTGAATTCAACGTATAACATTTTTGAGGGTTTTTGCATTTAGATTCTTGAGAGATAACTGTCTGTAGTTTCTCTTTTTTGTAATATTTTTGTCTAATTTTGGTGTTAGGATAATGCTGGCCTCATAGAATGAGTGACAAAGCATCCCCTTTGCTTCTATTTTCTGGAAGAGATTGTTGATAATTGGTATTATTTCTTCTTTACGCATTTGTTAGAATTTGCCAGTGAAACCATCTGGGCATGATGCTTTCTTATTTGGAAGGTTCCTAATTATTGATTCAACATCTTTAATAGATATGAGATTACTCAGATTATCTATGTCTCCTCATTTGAATTTTGGCAGTTTGTGCCTTACAAAGAATTGATCCGTTTCATAAAAGTTATCAAATGTGTCGGCACAGGGTTGTTTCTAATATTACTTTATTGCCCTTTTTGTCCATGGCATCAGTAGTGACCATGCCTCTTTCCTTTCTTCTATTAATAATTTGTGACTTTTCTCTTTTTGATTTTGTTAGCCTGGCCAGAGATTTACTAAACGTTTTATCTCTCTAAAAAATCTTCTTTTGGTTTCACTGATTTCTAGTATTCTTTTCCCAATTTCAATTCCATTGTTTTCTACTCTACTTTGTATTATTTTTCTTCTGCTTGTTGTGTGCTTAAATCGTTGTTTCTCAAGATTCCTAAAGTGGAAGAAATTTAAATTACTGAGTTTTAGTCTTTCTTCTTCTCTAATATGTGCATTTAACGTTACAAATTCTCTTCCAAGCAGTGCTTTCTCTAAATTCCACAAATTTTGGTAAGTTGTATTTTCATTTGGGATTAGTTCAAATTATCTTCTAATTTCTCTAGAGATTCCCTTATTCATGTGTGTTGTTCAGAAGTGTGCTGTTCAATCTTCAAATATTTGGAGATTTCGTAGCTATCTTTCTGTTATTGATTTATAGATTATTTCCATTGTGGTCCAAGAATGTACTTTATATGATCTGTTCTTTTTAAAGTTAAGATGTGCTTTATGACACAGGATGTGCTCTCTATTGGTGAATGCTCCATGTGAGTTTGAGAAGGATGTTCCACTGTTGTTGTGCGGAGTACCATATCCTCACTGATTTTCTTCCTGCTTGATTTATCAGTTACTGAAAGAGAAGTGAATAAATCTCCAGCTAAAATAGTGGATTTATTTTTTGTTACAATAATAATTTTTGCCTCATGTATTAAGAAGCTATGTTGTTACATGCATTTGCATTAAAGATTAGAAACCTAGGTGCTTTCTCAATTTGTAATGCCCATCATTATCCCTGATAATTTCCCTTGTTTTGAAGTATGCTTTATCTGACTTCTCTTCTATACTATTGTAGCTTTCTTTCACTTGAATGGTAATCCGTGTTTTTATATTCAAAGAGAGTTTCTTATAGACAATATATAGTTGGGTGTTGTTTTTGTCAGTCCACTCTGATAATCTCCAAATTTTTTAGTTGGTAAATTTAGACCATTCACAATGAAAGTAGTTATTGATATATTTAAATTTAAACATACCATGCTTGTAACTGTTTCTTTTCATTGCACTTATTCTTTTTTCTTTATTTTCTTTTCCTCTAAACTCTTTTCTGTTTTTAATAGAGAAATTTCTATTTTTTAATTTTCTCGCCCCTATTAGCATATCAGTTCTGCTTATTTCATATAACATTTTTTATAGTGGTTGTCCTGGAGTTTGAAAGATACATTTGCAACCAATCTAAGTCTCCTCTCAAACAATACTATCCTGCTCAGGGGGAGTGCTGATACTTTAGAACACAGAATTCCTATCCCTTACCAAATAGTTGTCATTCCATTTCATTTATCCTTAAGTTACAATAATAAAATACACTGACATTATTTTATTACTTTAAACAATCATTTTTTTCTTGTAGAGAGTGAAACAGATATTCTCTCAAAAAAAGATAAATACATGAGGTGTTAGACGTGTTAATTAACTTGATTACGGGGGAAAATAAAATAAGCAAGTATTTTTTTCTATTAAGTCATTTAAGAGTAAGAGCAATAAAAGATTGTATTTGACCTTCTTTTATTCCTTCTCCCATGCTTTTCCTTTTTTTAATGTAGATCCAAGTGTGTGAGCTATATAGTTTTCCGCACCTCTGAAGATCTTTTTAATATTTCTTATAGGGCAAGTCTTCTGGCAGCTAATTTGTTTGTCTGAGAACATCTTTATTTTTCCTTTACTTTTAAAGGATGCTTTTCTTGATATAGAATTCTAGATTGGTAATTTTTTCTTGTAAGAGTTTACATATTTTACTCTACTCTCTTCTTGTTTGCATGATTTCGAGGACAATCATCTATTAATTTTATCCTTTTTCCTCTGCAGGTAAGGTGATTTTTCTGTCTGGCCTCTTTCAATATTTTCTCTTTGTTTTTAGTCTTCTGGAGTTTGAGTATTATACCTAAGTGTACATTTTTTGGTATTTATCTTGCTTGATGTTCTGTGAATATCCAGAATCTATGGTTTGGTTTCTGTCATTAATTTTAGAAAGTTCTCAGCGATTATTGCTTCAAATATTTCTCCTTTTACTTCTTCTTCTCCTATACCAATTACACTTATGTTACACTTTTTGAAATTTTCTCACAGTTCTTGTATGTTCTATTCTGTCTTTTTCATTCTTTTTAAAAATCTTCATTTCAGTCTGGGAAGTTTCTATTGACATATCTTCAAGTTCATTGATTCTTTACTCAGCTGTACCAAGACTATTGATGAGCTCATCAAAGGTATTCCTTCTGTCACAGTTTTTGATTTGCAGCACTTCCTTTTGATTCTTTCTTAAGAGTTTCCATCTCCCTGCTTATGTTACATATTTGTTTTCCATGTTGTCTACTTTTTCACTTAAAGCCTTTAACATCAATCAGAGACATTTTAAATTTCCTATTTAATAATTTCAACATCTCTGTCATATCTGAGATTGGTTCTGGTCTTTCTCTGTCTCCTCAGATGGTATTTCTTTACTGCCTCTAGCATGCCTGCTAAATTTTTGTTGAAAGATAGACATGATATATTAGATAATAGGAACTGAGTTAAATAGTCCTTTAATGTGAAGATTTATGTTAATCTAGTTAGAAAATGAGCTGTTTAACATTAACTGTAGTTGTAGATGTCAGAGGCCTCAAATTCCATTTGTGCTCTTGCTTTTACTTCCCTTGTTGTCTTTATATATTTGTAAAAACTCCATCTTAGTTGAGTCTGAGTCTGGCAGCCACATCAGCTGTAATTCGCTGTTTTATACTGAAGTTCTGTTAATATGACAATAAGAAGTGGGGGAGGGAGGTGTTCTATAATCTCATGATTTAATCTTTTAGTGGACCTGTGTGCCTTGACTGTGATTTTCACAAGGGTTTCTTTTTTCCTCCCATAGGTGAGACAGCGATACTATATGGGGCTATCATTAGGTAACTGAACTTCCCACCTATGTGAGAAAAGTCTCTGATAAAGTATTTTTTGCTAGAAAGTATGTGTTTATATGGAGAATGTACTGGGTATATTTCAAAATGATTACTTTTCCTCTTCCCCTGCAAAAACCATGAGATAATTTTTCTTGACTCTTCATCATGATAACCTGGTGAGATACTTGGAGGTACCCCACAAACCCACAAAATTGTGAAACCCTCTTATGTCTGCAGCACCCGGGAGTTTCTCTTTCTTAAGCTGTATTCTGCCTCCAGCAATTCCTCAAAATTACCTTTTAAGGTAACTACTTTTTGTTTACCTGTTTATGTCACCAGTGGTTTCTGCATTCAAGTAAGCTGATCTCAACTATCTCTGTACTCACTCATCTCTTCAGGTTTTGGTCTGGCAGTTTGCCTTGCAACTTCGATTCTCTGATGAGTCCAAGAAAAGTCATTGATTTTTGTTTTTTTCAGCTTTTTTCTTCTTGTAAGGATAACTTTCAAGCTCTTTGTATGTCAAAGCTAAAATAATACATACAGTTTCAATCTTTCCCCTTAGCAGAATGTGATTATAGGCTGAAACTGTTGCTTCACAAACAACGTGGACTAAGCAAATGTTATAAATTAACCAAGATTCTTAAAAAACAAAACAGACAGACACTAAACTAGTTGGTTTAATCTCATCATGAATTTGTATCATATTATAATTTAGTACAGGTGACAATTTTGTGTGAATATTTTTCTATAAGTCTCAACCAAAGTAAGGTAAAGAATAACCTTTAAATTGATGATATTTGAATTTTTAATAAGGAACGCTCTCTTGGAGTTAAGTCTATTCTAAATCTGGTGTAAAATTTCAGGGAAAGAGAAAAGAACCTCATTTGCATATATTGGACAAAATACATAAGGGAAGTGTGACTGTAATTTAATAGTACCCATGAATGTATTGATTTCTTTTTAGTTTATAAATTGGCTCCAGTGGAAATGTGCAATAAGAAGTTACAGAAATGTCTTGAATGATCTAGAATCATTGGAATAAATATTCAATTTCCAGAGGGACTGACAGTGATTACTTGAATAGAGAGGTTTCCTTTATTCATATCTTTAAAGCATCCTCTATCCATGGGATGCAAAACAAAATCACTTGAGAAATAAGGAGTTGATTCACCTTTTGTCAGTTTATGTTTAGCCTCAAGTACCCCTTTTAATTTTTAATTTTTCTTTTTTAAATAATTTTTTTCTCCAGGCATCATCGCTATTTTTTAATAGAACAGCACTTGGGCACTGTTCTTTATTTTTTCTAATTCCTGAAATAAATCTTAATTTAATAATTGTTTTTGGTTGTTTATCAACAATCTCAATTACTCAACTAAGACATTGATGTAAAGAAGTGATCCCTACCCCAATAGACACAAATGATCTCTGTTTTGTCTTTCATCCAGATCAGAAGTTACAGCCATTGATCATTTCCTCTCTCTTTGCAATAGATGGATTATGCATGGTATCTTCCCAAAGTGTGCAAAATCCAATCTGCTCCCCGGCTCTTCAGGTATATTTTATAGAGGATTATATTCATCTTTCTTGAAAATTGAGTTTGGCATACTGAAATAAAAATAAAATGAGTGAAATCCTTCCAAGATACTCTCTTAGGAACATCAAATTGTTCCAAACTGGCTATAAGAAAACTCAAAATGATCAAACACAAGAGAAGAGGAGAATTGCCAAGGGTAGGCCACATCACCCAATTTCCTTTTTCTACCATGTGGAGAATTCAATCTTCTGCTCATATTTTGGGTATCTGAGCTTGATTTTATTAATAGAGACTGAGTGTCGATGTAGAACAGCATAGAACTAAGTATTTAAAATTCTATCACTATGCTCAAATTTCAAGCAGGAAAGTTAAAACCCAGCATATGATTATCATCCTATAGGACACGTACCTGCTCTATTCAGCATGGGCTACCTCTGTCAGTTATGTAAGTATTTAAATAAATCACTTTTCTTGTTTTAAGATGCTGGGTTGGCTATTTTCTATCAGGATTTAGAGAATCAGACCCTTTAGAAGCACATTGATGGCCCTCTACCAGAAAATCTTATGATGGTGAATTTTCCAAGATGCAAACAAATGATGAGAGCTCTTGGAGCCAGTATTTCTTTCATCATCAATATCTTCTTTTGTTGCTTTGACAGAGTAACACATATAAACAGCTACAAATGTCATGTGTACAAGATGTTGCATGCATACAACAATTGTGTATATCATGCATATTGCAGCTTTCCAGAAACAAAGTAGGTTTGACCTGGAAAATCACCCAATGAAGATGGAGTGATTTGGTAACCTAAAATTTATATTAAAAGATGGCAAGTAAGGACAACGGCAGATAAGCATAATTGCAATCAACTCCCCACTGTCTGAAATACCATCTAGGCATCCTAAAAGCACACAGGAGTGAAGGGGGACAAAGAGGCAGGAAGAATAATCTCAAGGACTGAATAAACTTTAACGTGCCCCTCACATTTTGTCCTGTTTTACTTTCATAATACCAAATGACTTACCTGCTACGAGAATTATTCTTGTTTAACAGATGAAAAATGTAAGGCACAGATGTAACATAATTCTTTAGTTTGCTACAGGGATTGACCTCAATGTATCCTTACTTCTAGTTCAATGTTCTTTCTGCCTATGAGAAAACAAAATAGGAATTTATTCAATGAAACCTGTTAGTTCACTCTGGATATTGTAATGGTCACTGTTGATTGCACATCAGTATGCATTCCTTCCTTTCATTCAGAAATCTTGCCCTCTCCCATTATTACTCGTATTGGTTGAGGGGATGTTGATTTCATCCTGGCTCCAGGGGTGGACTCTTATTTGTCCAAGTACAGCATGTTAAATGCTATGCTCCATGCATTTTGTTGGCATAGAAATTGGCATGTGACCCACTTACCTTCTGAAAAGTAAAGTTTTTGGGTGCTTCTGAGAATATATTTCCTTTTTCTTAAGAGAAATGCCTGGAGAGTAAGGTTCTCTCTTCCTTACACTACGTGCTTTTGGCAGAAGCCTTGAAAGCATGAAAGAAGACCAAGTGAATGCACAGAATGGAGCACTGCTGAGACAAATTCACAGAGAAACTGAGTGGGAGTCCTGACTGGATGAGGTCTCCAGATTTTCCACTTCTAGAAATGTCATGTAAGAATGTACTATTCCTTATAACTTAAGCCCATGTTAAGCAGGTTTCTATAACTTATATTAAAAGACCTTTCTGAAAATTCAAAGGAATTATGCTGGTTGATAAAATGTGTATTATATCAGAAAGATTTTTTAATACAAGTTACAGAAGCCTGACATAATAATACAATATTTTGTTTCTAAGAACACTTGTCCAACTTTAGAAAGCACAAAAGAGTGTTTGGCTAAATGCAAACACATTTTACCAACCAGTATATTTCCTCTGAAATTACCGTCTTTTATTCAGCTTTTGATTCACCATTTCCTTCCCATCAAATCATATCCCTTCGCCTTGATACTTCAAAATTCTTCATCAGTGGGAAAATTCTCCACCAACCTATTCATTCCACTTTGGATATTTTAAAAATATCAGTATATACTTATATTCCAAAAGACTGTACTTTCACGATTCCACATAGCTGTCACCAGTTACATCCTTCATCAATGTTGTTAATCTGTGTTGGCGTTTCCTCTTCCCCTACACTGTAAGCTCCTGTGAAAAGCTAGGCTTGAGGTTTCCTTTTCATTTCCCATGGCACTTAGCACTAGAATCTAAGCACAAGGGACTTTTAATCAATTTCTTCTAATAATAAATGATACAAAACATTCCTATAGGTATCTAGGTGAAGCAATAATGACGTTCTTTGTTTTTCTCCTTCGTAGATTTGATTCACTGGTTATCATAAAATCTGAATGGAGTGGACCCAAAAGAAACATTGGCCCAATATTCCTAAAATATGAATGGAATGGGAAGTAAAGACTAACAAGTATGTCTGTTTGTCACAAATTTGTGCCTCACTTTAATATTATATTACTTGTGTTATTTTCCCTGGACTAACTCTTATTCCTTCCTAGGTGGGTCCAGCACCATTTTTGTGTCCTTGGGCCTGATGTCCCTCCTGAAAGACAGCTCACCTTTGCTATCCAATTTGAGACCATCATCTTCTGACATAGTGCTGTCCTATGAACGCTCACCTTGCTCCCTCTGGGACCATGTCCTGTTAATCATCACCAATCTAATAACAGTGATGTTAGTGCTGCAGCCATAATACTCTCCTCTCCCTTCCCAGGCCTTCTGGACTGTTCAGACGGCTAATGTCTTGTTAAAACTTTTTTACTTATTAATTTTATCTGTGACAGAGCCTGATTAGCTTCTGAATTACTCCATGCCTATTTTTAGTCTGCCATGCTTCTATCCTTCACAGACAGTTTAATCCCAAAGTATTAATTCGTCTCTATATAATGCTGACTTGTCTTTCTACAGGTATCCTAAATCTTCCTGTTTTCACTCAAGGTCCATCCACTTTGCTTTAACTTGTGTTCCTTGCCCATTGTTTTCAAGGATTCACCTCTCTCAGGAGGGAGAGAAGCCCTTGTTTGGAAGCCATGAGAAAGCTTGAGGACCATCACTAAACTGTAATCAATACATACAAAGAAGAATATAAGATTGTAAATATCTGTAATCAACAAGGACTCTGTAAGTACCCTGCCTTACTGTTATGGGAGATACTGTTGAGATGCTTTTTCTGTACTTTAGGTGCTCACAAATCCTGTCGTAGAGGAAAACTAATATACATGAATCCAATTAAAACCAATGCAAGACAGTTTGGAATAAACAGCTTTTGGAACTGGTGATAACAAGACAAAATCTGTGGCCCAAATACTGAGTGCTATATGGAGACGAAAAGAATACAGAGGGAAATGGTGCTTAGAGAGTTTGCAGAAGGAATCAATAGAGGGTTCAGACCAGTGTTCTGCTTTGAATGATAGCTAGGACACTGAAAATGAATAAACAGTGAGGGATGTAATCAGGTTAGGGAGAAGATTAAGGGAGAGCAATTTGAAAATGTAATTAAAGTATCATGAGCTTGGGTTGCTAAGGATAGTAGAAGAATAACCAGTTGAATGGAGGCATATAGAAAAAGTTTTATATATATATATATATGGGTTGCACTGAATTTTAAGTTGAGAGTTTGGATATATTCTAATAAGACTAGGAGAATTGTAGGTTGAAGTCAAAATCAGTTAGACATAAATGTTGGGCAGCCAAACCATTCAGATGCTATCATGAAGCCCCATGGAATCTTCTCTACCCAAGGCTTGACTCGGGAGTGTGTGGAAGTCTATATATAAAAAGTGCCTACTGTCTCTTGACCAGTATTTGTGGACTCAATTTCATGAATTTTTCGATCAATTCCATTCAGCTCATCTTTCTGCATTCCATTATTTTGGTTTTTCTGACTAATAGCCTAATTTATCCATTACCTATCCACCCCCACATGCTACTTCATCCTGATTCCAGCTGTAACCCTGGTTCTACTTTCTACTCCTGGCCTCATTTCTGTCACCTGATGACTGGATGCATTCATGTGCAAACCTCAGGCGACTCTTCATCTTGGCTGTCTGAGTCTTTGGGCTCTCCAGCCCCTCATTCTATGAGCTGCTTCTGAAGATAGCCTTACCTCTATTCTGAACTACAGACACAGACAGGATTTGACAGGCAGTGGACAATATTTAGTGAATATAAAAACACATATCTAATCTAGAGTCAGGACCAGAGAGCGAGCCTCTTAAGAGCAGGAGTGGTACCCTATTCATCTTTGAACATCCACAATGTCTGCAGTGACTGGAATAGGGTACATACTCAAAATATTAAGTTTTAAATTTGGTTTTATGGAGGATATAAAATTAAGGATAAATGACATCAGTTTTTAAGATTAAACCAAATTTTCCATTAAGCAAATATTTATTTGATGAATATTGTCATAACCTTGATTGTGGTGATGGTTTCACAGATGTCTACATACATCAGAACTCACTGAAGTGTTATACTTTAAATATGTGCAGTTTATAATGTATCAATTATTCTTCAATAAAGCAATTAAATATATGTATTGATAACCTGCTATGTGACATGATCTTTAAAATGAACTGCACAAACATGCAAGATGAAAAGCCATATTTCCTGTGCCGAAGGGACATATAGTTGAGGAATATTACTAACAGCAGGAGAATGAAGTCATATGGTTGGCTTGGATGAGTCTGGGGAGGATTCACAGAAACACAGAGCTAAGACTTAAGGGATACACAGAAAGTTCCCAAGTGGAAAAGTAGACGGAGGACAACTAAACTAAGAAGAGGGTCTTGTGAAAAGTTACTGAGATATGAGAATGCTGGGTGTTTTCAGTATGGGTACTGTATAAAGAATGAAAGATAATCAATTCAAACTAGAAAATGATGCCATAAATGATAAGATACGGGCCTGAGGAGTCCAGACACACATAAAGCAGTGACACTGAACTAATGAACTTGAGATAAAAAAGAGTGGAATATGAGATCTGTTTTGCAGGAGGAACAGAAATTTGCTAATGAAAAAGGAAAGGAAAAGGCATTCCAAAGACAGAGAAGTGGTATGAGTAGGCCTTCTCTTCTATCCTACCTTATGTGTGATGCCTTACTGAGAGATCCACTGTCGGCAAATTGTGTGGGAGAGACAGTTCTCCTTCCAGAAAATACTGGACATAAAAAGTGACTCATACACCTTCTCCTGAGCTAAGTGGATTGTGTGGGATTCTACCCAGGAGCTAGGCTTAAGCTTGAACCAACTGAGCCGTCCAGGCGAATCAAGTTTTCCCTGTCCCTTTTTTTGTTGTGATAGTGTTAATAATTTATTCTTAATCATTTCCCTGTAAATTCTAAACAACTTTTATACTTATCCAAAGTTATTTATATTCATCGTTTTAAGCTGAAAGGTAAGTTTTGACATGGATTGCTATCTCCATTTGACAGATAATGAATCTGAGGTTCAGATGAAATGAGTTGACTAGAATGACAAAGAAAATTAATCAGAGACCAGAGTGAAACTTGCTTTATTGACAGTCTTCCTGTGGCATGTTAAGTCTCTATGCTCAAAAGCACTGACGCATTCCCAAAATCCTACGTCTTTTTCTCGTTGCTGTACTGAGATTTGAAATTAGCTGTTTACTCTTTACAAAATCTCCAACTAACACAGAAAAAAAAGGAGTGTTTTAATAAAAATGATTGCTACAATTATACATTTACTGGGGAGTATGATAAGCTCTATAATTAGCATAGATGCACAGCATATCTACGGGGCCTCACAATGGTTTCAATAGACTATCTCTTGAAACATTCTTGTCAACACATGCAGGAAATAAGAAATACGAAAATTTGGTTTCCTATTTAATGCTTTTTGCTTTGCTTCTGATAACTGAAAAATCTCCTGGAGATTGCATGTGACTAAAGAGATGACTAAAGACTCATCATTGCAGTGGTCTAAGAAGGTGGACATTTGCAGAAGTAAGGCTACATGAGTTTAATTCAGTCTTGGCCAAATGCAGTCTTGATGAAATTGGGTCTGGGTTATTCCTCCCCTCCTTACTCTTTTCCACATCAGTAAACTGAGTGATTCTGTTCAACTATCAGCAATTTCGCATTTATCATTGTCATTTGTTTTGTACTATAACTTCAAACAGCCTTGACTGACCTGGCTCTTAATCTAAGGAATCCCAAGGAAAGGGATGGATTTAGGTTGTGACGCATTCCCTAAATCTCTCACAATCCTACCTGTATGTGCTTTCACCAGCATCTGGTCATTGTTGCTGAATCTGCCATGGAGTTCTTGAGAAATCCAGAAAAGTCACCTAGTGTCATTCTCCACAGCCCTCATTTCTTACCCTATTTGGTCTCAATTAACCTTTGAGATTATACATTCAAAGAATTTCTTTTTTTAATCATGAATGGCTGTTGAATTTTGTCAAATGCTTTTTCTGCCTCTATTGGTATGATTATATGAATTTTCTACTATAGTATGTTGATGTGGTAGATTACATTGGTATTCTTTTCCCACATTGTTGGGTGTGATTTGCTAATATTTTGATGGGGATATTTGCATCTATATTCATGAGAAATATTGGCCTGTAGTTTTCTTTCTTCTATTATTTTTATCTAGTTTAGGTATTACAGTAATGATGGCCTCATAGAATGAGCTAGGAAGTGTTCCTTCTGATTTTATTTTTTGGAAGTTGAAAATTGGTATCATTTCTTCCTTAAACATTGGTATATAATTCTTCAACAAAACCATCCAGGCCTGGGGCTTTCTTTTTGGACACTTGCTAATTATTCATTCAATTTCTTTAATAGATATAGATTTATTCACATGATCTCTTCCTCCCTGTATAAGTTTTGACAGGTTTTGTCTTTCAAGGAATTGATCCATTTCATTTAAGTCATCAAGTGCATGGACATGAAAGATTTTCATAGTATTCCTTTATTATCTTTTTAATACCCATGAGATCAGTAGTGATGTCTCCTCTCTAATTTCAGATACTTATAACTTATATCATCTCTCATTTTTTGTCTTGTTTAGCCAGGATAGAGCTTATCAATTAAATAGTTTTGAGTATTGTTGCTTTTTTGCCATTGTTTCCATCTTTTAAATGTCTTTGATTTCTCCTCTGATTTTTATTATTCCTTTTCTTCTGTTTGTTTTATGCTTAAATTGTTCTTTCTCTTGTTACCTATGATAGAGTCCTGTATTTTTGATTTTAGATCGTTTTCATTTTCTAAAAGTGTACTCCCAATGCTATAAATTTTCCTCTAAATGCTGTTTTGCTGCACCTCCGAAATTTTGATGTTGCATTTTTATTTTCATGTAGTTCAAAATATTTTTATTTGTATTTCTCTAATAATTAGTAATGTTGAACATCTTTTCATGTGCCTGTGGGCCTTCTGTATCTTTGGGAAAATGTCTGTTCATGTCCTCTGCCCATGTTTTGATTGGGTTTTTTTGTTGTTATTGTTGAGTTATATGAGTTATTTATATATTTTGGATATTAGCCCCTTATCAGGTGTATGATTTACAAGTATCTTCTCTCAATCAGCTATCTTTTTGTTTTGTAGATGTTTTCCTTTGCTGTGCAGAAGCATTTTAGTTTATTGTAGTCCCATTTGTTGGTGAAAGGCAAATCAAAACCGCAATGAGATATCAACTCACATCCATCAGAATGACTATTATTAAAAAGACAAGAAATAGGTGCTGGCTTGGTGGCGCAGTGGTTAAGTTCGCACATTTTGCTTCTCGGTGGCCCAGGGTTCATCGGTTCGGATCCCAGGTGTGGACATGGCACCACTTGGCACGCCATGCTGTGGTAGGCGTCCCACATATAAAGTAGAGGAAGATGGGCACAGATGTTAGCTCAGGGCCACGCTTCCTCAGCAAAAAGAGGAGGGATGGGAGTGGTTAGCTCAGGGCTAATTTTCCTCAAAAAAAAAAAATGACAAGAAATAAAAAGTGTTGGAGAGGATGTGGAGAAAAGGGAACACTCATACACTGCTGGTGGGAATGGAAATTGATGCAGTCACTATCGACAACAGTATGGGGATTCCTCAAAAATTAAGAACAGAACTACCATATGATCCAGCTATTCCACTTCTGGATATTTATCCAAAGAATACAAAACACTAATTTGAAAATATGTATGTGCCCCTGTGTTCATTGAAACATTATTTACAATAGCCAGACATGGAAACAATGTAAGTGTCCATGGACAAATGAATAGATTAAGAAGACGTGGTATATATACAATGGAATACTACTTAGCCATAAAAAGGTGAAACTGTCCTTTGTGAAAACATGGATGGACCTTGTGAGTATTAGGCAAAGTGAAATAAGTCAGATGAAGAAAGACAAATACTATATGACTTCACTCATGTATGGAAGATTAAAACAACACTAAACAAAAATATAGACAGAAGGGAATGGGAGTGGGGAGTGCAAAATGAGTAAAGAGGGACATTTGTACAGTAATAGTTGGAAACTAGATTTTTGGTGATGAACACAATGTAGTGTATACACGATTCGAATTATAATGATGTACACCTGAAGTCTACATAATGCTATAAACCAATGTTACTTCAATAAAAATAAAGTTTTGTTGAGACTTCTTCTTTGACCCATGTTATTATTTAGAAATGTGTGTTTAATCTCCAAATATTTGGGAATGTTCTCATTATCTTTATATTATTGATTTCTAGTTCAATTCTATTGTTGTCTGAGAACATACCTGTATCCCTTCTATTATTTCTAATTTGTTAAGTGTATTTTATGAGTGAATGTTTCATGTGAGCTTGAGAAGAATTTTTATTTTACTGTTTTTGGATGGAGTCATCTATAAATGTTAATTACATCAAGTTGATTCATAATGCAATATAGGTTAACTTTATCCTTAGTGATAGACTAAGGATAGAGATTATATCTGTTTGATCCATTAATAATTGAAAGAGTGGCATTGACGTCTTCTGCTTTAATGGTGTATTTTTTAAAAATTTCTCCTTAGAATGCCATCAATTTTTGTCTCAAGTCTTTTGACATTGTTGTTAGGTGCATGCATACATGTTAAGAATTGTTATTTCTTCTTAGTGAACTGACTCCTTCATTATGTAATGTCTGCCTTTATCCATAATAAATGTCCTTGTTCTGAAGTCTGCTTTGTCTGAAATTAAGATAACTATTCCTGCTTTATTTTGATTAGTTTTAGCAGGCTATATCTTTCTCCATTGTTTTATTTTAAACTGGGTCTTTATATTTAAAGAGTTGTTGTTTTGTTTTGTCTTTTTTCTAGATAACATACAGTCAACTGTGTTTTTATATCCATTCTGATAATTCCCGTGCTTTTGGGGGGATTATTTAGAAGGAGGAAGGGATTATATAGACCATTCACATGGAAAGTAATAATTGATATAGCTGGATTAATAACGATCATATTTTTAAATGATTTTTAGGTCTTGCACTTGTTCTTTCTACTTTTCCCTCTTTTTCTTCCTTCTCTGGTTTAACTTAGCATTAACTGTGATTCCAGTTTATGTCCTCTTTTAGCGTATCAATATATTTATTTTTTAAAATTATTTTGGTTTTTCCCTATAATGTGCAACGTATGTTTTTAACCAATTGATCTTTTTTTCAAATAACGTTATACTGCTTCATGTAGAGTGTAGGTACCTTAGAATAGTATTCCCAAGTTCTCTCTCCCATTTCTTTTGCTATTTCTATTATTCTTTTCACTTATCCATATGCCATAGCCACCAAGAGATTTTTACTATTGTGACTTTAAGCAAACAATTATCCTTTCCATCAGAAAAATAATAGATTGTATTTTAATTTCTTTGATTCCTTCTAGGATGCTCTTCTTTTTCTATGTAAATCCAGGTTTCTGTTCTATACCATTTTCTTATTCTTATATTTCTTATGTTGCAGATTTGCTGACAATTAGTCCCCTCAATTTTTGTGTGCCCAAAAAAGTTTTTATTTCTCCTTCACTTTTAACGTTAATTTTATGGATAAAGAATTCTACATTTGTGTTTTTGCTTATTTTTATAAAACTTCAGTATTTCATTCCATTGTCTTCTTGCTTGCATAGTTTCTGATGACAAATCTTTTATGTTCTTATCCTTGTTTCTCTGTAGATTTCACTCCCTCCCTCTTTCCCAATTATTTCCAAGATTTAATTCTTTGTCTTTGTTTTTTTCACAATTGAATGTGACATGTCCAGGTGTAGACTTTTGGTATTCATTCTCCTTAATGTTCTCTGAGCTTACTGGATCTGTAATTTGATGCTTGTCATTAATTTTGGAAAGTTTTTTGACAATTATTAATTCAAATATTTCTTCTGCTCTGTTCTCTATTTCTTATTCTTCTGATATTCCAATTACTCTTATGTTACACTTTTTGAAATTGCCCCTCCAGTCTTGAATGCTCAATTCTGTTGTTGTCATCATTTTTTCCCTTTGTATTTCACCTTGGCAAGTTTCTATTGACATGGCTTCAAGCTGCTTGATTATGTCTTCAGCTATATCCTGTCTACTGTTGAGGCCATGAAGGCATGCTTCTTTTATGTTACATCTTTTTTGATTTCTGGTGTTTCTTTTTCATTGTTTAATCTTAGAGTTTCCATCTCTTTTTAGATTACTCATTTATTCTTGCATTTTGTCTACATTTTCCATTAGCACCCTTACTATATTAATCATAGTTACTTTAAATTTCCTATATGATAATTCCAACACTTATGTCATAGCTTAGTTTGTTTCTGATACATGCTTTGTCTCATCAGACAATGTTTACTCTAATATTTTGACATGACTTATAATTTTTTTGAAGCCCAAACGTATTGGTTTTTAATTTTCTCCTTTTTTACCTTCTCTTTTTCTTGAAATCAAGAAAAATATAAATCTATCCTCAGCCAAGATGGAGTAAGCACATACCACCTTGACCCACCCCCTGATTGCAGCTATAAGATTGAGACACAATTCATGGAACAGCTCTGTGAGGCCTTTAAAAGTAAATAGTAGCATGTGGAATTATGGAATAAACCCAAAATTCAAAGTACCAACAAACTGGTGGTAAGTTTCCTGGCTTTATTTTATTTATTTGTTTGCTGCAGAATAACCTGACCTAAACTTAAAGGCAGCCCAGAAGTCATAAGCGCTCAATAGGTGCAGACAGAAAGAACACCAAGAAGATCTGCCAATCTGATCTTTCTGGTCAGAAGAGCATAAAAGAGGACCCCTAAGGGTTAGAGAGGATGAGGGGAAATATGCCATTATTTTGTTCTATTTTCCACTCTCACATAATACCCATACATTCCCATAGCAGCAATAATTGAAGATGTTAAGTTGTTGGCAGTAGCAGCAGGTATAGGAAGACACCTAAAATTCTGAAGATAGGAACCCAATTGTGACTCAAGGAGCTGTGGCCCTCAAATTGGAAGACAAATCCTTAATGCTTTTAGTTTCCTCCCACAACTTGGTTCTTACTGAAGATGCAGTTGTAGGAAGAGAAACTGTAGGCCCGTCTCTCTGGCCAGTAGACTGGGAAAGGTAATCCCAGAAGGCAGAAAGCATCTGGGAGATTTCAGAGAATAGAGATCTCAATACAGCAATTCCTGAAAGCGTTGTTTGATGACCTGGGATCAGTTCTGAGTGGTACATGCAGGGATTTGTCTATAAACATACACAAGACCTTGAAGATTAAGCTGTAGATTAATAAACTTTCCAGGTTCCAGACTGGTCACTGAGTGATGTGTATGCTAGAAGCATCTAAATATCACTGCAACAGCTTTGAAAAATAAATTGGCATTAATTGTGACCCCAGCTCACAGAAGGAAAGCTTGAATTTTGGGATGAACTTAATGATATATTGCCTGCTTTAGTAAAATAAAATAATCAACATACTCTCTAGGATTTAAAGAAAGCCCATAAACTCATCATCTAATATTCAAAATGACAAGGCTACAAGACAAAATCATTTTACATTAAAAAGACAGGAAAAAATTAACTTGCAAGGGAAGAGACAATCAAAAGAGGCCAACCTCAAGTAACACAGACGTTGGAATTATTGAAGACTTTTAGTAAGCTGTTATAACTATGTTCTAAGAAAGTAAGGATGAACACTGTTTGAGTAAATGGAAAGACAGAAATTATCTGCAAAGAAATGAATGATGTAAAAAAGAATCAAATTGAAATTTTAGTACTAAAAAGTAGAATAGCTAAAATTTGGAAAATTTTAAAATTTTCAAAAGGATGCTCTCAAAAGGATGACAGAAATGGTAGATTATAAAAGTTAATGAACTTAATGAAAGATCAATAGACATTATCCAATCTTAACAGCAGAGAGACAAAATATTGACAATAAAAGAATGAATTTTTTTTCAGTGACTTGTGGGACAAAACCAAAAGATCTAATATTTGTGTTATCAGAACGCCAGAATGAGAGGAGAGTGATGTATAGGAAACAAATTAAAGAATAAAACTTGAAAAATTCCAAAATTTGAGAAAAGAATAAATCTACAGATTCAGGAAACCCAGTGAATAGAATAAACAACAAGAATAAATCCATACCCAGATGGACTGATGAATAATAAAGACAAAAAGGAAAAAACAACTCTTGAAAGCAGCCAGAGACATTAATTATCCAAATGGTTGTAGATTTCCTCTTCAGAAATCATGGAGGCCAAGGGAAATGAAATATTTTTAAATCGCCAAACGAAAATAGCAGTTAGCCCAGAATTTTATATCCAGCAACATTTTCAATTGAGAGAAAACTAAAAAAAAATCATTACTAGTAGACCTGCTCTTAAAAATGGCTAAAGGAAGTTCTTCAGACAGAAATGTTATGATATAAGCAGGAAACTTGGAACAACAGAAATGAAGAAAAAAATAGAAATGGAAAATATATATATATATGAGTAAATATAAGACTATTCTTCTCCTCTTAAGTTGTTTAAAATCTGTCTGATGCTTGGAGGTCAAAATTATATCACCATCTAATTGGCATTCCAATGTATATGAGCATAATACATAAGATAACCATCCATAAAGGGGAGAAAGTAAAGAAACCTATATTCCATAACATTTCTGTATTCCACTTAGAGTAGTAAATATTAATTCTAAGTAGATTGTGAAAAATTTTGTATGAATATTGTAATTCACAGTGCAAATACTAAAATTATACTGAAAGATACAGTAAAAAACATAATAGTCAAATTAAAATGAAATATAAATTTAATCTAAAATAAGGTAAAGTAGGAAAGAAAAAATGGAGAATTAAAAACAGAGGAAACAAACAAAAAAATAAAAAAGAAATAAAATAGTAAACCTAAATCCAAACATCTCCATACTTCCATTCGATGTAAATATCCTAAACATATCAATGAAAAGAGAGAAAATTTCAGAATAGATTTAAACATAAAGCATCTACATGCTGTCTATAAGAAACCCACTTTCAAAATAATAACAGAAGTTAAATGTTTAAAAAATGAAAATTACATTCCAATGCAAACGCTAATCAATAGAAAGGAAGAATAGTTATATTAATATCAAACAGCATGAATTTCAGAGCAAGAAAAATGATGAGTGATAAACAGGGATATTAGGTATTTCGAAAGGGTAAATTCATAAAGAAGACAACAGACTTCAGAGTTTATGAACTAGTAACAGAGCTTCCAAATATATACAAAACTAAAAAGAGAAATAGACTAATCTAAAATTATAGTTGGAGACATCAACACTCTTCTTTAAGTAGTAATAGAACAAATAGACACAAAAATCAGTAAGAGTATAATGCCTGAATATAAGAAGCAACCAACTGGATTTAATTAATATTTATAGACCACTCCTCCATGAATGTCAGAATACAAATTCTTTTCAAGTATTCATGGAATATTCACCATAATAAATAACATCTTGATACATAAAATAAAATAACATATTTCAAAATATTAAAATCATACAAAGTATGTTTTATGACCAAAATGAACTCAAACTAGAAATCAATAACAGAAAAATCTAAAAATAAATCTTGAATATTGGCCAATATATTTCCAAATAATCCATGAGTCATAGAACACATCTCAAAGATACTTGGAAAATATTTTGAACTGAACATAAATGAAAATACAATATATCTAAATTTTATAATGCAATGAAAAGAGTGTTTAGAGGAAATTTTACATTAAATTCTTGTGTAAGTAATGAAGAAATTCTAAAACAAATCTAATATTCCATCTTAAGAAATTAGAAAAAGAATAGAAAAATAAATCAATAGAAATAGAATAAGAAATTTATAAAGAGAAGAGGTAAATGAAATTGAAAATAGAATAACAACAGGAAAATTAATGAAACCAGAGCCTTTTTTTAATCAATAAAATTGATAAAAAAGTGCACAAGGCTGACAAACAGAAAAAGAGAGGAGATAAATCACCATATCATAAATGAAATAGGGGATGTCATCACATAACCCATAGATATTTAAGAGCTAATAGGAAACACTTTGAAAAACTTAATGTCCATACATTCTACAATTTAGATAAAATAGATGAATCTCTTAAGAGACACAAACTACCAATAATCACCATGGAAAAAATAGATTACTTGAATAATCTCTTTTTATTTATTTTAAAAACTGATTTCAAAGTTTAGAACTTAGAATAGTTTAGATTTTCCAAAAAGTAAATATCTGGGCCCAGATTAATTCACTGGTGAACATTAATGAAAATTTTACTACAAAATAATAGCAGTACTACACAACTTCATTGAGAAAAAAAGAAAAACGTGGAATACTTTCCAACTCATTTTACAGGCTAGCGTTACCCTAATGACAAAACTAGGCAAAAACATTGCAAAAAATAAAAGCTAGAAAGCACTATCCCTCATGAGTACAGACACACAAATTTTCAACAAAATGTTAGTAAATTATACCCAGTAATATATAAAACAATCAGTTGGGTTTTATCTCATAAATGTGAATTTGAGTCAGCATTTACAAAGCAGTAGGTGAAATCCATCACAATAAATTACTATAGAAGAAAAACTAGATTATATTAACTGAAGCAATTTATAAAATTCAACATCAAACCATGATAAAAATTCTCAATCAACTAGGATGCAAGGGAACTTTCTAACTTCACAAAAGTTCACCTATAAAAATCTATAGCTAACATCATACTTAATGGTAAAAGACTGAATACTTTCCCCAAAGATTGGGGTCAAAGTAAGGATGTCAACTCTTATCATTCTTATTCAAATTCATATGGGAAGTCCTATCCAGTGCAATAAGGCAGGAAAAAGAGAGAAAAAGGCCTACAGATTAGATAGGAAGATATAAAAATATCCTCTTCAAAAATCACATAATTGTTATTGTAGAAAACTCATGGAATCTACTCATACACATACACACTCATACACGCACACACCAGAATGCCTAGATCTTGGAAGGATCTCAAAGGCTTTATGCTGAATGAAAGAAACCGGTTTCAAAGAGCTGCATACTGTATGTTTCACCGACATGCCATTCTGAAAACAAAGACAAAAAAACTACATTGATGAGAACCGATCAGTGCTGGCTAGAGATTGAGATTCGGGAGAGAGTTTACTCACAAAGAGGCAGCACAAGGGAGTTTTGTGGCATCATGTCATCTGGTAACTAGATATTGATTGTGGTGGTTGTTATAGGGTCTATACATATGTTCTAGCTAATTATATTGTGTAGAAAAATTTTACTGTATTTGGTTAAAATTAAGTTTTTAAATGAAGATGTGATAAAAAGAATTCAAGTGAAAGTTACTGAGAAAGAAGATTGAGCATACATGTAATAAGAATCAATGATTGAAAAAATATAACAAAGGAAACAAAACAAATGCTAATATTGTGTGTGTGTGTGTGTGTATATATATAAAGAGAGAAATTACATATTGAAAGAGCATACTATGTATCTGAGAATATTAACCTAGAAATACAAATGCCAAACATATTGTAGTAAAAGTACTAGATTTTAAGCAAAAAAAGAAAAAAATACTTTGGACATTTAGAAAAGAATAGCATGGGATTTATAAGGAAAATAAAAATACATTATTTTGCAATAATTATTTACTCCATAAGAAAATGAAATGACACATTCAGGTCATGAAAAAAGAAAGTGTGAGCTAAGGATTTTATACTCAGCAAAACTGACTCTAAAGAATAAAAGGTACTAAATGTTATCAGCAGGCAGGAACCAAGGGAATATTTTTCCAGTGAGCCTGCTCTAAGAAATCTATAGAAGAATGAGCTTTAGACAATGAAAATAACTAGATAGACATAGACAGAGATTTGATGATGAGTAAAAAAATATATGTTTATTCGTAGAACTAAGAATAATTATGGGCTAAGAGAGAGAAAGTACAGGTCTCATGACTATATGTTCTGAAAATATAAAGTGTAGCTGTTAAAAAAATGAGGAGACAATCAAGACAGCATATTCAGAAATAATTTTAATGGCTCTTATAATATTGGTGGTAGTATTAGCATTGTTTTTCTGAGACTGTGTCTATAATATGTCATAAAAATGAATAATTCTGTACAGTTTAATTCTATCATCTCTCTGTCTTTGAGAAGCAGGATACCTTGTGAAGAGGAATCATTTCTTCCCTGTGTGGAAGACAGGAGACAGATATAACAAGTCCTGTAGTCTGAAATTTTAATTGGAAATACCAGTATGAACCCATGATACAGTTTATTTTATATTGTGTGTGTGTGTATGCATCAATCCATCAGTAACAAACATACATAGTATCCATATTGTGTTGTGAAATACCATTTCTCACTAAAAGAAAGTGTCAGGGATCATTGGAGAAACAGTTGATCCCCAGTTTGGGGTAGCAAATGTACAAGATGAGTCTTGCATACCTCATAATACTAAAAGCTAAGTAAACTATCAAAAGCTACTAAGGTCATGTCAAAAGGACCTACACACCACTTGAAGAGGCTCTCATTGGCCAAATATGTTACAATGTTTGCTTCAATAATTATAATACTCAAAATAGGATAAAAGCAGTCATATGCATTTAAATCCATGATTTCATAATTATATTTTAGAAATTGGTCACATTCATATAATAAAAGGAAACAATTCATTATCTTAGCAACATGTAAACAAAGGGAAGTAATTGAGCTGCTATTGTGTCTTTCCTATACAAACTTGTACCACTGGGTAACTACTTAATAAATAAAGGGACTTATCTCTTTGTAAAAGCATCACAACTTATTAGCAAAAACAGATATGATAAAATAGATAATCACTATTTTACAACTCCAAATTAGTAAATAGATACAGGCATTAATCACCAATGGTTGCTAAAATCATAAAAAAGAGAAAACTGAATCCTTTTCTTCATATAGGCTTGCCAAACATGGCCTATAGTGTTGCCAAAAGCATTGACTCTTAGTCTGTTCCAATATCTGCATCCAGCTGCCAATCTGCAGAAACTATAGAGGACTTACTGAACTTGTTCAACTGCACCATGTATGCACAATCAACAGTATCCAGACTGGGAAACTCTCTACAGGTCCAGGTTACTTAGCAAACAAAAGGGTAGTGGGGAAATCTATACAAAAAGAAAAAAGAAACTTTATTTAAAAAACAAAATTAAAAATATAGGCAAGATAAACTACAGTGTCTGCTAATGTGCATTTGGGTTGTAAAATCATGAACAATGCAAAGAAAATATTTCTGTAAATGTCAGGACAGTAGTTACTCATGAAACAGTGAGGGCGTTGTAATTGGAACTCGACACATGGGAGTTACTTCTGGGGTAGCTAGCAAGATTATAATTCTTGACCACAATGGGTGAAGAATTTACTTTGCAATAATTCACTAGGCCACATTTTAAGTGAGTTTTTTGTATCTGTGTTCTATTTTACAATAAAAAGAATTTTTTTAGATGTTCTACATTTTAATTTCTTTTGATTATAAGTCACTTTTTGTATGCTAGGAAACAGGGTCAAACTAAGACAGTCTAGTCCCCTTGGATCCAGACTGAGTCTTGCAATGTTCAGCATAATGAAATCATAATACAAGATGCTAACAACGGAGCTATAAATTTTAAATAATAACAACTTATCTACATTTTTCCGTAGGAAGCTGCTGAAAGTCCAGTCTTTAACGGAATGATATTCGGAACACGTTGATCTACACAAGACAGAATAACCCAAGTTAAACGCTGACCAGTCTGTTGGTGAGCCAGATCAGAGCTGGCCAAGGATTGGTGAATAGAGAAAGTGTTTACATTTTTGAAAACGTACTCTGAGAGTTACAAAAATCAGTTGCATTTCTATACACTAATAAGGAACAAGCAGAAAGAAAACTCAAGAGTACAATCCCTTTTACAACTGCAACAAAAAGAATAAGATATCTAGGAATAAATTTAACCAAGGAGGTGAAAGACCTATACACTGAAAACTATAAGACGTTATTGAAAGAAAATGAAGATGACACAAAGAAATAGAAAGTATTCCATGCTTGTGGATTGGAAGAATAAATATAGTTAAAATGTCCATATTACCTAAAGCAATGTACAGATTTAATGCAATTCCAATCAGAATCCCAATGACAGTCTCCAAGGAAATAGAACAAAGAATCCTAAAATATATATGGAACAACAAAAGACCTTGAATAGGTAAGGCAACCCTGAGAAAAATGAACAAAGCTGGAGGCATCACAATCCTTTTCTTCAAAGTATACTCCAAAGCTATAGTAATCAAAACAGCATGGTACTGGCAGAAAAACAGACATACAGATCAATGGAACATAATTGAGAGCCAAGAAATAAACCCACACATCCACGGACAGCTAATTTTAGACATAGGAGCCAGGAACATACAATGGAGAAAAGAAAGTCTCTGCAATAAATGATGTTGGGAAAACTGGACAGCCACATGCAAAAGAATGAAATTAGACCATTATCTTACACCAGACACAAAAATTAACTCAAAATGGATTGAAGTCTTGAATGTAAGTCCTGAAGCCATAAAACTCCCAGAAGAAAATATAGGCAGTACACTATTTGACATCAGTCTTAGCAATATCTTTTCAAATACCATGTCTACTTAGGCATGGGAAACAAACAAAAAAATAAACAAATTGTACTACACCAGACTAAAGAACTTCTGCAAGGCAAAAGAAACTACGAACAAAATGAAAAGATAACCCACTATGTGGGAGAAAATATTTGCAAATCATATATCCAACAAGTGGTTAATTTCAAAAATATATAAAGAACTCATACAACTCAACAACAAAAAAACCAAACAACTCAAAAAATGGGCAAAGGATATGAATAGACATTTTTTGAAAGAAGATATACAGATGGCCAATAAGCACGTGAAAAGATGTTCAACATCACTAATTATTAGGGAAGTGCAAATCAAAACTATGATGTGATGGGGCCAGCCCCGTTGCTGAGTAGTTAAGTTCATGAGCTCCACTTCGGTGTCCTAGGGTTTCTAGTTTGGATCTTGGGCGCGGACGTGCTGACGCAACATCCACACAGCACAACCAGAGGCACTCACAACTAGAATATACAACTATGTACTGGGGGGCTTTGGGGAGAAGAAGAAGAAAAAAACCAGGAGATTGGCAAGAGTTGTTAGCTCACGTTCCAATCTTTAAAAACAAGCCTACAATAAACTATCACTTACACCTGTCAGAATGGCTATAATTACAAAGACAAAAAAATAACAAAATTTGGAGAAAAAAGAACCCTCATACACTGCTGGTGGGGATGCAAACTGGTGTAGCCACAATGGAAAACAGTACGGAGATTTCTCAAAAAATTTCCGTTGTATGCGGAAAATAAACAAACACATGCATAAAGAGAACAGATTAGTGGTTACCAGAGTTGAAGGGGATTGGGAGGTGGGCGAAAGGGGTAAGGGGGTACATATATACATGTTGGATAAAAATTAGACTATTGGTGGTGAGTATGACCCAGTCTATACAGAAACTGATACATAATAATGTACACTGAAATTACACAATGTTATAAACAATTATGACCTCAATAAAATAATTTTAAAAATTTTCTAGTTGCTATTAAAAAGGAAGCAAGTAAAAAAAATTACAGATGCACCCACACTAGTATTTGATTTTGCGGAACTCTTCCACTAGAACATGAAGTTAGAGACAAGTGTAGGGATAAGTTACTTAGATATTTTCAAAATAAATTACTTATTAATAAGAAATTTGACATATTGCATTCTTCTACTTACCACAAGAACAAATTGACAATGATGACTATTCAAAAGAAATGCTTGACACTAAAAAGTTTAGTGACAGCAACACTTTCTGCTACAGATTAACCTCCCATTTTCTCATACTATTGACATTGGTACTTTTCCATGATACATATTCATGTGGAAAACTTATCAGGAGCTTTAGCCAGAGCCAGGAGATAAACAACAGAGCATGCCCTCATTGGCTAATTCTAAGTTGAGTTGATCTTTCTAGGATGGACCCCTAAAATATGGCTATTGTTCTGTTAAACATGTACAAACTGCAGATTTCCCTAGCCCTTACCTATAGTTTCTGCTCAATGTCTTAAAGCTGAGCTCAGTCTCATCTGTGACTCTTCTCCTCCAGGCTGCCAGGGGATGGAGGCATCAAAGTCTGGAATGTCATCCTCAGAGTAACCTCAGTTAGCCTTTGGACGTATAGTAGGCAACGTGCAGGAGGTAGAATCCCAGCAGGGACACCAGGATGCCAATGTTCAGGATAGGAGAAACCCAGCCAGTCTGCCCCTGTTTTGCTGATATAGCCCGCCAGCAGGAGGGAGCCTCTGATAAAGAGAAAGGTGCCTATCAAAAACAGCATTGTAGTAAATTCAGTGCCCTCATTGGTACAATACAGCCTCATATCATGCTGCCACAGTTAGAGTTGGAGCGTGTGCTGCAGGTATAGCTAGCTCAAGGTTGGCAGCACAGATGTGAAATGTCTCATGGCAATGCTGCTCATTCCTACTAGCTGGTCACTGGAAGTGACATCACGAAAAGATTGTTTTTTGATGATATCAAAGTATCTATCTTTAAAGGGAAAAAAGAAAATTTGTTAATCTGTGCATTGAAAACAAACAAACAAAGAAAAGTGTCCATTTTAAACTGGATATCTTTAATGTAATGATAGAAGACATTTTATAAATACGTAAGTTTATAAGGACTTGCTGTGTGCCAGGCACAGTGCTAAGCTTGTTTCATACTTTGTGTTCATTTCATATTCTCAGCACTATTAGACTCCGCATTTTACACACACAGATACAGAATTTGGATGTAGGATTGAAACAACCCTAATCACATGAGTTAATTGACAGAGTCAAGACTTACTCCATTTGTTGGATTGCAAACCCTATGTTGTGATCCATTTCACCATACAAACTTCTCTTCGGAATCACAGAAGGCCTATATTTACATAGGATATAGATTCAGGTTAAAAATACCAGAAGTGTCCATTCAACACACTTGAATTGAATGGTACCATGCATAGACAGTATTGCTGTCTCATGTACATCTCTTCACAGCTACCGGTCTACATCTTAAAAGGAACCTTAAAAACTGAAATACACAAACAAAATGAATTTTAAATCATGAAACATAATATTATCTATGGATTATTTTTCTCAGAGAATTAATGATTTTTTCAAGTCCGTGTTTCAGGAAATTGTTATATTTGTGTTTGGTTTGACAGAACTGAAGATTTTTCACCTGTTCTATCATGAAGTCTGGACCAGAGAAAAAAATTCCAAACATTTTATCAAAGTGACAATACAATGATCCACCATGTATCTTGGCTGCAAAAATATGTTATTAGATTCAATTTATCATGAAAAATTGCTAGATTGTGAGAAGGCTGAAATGGCAGCATGGCAAGAGTGCAGCTCTTTGGTACTAATTATCTTAAGAGTTGACCTTCCAGGTCACCCCAAACCCTGTATTAATTCAGGAGGAGAGCTTAGATGGCCAACTCAGAGACATCGGAAAATTCCATCAGAAAAGTGTTCAGCTTAACTCTTGCAAGGCTGCATGAGCAGACACACATTACAATGATATCTAAAGACTGGACAATCTTTTCCCAAGCTATCTTTCCAATCCTCCATGAACATATTCTCTTGTGTCAAAATAACATACTATTCCCAGAAAAAAGAATCATTTCCTTCTCCCACTTGCCTTCACTGATGTTATTCCAGACCCCTCAAAAGTTCTGTCTTTCCTAGCCACCTGCTGAATTAATAATCATTCTTCAAGATCAACTTCATCCTAGAGTCTTTCTCTATAAACTCAACTGAACAAAATCACTTCCTCCACTAAAATGCTATAGCACTGATTGTCCATGTCACGTGTTCAACACTTAATTCTGCATCTTGGATGTGCCAGTTGAACTTATCCATCTTGACTGTCTAGTCAACTAATTAATAGCTTGATTTACCTCTCTGACTAGGGTGCAAGTTTTATGCAGAAGGAAGTGTGAGTGAAATAGTTGCTGATTCTTTCATTGATTGTGTCTCAAATGCCTTTTTGCTTTCCCTTCTTTGCTGGCTACATGTCATATTCCTTCCAACTTAAGTCACAGGGTGGACCTTAAAGCCAGAAGGGGACATAGTTAAGATTGAGTGTTACAGGCTGAATTGTGTTTCCCCAGAATTCATATGTTGAAACCCTAATTCCATTTCCTCAGAATGCGACTGCATTTGGAGATAAGGCCTTTAAAGAGCTGATTAAATTAAATTGAAGCTGTTAGGGTGGGTCCTGAACCCATTTGACTGGTGTCCTTATAAGAAGAGGAAAGTTGGGCATCATCAGGGATGTGTGTGCACAGAGGAAAGACCATGTGAGGACACAGTGAAAAGGTGACCATCTACAAGCCAAGGAGAGAGGCCTCAGAAGAAACCAATCCTGAGAACTCTCTGATCTTGTACTTCTAGCCCCCAGAACCATGAGAAATTTAATTTCTGTTATTTAGACCACTCAGTCTGTAGTATTTTGTTATGGAAGTCACAGCAAACTAAGACATTGAGGACTCTGTTTTCTAAGCACAAGTGATAATCTTTGGCTTTGATACTAAGGTGGCAAATAAGATATCCAGGGACAGTCTTTTTTTATCTCTTTGCTTTGGTTTGTTTTAAACAATATAAATTAAGGGAAGATGAAGAAAAGTTGGGACAGACAGAGAGAGAAAAATGAAGCAGGTGTTTGGAGAGAAGCAGAAATGGCAGATCATGTGGCATGGGGAAAGAAGCTCCTTGGTTCCAAACCTCAGTGAATTCTGGTTAAACTTCCTTCTCCCAGGTTCAATGACAGACCACTGGTGGACTTAGGAAATCTCCTTTCTATGGGAGCTAATTTAAGTGTTTTTTTCTGTACTTACAACCAATAATCTGGACTAAGAAACCTGTTGAGGGGAGTAGTGGCAAAGAAGTTAACACTATATGCCGTGAAGCTTCAGGACCTATTCAGTCTGCAATCTACCATGTGGTTTAACCACAAATCCTAATTGTAAATTGAAGGTAGAGTGTGCTCTTGATATCTGGATTATCTGCAGGGAACAGAAATCCCTGTTTACAGTGGCTTACTTTATGGAGATTTGTTTATCTTACATTCTAGAAAGTTGAGAGGGAGGTGGCTGCTGGTACTGACTTGGTAGCTCATGGTCAGGGTGGGTTTGCCTTGGCATTTCTTTTATATTTACCACCTCATTTTTGCAGTGTGATTGCCATCAGTGTCACACATCCTGTTGGTAGTGAAGGGAGAAAGAGGGTTAAGAAGAAAGCCCATACAAGCTCCATCTGTCCCTTTTTATCAGGAAAATAAATCCTTTCCAGGTGCCTCTCCCTGTCTCTAACAGATATCTGTTTCTGCCTTATGCCTTATGGGCCAGAACTGGGTCACAGAGCCACTGCCATCTTCCAGAGAGTCTGGAAAACATTCTTACATCTAAAGTGGGAGAAAAAAAGGGAGACCTATACTGGGATAGGTTTTAGGTTGCCAATCAATAAAATTTTCTTTATATAAATTTTAGCACACTGTGGACTTCTAAATAATATGTAAATAATTAAACACATATGTGTTTCCAACTTTTGCAAAAATTTCAATTACCAAAAATTTCCAACACTTAATGAGATCACAGGGGACCAGATTGCTGGCATGACTCATTATTTCTTCCCTCCCTTTCTCCACCCTATGGTCTCTACTGCTGTCTAAGATAACCACTCATCTGGAGGAGAATTTTTTTCTGGATTTCCGGTTTGAGTCCTTCACTTGGGAGCACTACTGACCCTCTCTGTCAGACTTAGGTTACTAGTTACTGCACCACGTAACTTCCTCATGTGTGATTCTCTCCCTCTCTCTCTCTCCCTCTCCCATGAGCTAGAGTTGAAAGCAGCAACATCAACACACCTAAAATCTGTGCCCTCCCCAAACATAAAAAAGAAGACAGCCTCGATTTCAGATTATGTTCAAACACGTCATACAGTTGAAGTGGCCTTGCTCTTTTTTGATTCAAGAATCAATACAGATTTGAATCCTATGTCATAGTGTTGTTTGTGATAATGTCTTTTGTATATTATGGGTGCAATTTTTAAAATTATTAATATCCTTACACTCCAAATCCTTGTAGAGTAACTGTCACACACTTCATATCACTGAACCCTCTCGGTGTTAGGAGGTATCATAGTCGGCCTTAGTTTGTTCATCCATGGCCATAGCATCAATACTCTTCCTCTGGTTGAACTTTCATACTCCTTCCTCTCTCGTTCCATACATAGGATTTTTACTACTGGAGGAGCATTCTTCTCTGTCATCTTTATGTGGGCTGCTCTGTAGTTACCTCCACAGCTTCAAAGATTTTCCTCGTTCCCAGTGGTGTGATGAAGTCAACCTATACTGGCTCGTGATAGCCTATTGTTACATCTTAGAAATTTGCAAGGCTACTGTTAAGCTATTGTTAAGCATAATCATTGTTTAAAATCAACTTAAAATTCAATAAACTGTATCTTAAAGCTCAGTAATAAAATATGCAAACATAATTGTCTAAATATTTTACTATATTTTATTATTATCTATGCTCTTGAAGTTATTGACATGTGTATGTTGTAAATACCTCATAACAATGTGCTATTCTGAATGTCTTCTCAACTCTCCATTTAGTGATGTCATGTGGGAAGCTTGAAATCAGCCAAGGTGAAAGTCATTGGCAAATACAAAAAATCATGGCTTTATTTTTTTTTGTTGGTTTTCTACAGTAAGAAACTAAGGGGGAAAATGTTAATAATGCAGACTAAATTTAAAAGCGTGCCATGTCTGTGAATAGCACATGACAAATAAAAATGGCAAGTAATAGGATATATTGGAATATATGAGGAAGCCATTTGGTGTAAACCTAATTTGGCCTGACCTTGTCTTTCCAAAAGGGCCTGACCCTGACCGAGGCCATTGAGCATGCATTGTATCTGCTTTAGAGATTCCCCGTGGCAAGAGCAAAAGGCCTTGAGATAAAGGTGCAACTTCCCTCCCCCTCCCAATGTTGGCATCTCCTTAAGGATTAAGTATCTTTCCTTAGGCTAGAAGCTGATTGCTGCACTCACCTGTGACCGCCCAGCTGGAGACAATAAACTTGCCTCCTGCTACGCCCACCAGGAGGCAGACCCACTACCTGCTGTGTCCATCAGCGCTGTGCCCACAGGGCAATCTTGTGATTATTGTGGGAGAGACATTTCAATCATATGTGAAACACCCTCTTTGAGGGTGTATAACCACCCTTATACCCCCACTTCTTTGGAGTTCTCTGTTCCTTTGTGGAAAGACTCTCCTGGGTTATAATCCTAAAATTTAAGCTCAGAATAAACTCACCCAAATTTTCATTTATAGATTGGTTATGGATTATTTTCATCGACACACACAAAACTGAAAAAAAACAAAGCTTGCAGTATTTTTCCTTACTCAATTTTGCAAAGAAATTGATGAATAAGTGAAGTTTGGACATATATCTTTTTGGTTTCACTTCCATCTTACTCTTTAACATAAACAAAAATACCAAACAACATTCATGTCCTAATTACACTAATTTATCAATTTCTTCTATAGATTTGCTAAAAATATAAGAGTCAGCAAAAATCAATAAGATTCTCTGAGAATTGTAGGGGAAGAAAAATAATTTTACCTCTACATTTCTATGTTCTTAGCTGAGAACCCCACCCTTGTAATAAAAAAGATAGACTAACAGGAGAAAAACAGAAGTTTAATAACATGTATACCTCCTGTATACATGGGAGATACCCAGGAAAACTGAGTAACTCCAGGAAATGGCCCAAGCCACATCTTTACTACTATCTCCAGTTAAAGATAAGAGAAAGAAGTATGTGTGTTGGGGGGGTTAGTTACGTTTGTCACCAGGAAAAGAACAGTAAACAAGGTAAGGTTGTTATGCAGATTTAAGTCATTGCCTTCTCCATTGAAAAGAGCTTCTAGAGATTCAGCCATCCTTCTCTTCCTGGTACAGAGAGAGAGATTCACGCTTACAAATGGAGATTTCCCTTATAAATGGAAATGTCCCTTACAAAAGGGTAACTTCTACTCAGTTTTAAGAGCTTTCTCATGTCTGCTGTTTCTTAATAGCCACCTCAAGATAATCCTTATACCAAAGAAATATATTTTCCAGTGACAAATTCTATTCCCCTCAAGAATCAATGGGCTGTATGGAATTTTTGTTAGATATTGTATATTTTATTATTTTCTTAACTTTCTGTGGCACATCTTTTATATCAGTAAGATTTATAATAAATGCATGCTTGTAAATAACTGTATCACTTTTTCCCAGATAGTTGGTTGTTAAATGTTTACCAGCCTATCATACTCATCTTCTACTACCCAGAGTTCCCTCCTCTGGACTTCTGCAAAACCAAGTCTCACTTTACCACACTCCATTTTGATAAGTGCTTATTTATTTGTGATGCCCACCAAATTGTGAGCTCCTGGAGGGGAGAAATTGTGCCTTCCATATTTGTATTCTCAAATCTAATGCAGAGCCTCAAATAAATGTCATGAGCACAATGGTCCTCGGTATCCGCAGGGGACTGGTTCCAAGAACTCCCTAAGGATACCAAAATCCCTAGATGGTCTAATTCCTTACATAAAATGGAGTAGTAACATGAATACAGTTGGCTCTCCCTATCTGTTGGGTTTTGCATTGGAGGATTCAGCCAAAGGCTGATCTACCTCCTGTAAGTGACTATAAATGAATCCCTGCTTCCAGTTTAGCAGGTGGAGAAATTGAAGATCAGAAAATTAAATGATTTGCCTACCATCATACAGTTAGTAAATTACAGAGCTAGGATTTGAACTAGAGTATGAGGCTAAGTTGCTCAGATGTGGGCAGAGAGACAAAAGGTCTCCAGTATCAAAATCCCATTTTTCTGTAATAGTTGATGTGGAGGCAAAGGTACTGCTTCTGCCTGCTAGAATTCCTACTAATGGCCAGCAGCCTGGGGAAGAAGAGATGAAGATTTTGACTGTGTTTTAGTTCCTTCTGATGCCTCTGCAATAGTACCAAGAAGGCAAATGCATAAGACCAATGTCAAGTGACTGAGAAAAGGAAAAAAGATGCATCCCCTTACACATCATGGCCAAACATCACAGTCTTCTATTTCATTGTTTCAGTGCATGATGGAAAATAAGTGACATTCAGTAATCCTGATGACAGAGGGCCAGGAATTGACCTGTGGCTGCTTTTTGGAACAGAGTCTGAATCAGAGGGAAGGGAGGATCTTATGAAGGATGAGATTGATTTTTTTTTGTTCTTTTTACTTCTTTTATCCCATTCTCCCCTCATACCTCTTCTTAAGACTAGAGTAATCAGCAGCCCTATTCAGACACCAGGATACGTTTTCCTGAACAACAGATTCAAGGCAGAGACTTCAGGCAACACAAAGGCAGATGAGCTGCACATTTTCCTTCTTTGATAATCAAATCACTATTTTTGTAGCCTTAAGGACTATCTGCTTACAGTGGAATTCAACATATAGTTTAGTTTTCTTATCTGATCTTTCCCTTCACTACACAAGCTTCCACTCCTGCCCTATTTGAAATTCCCTTATAGTTCAAATGGCAGCAGCCTGTTTTCAGAGGCTGATTATATTGACAACTCAGAGGGAGGAGAGGTTTTGGTTTCCTAAAACATCCTCTCACCACTCACTACCCTCCCCTCACAATTTCAGTCTGGGTCTCAAGTAGGTACTTTCTTCTGGATCTTAATTCTGAAGGAGTTGGTTTATTGCGTGTGCATCACTCAATCAACTGAACTCTCTGTTGCCCTCCTCTAATTAATTACTGTTTGTAAAGAGCTCAGAAGATGAATAGTGCTATATAAGTGCTAAGTAGCATGATTTCATTGTTCTATTTCAATTCTTATTGAAATGAAGTATCATCATAATCATCAGCTTGTTGCATTTATAACTCAGGAGGGGGAGAGGCATAGCAGTAAAGCCTTTACTAGTTTCATTTTTAAATCTCTGGGGCAGCCACCAAATCTTGCAGTGACCCCCTGGGACCATTCTCGGGCTTCATACGTAACTATCTCTTGGAAAACAAACTCCTTGGACATAATTAAAGTACAGTAGGAGGAGTTTCAATGGTAGAGTAGGACATGTATGGGTGTTTTATTCAAGTGGCTTATATTTCAGCTTTATTCAATGATTATATGAATTGGGGTAATCATTTAACTCTACTAAGCCAGAATTTTGACCTCGTAAACTGAGAATAAAGACAACATCTACCACAGAGGGTCATTATGAAGATCAGGTTAGGTATTATACATGAAAGCATTTTGTGACCTCAATAAAACTGCTTAAATATTTTTATTTTAGTCTTGCAGGTTAAAAAAATAGATTAAGCTTTTAGAAGAACATGTAGTGGGGTCCCCAAGAAATATAAAATATGTTACCTGGGATTTATTTTTCTGGAGATAAGATAATAAAAGTATCTCTGGCACGTAATTAACTTCAAGAGCAGAGATCACCTCTGACTGACATTAAGGAGAAAGAAATGCTAATAAGTCATCAAGATAAATAAAGGAGATAGGGAAGTAAATGATGAAGTAAATGATTACTCAGAAGCCAAAACTAAGGGAAGAGGAAAGAAAAATGGCACAATGACAGACAAAAATAGTGAAGGTGGGATAAGTGTCAATTCTGTAGGAAAGAGGATAAATGCAGGGTTAATGTCTTAGAGCCAATGATGACAGTGGTCATCCTTCTTTCCTTCATTGCTAAGTTCCATATTTGGTTGACTCTGACTGACATAAGGGCAGAAAAGCACTGTGATTGAAAGTGTACACTTTGAACTCAGACTTCTTCTGTTCAAATCCTTGCATTTATCAGATGTGTGAGAGTTATAGTCTCTCAGTACCTCATTCTCCTGTTTTCTGACTGCTATTGGTGGTAATAAGAAGTCACCTGCCACTCTTGCTCCTTTGACGGTAACCATTCTCTCTCTTTCTCTTTCTCAGATCTTCTCTTTGTCTTTGTATTCTGTAGTTTTACCAGGCAGTGTCTAAGAGTGGATTTCTTTGGATTCCCTGTTATATATTGTGCTTGATGTTCTTTTGGCTTCTTGAATTTGTGGATTTTTATCTTTCATCATCGCTTAGAATCCCTTGCTTGTTTTTTAGCTCATAAATGTGTTAAAGATATAGATAGGTACGTCTGCAGATAGATAGCTAGATGGATGAATGGATGGATAGGTAGATAGATAAATAGATAGATAGATAGATTCTAAGAGTTATAATTGTTTTTGACTACCTGCCTTATTACTATAAACTTTGAAGTTCTCCTATTCCGTGTCCAAACTGAATGTTATTACCATTGCCATTCCATGTCATAACCAAGAATTCCTAACAGACAGAGAAACTCAGATGGCTGTGATGATTCTTTGTGACTTTGTTTTATGTTTTCACACTTTTTCTCATATCTCTCACACAGGTACCAATTCAGAAGACTTCGGAGAAATCAAAAGTAGCTTCTCTTTAAGAGAATAACTGAACTTATTCAACTGTTCAAGAAATGAGGGTGAATTTTATCACCTGAGACTGAGAGAGCTCCTTCAACCTTGTTGAACAGGCTGCCATCAGCATTTTGTGCAACTTTAATAAATAATTTCTCCACTCAAAATTTTTAATTTCCTATCTAAAATATAGGGAGAGAGGACTAAAAATCTTTCGGCTTCATCATGCTTTCAAGTATGTGAATCCTAATTATTAAATAAAGTTTGTAGAGAAGTATCACACAGTCAAATACACTTAGGAGATTGTCTTATGTTGAAAAGGTCATGTAAAGAAACTTAAGTTTAGAGAGAACCTCAGAGCAGCCAGTGTGGAAAGGTAATACTGATGTTCATCCACTAGCTGCTGGTCTAACTTTGGGATCCCAAGACAAGGGTTCTAGGCTCTGCCTCAGGGTCTGTGTTACATCTGGGTTGTTTTTTTTTCTTTTGAGGAAGATTCACCCTGAGCTAACATCTGCTGCCAATCCTCCTGTTTTTGCTGAGGAAGACTGGCCCTGAGCTCACATCCATGCCCATCTTCCTCTACTTTATGTGTAGGACGCCTACCACAACATGGCTTGCCAAGAGATGCCGTGTCCGCACCTGGGATCCGAACTAGAGAACCCCGGGCTACTGAAGCAGAACATGTGAACTTAACTGCTGTGCCATGGGGCCAGCCCTGCATCTGGGTATTTCTAATCCAGTAGAAACAAGTTATGCTACAAAAGGCACTGGCAGTATGGTGTGCCAAATGTTCAGGTGAAAGACTTCATACTTTATCACAAAGAATATTGATTCAGATGGAATTCCAGATTCAAAATTTTATTTGAGTATGTATTCGGCAAGCAGATTTTTCCTATCTCAGCAATATACACATATACTGACAAATATACAATATACACTAACAAATGTCAGTAAGCACCAATTTCAAATGACTTATAATGTAAGGTTGAATTCATCTCAGAAATGGTTATGAGGGGGCTGATAGACTGATAGCTGGTACCAAGTGGAGGTCAGACTCTACAGAGATCATTAGTAAATTCACAACCCCAGACACTTGCCTCTCCTATTAATGAAAATGTAAACCACGCAAAAGCTTTCATGCTGACTTCCAGGTCTATTTTCCTCTGCGGCCTTTTGTTGCTATCAGCCTGGTTTCCTGGACTGTTTCGCCTATTGGACATGTCAAATTCTAACACTACACTATGGCCTCCCCAGTGAGTCAGCATTTGGAATTTTGTTGTTGTCGTTTGTGAAGAAGCACATAAAGCACCATCTGACAACCACTGCCCGCCACCCCAGACCACGTGAGCGAGGAGCAGGCAAGACTCCCTTGGAGTCTTTTCTAAGAAAACAGACGCTGCTGTGTAACTCTGGTGCGGCTTAGAGCCTGTCAGTTCAAAGGTCACTCAGGGAGCTGAGTGGGATTTCTTCACTTTGCAAAATTCCGGGCAAAAGCAAACTCAAAGTTTGTTTCTGACTCACAGACTCGTAATGGGTAGAGTGAGGCAAGAGATGGCAGTGGATGTCTATCGTGTGTAGCCGCAAGCTTCGGTTAAAAACTAAATCTCCTGGACTCCATGTGACCACTTTTTTGCATTTGTCCAGTGTTGAGTATGCTGTCTATAGGTCGACCTTCTTGATCTTACCAAATCTCACTTTTCTCATTTTAAAAAAGAAGAAAATAACACTTATTGGACAATTATGAGGTTCATATATATGAGAATTAAAGGAAATGTATACATACACACATATTTATCATTAAATGTGATCTGGAACTGCTTATTTAAAAACAAAGTCTCAGTTTTCTCATTTAAAAATTTATTTAGGTATAATGAGTTTTAAAATACACACACACAAATGCATAAATATACACATATGAGGTAGAGCACGGTAATTATCATAGGTGTTTAATAAATAGCAGTAACAGTTTTAATAACCATCATTACATAGTAAAAAATTGAAAATGCTACAGGAAAAAAAACAGAGAAAAGCCAAATAATTGAGATAAGAGAGAAAACTGGAGAGAAAGTAGGAAGAATGAAAAGATGACAGGTTAGAAAAAGAAAGCAAATAAACTTTGTGAGTATTCCTGTAGAGAAGGAAGAGGAAGAAGAGAAGAACAACGTAATGCGTACATCTCCCACAGTGAGAAGAATCATTTCGTAGGAAGATTTGTGAAAAACAGTGACACCAGAGATGAGAACAAGGGCCTGGCAAGATCACACCATGGGGACCTTGATTATTAAATCTATTAGATATACCAAGGGACATATTTGCTGTAATTCAAAAGCCAGGATGCAAGAAATTTGATATGAGCATTAGATGAGAAGATAAATTGAATTTATTACAGAGACAGTGTCAGAAGTAAAACGGACCAATACTGTTCAGGGAACTTTGTGATGATTCCAGGGAACAGGGCAAGGCTAAAGACCCCGTTCATGCACTTGAAGATGCAGCAGTGCCGATGGGCACTTTTCGTTTAAGAACTGAGATGAGTTATAGCTGCACAGAGGACATTGAAAGATCAGCTCCTGATGAAGCTCAGGAAACCATTTAAGTAAAAGGTACAATGAGGTAAAAGGTTTTAGGTCCAGAGAATAAGTACCATTTGTAAAAGAAACTCTGGATAGCTTCTGGGGACAAAAAGGACATATCTATCCAAACTGTGCGAGAAAACGAAATCATAAAAGAGGACCAAGGACAAGAGACAGACTCCAGGACTCTTGATGGGAAAAAAAAAAGAGCCATGGAGTTGGTGGCATCTGCTCACATTAATGCAGGGAAATTTCTCAAAGTCTGATTAACATATTCACTCACTTGTTTTTCCTTTAATGGGGATCACTGAGTTTCTAACAGGTGTTGGGTTCTGCAGGAGTCTCTAGGGAGGCAAACTCTCCCCTCCAAATAACAAATAAGTAAGTAAATAAGATAGTTGTTGCACTTAAGGACCTCAAAATTCAGTAATAACAGGCTATTAAAAAAGAGCCAATGAGAGTTTCAGAAAATAGGAGGGAGGATGATGAGGATGAAGGTGTGAAGTGAAAGAAGGCAGAACAGGCAGAGTAGTCAGCGACACAAATGTGAAAACCGGGAGAGAGCTGGCCATGGAGAGAGAGCGCCGTCCTCCTTTCCTCCCAAAGAGGTAGTTGGTCTGAACTTTAGGAATGAGGAAATAAGCGAAAATATTCACAGAAATGGATACAGAGAAAGGACAAAGAAAATCTAAACATTTGTGCTAAAGTGATGGAGCCAGGTACCAGAAGAGGAAGAGAAGAGAAAAGGGTGAGTAGCAGACAGTACACATGACAGAAACAGCAGGAAGACAGGATTGAAGATGGCTGATTTAGAGAATCTACATTAGGGAATATGATTATCAATAAATCAATTAACTAATTAAGATAAGTGGACCAGGACAATTGATGTCTGCAATAGACTGAAGAAGGCCTTGTGTTAAGGAGCTTTCATGTAGAGGTAGAAGAATGTGAGGTGACAGTGTCTTATACAGCTCAGACACAATTATCTCACACACCACAAAGTCTGGAGCAGGTGACCTCCAGGTTGATGAGAAAGTATAACTTAATGGTAAGAATATGAATGATGGAGCCAGCCTGTGAGGGCTACAGGGCTACAGTTCTAGCTGTCCCACTGACTAACTATAAGACTAGGGGCAAACTATTTAACCTCTTCGTTCTGTCCTTTCCTCAGATGTGAAATGTGGAAAACAGTTCTTAAGAAACACTTAGGATTACGTATAGAACTAGATAATACGTGTAAAGAGTATAAAATGGTGGGCAGCTAGTAAACCCTCCAAAAATGTCAGCCATTATTATCAGCATCTTCAGTATCATCAGACATTCTTGGTTTGAGGCATAACAGTACCACTAAGGGCCTAATTTTTCGCACCAATTTAATCTGCCAGTTTGAGGTATTGACATAATCTCCCTGTGGCCAAGGAAGCATTAGTCCCAAGCATGATTTCTTGAGAAGATAATGTTCAAAATCAGAAGAGTGATGATGAGAAAGATTTCCTCACGATCTCTCTCTTGTTGTTAGAGAAGATTGTCTTTCCCAGCAACGTCTCCGACAACCCCTTCATATCTCTCTTTGGCTAGAAATGACTTATGAAGCATCTGTAGCTATAAGGGAGATTGGGACTGCAAGAATTTCGCATTTTCAATACCATTTTCTAAGATAGACTCTGCCATTAAGAAGGGAAAAAAAGGAGAATAATTTTGTATTAAAAAGCAACAATGTGTATAATATTTTCCAATATAAAACAAAAACTATTTTATAAAAGCCATTACTAATTTTGAAGAATTTGACAAGATGTTTAAATAAATTTGTGTTGAATTTGGAAGAAATTTGCAAAGGTGAGAGATTAAAACAGAGGTTTCACTGATAAAGTAAGTATTCCAAGCTATAGAAATATTACATGGAGAATGTAGATAAGACACAGGTCAGGGGAGAAAAAACAGGAAAGAATGAGGGAAATTTATGCAGAGACGGTCAAGATTAAAAAAAGAAAGAAAAGAAAAAACAAAGCCACTATTTGTGAAAATCTTAGTGAATGAAATCATAATACAAAACAGATTGTTAGATTTGAGATAAGAAATTACTAGGTTAAAATGTTGCTGAAATTGCTTATCGATAGTAGGAAGAAAAAGCTATAAGGAAAAGTATAAAATTATAGATTCATACTAGAAAACCTGTCTGAGCAATTTTAAAAATCACGTTCAAAAATCAAATATATTGTTGATGAAGAGAAAGTGTTTCTGATTTGATGACAATTTAAAAACTTTTGAAAGAATATAGAGAAATATTTTGAATGCTTCTTTGCAGTTTCACGTGGAAAAAAATGGAATGACCAGGACATTAAAATAAATAGATGGATTATATTTTACAAGGAAGATAGTGTCAGAGATGGGAGATAATAAATATGGATAAAAATTCGAGAAATGCTGAAAAGTGTCACTGGTAGGTCAAAAAGAAAGTGGGAAATTTCTATTGGCCCCAAAATAAATCCTGAAAGACAATAAAAGAGGGAAGTGATATGAGGGTATCTATTTGGAAAAGACAAGCATTAAATAATTTTCTCATTAAAACCTTGTAAAGGTGTCAGGTGAGCGGTTATAAAATGTTCCACGCCATAATTGAGAGTTGGCTGGGAAACAGATTAAGTCACAAGAGGAATGAGTCAGAGATGACCATGGTATGTTACTTAAAAACATATTTATTCAGATTAATTATTGTGAAATACTATACTAGGCACAGAGCTAGAGGATCAAAAGATAAATGAGAGCTAGGACTCAAATAATCAGTCTTACAGTCAGGGAGACAGACAGGTTTATCCCCAATAACACCAGCATGTGAGCTCTCAGAGCTCAAGGCCAAGGCAAGTGCATCAGGGGCTAAGCATGAATTTTCTAAACTCTTCATTTTACTTTGGCACATTTATTTTATGGTCTGGCAGGCCCTCTTTTATATCCCATACCAACGAGTGGCCTGATCACCATTAGAAAAAGGTACCTGGATAGCTTCAGGACAGTAGATGTGATACATAAAAATAAAACCTTTATGCCAGCCTGAACATTTCACGGGAGCTTATAATTTATGTGTGGTCTGTAGACTCTCATCAAATTAATTCTACATTTGAGAAAATTACAGTGAAAATGTTTCAAAAGGAACAGTGTGGTGTTACGTAGAGCCACCTATGGTTTATGCATAGCACATTAGAATAGTGATGGGGTTTTTCCAATCTTAGCACTACTGACATTTTTAACTGGGTAATTCTTTGTTGTGGGGGCTCCCTGGTCTGTACCCATTAGCTTCCACTAGCACCCCTCTCCCAGTTGTAACAACCAGACATCACCAAATCTCATTTGAGGGCAAAATTGCTCCTAGTTGAGAATCACTGGGGTAAAAGAAAAGAAACTGCTGTGGAACAATGATAAACTGATGAAGAAAGTAAAGAAGAGGGGAAAAGGCAGAATGCCATAGTAGCAAAATTAATAGAAAAGAGGAAGAAATGAAGAGGAGAAGGAGAGGCATAGGAAGAATAAAGGAGAGAAGGGAAGACAGCGGAGATAGAAGATAGTAGCCTTTCAGAGGAAAGGTAGGACTCAAGGCAAGATAGCGTATGTATGGGAAATGAGAACTTCTGGGATATATTTTCAAACATAAACTTGTAAAGAAAACTTGGGAAATGTAACAATGAACAAAGCATAAAAAGAAAACCATGTGGGGATATTACATAATATCATTGTGTGTGGCAAGAATGGAATTTAGCTGTTTTTAAAATGCATATTATGACTCCCACCATTAGGTTTAGTGCAGGTCATAAGGGGACATTTAATATGCATGACCCTATGGAACACTGGGATAAATTTGCAAAACATCGTATGGATCAGCTATAGGAGAAAAAGAAGCATAAGATTCAGAATCATTTAATATTTAATATTTTGTGTTTTAACTTGAAGATGGAATTGGCTAATACCTAGAATTCCTTTGGTCCCTGATAGAATGGACATGCTCCCACTAGAAGAAAAGAGATTAAAAAAACAAAGATTTTTAAGGGTTGAAGGAAGCAGAAGCAATTGAACAAAACATAGATACTATATCTAACCAAAAGAAGTTTCATGTCAGGGAAAATAAATCCATACTTAGTCTCTGACTGGTCTTTTATTTTTTTTAAAAAAAAGCTTAAAATTAACCAGCAAAAGTGATAAAAATAGTAAATGGTCAATTTACTAGTAGGAAGAAAAGCTTTATATTTCTCATGAAAAGAGAAGAGGGAGAAGCACTGTCTTTGGGGCAGATTGTCTCAGGAGCACTGATGCACGTGTATGAGCAAGAGTCAGAGGAAGGAGCCGGGATGAACTATTATTGCAGACATGTAGGTGAGAGAGGTGGGGGGAGCAATGATTTTGACAGTATTGGGTTATAAGAAATTGATATGCATGCCTGTGGAAGTTTTGTTGGTTTCGTTTGATGAGAGAAGAACTGTAAATATGAATAATATGTAAATATACTTTATGACAAAAATAAACTTATGAGGATCAAATGAGAGAAAGGATGTGGAAGTGTGCTGAATAAGTTAAATGCATGATTCAGGAAGGGGGTGTACTGTGGTCTGAAACCCTACTTTCTTTCTTGTGAACTGTGAAACACTCTTCTTCACACCTGCGAGACATACATGACATATAGGACACATACACAGCACATACGCGCATCTCAAGAGGCATGTAGGGAGAAGATGAACAAGACATAGAGATGTCCAGTGACCCTCTTTCCACAAGGTCACACAGGTAGGCACAAAAGAAGTGAAATATGTGAAAATGTCTCCTCAACCATGAATCCATGCACACAAATAAAGAAGCATTGTTATTATTAATGATAGAGCAAACAAGTAGTATTAATCTCACCATCCTCCACAAGGCAAGTGGACAGCCGTCTGGAAACCGTAGGTTCGTTTCTTTTTTGAGGAAGATTTGCTGTGAGCTAACATCTGCTGCCAATCCTCCTCTTTTTGCTGAGGAAGACTGGCCCTGAGCTAACATCCGAGCCCATCTTCCTCTACTTTATATGTGGGACGCCTACCACAGCATGGCTTTGCCAAGTGGTGGCATGTCCGCACCCGGGACCTGAACTGGCGAACCTGGGCTTCCGAAGCGGAATGTGCAAACTTAACTGCTGCTCCACCAGGCTGGGCCGGCCCCTCTAGGTTTGTTTCTTGACACTCCTGTCCTGATGTGTGTGTCTGAGGGCAGTTTTCTGAGGAAACACTGAGACAAAGTTTTTCAGGGCACCTGGAAACAGAAATCATAAATGTTATTTCAGCATTTGATACCGCAGCTTACTACTACACTGAGCTTTCTGTGGTACTGAATAAAAGCATTGAACTGAAATAAATGGAATTAAACAGATAAGAAACAAATACACATAATGAAAGTTGAAACTGTTGAGCCACAAGAATTATAAATTTGCATTGGTCATGTATTAATAATTAAGTACAAACTCTCAATATTCTCAACAATGCAGAGGAAGGTAAACAGAAAGTAACTCCAATAGTCGCCCCTTATCCGCGGAGGATCCCTTCCAGGCCCCTCAGTGCATGCCTGAAACCTCGGATAGTACGGAACCTGATATAGGCTACATTTTCTCCTATACATACATACATACCCATGATAAAGTTTAATTTATAAACTAGGTACAGCAAGAGATTAACAATAACAATTAATAATAAAATAGAACAATCATAGCAGTATACTATGATAAAAGTTACCATAGATCTTAGCAATCTCAGCATGTGATTTTGTTTTTCTTATTAAGTTGAAAACTTTCACTTTTTCACATAAAGGAAGCACATTACGGCTTTCCTTTGGCACATACGAACGCCAACATTACTACGCTTGCACTTTGAGGCCATTATTAAGTAAAATAAGGGTTCCTTGAACACAAATGCTGCAATAATTGACAGTCGATCTTTAACTGAGACAGCTACCAAGCGACTAACAGGTGGGTAGTGGCTATGCTAGACAAAGGGATGATTCATGTTCTGGGTGGGACTGAGCAGGATGGCACGAAATTTCATCATGCTACTCAGAATAGCTGCAATTTAAAACTTATGAATTGTTTATTTCTGGAATTTTCCACTTAATATTTTGTGACTGTGGTTGACCATAACTGAAACCGTGGAAGGCAAAACTGTGGATAAGCGGATCTACTGTACAGTAAAAGAATACTACTGAACTCCTTTCCCTGTCATTCAATGCTCCCTACAATGAGCTTCTAAATTTTCCTTTCACTGTGATCTATTTCACAACTGGAGTAGCTCCCTTCAACCAAAGTTCCTTCTCTCCTCAAACATCCTTTTTCATGGGTTTTTACTCACACTAGCTCTCTCTTGTACTGTCTTTCTGAGTACGTGTATGCAAATCTATTTGTCTTTCTAGAGCGGTCACTAACAGCACTGTCTGCATCAGGTTTTTTCTTCTTTTTTTAATCTCCTTTAGCTCTTGGATGTCTATAACATACATAAGCACGTCCTCTTCAAATATTGCGTTATTCTCTAGTATTTGCTGTTTCAGTGTAGCTTTCCCCACGCAATTATAAGGTCTTTGAGGATAAGGTAGTCTTTACTACAGCATAAGGGTCACTAACTGCTTCATAAAAATATTTTGATTGATTGATTACTAGGTCCAAATAGTAATTTTTTAAAAAGTACCCTTAGTCACAGCCCCTTACTCTTCAGATTAAACATACCTTCAGTTATCCAGATAATTTAAACTCAGGATGTGCATTTGTGGAAATTTTTACTCATATATTTTGGTCATGGATATTTTGGAAAGATGCTAGTTCATTAACATACAAAAATAGAAGAAAGCATGGGCAATCAAATTGTGTTTGGGGTCAACCCCTATTTCCTCACATGGAATTGGCTGGTTGGCGGTACTCAACAGTTAAGAACCTGAGTGTGATGTGAATCTAGTCTAAAGCCCACCCAAGGGTTCTTACATTAAAATCGAGAGTGAGTATTAAAAATCACACACAAAAATGCAAAAAACACTGTGCTGCTATAGTCTTCTGTGAGCCCCCAGTGTAGCCTGTCACCGGAGTTGGTCAGATACTATTGGCAATCAGTTCTAGAGTGAACCAGGGACCTTGAAATAGGAAGAAAAAAACATATGGCAGTGGAGTTGGATACGAATCCACCGGTCTTGGTGAATATGGCTTAAGCATCTTCATGGTTGATAAAAAAACAATTTTATCTGTCTGTCTGTCTATGTATGTATGTATGTATGTATGTATGTATCTATCTATCTATCTATCTATGTATCTATCTATCTATCTATCTATCTATCTATCTATGTATCTATCTATCTATCTATCTATCTATGTATCTATCTATCTATCTATCTATCTTTCTATCTTTCTTTCATCTATTTATCTGTCTATCTTATTTTGGAAGTAGTATGTTAAAATAATGAAGTGAAGACATCTCAAATTTGAATGTCAAGGGGTAAATCCAGTCCTTCCAAGAACTTAGTGTACGAGTAGACTCAACTATAATATTGTATTAATGGGAAAAATCAAAGAAGGAAGTATCAGTTTTACCCCTGTTTTCCTGTCTCCTATGCCAACTTACTAGGCCAGCCCCAGTTTTCTTTACATTTGTGCAGAATCTGTTGTAAAGCCCAATGCTGGCCTTCACATTCTCTTTGCCCCTCCTTCCCAGACAAAGGTGAAGAGAAACGTGCTTCTGGACCAGGAGTATAGCACCTGGTCATATTGTTGCTTTAGCCTCACTCCAGATTCTGCACACTGTGGCCCAAACTGCATAGAAAGAACTTTCTAACTCACCACTCTCTGCTTGCAGGAGATAGTGCATACTGTTCACGACCAAACTGAAGTTTTATTTGTTGCATTATTGGTAGCTTTGAAGTATGCTTTGGACAGAGCAGAGCATTCTTGGCTGTCTTCAACACACCCGGTAATCACACCATTGCTCAGTAGGCTAAATTATTTTAAAGCTTTCACAAAATAGCTTCTCTCCTTTCTGCAGGTTTTCTTAGGAACCATCTCCATGAAAACGACTCCTAATTTAAAGAAAACTAAGGCATTCCTCACCACTGACAAGGAAAATGGCTCTTTTTGGCCAAATCATAGAAATGAGCTTCCTTAAGTACATTGCACCTTTAAAAGCTGACATTATTGCCGCGAAGCCTGAATGGTACCTTGTCAGCATGGAATAACCAGACTGGGCCAAGTTGTCATTTCTGACAGGTCAGTGTAATGAGCAAAAGAACGCTGAGTTTGTCTAAAAGTTTTCACTTGAATCAGCAGGCTAGAGCTGTTTGGGCCGATAACAGCTCTAGGGATGTGAATCATTAAATGTGTCACATTATCAAACACTGTGGTCCACATTATGGCGGCCACCGCATTTATGCTCTGTTTCCTCCTCAAAGTACCCCCAAAAAGTCTTTATATTTTTAATTTGAAAAGACTCCAGATTGTAGAGTTTTGAGACATTGGACGCTAGCTGAGTGCGATTAGATGAATGCCAATGTTCAGTTGCTCCTTTCAAAACACTATACAGAGATAAATACTAAAGTAACTCTATGCAAACTTCTCTCTGGGCATTTCCTTCTCCATTTCTTGGAATTTCTCTGGTAACATCTTTGCCATCATGAAAACAGAGATATAGAATAAATAAGGGAAACAAATAAGAAGTAGATAAAATTGATATCAGATGGTCCTTCTGAGTTAGTAGGTGACACTCCACGTCCAGAGTCCTCCTTTACCTGTGCTGAGTAACACAGATTTTCCATTTGCATATGAAACACAAACATAGTGACATGAAATCGCCTGGATCCAGATTTCTTAGTAAATAGAGTGCAAAGATTGAAGGTTCCACCCCTTCCACTTCACCAGCCAGCTGTGGTGCCCTCTCTTTAATCAGATGCACCAGACAACAGAAAACCTTCTTCCCGCGCTTCAGAAAAATTCACTTAATGTTCGTGACTAATTAAATTCTCACTCTGGTCATGATTAATGTAACAAATAATTACAGCTTAGATCTAATATAGATACATCTAATTGTTCTGCCCACAATGCATCGTGACTAACAATTAAACACAGTTTTTAAAGCAAAAGTAAGATCTAAGGATTGACCTTCTCCTGGCTTTGCTCTTGCCACCGCAGGAAATGCCTGTAGTTTCTGTTGATTTCATTTCCTTGATAGCAACAAAAGGTTTTATTTGTTTGTTTGTTTACATTTCTATTTTATTAGGTATTAGATAAGCTTTACTCCTTTACGCTTCATGTCGTTCAAATTTGTGGGATGTTGGAGGTCATGAGTGGAGTGCTAAGGGAGAGAAATAGCTAGAGGTTGTACTGATGGAATTTTCTCCAAGGATCAATTGCAAAACTGTCATCCACATGATCCCAGGAAAAGATAATGGGGGTCTGGCGTCACATTTGGTCTGACTGGAAGGTAATGGGCCTTGCCCATGTGTCCACTCTGGTACGTGTAAACCCCATCCCAGGAGAAGATGTTCTTTGATTCTGCAGCCATGAAGTAGAATGGAGGGCTGCTGAAGTGAGGGAGGCATGCGTGAATGGTCTCTGGAAATACATTCCCAACCAGTGCAAACATTCCCAAAACCTCTTGGGGATTCTCACAGCTGTGAATGAAAACTTTTCCTAGTTTTATTAAACACCTGATGAGATAGAGAATTGATAACTTACCCATATGCCTCGTCTGCCTTGGCAAATAGGAGACACACTGAGCTCTCTACTGAAGAATTTGCTTACACAGTTAGTACATAGAGTTGTGTCTCTATCAACTCCTTTGCCTCCTCCAACAATGACCAAATATTCTCTTTTGATCAGGGCGTAGTTACGGATAAGTTATCCATATGAACGAAAACTCAATTAGAATGTCCAAGGAACGAGACTCCTGGTTAGTTTAACATTCAATTATAACTATGCCTCAACCCAGAACTTTCTTCTTTGCTCTTTCAAATGTTTCTAAAATACTCAACACCATTTTCCTGAGTTAGTAGAATCTAGTAGTAGATAAATAGAATATTATTTTACTGTTTAAGAAGCATGGCATTTTGAAATGATTTGGGGGCTAGAACTGTAAAATTTTGTTTTGCACTGCTTATGTAATTAACCTAACACAATTTTTATAAATACATTCTCAGCTATGTGATGGTGACTTATACTTATTGAACATCTATCATGTGACCAGATTTGAGCTAGTGAGAGTGAGTCAATTGTTCTGACTTTTCCTACCTTCGCTGGATAAAGTACATGCAATTCTAGAGAACGTTTAGTTAAACTCAATTCCAACTGGGACCATGCAGGGTAAATCTACTCGACCAAAACACAAAGCTAACATTGCTGACCTCTCTCCTCTGGCACACTCCCCTCGGTGGTTTGTCTACCATATGAAACTTTGCAATGACATGTTTCTTATTTAGCCAATAATTTTAGGTCTAGTTCCATCTCAGGTTCTAGAAACTTTCTGTCCCCAGTTAGGAATAGTTTTGGAGCAACCCACTGAAAGTCAAAATCTAAACCAGGTACAGATATCATGTATGAGTTCTAGGATCTGGAATTTCTTGGTCATTGTTGCTGATGACTCTACATATGAGTTCCTACTCCAACTGGTTTCCTAGTCTCCCGTTTCCTTTAGGATTCAAATCCTGCATTGCTCTAGTTAATCTTGCCATCCTTAAGCTCTAGTAATTCATGTCAACATGATTTGAAGAGTGTGATATGTGAACCAAATGACTAATATCAGGCTCCCAGGAGGCTGTGACCTCAAGGAGAGCCAATGTGTCTTGTAATCTTCATACCCACGGGAGACACAGCAGAGTCCCTATGATTTAAGCAAGGCGGAAAGGTGTTCATATTGAATGAGGGGCAGGATGAATGACTGAGTACTTCAGAAGAGAGTTTTGTGGTAGGTATTTCCTGTGCTTCCTATGGTGCCCACGGTATCTTCTAAGGTGAATTTCCTAAGGTTCCATTATTCTGTGACCAGCATGTAATTCCTCAGAAGCCCTCATTTTTAGAAACTTTAATATACAGATTCTCAGATTTGAAAGGGTCATCGAGTGGTCACAAAGCCATCTCCAAATTTCCAGAGAGGACCAATTTAAAAGGAGAGTTAATATATAATTTTTATAATTCAACCATTTACATGTAAAATTTTACAAAGAAATATGCATAGTTATAACCATTATCCAAACTTTTTAACCACCAAAACAATCCTCCTTATTCTATATCCATATGACCTCACATATCAGAGATGTCATCAGCAGCTAATCAGAACTTCTATCTAGCTTCGAAACACAAAGAACATGCAGATTCACTATTTGGACAATAAAATGATAAAATTTCAGCCTAAAACAAAAGTAACCAAAATGTGCTAATTTTGTGCAGCTCCATCATCAGTAAACACATGATTTCTGTTAGACTTTTTGAAATATCAGAAGTAACTCATGAATAGAATTCTCTCGTTGTCCATTATGATGGAAAGATCTTGAAGGGTCCAGGGGCTTTAGGTTAGAAAGAGAATCTGTATGTGCAATGAACAATGTGAGAGAATTTTTAATGTCAAGTTCTATGTGTATATATAATTATATTAATTTTATAATATAAAATAACTATATATATTTTCTTTTTCATTCTGTGGAAGCTCCTTTAGATTACTGAAACCCATGAAAAAGAAAAATTAGATTTACTCTAATTTTAGAAATTATAGAAGCAATTCTGTAATCTTCACTTTAGTTGAAGGCAAAAAAAGTAATGTTTATATCTTGACATATTTATCAGTTGTATACTCCTTTCAAGCCAGCTATCTGGAAGAGTTTAATTTATAGCTCTTATTATTTTGTTTTTCTTTTTAGATCTCAAAATGAATGTCATGCCTATGGAAAGTGCCAGACAGGAAGCTAAAGTCCTGTGTTTATTCCAAGCATCTAAATCAACATGGGACCGGAGGAAAGTCATCAACAGGCTCCTGGCTCTGTCAAAAACATTGGAAAAGAATAGAAATCAGAGGTTCTAATGGCAGAATCATTGCTCCACAAACGTTTCATAGCGCAGGCTTTTGAAGACAGTAGTATTATGGTTGTAATCTCAAAATGCTGTTAAAAATAATATCACCCTTGTCTACCTGTCAAAGCCTGTGTTTCTTCCTTGTGCTATGGCTTCTTTGATCAGACCCACTGGCTTCATCCTTCAAATGAATCTCGTGTGTTGCCAGACCTATTCCTTTGTTCAGAAGACTTTGTCCAGACATTCTCTTCATTCTTCCCTGCTCTCTCTGTAAACTTCTAGACTTTGAAGCTTAGCTCAGTGTTCCTGGGCTCTGTGACACCTTCCTCAGTTATGTCTATTCACACTCCTAGGAATGCCATGGCCTCTACCAGGAGTATCCACCTAAGCTGCACATGAGAATCACCTGAGGAATGTGCAAAGAATAACCATGCCTAGGACCAGCTCAGGCCAAGAATCTTGTCATGGAATATCAGTTTCAGTATGTTTTAAATGTGCCTTAGGTGAGCATAATGGCTGAGGCTGAAACCCTCTGGTCAATACTAAATGTTTGCCCCCGCCTTTAAGTTAAGATGATTGCAATGATATTTGCACATATATTTAAAATGCACATGCATACACATACGCACATACTCATGAATATATTTAAACTTTTTTCCTTGACAATAAACCCATTCTTTAAGCAGATCTCAGTAAGGATGCCCGACATATCCTAGGGCAAAGGAGACCTCATCTAGGCAAAATGGTGTCTAGAACCCAACTCTCACTGTCTTGCTCCTTCCTTTCCTTTTTGCTTTTCCTACTTTGCCACCTTTCCTCTTCTCCAACAGCCACTGATGCACCAACAAACCCTTCTACCCCATCCACGATTATCAAAGAATAAAGTGTTAAAACCAATAATCAAGAAAATGCTTTCCAAGTTTGAAAGCCTGTGATTTACTTACATATCTATACTGTGATTACCATATACCAAAAGCTTACCAAAGGACAACCAGTCAAAGGACAAATGCTGCCCGAAAGCTGTCCTGACCCCTTTTCCCACCAAGGCCAGGTGATCTGGTACATTCTAGTGCCTATCACCATGTTCGCTTTCCAATCTCCACCAGGAGACTGTAAACCCTTGAGGGCAAATACGAGATTTGATTATACATGTTATTCCTAAAAGCTAGGACATACTTTAAGTAAGCACTTAGTAACTGATTCAAATGTTGATTACAAAAATCTAGAGAAATAAGTGAAAAGTCATTCACAATTGTGATTAACTGATTAATTGTGCCATTATTTGCTTAATGTCTATTTCTCAGTCTAGACCAGAGACGTACAAAAAATACTCTGTTACCTGAGATTTTATGTGAAATTCTCAGGTCCTGCCCTGCAACAACTGGATCTCACGTCTCCCTTTAAAAAGATTCCCAGATGAATGCTATACACATCAGAGAGCAAGACCAGACTCTAGAGTGACTAGTAGTTCTCAAACTTGATGTTGCATCAGAATCATCTGGAGGTCTTGTTAAAACACCAGTATCCTTGACTCCCTTGACAGAGTTTCTGATTCAGTGGGTCTGAGCTGGGGCCTGAGACTTTTAATTTCTGATTAGTTCTCAGGTTATGCTGATGCAACTGGTCCCATAACAATATTTGAGAATCCCTGGTCTAGACTACTTATTTCCAAACTTGATTACACATGGAATAAGGTGAGAACCTTAAAAAAATAAATAAATATTAATCTCTGCATCCCAAATCTAGAGATTCTGATTTATTTGGTTTGAGGTACAGCCTGGTCGTTGCCTTTTTTAACAGCTCCCTTGATGATTTTAATATGCAGTAAAATTTGAGAACCATTGATCTAATCAGGGGTCTATACATTTAAAAGAATAGCTTATTGAAGTGAAATTCATGTAACATAAAATTAGCCATTTAGAATGGACAATTTTGTGGCACTTAATACATTCACAATGCTGTGCAACCACCATCTCTATCTAGTTGCAAAATATTTTCAACCTTCCAAAGTAAAACCCAACACCCATTAAGTAGTTTCTCCTTAATCTACCCTCCCCTTGGGCCCTGGTAACCACTAATCTTCATCTGTCTCTATAGATTTATCTGTTCTGGATATTTCACAGAAATGGAATCATACATACAATATGTGACCGTTGTGTCTGCTTCTTTCAGTTAGCACATTGTTTTGAAGGCTTATTCACATTGTAGCGTATCAATACTCTACTCCTTTTTATTGTTAAATAATATTTCATTATATATATATATATACACACATATTGTGTGTATATATGTATATATACACACAATGCACAATTTGTTTACCCATTCATCTATTTATGGATAAATGAGTTTTTTACCACCTTTTGGCTGTTGCGAATAGTGCTGCTATGAATATTCATATACATGGACTTGTTTGAATATCTGTTTTTAATTCTTTCGTGTATATACCTAAGAGTAAAACTATGGGGTTATATGGTATTTTCTATATGTAACTTTTTGAGGAGCTGTCAAACTGTTTTTCACAGCAACTGAACCATCTTACATTCTCATCAGTAACATACAACAGTTTCACTTTCTCCACATCCTCTCAAATATTTGTAATCTTAAAAAAAATACTATTATAGCCATCTTAGTGTCTATAAAGTGGTACTTCTTTGGGGTTTTGTTTTGCATTATCCAAAAGATTGATGATGTTGGCATTTTTTCATGTGCCCATTGGCTCTTTCCATATCTTTTTTGGACAAAGAAGTCCTTTGGCCCTTCAAGTACTTTGCCCAGTTTTAATTGGGTTGCTTATCACTTTGTTCTTGAGTTGTTGAGTCAATTGGCCAAATATGTATGAGTTTATTTCTGGACTCTCAATTCTATTCCATTGGTTGGTCTGTATGTCTCTCCTAACGTCAGTACTATACTGTTTTGATCGCTGTAACCTTGTGGAAAGTTTTGAAATCAGGAAACATGATGTTGTTTTGCTCTTTCAATTTTGCTTTGGCTAGTCAGAGCCACTTGAAATTTTATTTGAGGATTTGAGGATTGGATTCTGCAATTTTGAAAAAAAGGCAATTGGAATTTTCATAGGGATTGCTTTGAATCTGTAGATCACTTTGGATAGTTTAGACATCTTAACGTGGAGTCTTCCAATCTACGAACACAGCTATCTTTCCTTTGACTTAGTTCTTTAATTGCGGTCAGCAGTTTCCATTGTACTGTCTGTTTTATAGTTTTCATTGTACGAGTCTTTTACCTCCTTGGCTAAATTTATTCTTAGATATTTTATTCTTCTGAATGCTATTATACATGAAATTGTTTTCTTAGAGAACTTTTTGAATTATTCATTGCTAGTATATAACTGGTTTAATGTGTTGATCTCATACCCTGAAACTTTGCTGAATTTATTATCTCTACTAGCTTTTTGTGTATGTATTCTTTGAGATTTTCTATACTTGGAGTCATGGCATCTGAGAACAGAGACAGTTTTAGTCTTCTCTTCCAATGTAGATACCTTTTATTTTTTTACATTGCTTCATTGCTTTGGTTAGAGCTTTCAGTACAATGTTGAATAGCAGTGGTGAAATGGGCATCGCTGTCTCGCTTCTGATCTTAGTGGGAAAACTTTCCCTCTTTCATCATTGAGAATGGTGTTAGCTGTGGATTTCTCATAAATGGGGTTTATCATTTCAAGAGAGTACCCTCGCTTTTGACATCTTTAAAAGCTTAAAAAAAGTACAAGAAAAACAACATTTTGTGACACATGAAGAATATATGAATTTAAATTCAATGTTCATAACTACCTTTTTATTGGAACCTAGCCAAACTCTTTCTAGTCTCTATTTTCTAAGGCTTGTTTTGCACTAAAAGGCTAAGTTGACTAGTTGTGACAGAGACTATATGTGCCACAGGCCAAAAATATTTATCTGACCCTTTCCAGAAAGTGTTTGCCAACTCCTGGTCCAGCCCTTCTAGATCATAAGCTCTATGAGGGAAGATGCTTTTTCTTTAATTTTATCACTGAATCTCCAGCACTTTGCATTATTTATTGCTTAGCAAATGGTACACACTAAATAAGAATTTGTTGTAGTAGGTGATTAAATAATTCTGAAATCAATCAATCTGGGAAATCTTTAATCCTTCATTTGTCTGCCTAATTCAAATGATATTTAAGAATAAAACAAACAAATAAAAATATCTTTGTATCTCTCTAGATTGAATCAGTACAAAAGTTTAAGGCCTGAAGACGACTAGCATTACATATATTAAATGAAACAATATATGTACATGTGTGTCTGTGTATAAAGGGATATATAGCACGCATCACTTAACCATGAGGACGTGTTTTGAAAAACGCATTTTTAGGCAGTTTTGTCATTGTGTGAAGATCATAGATCATACTTACACAAACCTAGATGGTATAGCCTACTACACACCTAGGCTATATGGTACTAATCTTATGGGACCACCATTGTATAAGTGGTATGCAGTTGGCTGAAAGATCATTATGCAGTGATGGCTGCGCTCACACAAATAGTGCTTCATACACAATAGGGGTTTTACTTCATCAGTTCCTTTTCTTTCCTAAAGTTAGAAGAATTAAGTACAAATTCTAACACATGTACTACATCATAGCAAGCGGTCTTATCTTTTTTGATTCTTGGCTTCTTTATGTGTAAAATAGTCATAATGATATCTCTCATGGTACATTAGTGATGATTATTTGAACATTAAATATATAGGACCTGGCACAAAGCCTGGACAAAGTAGCTGGTAGCAGTTTGCAAAGTTATTTCAGTGAAGGAAGGCAATGGAAGTTCAACATGGAACAGAGGGATAGACCTATCTATAAATTAACATGAGCATATTAGATAATCTAGGGTGGTAGACATGATAAATTCACAAACAACCAGAAAAACTATCACCACAAAGTACCTTGGGGTTGGGTTTGCATGTTTTTGAGTACATGTGCCCTTTAAGGTCCCCAGGAGACAAGAACTCCAATTTACCACCTCCACTGTGGTCACTCAGTGGTGGACCCTTGTGCTGGGGCCATGCTTATAAGAATTATTACCTATTTGGGGAATACAGAGCCTCTAGGATCTGTGTGTGTGTGTGAAGAAGAAGGGAGGGAGAGAGAGGAACAGAAAGAAAGAGAGAGTGCAAGCAAGCTACTTGGCTCTTGAATAACAGGAGACAGTGGAAGAGTGCTCTTGGCACTACACGTCCAATGCAAAAATAATATACATTTTGTCTCCATTTGGACTGCATTTGCAGTTAGAGGTTGTGCTCAATGAGAATCAAGTTGAAATGTTTCTCTGGTCCCATTTAAAAGGTTATACATAATGAGATTTCTACCGCGGTGGGAAAGTTAAAAATTCTGGGTGACTTGCCAAATCTTTTGATCACAAAGAGAGCCTTTAATACACATTGCAAAGCATTTGTCTTTGCAAGGTGTAAAATGCCAGTGCTCAGCTTCCTTTTTCAGGGTCTGTTACTCTCCATAGCATAATTTATCTTAAATCCCCAGCAGTGTTAACTCTTTATGCTCAGTAGTGTGAAAACTGTCTACCGATGTGTGACTGTGTGTATCCCCTGAAAGTCTAGGGGTTAGTACTGTCACCTCTGCAGTGTTACCCATCCTTGGGATTCTAGGGTTCTGACAAACACTCAAACAATTGATCTTTTCAACTAATCAACATATTTATTGAGCACAATATATGTGCTTAGGCCTAAAATTCGATCAGTGCTCTAAAAAAGGTTGTAAAGTCTGTGACAGTCATAGAATTTCTCTGGAAGAGTATATAACAAACTGGTAATAGTAAATCCCTCCGAGGAGGTAAAGGGGGGTGAGGAAAGATTACTCTTCACTATTTACCTTTTGATACCATTTGAACTTGTACAATGTGCTTAAGTTACCTATTTAAAAATCACAACTTAAAAGACAGTTTGAAGGTGACGTTTTATAGGCAGGAGCCAACTGGAGGGGGATCTCAGAGAAAGTGTCAAATGCTGTTAGTGGTATAGATTCTAAGTGTTAGTCAAGGGAAGGAAGAATGATGACTGGAATAATTGGGGATGATTTATCCAGTCCTCTTGCACTGCCTGTGGATGATGAATAAAATCATGGATACATGGCCCACCACAGTCAAAATGTTCTCCAGTCATTTTGGAGAGTCCACAGAGGTGACTCGAATACAAGCACAAACTTCCCTTCTCTGTGATGGGGGCTGTATCTCAGCAGGATTGCTTCTGCTGACGCTGCTTCTGCCTGGGGTGCATCTCTGCCCCGAGCACTGCAAGGTGCTTAAGCTAAACCAACACTGCTGCAATTCACCCCCTACTCATCCTGCCGGCGTTGTACCACAGAACAGGGAGCAGCACAGCCTTCAAGAACCCCAGCTCTATGCTACACTTTGTCACCTGGAGTCTCCTTGGTCTCACAAAGCCCATCATGAAAACAATGATCTTACCTGCTACTTACAGTTAATTGTAGCCGGCCTGTTTTCTACATAAGGCTGATCATGGAATGGATACCAGACTCTCACCACCGTTCACAGCTTCCTGACTCTCCCCTCAGAGGCCCACAGATAACTTAGTGCCATGTATATGGCCTTATGTAAAGAGATGACAGTACAGACAATTCCACCATATATACATAATATATTCATCCATAGACTAAACATATATGATATTTATAGAAGATATGCATATGTTTTCATTCCCATAGGAAGTATATTGGTGCATGCAATGTCAGATGCTTGTTAAATTTCCAGTGATTACATTTGATTTTGAAACTTTTATAATAGGTACAGCCCTAGAGGATGAGACCCTGGAGCAAGGGCATATCCCATGAAGTTTATCAAATGGACTTAATCTCTCCAACTTATAAGAACACAGAAATTAATCTCCTCAAGGAGACTGGATAACGGGTTTTAGTTCACATACTCCAATTATTAGCGCATCCTTTGCTTTGAACCTTCTGATTGAAAAGAACCCTTGAGTCTGGCATCTCGTACTTGAATAATGGGAGAAACATTTATTTTCTAGCTTTGCAGAAATTCCTAGGTGGATCCGAGTCTGAAATAGCTTTGTAAATTATATAGTAAATGTACTTTGCTGAAGTCCGTGCAAGGACTGAGTCAGGAAGTGTTGGGTATGAATGGGTAGAAGTTGCCGTGAAAGATGTAAGTTGAAGATTTACAGAGAGAATGAAAATTTACATCCTTAGTGGGTGTTTTGTTGATGGCTTGTAATAGTCTTCTGGGAGGTTTACCTTGCATGTCTGGTATCTACAGAACAAATAGCCTCAGCTTGCACTGACCTTGATATCATTATGAATTATTTTAACAGGGAGAAACTTGGGAAAACATGTCTAATGTATTAGATACCACCCTGCTAAATGCAGCATCTGGAATAAAGGTCTTCTCTATCTGTCTGTTTACTGTGTGTTGGAGACATGCCAGGCTATCAAAGCCAGCATGAATATGTAGATCGTTTTGCCTTCGGAACAAGTTGGTACCCAAGTTTTGAATTCTTTTCCATTAATATTTGCAATAACCTGTAAATTTCAGAAGGATAAGAAGCAGAAAGTTATTCAAATATTTGAGGTAATATTATATATGGCATCATTAAAGGCAACTTCTTAAAGAAAACATAGTTCAAAAGAAAATGACATCAGGTAATTGTACAAGACCCAGTGTATCCACTACTTTTCATCCTGACTTGGTTATTTGATTAGCAGGTGACCTTGAAATAAACTACTTAATGTGTCTGTTCTCTTAGTTTATAAAGGGGGGAGGTGAACTAAGTGGTCGATAGGCTCCTTTCGGCTTTAAAATTCTATGAGTAAATGAATGTAAATGGAAGTAAGACACATGAAACACTAAAATAACAAAAATTAGAAATCCTGATTCATTAAAAAAAATAGTAAATGAGACACGTCTGAGTAGCACTAAGTTTGCACTAAGAAATGCAGAGTGGACACCTGTGGTACCTAGAGAGGGGCAGGGCAATGACTAACTGACAGGGTAAAACAAGTTCATACTTTTATAAGTAACTTATTTAAAGACTTGCAGAAAAATAATAACTCCTCTGCTGGCTCACCTAGATTGTGTTTGAGCTCTAGTTCCCCTTCTATTCCACTCACAACAGGACAGATCTATGGACTGCTGGATGAGGTGGGAACTGAGAGGCAAAGTGAATTAACTCCTTACTCCAAATGATTCTTTATGAACTCCACCTGTTTGTGAATTCGCTGAAGATTCCCACAATGCATTGCATGCAACTTGCATTAATATATCAGCACCCTTTATAAGAGCATGTTTGTCGTATCAACTAGACAGGACTCAGGGAAGGTATATAATGATGAGTGAGAAGGGGAGAACAATTTCCAACTCTTGAGATACTGGCAGATGCCCATTTCCACTACTAAACCACAAGCTTACCAGAGGTGTTTAGAATATCGGGTACAGCAGGAACACCAGGGGCAGCAGGGATTGGGCTGACGTGGGACAGAAGATATCAGGAAGAAAGAGGAAAACAAATGCCATGTGCCATGTGATGAGGAAACAAATGCCAAACTCCGTGATCTAAATGCACTCACTTCCCTCAGGGGAGAGGTTCATATGTCTTCACCTCAAGTCTCAGAATCCTCATTTACTCTTATTTTGCTCGTTAAAAAAGCTTTACTATCTTGCTTCCGCTCAGAATGTTTAAGTGAAAGGATCATGTTAAAGAAACTTACAATAACAACTACAAGAAGAAGCTACTAGTGGATATATTGACAGAAAAAAAAGGCAACAAAACAGTTAAAACCGGATGCAAAAACTTGGAAAGTCAAGTGGCCTAGGCCACTTGTAGAGCATAAGGGAAGATGAGCCACTTTACACATGTGACACACAGTTTTTTTGGATAATGTGCTGTGCACCAGGACTGTGACATTTCATTTCTGTTTTCACTACCCTTCTGAGACTGCTGTGGAGGATACAAAGCTTTCTTTCTGCCCACTATGCCCTTGGGATTGGAGTAGAGTGAGGCCACCCAAAAGGAAGACATGTCTTACCTTCTGATGGAGAGGAATCTGATTAGAGCTAACTCTAAGCTTACTCTAATTCCTGCTTCCCTGTGAGAACTCAAATGTATTATGAGAACATTTTACACATTAGCCAATTTAAAAAGATTTTGGTGTGACCAAATTGTTACAGCACTCAAAAAAGTCACATCAGTAGAAAAGACCAATGACAGTGTGTAAACAAAACATTTGTTCACTTAAGTGACAGAAATTCCTCTGCCATTTTGGTTCTATGTAGACAGGCAAGAAATATTTATTGAGTGCCTATTACAGTCACAGAAAAGTACTTCAGAATGTGAGATATTTTAACATCTTCTGTGTTAACTTTCCTATGAAAAGAGCACAGCCTAGCTAGAGAAGCAGTGCACTTAAATGTCATGTGAGGAATGAATAAACAAGTGCGATTGAATTTTTAGGGAGGGAGAAGTCATTTCCAGGTGAAGTAAATAGGAAATGCTTCTTGGATATGCTGTCATTTGAACTTGGTCTTGAAAGATTGGTAGTTACGGGGATGAGGATGTATCATGTTTTTCAATTGTAACATACAACTTATTGGGTTTCTGACATCTAACATTATCCAAATCCACATTTGCATGGCTATTGAAAGTGTACATTTAACTCAGTGAATGTATTTCTATCCCCCGTTAGCCTCAAAAAGCTATATTTAAATTGATTCAGCATTTAAACGTCAATGATGTTTTAAAATTGAGGAAATCTAGGATGTTCATAGGGTAGCAGGGCAAGGACATTCTGGAGTAAAGATAGGAGTAGTAAAAATGTAAATGTGTAAAGGAAGATTTGCTGGAGAGATGGATGACATATAGATGATTTTCTTTGCTGTGTGACTTGATCTCCATCACAAACTCTCTGTGCTTTGGGTTAATTACCCCTGAGCCAGTGCTGGGTAAAGGAGGAAAACAACATGATTATAAACAGTTTGGTTGATATAAAATCCTATATAAATGAGTAACAAGTATAAGGAGATATGTTTAATTAGATATTGATTAAGTTATAGAGTCTTTATCTGACCTTATTGAAGCTACGTATTTCTATTTGCAGTTGACTCCAATTTGCCTTGTGAACACATACATAGTTGTTACAGTAAATACAAGTAAGAGATCTTACCAGGAAGGTGAAGAATGGATCAGTTGGAAAGCCAAGGTAAAAGGCATCAGGGCTCAGCCAAATGACAAAGTAAAAAATAACAGATTCAACTTTCTTTGAAATAGAGATAGTTACACAATGAATATGATGGCTATTTCATCTTGGATCCAGGCAGGAGTTGGCAGGGCCACATTGTGATAAAATGTCTGTGGATACCCCTGGATAATTAGTCTATCCTGGGCCCCATGAGATAGGAGAGAGGAAAGTGCTGGCTGAGACGCATGGGCACTCTGCTGCTTCCAGCCGTGAACAGACATGGATGCTTGTGTGAGTCACTGAAAGGAAATGACACACTAGTGTCATGAAAGGTGTGAACCAAAGTAGGCCATAGTCTGAGATCCCTTCTCATACAGAAGACAATCTGGGCCCTTAACTATTACATTTGCTCCTCCTCCCTCATTTTTTTAAATCTATCTCCCACCAATCTGGAGTTACATGTACATTTCTTCTCTTAACTGAATCCACCCACACATCTAGGCAGACGATATAGAATCCGTGCTAGCTTGTCTCCCAGTGCACTGTTCTCTTTATTACCTCAACCTAATAGTAAGTATTTTCTATATTCTTAGTTTGTCCTGTGTTATCTTGTGGCATCTTTATGCTGTTTTCTCGTATTGTTGTTTAAATCATTAAAATACCAGGAGCTTATAATCATAGAGGAGGTAAAAGACCCCTAGAGGGATCTACAGCTTAGATTGTATTTGTTTTTATACTCTCCACTGGACACAAGTGAAAGGAGATGTTTCATAAATATATCTTCAAAGAGTGAAAGAATGAAGGAGGACATGAATGTATTTTATTCTTCACCATGTGGCAGTGTGATACACTTCTGTGTGTAATCAACTCCTGAGATGGGCAACATGGAAACAGTGAAGCGGGCTGTACGCTCCAATGCTGGCCAAAGTCCATGTTTCTGGACATTGACAAAGAACTTCATGTTATACCTTCACAAAGAGGTTAGAAATATCGAAACAGTATCCCTCCCAACTCCTAGTTGAATTCCGCCTGTGACATTGGTGATTGGGTATTGCAACGCTCAAAAAGTACCCAGGAACAAACAGGCCTGCTTTGGTTTTATTGACTGTGATTATTTCTATTTGACTTATTCTCTCATTGTTTTAAAGTAGCTCTTAGTGTGTCAGTTTTGTTTTTTCTAGTATGAAAGATTGTGTGTGTATTTTATATACACATACACCCTCCGCCACACACATACCCACACACATACATATAGACAATATTGCATGTTACCTGGGCCCTGTGATCCTGGAAAACAGGGAAAGTTAAGAAATGCTCCCATCCTTTTGTGTTTCAGAAAAGTGGCTCACTGCAAAGTACCACCCTTCCTCATACGACTTGCTAAGACTCCTTGTTTTATCATGGAGTGATAAAACATTTAACATGGTGCTATCATTTAAACATGTTTACCTATGACAGAGAAAGGCACAAACCTTTCAAACTGCCATTTCTTGTCTCGTTAAAGATTAGCTGAACTGCTTGTCCCCATTGAGCAATCTGAACACAATGTGTGCTAATCAAACTTTGGTTAAGATTTTCTCCTTCCGGAGTCCCCAGAACTTAAACCACTCTCAACCTGAGCAGTATGGACAGCCCCTACTCTGAGAATAGGCTGGCCTCAGAGTAGAACATTCTCCAATCTCCTGTCCAATCATGCCACCCTTTTATTCTATTTCCCCACATCCAGTTCTTTCCACCCTTGTTTATGCCTCTTTATAAAAGAAAATCTCAGGGCTGGCCCAGTGGTGTAGTGGTTAAGCTCATGCATTCTTCTTTGGCAGCCCTGGGTTTGCAGGTTCGGACCCTGGGTGTGGACCTATGCACTGCTCATCAAGCCATGCTGTGGCGGCGTCCCACATACAAAATAGAGGAAGATTGGCACAGATGTTCGCTCAGGGCCAATCTTCCTCAGAAAAAAACCCACAAGAACTCTTCTTTGCCTAGCCCTTGAGACACTCTCAGTTCTCATGATCAGAGCTCTCTCCATGGCAATAGTTTCCATCCCCTATTACAATAGCCCCCACCCAGATTTGTTTTTTATTTGACAATACATATACACATACAACATGTATATGTGTGTATATATATATATATATATATATATAAATACCATAAAAGTAAAATATTACAAAAATGTGGAATTTAAACAATAGCAAACACCCTAAAAATAATCACCTAAGATGTGGAGGGAGGGAAGGGGATAAAGAGGAGACAAGACGGACAGAGACAGAGAGACAGACAGAGAGACAGAGAATGGATAAGAGAGTGCTGGTTTCATTAATCTAAGTCTTTACACATGCATGCAATTCTTTAAATGAAAACTATTCAGACTCATTTCACATGAATTTAGCAGAAGGAAGAAATGAATAGTTGAAACTGCAAACATGGCTGAATTAAAAAAGGGTATTTGATAAAAGAGATACTGTTTTTCTAAAAGATCCTGTTAAGGTTAAGGAAAACAGATTTTTAAATTCCACGTTCAATTTGCTCCATGCCAAGGAAGAAAGGGGCACTAACGTTCTCACTTACCACACCTCCCCTCACCTGCGTCTATGTATTAATGTAATATTTTAATTGTGATTATTTTATATTTATTAAGATTTAGAGTACTTTCCATTTTTTTAATATTTGAATTCAAAAAAGCTGCTAATATTATTTCTATATTTAAATAACTTTCATAAAACCAAGATGCTTTTTAAAAATCATGGCTTCTACAATGACTGAAATCTTATTTGGATTCACCTCTGAAGTTGGAAGTCATATTTAGGACATTTTTTTGTTGTTGCTGTAATCGTTTTGTTTTCAAGAAGGTCTCATAAGTTTTAAACTCCCCAACTTTGTTCGCTTTTGAAAAACCGCCTGTTGCTTTCCTCCTTAAACTAAATCTTGGCATCTAATTTTACTTCCTTTCCCTCAAAACTTGGCAGCATTGTTTCTTGGCTTCTCATCTCAAATGTTCCACTGTGGAGCTGTGTGAGGCCAGCCGAACATCGCTTGCTTTTTTTTTTTTTTGAGGAAATTTCTCCCTGAGCTAACATTCATTGCCAATCTTCCTCTTTATTTTGCTTGAGGAAGATTCACCCTGAGCTAACATCTGTGCTGATCTTCCTCTATTTTGTATGTGGGTCACCACCACAACATGAGTTATGTATGTTCACATCTGGGATCCAAACCCATGAACCCAGTCCCCCAAAACGGAGAGCTGGAAACTTAAACCATTCGGCCATGGGGCCAAAACCCCAGCATCGCCTTCTTTGCCTGTAATTTGCTTCTCCTCTCAGGATAGCTAAAATACTTTTACCTTATCCTTAAATTTCAAAATTATGAATCCAAGATATTTCATAGTGTTGAATATTTTGTTTTAATTCTTCCTAAAGCTCAGTGCACATTCTGATTTAAAGAAGAGTCATTTATTTCTTATGTGAAGGGATTTATTTTCTTTTATCTTTGAGTGTGCTTCGTTATTTTTGTAAGCATCCCACTTCGAGGATCAACAGCGTTCTCATCTCTGTCATCCATGTATCAGGTACCCCTTCTCCATTGGTTTTCATTTCCTTGTTTGTTTTGTTTGTCTCATTTGCCATCATTGAGAATTTCTCCAGCTTTCTTTCTATGCTACCAAAAGCCAGCAATTCTTACCAAGAGTCCAATGGCATTTTTTATAGAATTAGAAAAAACATTTGTGAATTTATTGTGAATTTAAACTTTGAACTTTTAAAATGTGTATTCATCTCCTTACTGCTTTCATATTATCTCTTAATCTCACAATCTCCCTTTTCTTCTCCCTCTGTTCTTTTATAACCTCTTGCTTGGGCAGGTTGTCAAGACTTTCTATGTTCTCTCATATGGCGTGTGTGAGAGAGGACATGTCTAGGGATAGACATGAGTTCAGAGAAAATGGTATTCAGTACGCTGTTCAGGGTACCAAGTCCTGGTTCCTATATGTGGGGAAAAAAATGTTTGTAAAAACCAGCGGGTGTGAGCTAGCTAAAAATCTTTACAGAAATTTTATTCTAGCCCTGGCCCCATTCCAGGCAACTGGGTCAGTCGGTTTACCAGCACTCCCCCATTCAACTCCTCCTCTGCCTTTGAGAGGCTATCATTTATGAATCCTATAGGTAGAATCACTCCACCTAGTTAGTGGGTGCTCACAATTGCTATAGACTGAGTTGTTTAGAGCCACTGAATGTTTAGAGCCAGAGCATTCATTTCCATCAGATACACAGTCCTGTCATTCATGTTCCCTATTTTCCCTAGTAGTTGTTTCTACAGCCTGTCAGTTAAAAGAGGGAAAGGATTAGCATATACTCAGTTGGCTCCATATTTGAGGACGTTCATAAGAATTCTCAAAGTTGCCACTTCTACTCTATTCCAAAATCTTCTCTTTTCTTCCTGGCCTCAACTTGGGAATTGCATAGCATTTGGCTGTGCACTTTATTTGGAGTTTCTGTGAGGAAATTACTTTGCTGATTTTGACAATGTCTTCAGTCCAAGGTTTTTACTGCTATTAGCTGCAAGAGTATCCCCAGTTGCCTTTGGGTCCCCAAGTGTGCATGCATGGACACATGAAAAGTTCTTTCATGCTTTCATCTCAGTCTCAGGTGATGCCTGTATTCTGAAAGCATCATAAAGGTAACGCTTTATTGCTACTGCTGCTACCAGCCAACCCCTTCCAACACGGCCCACTTCCTGGGGGCTGCCGTTCTCCTAGCAGCATCAACATTTCTAAACCTCAGGATGAGGAAAAGCATCACTCTGTTACATCCAATCCTTATAGCCATTCTCAATGCTTATTAAACTTTGTCTCTAGGGACCCAAAGCAGTATAGTTTATACTCAGGGACTCTCTAATCCTTCTTCAAATCAATGTCTTGACATTTCTTTACAGTCTGCTTTCTCTAAGCACTCAGACCTGGTCCATGGGGCCATATTCTCCGACTCTCTATCTCTCCATGTCCTTAAAAACCTGCAAAGATGAAGAGGAACAGGAACAGATGTTACTTCACCAATTCCCTGGAAAGAGACCTAAAACTTAGCTTAGGCTTCTCTGAAACACTCTGATAAATATGTGTGAATGGTTGATGTGTTAGGATGTGTTTGTGTGTATATGTTAAAATTAATACTTATGACTGAATCTTTGCTTCTGCAATATACTTATATATGCAATATTACTTATTGAATATGTAATATGCAACTTGCAATATTACTTATATAGAACGAATTTCCTGAAATAGTTAATAGGAATGCAATGTTCTAAGATTTTTTTTCTCCTAAAGAGTCCTAAAGCATCATACAGATTGAATATTGTTACGTATGCTTACTTGAGAGTTGTATGTCTGACCCTGTCCTTTGTGAACTTATTTTGTGGGTGCTATTTTTTTACTGATTTATGTTAAAAAAATTCTTTGTATCTAAGTATCTATGTATCTATGATCTATCTATCTACCTACCTATCTATCGACCTATCTATCTGTGTATTTATCTCCCTATATCTATCAATCTTTTGCTGATGATATTCTTTAGGCAAAATGAAAGTGTATATTTGGGTAACATTTTTAAATGCGGACTAGTCTTTATAATCCCCTTTTTCATCATTCCTATTCTAATGGTGTTGGTCTTCTGTTTTTTAGTCTTGATCTCCACTCCTAATTTCTGACTCATCACTTTGAAACCTTGCTTTGCCTCTTGCCTGATACATTCCTCAACATCTGCCATCTTCCATGTTCTGGTCAGAAGTCTTCAAATTTGTCTGAGTATCTCTGTTCTAAATCACAGGCTTTGTTCTTTTTTCAGTCATTTTTCTCTGGGAAGATAACTTCTCTATTCTTTATTCTCTTCTACCTATGTAATTTCATCCAATATTAAACCCCATCCCACAGTCCATTTCCTCTCTTCATTCTCTTATTTTCTAGAAAGAATCTGACATGTAACATTTACATAAGCAAGTGAATTGGTGTAATGTATCGTGTTCCCTTCCTATATGTGTGAAGATTATAGAAGCGATGAGATTGCAGCCTTTAAGAAATTTCAGAAATTATAGAACTATGGATGTAAGTAAGACAATGCTTGTATATCTACAATACAGCAATTTTTTAAAAAAGTGAATTAAAAGTATTTTAAGATAATTTAGTACTTTCTCCTTCTGTGGTCACTCCTGACAATTTGAGCATGCTGGGAAGCCATAGTCACCCCTTTAAAAAATATTGGTCATAGGACACACAGTGTCTTCTATTGTGTGTAATTACAATGACTTATTTCATGTAATAACATTGGAAAATAATAAAAATGTTGTATGGCCCCTGTCCCTGGTGCACTGCCCTGTCCACATCCGTATTGCCTTATAATAAAATGGCAAATGGTTTATTTGCTTTTTGGTTTGTGTAGGTGCTGGCTGAGTTGACACACTCTTGAATTTCATCTATTTTCAATCAAATGCTCTACATAAACTTGGCTTCTCTCAGCTTCCTGAGCCCATTACTAAGTTATATATTCTCTTTTCATTGCTCCATCACAGTGCTATAGATTTGAGTGACACGAGTCATCTGTGGTTTCGCTTATGAAAGGCTTTATAGCAACTTAAGATATTGTTTTCAGATTGGACTGCATTGTGCAACTCATATCCTAGTTCTGCCTTGACTCCCAACAGGACTCCTTAGGTAGATAATAATATATTTGAATAGGAAACATCCAATCCAAAATATTTGCACACACAGTAATTGAATGACTGCAAGTAGAAGATAATTTTCTTATTATTAATCCTGAACAGTTTAGCTCTACAGAATACCTGTACATTTCCAATATGCGTTCAGTTTCATTGAATTTTTTTTCTCTGACATCTGGTTATTTAATCTTCTGCCAACATTGTGTCTGTGAAGCATATTTTTTCCAGCTATGCCCACTCAGCTTTTAGACTGTTGATGTTTTCATACAGAACAGTGCATGTGTGTCAAATTATAGCTATTGATCTATGTTTGTTTGTTAATGCATACAGTTGTTTAGATAGTGTTATGGCTTGTCTGATTGTGGATATATAAATAAAAGGAGGAAAAGAGAAAAAATGAACTTCTTTTTATATGAATTTCATTGTTCAGTGAAGACTATTTATTTGAATTGAAAATGCATTGGAATCAATGTTTCTTTAGATATGAGTTATCTTTTTCCATTTTTCACTATCAAATGGAAGTAATAGGATGTACAGCTATAATATAGAGGGAAGTCTATTTTTCAGCAAAAATAAATCTTTTAAAACTATATTGTGTCTTTGTCTTTAAAAAGTGACTTTTCTATATACTCCAATAAATTTTTCCTTATTAAATGAATATTGTCAAAAGAAGATTTAATTTTTTCAATTCCCACCTATTAAAGATTCTTTGTTAAAAGTTCTCAAGTAAAACATATTGCCTGACTAATTTCGTTTCTTGCCTTTTTTTAATATTGATCGTCTCCACTTACTCTGTGCAATGTTTAGGATGAAGATGTAATTTAAATGGCTTTAATAATATTAATATTTGTCTGTCTTTATTTTCATCCAAACTGTCAATAAGTAATAATATGCAAATGTCACATTATCTTGTGCAATTTCAACGTGCAGCAGGCTAGGATACAGATGTAGAGAGGGGTAAAGTACGAATAATTTGGAAGAATGTAAGCATGAAGGCCCATATTTAATAAAATCCATTTCCAAACACCCAAATATAGATCAGGTTACAGTTAAACTCCACCACCTTATATATGTGTGCTTTGGACACTTCACAGAGCCTCCACACCCATCACCTCCAGTAGCACACCACTGGCAATACATGGGGGCTTGTGCTGGAAAAAAGCAGCCCTCAGACCTAAGGAAGAACATTGTAAAAAGTAAGCAAAGCAATGTGTTGAAGATCATATAGCCAACTGTTTTCAGGTCAAAACTAGGCCTGTGGTATCCCACCCTCAGTTTGCCTTGTTAAAGGCTCATTCCATCCTGTGTGTCCCAGCATGGGAAAAACTTTAGGGTCCCGAAGGCCTGGGTTTGAGTCTGGACCTGCCTCTTATGCAAGTTACTTATTCTTTTTGAGCCTCAGGCTCTTCATGTGTTAAAGAGTGCCTTCCTGTTAAGATTGTTTTGAACACTATAAAAGGAACTATTAAGAGCTTAATATTATACTAAGAGAATAGATCCGTTAATAAAATATAGTTCCTGCTTTCCAGAAGATCACATTTTTTAGGAGAGGAAGAAAAGTATACTGACATCAAGTGAGTTCATTCGTCTATGAAACAGAGAAACACTTGTGTTATGAGAGCAGAAGGAGGAGCACCTGCCAGGGTCAGGGCCCAGTGAGGCTGAGGGTGAGAGGAGGCTTCCTGGAAAGACGATGCTTGCCTTGGCCTTCATAGGTACACAGATGCCCTTCAGGAAAGGGAGAAGTCAAGCCAGGGAGCGGGACCAGCAAAGGCAAGGCAAGAAGGCAGACAAACAACGGTGATTTTCAGGAGCTGCAAGTGATTCCATGCAAAGGGTCATTTCCAGGTGGTGAGATGAGACTAGAGAGATGAACTGTGAGCCTCTATAATCATAAAGCTCTGGTTTTATTCAATCATGCTGATGAGTTTAGGTTTATCCCCAGTGTACCAGTAAGGATTTTCAATCAGGGATTTTCTTTGCAAGATTAGTTTGGCAGCACCTTAGAGTATTTACAATATTAAAATCATATTTAGACCAGAAGTATGTATTAGAGGATAAATACATGTCCCTTCTTTTATAATTTTTAATTGTTCTTAAAATTAGTAATTGTCTATTTTTTAGTAGTCCTCATATCTTCCAATGTGTGTTTTTACTTCTCTATTTTGGATGAGCACATATTCCAGTTGCCTTTTGGGAAAGAGTGCACGGGAAATAAATTACTTGAGACCTTTCACATTTGAATCTTCAAGTTACCCTCAGTTTTCTTTGTTTGTTTGTTTGTTTTTTGAGGAAGATTAGCCCTGAGCTAACATCTGCTGCCAATCCTCCTCTTTTTGCTGAGGAAGACTAGCCCTGAGCTAACATCCGTGCCCATCTTGCTCTACGTTATATGTGGGACGCCTACCACAGCATGGCTTGCCAAGTGGTGCCATGTCCACACTGGGATGTGAACTGTCGAACCTGGGCCTCTGAAGCAGAATGTGCATGTTTAACCACTGTGCCACCAGGCTGGCCGCAAGTTACCTTTCATTTTGATTGGCCTCTTGGCCAGAAGTAAATTCCAGCTGTAAATAGTTTCCCCTCAGACTTTTGAAAGCACATCACCTTGTCTTCCCAATTCTGATGTTGCAAATGTGAAATCTCATGTCTTCTAAACCTTGATCCTTTGTACGAGACAAATTCTTACTTGCTGACAGCTTATGGGATCTCCCCTTCATCCCCAGTATTCATGAACTTCATTAAGACCTGCTCTGGCTCACATTTAATGGCTCCTTCCAATCTGAAACCTATGTCCCTCCATTCTGGGATTTTTTATTTTCTTATCACTTGAACTCTTCCTTCCCCCACTCTTCATTTTCTCTTTTCTCTCTATATTCCCCATGGAATACTGGCCCTTCTGGTTTGAGTATTAAATTACCTTATATTTTCTATCTCTTTATAATATTGTTCAAGTATTTAAGAGATTTTCTTAGTCTCAATTCCAATTCTATTCTTTTTTTATTGTAAAATAACTTACACATTTTCAAAAATTCTTAATTATCTTTTAAATATTCCTGTCTGTATTATCCTATCTTATTTTTACGGGGTGAAATATTGTCTCTCGTCCACGAAAATAAGGTCCAAAAAGGCAAGAGCTATTCATCTGTATATCCTGAGTACCTGGAATAGTGACCGACATGGATGTTTTATGTTCCCGCTTAATAAATATTTGTTGAACAAATGACGCCTCTTGAACAACTCAGTTATAGTCTTATTGGAGTTTTCTTCTGATTCCTACTTTGTCTCTATTTCATTTAGTTTGTCATGTTGTTTGATTGTTTTCTCTTTCTGTCCTTGTTTTCATGTAAGAGATTTTACTAAATAAATAAATAAATAATGAAACTTGGATATTATCTGTACTTAAGAGTGAGGCCCAAATAAGCTGACCAGAGACTCTCTGTGGCATAGGCAGGGTTTCTTGAGTGGTAAACTTTATCACAATCTGGTTTGATGGGAGCTGTCTCATTCTCTTTGTCGTTGTTAATATCTGTAAATGTTTTCTCTAGGGCCGGGTAGTCCCTGTACAGAATAATATTCCAATCTTCTGCCTAAAGGCTGTAAGCCTGTATTTCATGATTTGGGAAGCTTGTAAAGGGAAGAGTGCTGTAAAGGTGGGAAATATCACTCTACATCTGGGACTTGTTTTTTAATTCTCTCGTTTTCAGGATGGCATGTCACCCCATCCTTCAGCTTTGCCTGCCATCTCTGAGTCAAGTGTGTTTTTGCATGCCCTCTCAAGAGCAAACTTTCTTTATTCTTCTGGATGGAGGAGGGAATTCTCTTGACAGCATGGACTTTGAAATGGAACCTTGGTTTCTGTTTATTTTACATATTTCAAAAAATCCACTCAATTTTCAAACCCAAACCAAAACCCTCAACCTCAAAAGTATCTGGTACTCCCAATTTCTAACTGGACTTTGCAGAGTGAATCCTATTTCTTCCTGTGTTTTTCCCATGCAAGTAATTAGGTTTACTCATTCTCCAATCTATGAAGTCAGTTATTTACCCATCTATCTATTTAAAAATTTTGTTGACAGCTCTAGTCTGATGTTTTCTCCTGTCTAATTTTCTTTGTTTTTATGGACTTATTCTTTATCCCTGAGTTGTCATTTTAATGAGGTTTCAAGAGAGAGGAGGGGTAAATGTTTGTGTTCTAGCTACCAAGTTTACACAGAAATTCTTATGAACAGAAAGAGACAAAGAGAGAATCTGAAATACCACAATTTCTTAGAACATTACTATTGCAAACAATGAGCATACCTGTAAATTATTTTTTTGTAGAAAAGCCATGTGCTGTTGCAGTCTATTTTGAGTTACTTCTTTAGTCCACAAATGGGACTCTAATGAGTAGAAAGAGTAATCGTTGTACTGAAAGGGAATCATTTCCTCTTTGTAAACTTTTGCATGAACTTTGTCCAGTTGAATCTTTCTGCTGCTTCTTTTCTTGTTGTAACTTGAGAAACTTTCTTATATACATTAAATATGTTAAAAATATCATTATATTACAAAACAGTATCATTTATAGAATTGTTTTATATAGTATAAAATGCCTAAATTTAACTTCTGCAAGAGTTTTCCCAAATCACACAATTCATTCTCTCCACTCCAATTCACAGTCCAAACGCTAAACCCCAAATTCCCCTACTCATGTTTTTGTCCATTACAGGAATTATTTAACTCTGCTTTTTACATATATTAAATTTATTTATGAAGCTTGAGTGTCGGAAAGAGATTGAAATCAGATAGACCTAGATTTGAATTCAGTCTCCTCTACTAGCCATATGGCCTTGAACCAATGACCTAATCTACATGAACTTCAGTTCTGTAGTCTTAAAATGAGGATAAATTAGCACTTAACTCACTAGAAAAACATGAACCATAAAGTATTTGAAAGAATAGTCTTTCTGTACATTAATTTCGAGGGATAAATAGATACAGAGATAGATGGACTATCTATCCAAAGGTAGAAAAGATATTTATCTTTTCACGAAACTTAGGATTCAATATACCTTTTTAAACTTATGTAACTGATACAGCTGCCTGAGAAATCTCTAAAGAGAAAGACAGGATAATCAACAGAGAAGCAGAATGGAAAGGAAGTCTGGGTTTGTTAGGTCTGGTTGGGGACGTGTCATTTAACAAGGATCCTTCCTGACTCCTGTCTTTGTTTTATTTTGTTTTTTCCTGGTTCAGGCCAAACATCTCCTAATCTGAATCGGGTTGCTTTTCCCATTCATATTGGGCCCCTTGAGAGATATAATAAAAATAACAACAACAATTTTGTCAATCTCTCTCCAGTCCCTTAATATATCATGTGCCACTTAGAAGCACAAAGAAAAAACACAAATATAATTATCAAGGAATAACATCTTGTGGCCTCTCGTGCTTGACTACTTGGATCTAATGCATCGCTCTAGGCATTCAGAGAAGGAAGAGAAATGCAAACTAGTAGGGATGGTAAGACTGCAGGTAGGTCATGGCCTTGAGTCAGGACTGGAAAAACATCCAGGTTTTGATAGACTGAGCAGGGGTGGGAAGCATGAGAGAGGGAGAAGAGTTTGAGTGAAGACCCAGAGAGGGACAGGACCATAGAAATGCAGGAGACTGACCGATTGTTAGGTGTTGGAGAAAACCACCAGCCATGGTAAACCACTGGAGTAGGCATAAGAATGGCCAAAGGATTTGAGGATGTAAAGGAAGCTGAGAGAGTGAAGTGACCTGTTCAAGGTCACAGAGCAAACTAGTAGCAAAGTAATGAATCCATCTTTAGTCCAGGCCTCTATCTAATTCTTTATATTTCTTTTCTTTAAAGTAATTTTTTGGGATTATAGTGGTTTATAACATTGTGTAATTTTAGGTGTACATTATTGTTTACCAATTCCTGAATACATTTCATTGTGCTCAGCCCCAGTAGTCTAATTTTTATCCATCACCATACATATATGCCCCTTTGTCCCTTTCACCCATCCCCCAACCTCCTTCCCTCCTGGTAACCACTAATCTGTTCTCTTTATCCATGTATTTGTTATTTTCCACATATGAGTGAAATCATATAGTATTTATCTTTCTCTGCCTGGCTTATTTTGCTTAACATCACACCATCCAGGTCCATCCGTGTTGTTGCAAATGGGACAATTTTGTCTTTTTTATGGCTGAGTAGTATTCCATTGTATATATGTATAGATATATACACCACATCTTCTTTATCCATTCATCTACAGAAGGGCATTTGGGTTATTTCTAAATCCTGGTTATTGTTAATTGTGCTGCAATGAACATAGGGTGCATAAATCTCTTTGGAGCATTGATTTCAAGTTCTTTAGATAAATACCTGGTAGCAGGATAGCTGGATCATATGGTATTTCTATTTTTAATTTATTGAGAAATCTCCATACTGTTTTCTACAGGTGGCTGCACCAGTTTGAATTCCCACCAGTAGTCTATGAGGGTTCCTTTTTCTCCACTTCTTCTCCAACATTTGTTGTTTTTTGTCCTGGTAATTATGGCCACTCTGATCAGTGTAAGATGATATCTCATTGTAGTTTTGATTTTCATTTCCCTAATAATTAGTGATGTTGAGCATCTTTTCACAGTTAATCTTTGACAAAGGAACCAAGAACATACAATGGAAAAAGAAAAGTCTCTTCAATAAATGATGTTGGGAAAACTGGACAGCCATATGTAAAAGAATGAAAGTAGGCCATTATCTTGCACCATACACAAAAATTAACTCAAAATGGATTAAAGATTTGAATGTAAGACCTGAAACCATAAAACTCCTAAAAAAAAATATAGACGGTATACTCTTTGACATTGATCTTAGCAACAGATTTTCGAATACCATGTCTACTTGGGAAAGGGAAACGAAAGAAAAAGTTAACAAATGGGACTATGTAAGACTAAAAATCTTCTGCAAAGCAAAGGAAACCATGAACAAAATGGAAAAAGGCAACCCACCAACTGGGAGAAAACAGTTGCAAATCATTTATCAGAGAAGGGATTGATCTCCAAAATATATAAGGAACTCAATGGAAAAAAAAACAAACAACCTAATCAAAACATGGGCAGAGGAAATGAACAGACACTTTTCCAAGGAAGATATACACATGACCAACAGACACATGAAAAGATGGTCAACATCAAAATCTGTATATTTCTAATGGCTCCAAGGTCCCCACACGGTTTGGGTCAGCATTCCGGGTATCAGAGGAGATACAAAGAAACACCCATACTTAATCAATAGGAATAGGAAATTCAGAAACCCACTCATGGTTGACATTGGTAGCTCTTCCCTTGCCCTAATAAACAACTGGTGTCTTTTCTGCAGCCTAAAGATGATCCTACTTTAGATCTAGGGTTTTTCATTCACACAGCTTATGCATACTACCTCTGACAAACCCCCATGCAATATGCACAGGAGTTGCATGTGGACTATCACACGCTAGCTACAACATTTCTAGCCTGGGCCCTGCCCCTCACAGCATTATGCTGGGCATGTCTGAGGCACACAACAGATCTTTCAGATGTTTTTACCCTTGCTCTGGTCTATGTCCTGTCCCTTTTGGCTCATAATTAGGTGAAGTACCCGAGTACATTTTGTCTTCTAAAAATTTCCTATTTTTGGATTCCATTTTTTATTATAATCACCATTAAGATAAGGACCAGAAAGGGAACATTCCTGAACAGTGTGTAGAGACTTGATATCTGGGTCTGTACTCTACACCCCGTTAGGCACAAATCACTGACTACCTTCTCCTTTCAGTTTTCCTGGAAAAGTAATTGTCTTCCCACCTTTCACATAAGCTCCTTGTGTGCAGGGATGGTGGTTATGCCTCATCCACACCCCGGGTAAACAGAGATTGCCTGGCCTGGAATTTGGGGCATCTGGGGTCTAATAACTATTTATTGATGGATGGAACAGTTGAAAGCGAACTGGATATTACTGACCAAGTAATTACGCTGATGGATGAAGTGAAAGAAAATATAACTCATAAAACTCAAAATAAAAGCATTATTGCAGCCTTCTCTGCAGCAATTTCTTCATTTTTGTGCACCCCCACCTCCCCTGGAATGTCTTGCTTGGTTTTCCAAGTGAAACTTCTCTCCACTCTTCTCTCCCTCATGTAAACTCTTGACTCTCTTCCTTCCACTGGTACCTCCTGTGTCTTCTCTGGGTTTGAATTCTTAAAAGAGAGCATGTAAACATTCTCCTGCAGCCCGCTGCCTGCCAGAGCCAAAGGCGTTGTCAGCGACGAGCCAGCAGCAGCAGCTCAGTGCTGGGCTGTGTTTTTGCAAGTACAAGACAGAAAATCCATGTAATTACCTCTGAAGCCCGAGAAGCTGTGCCGCCTGACAGAACAGCATGTGTAGGAAGCACTTTGTCAAGCCTCCGCTGACTAATTCCCCACTCCACCAGGGGCTGTGTGTGTGTAGGCGTGAATGTTGTGAGCACGTCTGTGTCTGTACGTCTTGCCAGCAGGCTCACCAAAATTTAGCTCCAAGACTCCAACCCTGTCCTGATTTACTGGCAAACCCAGTTCTGCTTCACCCCAGTACAGAGGAAATGTGGGCTTTGGAAGGCCCTCCAGATAGCCTTCCGGCGTGGCAGGGCACAGTCTTCCCTTTGCCTGGCGTGGCAGGCATGCAGTCTGACATACAGTGCTGCTGCTCAGAATAGAGGAAAGTACGGTACCCGTAACAAATCTACTGTAAAGAAGTTCAAGGCTGGGGCATCCCTGGAGGGGGGGAAACCAGACCCTCCCAAAGCAGAGTTCCTGCATCACCCCAAGAAACTGTAGGAACTGGAAAAGTTGAACACATGTTTTTTGACCTTGCAGCCTTCCTTCTTTTAAAGGTGCTGCAAGTTAGCCTGAATATCCAGAACCATCTTCCTGAGAAACATAGACTGAAAGAAAAGACCTACAGAGTTAGAGAAAGCAGAAGGATGTAGTTCTTCCTCAACCTGGCTAATTGTAAATATGAAACTTGGGCCTTCCAATAAATGAACTTCTTTACCTAACCTCACTAATAGATAACTCTATATAATGAGGGAGACATGGATCAAAGAACTGGGTTCAAAGCATATCATAATTGGTGGCTTTCCCCATGATATTGTGAGTTCCTTAAGATAGAGAATTTAGTTTTTTTTTTTTTTTCACCAATGTATCCTGATCACATGCAACAGTGCCCGGCACATAGTAAGTACACAATAAATATTTGTCAAATGAATGAATGAAGACAGTTAAGCTTTCTGAGTCTCTCTTTCTTCTGATGGGGTTCAGGATATGCTACTTCAAAATATGGCTCCTTGGCATATTGAAGCTGAAGGAGTTTGAGAAACAGCAGAAGCAGAAAGGTCACTCTTACCTCCCCCGTCGCTCTCCCCCGACAACCCATTGCTCTTCTTCTGTGAAACAGATCAGAAAACCCTCATGAGAGAGATGCCCTCCTTATACGTAGAAGAAAGTGGTGTCCTTATCTCTGAAATCAAAAGGATGACAAGAAGACTTCTAACAAACAAGCTTCTTCCAGTTTACTGCAATTACCTCATACTCCTTAACCTGTCATAGTCTCCACAACTGTCAACTATTCAGCAAACCCAGCATAAAATATTCCTGTCTAACTGTTTCTTTGGGTCTTCATTTCCTTATGGAGGCTTCTGTGTCAAATGAAACTTATATTAAATGAATTTCTGTGCTTTTTCTCCTGTTAATCTGTTTATGCTAATTTTCAGACTCAGCCAGGATGTCTAAGAGGGTTGAGGAAAACTTTTTCCTCCCCTGCACTTCACACATAAAAATAGTTCAACAACAGTCACTGTACAAGGTTGTTGTCTAGTTGAATGGGATAGAGCAGACATGAAACTCTATAAATTAGCACTACCTTCTTTCTCTACCTTCAAAAACAAAAGGCCTGATGAACTTTTTTTTCCCAATTAATATATCCTGGAAATGGTTCTTCCTAGAGTTTTAGCATGTACTGATGGTAGAGAAATAAAGAGCTATAAGGTTAAGCTTACACTATTGTGTAGAAATTTACTTCTCCCTATAGCCTGGCAGATCAGTTCCAAAATCTATAAGAATCCAAGTGGGACTCTAGGAGTCAGCACACACAGCAGTGGGCCAGCATCAGCCTTGCAGCCAGGCCAGCTTTTCTGTATCCCTGGGTTACCATCTCCTCTGTCCCAAGCAGAGAGGCTGTGCTCTTGATCCATTTTGTTCCCAGCTGGCTTAGAGAGAATAATCTGATGAACAGACCTACAGTAAAGGCCTGGGGGCTTGGGAGTAAACTCTTACTTAGATATTTCATTTTTATGAAGGTAGGCCTAAATTTCAAAGAATGGATCAGTATTAGTGACATTTAAGAAAGCAATGGAAGAGATGACTTTACACCATAAATCTCCAACTTCTTGAGAAGTCATAAGAAATAAGAAATGCTCTGCCATTTTATTGTACATAAGCCACCCATCACTGTGCCCACTGCACTACAGGCTATAGATGAACAGCGGGTGTTGTCACTTGTGAAACTGGTCCTGCTCAGGCATCACATTCTTTGAGGGAAAACACTCATTGGCTTCAAGGTATTGCTTTGATACACTTCATATTTTTGGAAACTTTGTGTTTGAAAATTACAAACAAAGTTTTGTGTACATAAAATCACTGGAAGTAGAATTGGAGGCAGCTATAATCAGCCAAACCAGCCCCAACAATTCCCCATGGTACGCCTGCTAATGTTTTGTCAGCTGAGTTTTATATGACTTAAGCAAAAAGACAGAACCACATGAGCAGCGTGGCTGGAATTTATGAGAGCTAATAATGATAACAATGAATAATTCATAAATGATAAATCCGTGTTTTTTCCTTCATAGAGCTTTCTCTAAAGAACTCGAGCAGCGGAGCACAGATCCTAAGAGTGCAAGGGTTAATGAAGGAGTAGAAAGACTGACAGGAGCTCTTCCCTCTGCTGGTTCAGGATTTAACGCTGGGAAGAGGCGGCTTTGCTTTGCTTCTTCCTCTTGACCCTGACCCCCAGTGGACCATCTTGATTAGTAAACTCAACCATTCTCACTTCTTTGTGTTATTGTTCATGCTACCAACTACCCATTTTGTAAACCTAATCTAAACAAAAACTTCTGTTTCTCCATGGTAAATATTTTGGAACAAGTTCTCAAATCTCTAATAAAAATGAAAGTTCTTTAGGGGCGGGCCTAGTGGGACAGTGGTTATATTCGCGCACTCTGCTTGGTTGGCCTGGAGGTAGCAGCTCTGAATCCCAGGCAGTGACCTACGCATCGCTTATCAAGCCATGCTGTGGCAGCATCCCACATATAAAAAAAAATAGAGGGAGATGAGTACAGATGTTAGCTCAGGGCCAATCTTTCTCAGCAAAAAGAGAAGGATTGGTGGTGGACGTTAGCTCAGGGCTAATCTTCTTCAAAAACAAACAAACAAATAAATAAATAAATAAATAAATAAACAAATAAAAGTTCTTTAGTAGGAGGACCAAAACTGTGTGGCCAACAATTTCCAGTTCTTCTTTTTCCTCACATTGACCTCTAAAAATTTATTTCTATTATATTTATTCTGGTTAGAAGAATTGGCCAATATATTAATTCCCTTTTTACCCCTTTCTAATAAATATCAGTTTAGCCTTATTCCAGGAAATTATTTTATCTGTTTTGTTTTTCTGAGTTTTCTTTAAATTCATAATTTTCTAAATGGGATGTGAGATAAAAATTAAACCCACAACTGAAAATATTAATTATTTTGTGTGAAGGGTAAGTAGCAACTTGGGAATTCATGGGAAGAGAATGAGGCAAGGGAATGCTTAAGACTATAGAAAGTGTTCGTGAAATATCTGGATAGAAACTGGAAAAATTAGGGTCCACATCAACATGAATTATTTTCCCATTTACTAAAAGTAAAGGATGGCATTGTGACCCGTTGAAATATCTTACAAGGAAACGAAACAGCATATCCACTGTCCCTATCTTAAAAGAATGTAAAACTGAGTTGATGATGTAGGACAATAACAAACGAAAACAAACAAAAGGAGTTGCATAACCATAAAAGGGGGATTGTGAGAGATGTCGGGGGAAACTGACAATTAATTGTTAAGTGAGAAGCAGTGATAAGCATTATAAGTTTAAAGACTTGAGAAGGTCTGAGAAAACTCAAACCAGATGCCACCTCTATTAACAAACACTAAATACTTGTCTTCGTGCAAATATTGTGAAAACGTGCAATAGACAAATTCTGTGAAAGTTAGGTGGCAAATGCTATTTAGAGTTCATTTTATGAAGTTAGTCAATCTCCCCAAACTCTACCAAAAATGACCAGTCACACCAGATCACCAGACTGGCTTTTTTGAGCGCACTTCAGTCCCAAACCAAACCGGAAATTTATGGAGACACATCGGAAGTGAGGATGTGAGCACTTTTCTCTGTCTGTCACTTGCAGGCTGTGTGGCCTTGGTCAGATAATACCTTTCTGATTTTGTTTCCTTTTCTGAAAAGTCAGAATAGTAGTAACTATTCTAAATGCTAGCAAAAGTTCATGGAATGATTAGATGAAATGGTATATATGAAAACAATGAGAATAATTAAGTACAACGCAGCATTAAAGTATTATTTCTAACAGCTTTATATAATTGACATAAAAACAATTGTTCCTATTTAAAGAAGACAAATTGATAAGTTTTGACATATACACCCCTGAAACCATCAAGCCAATCAAGGTAGTGAACATATTTATCATGTCCAAAGGTATCCTTGTGTCCCTTCGTAATTCCTCCTTCTTGTCTTTCCCTCCATACACCTCCCCCGGCAGTTACTAACCTGCTTTCTGTCACTCTGGATTAGTTTTCCTTTTCTAGAGATGTATATAAATGGAATCACACAGCATGTATTCTTGTTTTTGTCTGGCTTATTTCACTTAGCATGATTATTTTAAGATTTTTCCCTGTTGTTATGAGTTCATTTTTAGTTCATTCATTTTTATCGCTGAATAGTATTCCAGGCACTCTACAAACTGCTTATCCATTGATCTGTTGAAGAACTTTTGGGCTGTTTCCTGATTTTAGATACTATAAATGAAACAGTTCTGAATACTTGTGTACAAATGTTTGTGTAAACAAGTTAATGCGTAATCTTTATTTTCTCGTAGGTAAATACTTAGAAGTGGAGTGGTGGGGTCATATAATTGATGTATATTTAACCTTTTAAGAAACTATCAAACTGTTTTCTAAAAATGTACCATTTTACATTTCCATTTCTGGTGTTGGAGAATTGCACTTCCTTCAAATGCTTGCCAAAACTAGATATGATCACTTTTTAATTCTAGTCATTCTGTGGGTATGTTGTGTTACCATATTGTAGTTTCAATTTATATTCTTCTAATGACAAATGATGTTGAGTATCTCTTCCTGTGCTTCTTTGCCATCATCTGTGATGAAGTGTTTGTTCAAACTGTTTGCTCATTTTTTATTTAGTTGTTTGTTTTTCTATTACTGAATTTTGAAAATTCTGAATACAAGTCCTTTTGCAGAAATTGGTTTTGCAGATATTTGCTCCTCGTCTGTGGCTTTTTTCATTTTGATAACAGTGTCTTTTGAAGAATAAGTTTTAGTTTTGATCAAGTCCAATTTGTCAGTTTGTTCTTTTATGATCATGCTTCGGTGTCTTATCTAAGAAATTTTACCCAGTCCTATGTCACAAAGATTTTCTTCTCTTTTTGTTTACTAAAAGTTTAATAATTCTACATTTTATGTTTAAATCTATGTAATCTATTTTGAATTAACTTTTTTTTTTGAGGAAGATTAGCCCTGAGCTAACATCTGCCAATCCTCCTCTTTTTACCGAGGAAGACTGGCCCTGAGCTAACATCCGTGCCCATCTTCCTCTACGTTATATGTGGGACGCCTGCCACAGCATGGCTTGCCAAGTGGTACCACGTCCGCACCCAGGATTCACACCAGCGAACCCTGGGCCGCCGAAGCAGAACGTATCAACTTAACAACTGTGCTACCAGGCCAGCCCCTATTTTGAATTAATTTTTGAGTATGATGTGAGATGTGGATTGAAGTTAATTGTTTTGCATGTGGATATCCAGTTTTTCTAGCAATATTTATTGGAAACGCTATCCTTTCTCCGCTAAACTGTCTTGGTATATTTGCAAAAATTAGTTGTTGACATATAAATATATGTTGTCAGTATATATATGTTGTCCATATGTAGTCTATAGACTTAAAAAAAACACACACATGAGCCTATTTCTGAACTCTATGTTCCATTGATCTCCTTATGTATCTTTATGTCAATGCCACACTTACTGTTATGATTGCTATAGCTCTGCAATGTCTTAAATGTCTTAAATTCATGTAATCTTAGTCCACTGACTTTGTTTTTCTTTTTCAAAGTTGTTTTGATTATCTGATCCTTACATTTCCATGTCAGTTTTAGAATCAGCTTGTGATTTGGAAAGAATTGGCATGTTAACAATAGTGAAACTTCCGGCCTATTTACAAGATGAATCTTTTCCCTTCATTAGTTCTTAAGTACAGACACCCTTCACATCTTTTGTCAGATATATCCCTAAAGATTTCATATTTTAATGTCATTATAAATAGTAATTTGTTTCAATTTTTGATTCTTGTATTCTTTATTGCTTGTATATCGAAGTGCAATAGATATTTGTTTGATGAGTCCGTGTCTTGTATCCCCGCTAACATCACTTATTAGTACTAGTAGCATTTTCATAGATTCCATCTGATTTTCTTCATGGATAATCATGTCTACATCTTCCTTTCCAACATGAAAGCTTTAGTTAATTAATTTATTTTTGTCTAAATGCACAAGTCAGAACCTCTAGTTTAATGATGAATAAGGTGAAATGTCTTATTCCTAATATTATGGGAGAAAATTCAGTTTTAGTACAGTGTATGAAATTAGCTCCAGATTTTTTATTATACATCCTTTATCAGGCTGAGGAAATTCCCTTCTGTTCTAAGCTTACTGAGAATTTTTATCAAGAAAGGATGTTGGATTTTGTCATATTTTTTTTTTCTAATTCCACTGAGATGAGCATACGATTTTTTTTCATTTAGTACTATGATTAATTGCATTGATTTTCAAATGATAAACTAACTCTCCATTTGTGGGATAAATTTCACTTGGTAATAATGTATTGTCCATTTTACATATCATTTGATTCAAATTGCTAAGATTTTGTCTAGAATGTTTACCTCTATGTTCATGAAGGATATTAGTCTGGAGTTTTGTTTTTTTGGAACATCTTTATATGGTTTTTGTATCAAGGTAATATTGGCCTCAATATTTGCTGAACAAGTTTATGTAGAATCGGTATTATTTCTTATTTAAATGTTCATTTTACCTAAATTGTTGAATTAACAGGCATAAAGTTGTTCTTAATATTTTTATTACCACGTAATATCTGTAAAATCTGTAGTGATGTCACATCTGTCACTTCTCTTAGTGGTAAATTGTGCCATCTCTCTTTCTTTTCCCTGATCAATCTGTCTAGAAGTTCATCAATTTAATTAACCTTCTCAAAGACTCAATTGTTGGTTTCATTGATTTTTGCCTTCATGCTTATATTTTGTCTTGTTGATTTTGCAAAAATCATTTCATTTATTTGTACCATGCACTTTATTATTTCCTTTCTTCTCCTTAGTTTGGTTTCATTTTCTCTTTGTTTTCTAGTTTCTTAAGGTAAAAGTTGAGGTCTTTATTTTAGAACTTCTGTATTTTTTAAATAGATGTTTAGTGCTAGGAATTTCATTACTGCATGTGTTTCTCTATTGATATTTCATAAATTTAAAAAATACATTCTCTTCCATTTTTAATCAGTCTCAAATACTGTCAAAGTTCTATTTGGATTTCTCTTTTGACCCATGGGTTAGTAAGAATTGCATTATTTAGTTTTTAAATATTTTGAGATTTTGAAGAGATCTTTCTGTTATTGATTTCTAATTTAATTCCATTGTATGCAGAGTATAACTTGAATCTTTTAAAAATTATTGAGACTTCTTCTATGGCCCAAAATGTGGTCTATATTGGTAAATATTTCATAGATATTTTTAAAGAATGCGTATTCTGGCATGATGGATATTATGTTCCATCAATATCAATTACATCAAGTTGATTGACAGCTGTTTAAGTCATCCATAGCTTACTGATTTTCTATCTACCAGTTCTATCATTAGTAAGAGAAGGACCTTGAAATCTCCGATTGTAATTGTGGATTTATCTATTTTTTCTTATTATTTTATCAATTTTTGCTTCCTGTATTTTCAAGGCACTCTTCCTAGGGGAACAAAATGTTTAGGGATATGTCCTCCTGATGAATTGATCTCTACATCATTATGATATGACTTTGCTTTACCCTGGTATTATGCTTCTTGTATTAACACGAGATTTCTTTTTCTATGCCTTTACTTTTTACATATTTTTGTCATTATATTTAAATCAAGTTTCTTGTAGACACCATATAGTTGTGACTTGACATTTTAACCAATTTAACAATCTGTGCTTTCAAATTGGTGCTTAGACCATTTACATATAGTGTGATCATTGATGTGGTTAATTTGAGTCTACCACATTGCTATTTATTTTCTATTTGTCTCAGTTGTTTCTGATTCTCCTCCACAGCCTTGTTTTGGATTGAGTACTTTTCATTATTTCATGTTTTCTCCTTTATAGGCTTATTAGCTGTAACTCTTCAAATTGCTATTTTAGTTGTTGCTTAAGGGTTTATAGGACACACCTTTAACTTATCACAGCCTAATTTTAAGTGATGATATATCACTTTAGGGATAGTATAAGAACCTAAACAGTATTCTTCCATTTCTTTCCGTCTAACCTTTGTGCTACTCTCACACATTACACTTTTGTGATATATGTCATAAACCACATACTACATAGTTATATTTTTTGTCTAATTAGTCAATTATTTTTAAAGACATTTAAATAATAATAAAAAATAATGTTGTTAATATGCAGTTATTATTTTTGGTGCTCTTCATTTTTTTGTGTAGATCTATATTTCCATGTAATATTACTCTCTAATTTCTTGAAGAACTTCCCTTAATATGTCTTATAATATAGGTCTAATGATGAATTGTTCAAGCATTTGTATAACTTAAAAAGTATTTCACCCTCAGTTTTTGAAAGATATTTTTCACTTGGTATAGAGTTCAAGTTTGTTTTCTTTTTTTCCTTTAATGATTGGAAAATTTTTCTCCAAGGTCTCTTCCATTGCATTATGTTTTATGAGATAACTGCTGTCATCTTTTTTTTTATTCTATATGTAACATCTTTCTCTGGCTAAAATTTTGTCTTTATCCATTATTTTGAGCAATTTGATAATGAAGTACTTTGATGTGATTTTCTTCGTGTTTCTTTTGCTTGGAATTTGTTAAGTTTCTTGGATGTGTGAATTTATAAATTTTATCAAGTCTGTAAATATTTCACTATTTTTTCAAAAAGATCTCTCTATTTCTCCTTTCCTTTGAAGACTGCTATTAGACCTATAATAAACTGTCTACATTTTTTACATTCTTTTCTTTAATGATTTATTTTATATATTTTCCATTGATATGTCTTCAAGTTCATTAATTGTTTCCTCTGTAATGAATAATAGGTTATAAGACCCATCCAATGCATTTTTCATCCAAGATATGGAGCTTTCATCTCTAGAAGTTTAATTTGGGACATTTTACAATATCATTCATGTCTTTAATTAACTTTTGACCATAACTCTCTTAATGTCCTTGTTTGCTTGTTATTATGTTTGTCTCAGTTCTGGATTGATTGTTCTAATCATGTGATCTGTGTTCATACTCTTTTGTATGCCTAGATATTTTTGTTTGGCTTCCAGACATTGTGAATTTTATCTTGTTAGATGCTAGACATTAATGTATTTCTGTAAATATAGTTGAACTTTGTTCTGGGATGCAGTTAGCCTGCTCAAAAACTATTTGATTCTTTCAGATTTTTCTTCTGTGGCTTAAATGGGTCTGGAGTAGTGCTCCATATAAAGTTATTTATCCTCTACTACTGAGGCAAGATCTTTATGAGTATTTTCCTCAGGGCCTCATGATTAAGAAACTTTTCCAGTCCAACTGATGGAAACAGACTATCCCCTGCTCTATTTGAGTCCTAAGCTCACTGATTCTTTTGGATGATCCTTTCTCTTATCTCAGGTAGTTTCCCCACGTGCATTTCTTGATCAGCACTCAGCTGAATATTTGAGAGCATTTCTTTGCAGATCATGAGGAATCTCTCTTTGCACATTGCTGTCCTTTTCATTTCTTTGTCCTATGGACTTTAGCTACCTTAGCCTCCTCAGATTATCTACTCTGTCTGCATGACTGAAAAACTTTTCTGGGATCTGCATCATTTTTCTTTCCCTGGTATTATGACCTAAAAACTCTCTCAAGGTGACAAACTAGGACAATTATCAGGCTCACTCCTTTGTTTCCAATCTTCCAAGGATCACTATTCTTTGTTGCCTAATGTCCAGTGACTTGAAAACTGTTGTTGCATATGTTTTGGGTTTTAGTTTGTTTCATGTATTAGGCTAACTCCAGTCCCTGTTACTCCATCTGTACAGGAGAAGTTTCCAAGGTTAAGCATTATTATTAGAAAATTATTATTGTTTAAAAATATAAAGATCTTTTTAAAAATATGACAGTAGAAAGATTGATGGATAGACAGAAAAATAGACAGACAAAGATATAAATGGATGTAAATCTATCATTTTTAAAACATCCTAATGCATCTAAAGCAACCACAAGACAGGAAGAATACAGATGAGTAGAGGAAGATCTTCTGTTTTTAACATTCCTTAAGCCTGAATCTTGTTATGTTTCTTATTATTTCTTTTATTCACTGGAACTGATCAAATAACTGTTTTGACAAAAAAAAGTTCCACTGTCTAAAATGACTTGAAAATAACTGGCTTTTTTTAGTGTGATACTAACTGCCTTTAATTATCTGTCTCTACTTGATTTTGCAAGTTTAAGCATATCACAGAGTTTAGCCATCCTGATCACTTGCAGTACTCCCAATACATTTGTCTGTTTCATTCTTCTTCACCTCTGCTCACCTTAAATTCTTGTGTGAGATGTATTTTGCATCTTTTTCTCCTGCCTGCTCCCTTGCTGTTGAAACTCTACTCATTTGACCACTGAAAAGTTTCTGTGACCTATGCTGTCATCAACTTCCTGTAAGCCATATAGGATGCATCACTGCTTTATGCTCTCTCTGTACCCTCACGTCTACTACTTTCATAGATCTTAAACAATGCCTTGCAGTTATAGTCTACTCACTACACAGTGGCTCTGTCAGATTTATTTTTATATTTAAGTAATATACCTGACACATTATGTGATGAATAACAAATATTCAATAAAATTTTCTTAAATGAATGATTGTAGATACGCATGAGTAAATAGAAGCAAGTGTCTGATAGTTTGTGTGCACTGCAATTGTCAGACACAAAACCATGGTCCATCCTCTTTCCAATATGGGTTCTATTTCCACTTACGACTATGATAAAAACCTAGAAAATAACAATGAGCAAGACCCTAATTTCAAAGTCTACTCCATGGTTCCTGTTCTTTTGTTTGTCTGTTTATTGTTTGTTTTCATGATGTGTTTGCTTGCTGTAAGAGTTTCAATAGTATCCTGACTTATCTCTTGCCCTTTGGGTTTTTATTTCCTCTTTTGCTGTTAGTGCACAATTCAAGGAAGCATTAATTAATTTTGACAAGTGGTAGAATTCAGAGGGTGGGTCAAGGAGAAAGATTATGCCCTGAAATGGAGGAATGGAAGCAATGCCACCTTTCAATACTCCTGCACATTTTTGCCTGAGGGCCTTTTAAATCTCAGACTGCCAGGCAGTTGTAAGTGGTCTCAATTAATCGAGATTTCTGAAGCTAAAAATCAATTTCTTTTTTTTAAATTCACATTAAGGATCAAGATTATTTTATTATTACCTAGAATGAATTCAGCAAATAGAAACCTGTTCACTCACCCAGCACAAGGAGGGCTTGAAGTAAGAACAAGGAGAAAGTAATGGAGATGTGATTTAACTATGGCAGTGCCATCAGTCAGAAGCAGGTGATACAGATTCACTCATGCTTTCCTGCCAGCTTGGGTTACCTTTCCTTTTTCCTTTGTGTAACTAAATTTCACCCATCTTTCTTGAACCCTCTCCTCCAGGAAGACTGCCTTTTTTGTTCCCTTGTGCCCTTCCAAACTACCTTAGTGCTTTAAATCTGAAACACTTACCTTGATCTAAATTACAATATCTTATATTGTTTTACGACATCCTGTCATGTACTGTGATATCTCCTCTTAGAAAAGAATTTTGTATTTTTCTTCAGTGGTTTACAGAGTGACTGGCAAAGAAGGGAGCAAACAGCAGGTGTGTCAGTGAAGACCCATTAATCGATGCTTTATAGGTTGGTTGATTGGACATGGACATCTGCGGGCTTAAATGTGTTAGCTTCTCTCCCTCTAGCCATGCTCTCCATAGGCACACATGTAGAAGTTAGAGAAGGGAACTTTGAAAGCCTATTTTCCCTAGCTTTGAAGAATGGGCCAATAATCCCCTAGGGAGAGTAAGAGGTGTGTACCTTCACTCTCTTCCAAGTAACAGATTTCATATTGAGCCCCTGAGCATGCCCTCAGCCAGTCTCTCAAAACAGCAAATAATCAAGCTTGCTGTTGTTAAGCTAGTATAAGAGCTTTTATCTTAATGTGAACTGCTAGGCAATCAAATATAGTTTGAGAAAATATCACACTTAATCACCTCTGGTGCCCTTTTAATGTTTCTGAATTTTATTGAGCAATTTATAAGAGAGGAAAAAAAATCTATCAGAACTGCTGAACAGTTCTATCCACAAGCAAGCTATTTATCCAGAATATCGAAGTAACAACAAAAATATGTAGGAAGCAATAGGTCAACTAATTGGGGGGAAGACGTGAGTAAGCAATTCATACCAGGAAATAATTACAGTCCGACGTTGTGTTGTAAATAAAAATCATTGTCATTAATGACAGCAATCTAGTTCCAAGGGAAGCTGCTCAGGAAAGATGGAAAAGTTTGTAGCTAACATTCCCTCTCCCTCGGTCATCCTCCTGAGGACTTGAGCATGGGCAGCACCCTATCTATGCTTAGAGTAAAAAAAATCCATATGAGGCAGTCTTTGATGGGGAAACTTGTTTGGCTTATGGAAAGATTTTTCTGTCTCTGGGAACTGAAGTCAATTTTTCTATAGCTGTATCTGTGTTAACCCTTTGTGCAAATGGGCCATACAAGCAAAATTTTGCTTTGTGGTCAGCCTACCTTACTAACTGGTTAACATTTCATGTCAGACTTTTCTGCCTAGGTTACAGACCTCTGATCTAACAGTGAGTACCTACTGCTGGCTGTCTCAGCACTGACAGTCATATGCTGATCCCTGCTCTTTTGCCACCACTGTCCCCATCATCACAGATTCTACTTATAACACATCAACGTGGGAAACACAATGCATGTCTACAGAGAAATGTGAGAAGTGGGCACCATTACAGGATTCACATACCTTTTGACATAGAGACTCATGGCGCCATGCTCTTTATGTCTAAAGATGATGAAATAGCCATTCCACAATAAGAGGAGTTCTTTTTCTTTTTGCGTGAGGGAGATTGGCCCAGAGCTAACATTTGTTGCTAATTTTCCTCTTTTTGCCGGAGGAAGATTGTCCCTGAGCTAACATCCATGCCAATCTTCCTCTAGTTTGTATGTGGGATGCTGCCACAGTATGGCTTAATGAGCCATGTGTAGGTCAACACCCAGAATCCAAACCCATGAACCCTGGACCACGGAAGCGGAAGGTGCACACTTAACCACTATGCCACCAGGCCAGCTCCAAAGATGAGCTTTTTAAAGATTTCTCACAAGTTTTAATGATGAGTGTGTGCATATCCACTCACATTCTTCTGCTCCCTTGCCTTTGTAAGGTAATAATTGGTGCTAACTCACCAAAGCAAGAAGTAGAAAATGGGGTGTGTACCTCAGGTTGACACACTTTATGAAGTGCTATTGGGGTATCTCTTCCTCAAGCTTAGGGGGGTAATAATACCTATGCTTTCATTCCATTAACTGAAAGTCTGTCTTAGAGTCACATATGGAACTTTACCCCATTAATGTAGTTTCTGCCACATTTGGCACCTGTAAAGTACACAGCAAAGTCTGATGTTGTTGGCTCACCGTTCTGGGAGGGAAGACAAGGTACCAAATCACCCCTGATAGATATGCCAATAAACCGGGCTGCAGTTTGATAAGGAGTGATTAAGGGAAGTGTTCTCCGTTCCTTATGCACAGTGAGCTGTTGGATTCAGAAACTGGTGGCTGGGGAACTGAATGTCTCTTTCATGTCTCAGTGAGTTGGAACTGGGGAATGAGCCTCTCACCTCTAACTCATCAGAAGCTGCTTCTCTCCAACCCCCTTGGGCTAGGCAGCCAGGCTGGAAACAAATTAATGAGGAGACCTTCTTCATGTCCAGGTGGTAGAGAAAAGCTGAAGGACAGGACTGTGAAACTTAAATTCCAATTTTATTTTCCTTTTATTCACTAACCCTTCTCGTTTAACTTCTTTTTTTAAAATCACATTCAGTGTCTCATTTTGTTCTCCTGTTTTCTAATTTCAGGTTAGGGTTACATGAAGGCAGAAGAGGTAGCTGCCCATGTGATGTGATTTCATAATACCAAACAACCCCTCTTCCAAATACCATGTCCTAAACACTGGGGTCGAATCTTCAAACTGATTCTCTCTATTAGACATTCATAAAAAATTCACTTCATTCAGAAAGAAGAGATCACATGGCAAAAAAACCCAAAAAACAAAAAAAACTGATTTATAGTTCTGATTTTAAGACCCATAAGAAGTTAAGGACGCCAATTTGGGTTAAATAAATGCAAAATTTTTCTATAGTTACAGGTGAACACAAATTGAATGGTCAATGGTCTAATACAGTGTTTTTAACACAGATTTAGGGGAGCCCTAGAAAATTCCCTGAGAGACTTCTAGGCTACTGGAGGTGGGAATGTTGTGTGACCTATTGAGATTTCTGATTCACCTTCTACCTCAAATGGAGCAACTATGAGTTTGTGTTAAAAAATTGGCTTCCATTTACACTTTCCCTTAATAAAATGATTCCACTCTTATATACTGTCTGGACATGGTGCTTTCTATAGTGCTGTATTCTGATGAAGGAAACGTTTATCTACCTAATGAATGCACTCTAGCTGTTACTAAAGGAAAATCAAGGTGAGGGGGTTTCTATTCATTGTTTTGATTTTGTTATTAAGGTCAAATAAGGTTGAATTTCTTCATGGCAGAACTTTTCTATGAACCCAATTCTTTCACCCCCTTGCCCAAATCCACATTATAAAGCAATCTCTTCACTTGTTCAAGCATCTTGGCCAGGAGAGGAATGAGGTGTAATTGCATTTCATTTTTAAGAGGTATGTTTGTGTTTTTTGTGCATGCTCAATTCTAAAAGAATATTATTTGACCAAGAGTAATAAAAAATCTGGGAGAAAGTAAAACACCTGAATGGTTTTTGCAAGAGCATATTATTTGAGAAATTCTACCCGTGGATGGCACCAGTTTGAATTTCTAAATGTCCTAGTGATCCTGGAGAGCCCGACACTGGGCATGCTACCAGGCTTTTAACACACATTCATTGTATACATGTTAGCTGAATGGATGATAATTGCTGCTGAGTTACTGATTTCCTGTCCTGGTGACATACTCTGTGGATGAACAGAGAATCAGTGATGTTACTATTTTCTCATCCGAACCCTTGTTCCCATTAATGATCTATTTGTCAAAGATGGCTTCAAAACAACCTTCCCTAAATAGTCATAACATTGTGTTAAACCACTTCAGTACTGGCCACATGGATGTTATTGTATTGTTTTCTGATTCATATATATCCTTCTGTAAACTCTTGTAAGACTGACATATTTCATAAACCCAAACACACACACAGATCCTCCATTTCCTAAAACAGAAATGAGTTGGCATATATGGTCAGCTTAGGTCCAGTTTGTGTTAAATGGAGACAATGATTCTGTCTCAAATACGATGAATAAGAGCTTCTGTGTATCACAATTGGCATTTTCGTTGGACTTATTGGTATGGGGTGAATAAAAAGGTAATGGGGCCCATGACTGGAATACTCTGCTCCAAGAGTTTTCTGCTCATCCCTTTGTGATGATCTATTGGAAATGCCTGTTTAAAGACAAATATTTGCCCTAAGTATAGTTCTCCAATCCCATTTCTGCCCTTATCCCTCCTCTTATTTTACTCTAGCAATTCCAAATCACCTCTTCTCCCAGGTCATGATGTTTTCTCTCTTACTTCTCTGCACATGCCATTTCCTCCTTTGGGAATCCTTTTTCAATTTGTTCACCTGTCAAAACCCTGCTGTTCCAGGAGCCTGTCCAAGTGCCTCTTATGGGAAGCTTCCCTTGACTTCCCACAGAGCTTTAGATCTGCTTCTTCCTGGCTGCCTCTACAAGCTCTCCTCACCTGGTGCTATCACACAGTCTGATGCTGTGTGCCCCACCTATCCCTCCACTGGAACACCATTTCCTCTAGGGTGAAGCTCAGAATCTTCTCATTTTGCTACCACAGTGACCAGTCCCATACAGTACCTTGCTCAAAGTAAATGCTCAATTTACGTTTGCAAAAGAGAGGAAACAATGAAAGTCAAAAGAAGGAAAGAAGGAAGACAGAAAAAGAGAGAGGGAGGGAGGGCCAGAAGAATGAAAACAGGGAGGGAGGAATCTTGCAGAGAAGAATCCATTTAGCTGCTGCCATTGTGCTATAAATGAGTCATGTGGATGAACATTTCCAAGTATGTCAGAGAACTGTGAGGCTGTTTCTGATGTACAGGAAGGTGAAGAGAGTGATCCAAAATATAGCACATTGTCTGAAACAATAATTCTGAGTAACGGGGACAGCCTGATTGGGAGGAGGGATGTGACAGATTTGTAAATATCAAAAGTTGGGGGCAGGGCATTGGAAAGTAAGGCTACAGTGGAGTGGGTAATTCTCCATAGTGCTCCCCAAGTTGTAGAGAACGTGATTCTCCCTCCCTGTATCCCGGTAACTCTCTGAATTTCACATCTAACCTGTACTGGGAAGAGAATCATCCAACTTCAGCATCAGCATGGGGAATGGGAGACAGGAGAGAAATATTTACAATTTGCCAACACTCTACTGTTTTTTGTTGTTGTTTTTTTGAGGAAGATTAGCCCTGAGCTAATATTCACCACCAATCTCCCTGTTTTTGCTGAGGAAGATTGGCCCTGAGCTAGCCTCTGTGCCCATCTTCCTCCATTTTATATGTGGGATACCTGACACAGCATGGCTTGATAAGTGGTGCCATGTCTGCACCCAGGATCTGAACTGGTGAACCCCGGGCCCCAAATCAGAGCACGGGAACTTAACCGCTACACCACTGGGCTGGCCCCAACACCCCATTGTTTTGATAGATACAATTGCAAACATCAAGGATTTTAAGAAGAGTGTGATTCCTATTTGAATTTTTCCACATTTTCAGATTTAGAATGTCAGGTAGACACAGCCACAGGCAACCAGGGCTGTTATTTTAAGCTCACATCAGAGGCATACTATGAGCATATAACCATGGGACATTATCAGGGGCCCAAGTAGAAGGACTCACCTCAAAGCACAAAAAGATCCCCTCATACAAGTGCCCCTACCAGCTTCCTCATACTTAGAGTTTTCGTAAAATAATATTTATCTTTTTCTTTCTTACTACACTGAGAGGGTAAAAAGGCAGAGAACCCTGTGGGAAGGAACATGGAGCCCAAGATTCATCCAAGGTGGAATGATTGAATCTCACGTACTTTTCTGAATCCAGAAGGTGGTGTCAGGACCCTGTATTCCAGACATAGAAAGAGACACACGACTGAGGAAGGGGTGCAACTAGAAACCAAAGGCTGACCACGTCAAAGTCAAGCACCATCAACTCAGCAATGCGGCTGACCATTCCCCAGCAGACCATTGTGTCAGCCTGAAGAACTGAGATGAGAACACAATTAAGGCAAAGTAAAAGCTGGAAAAAGATATCAGATCCAAGGCCCTTCTTTGCATAGTTAGGGAATTTGGGGTTGAGAGAAGAAATGTGGAATGGTTTGTCCTGGCCATACTTGATTGGTGACTCCTGGAACAAAATGTCTGGTCTTTTGACTCCTAGTTTATTACTCTTTGGTTTAACCATTTCTGCTTCCTTAAACATTTTTGTGACGTAGAATTGAAGCTTAGATGATAAAAATAAAAATTATGACAATTCTGACTTTTATTATTGTTTTCCTCATTTAAAATTTAAGAATTTTAAACGAAGAAAAGATAGTTCATGAGATTATATATGAAATATAGATGATTAATTACGAGAGTTCTATGTTTGTTTACAAGCAAATTTTTAACTCATGGCCCATAGAAAGGGGGAAAAATGCCCAAGAGAAACATCCCACAGGATCAACTAAGACCCGAGGAGAAGTTTCCACTTGCCTTTTTGGTGTTTTATTGTTTCTGTGTCAGATTGCCTGGTTTGGAAGTCTCTCTGCCTTCCTATTGAGGAACTTGTTGTCGAGTAAGTCAATCTTATAAAAAACTTATTTTCTTTTTCTTAGGAAGGATAAATGTGCAGACGCAGGAGGAGGGAGCTTAAAAGCATGACCTTTTCCTATGAGCTGCAAAGGATATCAGATCATCTTCATTTAACAAACTACGGGGTCCTGGAAGACACACATTTGCACGTGGTAGAACCCACTGAAAAACCTAATCAGAAATCAATGCTACAAACAGGAGGAGACATTTCTTTTTGTCTGACTCAATTACTTGGGAGGGAAAAGACAAAGCGTGGGAGTGGGGTGGGGATAATACATCAGTGCAGATTAACAGATTAATACCAATGTCCAATTTGGATCACATGATTTCCCTCTTCTTGAGCTCACAGGTAGAGAAAAATGAAGCATAGAACTGAGAAAATCCTTATAAACAATTTAAATCAGGTCTTTCTTTGACAGAGAAATCAGCAGCCTGGTCAAGTGAACTAACCAATCTGGTAAACATCACACATCCAGTTGGTACGTAGAGATAGTGTTGACTCAGTGAGCCAATCTGGACCCAAACCTCTGAAAAAAGGCAACCTGAGGCCATTGTATGGATCTGCTGTAGAGAAATGAAGTTTGATCTCCATGTTATAATTACTAGCTCCACTTTGAGCAGAAACAAAGAAAATCCATTTGCAAATATCTCCAGCTATATTTAAGATTGATATTTGTGACACAGCCTGTAAAATCTAGGTTCTCAATTTCTTATATTAATCAAACAAGTCTATTAACATTTATTACTTTTGTAAGCATAATCATGATCCTGCAACAGCCAGTGCTATTTAAAATATATTTTAGCTCAGAAGGACCCAAGAGTCAGAGCGAGTGCCTCCAAATGGAATAATTATTTGTTGCATCTGAGGAGGACTCTAAGTGTCTTTTCTGCCACTAGTCAATGGGAAGGAGATATTGTCAGTGAAAAAATGCTGGGTGAGATGAGAAAACCTTGGCCAGAAAGAAAAGAACAGTCACTGGCTAGAAGTAACTGATGCTTTCTAGGTTCTAGATGGAATGGTGAATGGAATCTGTTTGACACTTTAGGAGTTCTTCCAATCACAATGATGCTCCCTTGCCCTTCCTTTGCTTTCTCATATACTGCTGTGCAATGGAACACAAGAGAGAAGATTTTTTTTCTGGTTTCTGCCAAACTAAATCACATGAAAAAAGATTGTGGAAGTACTTTGCAAATGCTAAATTTTTAATCAAATATTTATTATTACTTCATGTTTTATAAGACAGTGAAATCAGTGTATTCTACAGAGATTTGAATTTGATGTTAAGGAAATCTAGAGTTGTAGAATCTCACATCTCCCAGCCACCATGCCCTGCGGAAGACCACGTGAGATTACATAACTTCACTGGGAGAGTCATCAAAACCAAGGACTGTTGCTGAATGTCTAACACCATCATTTGTGTAAAAAGTACTGCCGTATTTACTGTGTATTAATTGGTTTGCAGAACATAAATACATAGCTTGTTGATGTAAATAATGCACATTATGGGAATGTATCTTTTGTTCACATATGCCCATTATAATTACCAATCCCTGAAAAGTACATCTGACTCTGATCATTTAATGAGAGTACAGCACTCAGGAGCTATAGCATAATTTAATAAGCCCTATGGAAACAAACAAGCAAAGCCACACACCGAAAGATCACTGTGATCTCAGCACTGTGAAAGTTGTGGGGAAGAAAAACAAGAAAAATCTCACAGTCTCCACTCCAGGGAACTTACAGTCTATGCCACAATGCAGCTTATGATAAAGTGAAATAACACCAATACCAGTTCCAACATGATTCGGAGGAAGGAGAGACCACTAGGAGTTGATATGATGAGAAATCTGGAGATAGAAGACATGAAATATGGAATAGAAATTGATTGTTGAAGCATGGATATGCAATTCTTGTGAGCCAGAGGAAGTGTCGGAGAATGATGCTTTAAGCCGAGGGAATATTGTGAGCAAAGGAAGGAGGATAGGAAGAGAAGGAGACAAAAATATTTGGACAAGAATGAGTTAAGAAATTTACTAGAGCAGAGAGTAGATATAATGGAGCAAGTCCATAAAAGACTTTGCATGCCACATGACTGCATGTCACATGTCCTCAGTTAGACTCTCCAGGAAACAGATTCTGAGATGGAAACTTGTGCGTAAACAATGTATATAGTTTTCTTGACAACACCTCTGAAAGAAAGAAGGAAGCTAGACAAGTGAGAGCTGGATGATTACGTTGTCTTTATTATTAATCTTTCAAACTTTAAGTGTGTTCGTTGGCACATGGGATTCTGTATTTGTTTTTAATAACCTCCTCAAATGAGTCAATATTATACCACACATATACACAACAATACCTAAATAAGAATAAATAAGCTACACAGTTTTACCAGGAGAAATAATTTCTGTTCCCTTAGATGAGGTAGGAAAAATAATTTGTCCTTGTTAGAAATATCTCAAATTTCAGTTTCCTTTAAATGTTCATACAGGGATAAGAAAAACATAATGCATTTTCAAAAAGCTCAGTTTAAAAAAAAATTTAAAAACATCCTTCACTGCACCAAGTCATAACGAGGCATACCCAGCAAATGCCGCACAGTTAATGCTGCTCATGGACCCCCGTAGAGCGGAAGGATCTTACTAGAACTGTATGAAGTGCCTTGAAATTAATTTTCCTATAATAGAAACTACTTAAAAGAATTATCTTGCTGTGCAGCAAATCAGTTCATGTGGCAGATTTATGCTTTCATCTAGAATATTCTTAAAGGGGGCAAAGGCAACAAAGAGATGGTTTGGATGAACTTAAAATCAGAATCTGTCCAAGCCCTGAGCTTTGTTCTTGGGTTAAAAAGAATTCAGAAAATGTTAAGACTTGAATAAATGCAAGATTGTTTTGGATAAGGATCAGCCAATATTCCAAAGAAATTTCAAGCTAAAGGAACTTCTAATCTCACTATTATCTTAGAGATGAAGATACTAAGGCTGTTTGGGAAGGAGTCAAAGAGTTGGTCAGTGGCATGTAGGCACACATATATATGTGCACAGATACATATCTATTTATCTATACATAGACATATCTCATGTTTAGGAATATTTCTCAGTTCCCAGCCATACAGTTTAAGATCTCTATTAGTGAGGCTAGGTTAGGCTTTGCTGTGATAAGAGACCAACACAAATTTAACACAATAAAAGCTCATTCCTCACTTACTTCGGAGGTAAGGTTTGGAAGCCCTCCTGGGTGGTTTCTCTCCCAGATACAGACTTGGAGAAGCAGTGTGATGTTCTACGATCTCAGAGTCCTGCACTTGCAGTGTACTAATGGGCGAGAGACTCTACTCAACTATCCTTTTTCATTCTTTTTTTTTTTTTTTGAACAAATATTTTCAGAATTCCACCAGAGCTGGTGATGGAGAAGGAATTAGATTATCAATAGTGAGTTCTAGAAAACTTTCCAGACTACTGCTTTCAGGTCCCCTGAAAGGCAGACACCATTGTCTCCTTCATTAGAGCCAAGACAAGTTCTAGAATGATGAACTTTGGCAACAAGTATTGGTTAGGTACCCACAGTGACCCACCCTCTACATTTCCCACTGGATTAAAGTCATAATACTCTTAGAGAATTTGGGAAGAGTCTTAAAATAGTCATGGGAACTGAACTCAAGAACCAGTTGCATCCAACCATGGATTAGGTGAACCTAAAAAAAGATAAAAAAGAGAATATGTAGAAATAGAAAATAAATCAATATTGAGAGAGAAATATAAGAAGAGAAAGGCACAGTGATTTTGGAAGAAATACCTTTGAGATAAGGCATAAAAATGATGGAAAACCAAGTCTTTCAACCTTTCAGCCTATAGTTTATGAGAATATGTGAATAGTAATGTCAAGAACTTGTGAGCAAACCACTTTGGAACCCATGGAGTGTCAGGGAAGAGTCATGGATTAGCAGAGATTTTTCCTTCTTTGTCCCAACACATCCATAGAGACAATACTTACTCAAGATTAGTGACTGCAGTCATGAAGGAAATGAGGTGCTTATATGTCAGTTATGAGGTGTGATTTTCAGGCCCTGACAAAGTGACATATCTAAGAATCAAGTGGATAGACAGCTTGTCTTTCTCTGTATTTTTTCAATAGAGTCTTTTTTGGGTTTTCTTTTTCTGAACATTTTAAAATCAAAGTCTTAGAGAAGTGTCCTGGGTCAAAGTGCAAAGCTAAGCTTAAATTTCATAAGAGGTAAAATTTGTTGCTCTTCTGCTAACAGGCTCAAGAAAATAAATAGCAGTGAAGCCACCAGAAGAGAAACATCTCTCAGAGTTAAGCTCAATGCATATCCACTACCCCTGTTTATCATCCATCATCAACCCCTGCACTCTTTCTTGGTTGAGATGAAGTGTTACTAGGGGTTTTGCTCTCTAGGTTACTCCTTCCTCTATGATGAATCAGTTCCAGGAAAGTTGTTTTTAAAAAAAATTCAGTAAATAAAATACACAACAATGTTTCTGCTTTCTTTGTTTTAATCAAAGTCCTCCACTGTAAGAATATTCACTATCAGGTTGTCATATATTAAGACTGTAACCATTAATGCTAAGCTTTGTCTGCAATGTATTTTGCTTTTGCTGAAAGAGGTAGCCCCCATTCTTCTTCAGCCTTATTCCAGGCAGACCCTCTCTCTCTGTGGTTCACATAAGTAGGATATTTTAGCTCATTCTGGAATCTAACCCTGGAAAATTCATCTCCCTCCTCTGATCAAGAGTAAAATATAACTTGCTGGTTCTGGTCACCAATTTCTTCTTGACTCTGTAGAAAGATATGCTCCAAGGGGCTGAGTAACAAGCCTTTAACTCCTACGTGCCTGGATTCTTAGCCAGAACCCCTCAGCACTGCCTCTGTTCTTTAAAAAATGTTCATGCCATCTTCTACTTGTAAACTCTCCCTGTTCCAGATGTACATTTCCTATTTGCAATCGCATGTTTTTGTCAAAAACATTTTGATATGAGTCCCTTATGTCCAACATAAAGAGATAATAAGTTTAGAGCAATTACCTATCATTTGTTAAGATGGTTAAGAGAAATTAGAAATGATATTTTCAAGAGGTTTCTCCCCTAAAAGCAGGTGATAGGCATATTTTACAGTTAGCAACCCAATGCTGCTCTGTATAAATTTTAGTGAATAACAGTTATAAAGTCTATGACTTAGTTTCTGTGCAAACCTCTATTCTCTAAGCTTATTGTGTTTTTAGTCAACTAAAACCTTCTGCCTGATTTGAGGAGTTAGCATGTGAAAATATTTGCTGAACCTGATTCCCTGATGAGAAATACAATCCACTAGAATCAAATGTATTTGTGAAACACAAACACATTTTCATTATCTGTAGCTTATAATCAAAGCAAGGTTTCTTGCTTTGACAAACATCCTATTCACTTTGGAAACAGAAGTGAAGCACAATTTTTGCATTTATTAATTGTGCATCCCTGCTGTAAACATTAGCTAACCATTTGCTGTTGAATCTTAAAGAAATCTGTAGCTCTAAAAGGCACTGCTCAGCTTCCAAACTCTTCGACCCCATATTCTGAGTGGGTTATAATCTTGGCAAGATGCGTTTTTCCCCATCAACATCCATAATGTCTCTCCAGGGAGGGATTTGTCAAACGAGGAATTTGTAAAGTCACCATCTTCACAGAGGCCCTGGAAAACGAATTTAGCTGATATGTGTAAAGACCTCCAGAGGTGAAAAATGGGGCAGGATAGTCTCTGGTGCCAGAGGGACTTTCTTGGCAGTGTTGGGGAATCTTCCGTGAATTAAATAGGAGCATTTCTTATGTGACCAAGAGAAAACAAGGATTTCTAAGAGAATTGCATGGCATCATACGTCATGTTAAAGCAGTTGTTCAGATGAGATAACTCTGTACTGGTCCATATTTACTCATTTGAAATTTCAAAATGTTTTAAAGCAAGAGGAGAATCAGAATCCCCCCAGCTTCCCCAAAATGAACTAAAAAAATTAAAAGGCCCAATGGAAGATATTGCAAGCCTTTGAAAAAATGTGTATACTGACTCAATTCTGAACAGAGGAAAGGAATGTTAGAAGTCCTGAAACTAGATGACCCCATCTACAGTAAGCTTTTTCAGCCCTAGAAACCTTGTTCTGTTTCATGGATTACTTTATAAAATCGGGAAAAAAAATTCTCCCCAAATATAGCTCTGATGTATTAATCTTTCTTTGGATGTAGACTTCTTCTGAAGACTATACAATGGATAAATAGAGAATGCTTTTCCTTATGTGGAAAAAGGATACATATAGATGGACATATAGACATAGATAAAGGGTATATATAAAAACTGGGAATTTTCAATGATAAAGCTTGGTCACTAGTCAATGGGATTTGGTGGGGAAATATTCAAATTTTGGACTCATATATTGGTACCATGATATATTGTAATGGGAAAAAATTCTGTCAATAAACCAGTAATTAGCCGAAAAGTAAGTAGATAAACATTGCCTGATCCTTTTCTTTTTAGTATCAATTTGGGACTTTTGATGCCTTGACCTAATAAAACTCCTTGCATCTCCAAGCCCAGCGGGTTCCTCCTCCCAGCCATGTGGCAGTTCTTTTCTTTTGGCACTGCCACCATTTCACTCTCTCTCGCAGCGTCCCATTCAGTGCTACAGCAACAGTCCCCCATCTCCATTCCTCTAGTCTCTTCCTTATCAAATTAACTACATCTGCAGCAAGCTAAGTCTTTTGAATATAACACTTTAATTCTGGTTGCAAAACCCTCAGTTTCTTTTTATTTCCTAAAGGATAAACTCTTAAATTATTAGCATGCTATTCCGAGCTTCCAAAATCCAACCAATCCATCTTCCATTTTACTCTTCTAGTGCCCTTTGCAGGTAGCAAGGCAATCTAGATTTGGTGTTCCCACAGTCGCTGCATTATCTTACTTCCTTTCCTTTCTTCATGCTTACCTCTCTTGCCTAAACTCATTTGCTCTCAATTCAAATAATCCTTCAAGGCCCAGAGAAAGAGCTCCCTTTTCTAAGCAGCAATCTCAGTTCACTCCTGATAACTATAATCTCTCTCTCCTATGAAACTATATAAGCTATTGTCCTTACCAATGGAACATATCTTGCCTTGTGACACTGTACAGAAATCTTTAATTATTATTTAACTTTATATTTATAGCTTGTCTGTTCAATATGATTGCGATTAGCTAACAACTAACACTTATTACTTCTCCTTTTTCTCCTGTCCGTCTTCCCACTTCATTCACAACTACAAAGAAAGGACTTTGAACACAGTCAACACTCAGGAAATATCTGGCAAATAATTATGTTCAGGCTCCCACCATGGTTTCATTTGTGTCGTTTTCATACGAATCCTAAGGAGAATCGGGGAATTTTTGAGTGGATCCCAAGTTGATCATCTGTTTACTTCTGTGCTTGTCTTTGTTTATGCGATGAGTTTCAACTCAACCTTTGAAAGTGGTAGCTCTCGCTTAGTGTTGTTCAAACTGTGATTTTGAATAAAGTCAATTCTCCAGGGTTGTTTCAACCCCCAAAGAGAAAGCATAGTATCAATGCAAAGTTTGTACTGTTGTATATACATATTCCATTGCTTATCAAGTCAAGTTTGAAGGGTTCAGCTTTTAGGCGTGTAAACCCACTTCTTGTAGAACAATAATCTTACAACTCTCAACCAGAATTTAACAGATCTCACCAGATGACAGGTTCTCCTGATGTTCTGGTTACACTTTATCTGGCTTAATTTTATTCAATTAAACCTCTTCGTGCTCTTGTCCTTTCTTGATGTCTAGTCCCTTCAACTGTCAACAGCAAAATTTTTCAGGATCATAGTCCTACAGACTCATATGAAACTTCTACATGTATCATGTCAGCTTTACACTGAATCCATCGAACATCTTCTTATTCCCAATGGGGAAACCAGTGTAGTTACATTTAGTTAAGTTTTCAGCTTATTTGGTGCAATGCCAGTGAAATAATAACCCTGAGGGAGACAAGTTTTTCTCTGGCTGAGTTCCTTCCAATCTTAATTTTACAGGTTGAAGACATATAACTACTAGACATACAGTGCCTCACTACATTGACCTAATAGTAAACAAGTGTAATACACCACATAAATGTTTGATATTCAATCCTAAATGAAAAAATATGTATTCTATAATGAATACTTAATTAGGATTGCAAAACGAATATAAGGAATGGAGCCCCTACTGCTTCTGAGACAAAGCAGAGTAAAATGAATTACCATCATGCAGGGAATGATATTAATAGTGTCCAGCTTTATAAATGAATCCAATTTTAAGCCACTTTAGTTGCTATCACACTGAGAAAGAGTGCAACATGTCTAACATATCATTTCCTTTCTGGCAAATGACAAGACTTAAGCAGAAAACAATTTTAACTTGCTGATGTTTGCCTGCATTAAATATTTCTAATTATTGAGCACTCATAGTCAAACATCATTCAGAAAACAAACGTCAGTGCTCTTTTCAACATCAGCATGTTGAGAGGAGCCATCTCTTTTTCTTCCTCTCACAGAAGGAATGAAGTAGTTGAAGCATTGTTTGGGTGACTTTATAGCATCAGTAATTGTTGGTTCACTCCCTTGAGTCTATCCTGCAGAAAACATTTGGCGTTTTACTATATGTGGTAACTTATGTTTATGTGCTGTATTTGTTATTCAGAATGTTTGCAGGTGGATGAAGTCACCAGGAAGTGAATTAGCAATCACAAAGAAAGGCGCTGACAGATTATCCTACGAAACACCATTTCCACATGCTAGGAGGAGAGGCTGTAATGGAGGTTATTATGGTAATAAGGATGATAATTAGACTGCATAAATTGGCCAGAGGACTTTCCTGATTTTCAGAACAGCTGATTTCAACATTCGATCTACTTACCTACCATTGAGCAATTCTCTGTTGTATACTCAGCCTTTGCTAGTCACTGGATTAAACAGAAAACTGGGAAGAAATGGTAATCCAACTTTGAGATCTACAGTCCTGCTAAACAGAGAAGACCAACATACATGAAGAGTACTTCTCAATTGAGTGGTATAGAAATGCTAAATATGGTGATTTAGAATATCATGTCATGAAAGGAGGACCAGGGTCAGCTAAGAAGTGTCTGCAGCACTGCTGAGATAGAGCGATAACTCATCTTTAGAAAGTCTCCCACTGTGTCAACCAGAGAGGAGAGGTGGCTCCAGGGCTTTGCTCTCTTTCGAGACCACTCCTGCCCAAGTAGTATTACATGGTTGTTTCTAGGCAATAGCTATATTGTCAAAGGCTCTGTTTGAGAAAGAGATAGTAAAGAGGAGACAGGGCAAACTCCTTGGATCTGTGCAGAAATCTAAGCTTAGGGTGGTACTCAAGGTCCTCTTTCTGCACCATAGCACAACTGGAGAAGAGATGCCCCACTCCCTTTACCCAGCTGACCCCCTGGATAATCTCTTGTATTATTCCAGGGTGAAACCAAGACCCATACAGGCTATAATATATTACATATATATCCATATATATATGGATATACACATGTGTGCATGCATATATGTGTGTGTGTGTGTGTGTGTGTGTGTGTGTGTGTATGATTACATAATTTAGTTAAACGTCAGATGAAATACAGGTTCAGGCCAGATACCAATTCAGGCTGCCCATTCAGAAGCTCTGCCTTTGGGGACCAGTCAGCCTCACCTGTTCCCTTAAGCCTTAACAACGAGGAAGAAGGAGATCTATCGTTAGGCCAAGGAAACAGAAAATCCTCAAGCACGTTCAATTAGATACCAAACTCCAAGGCAGTACGACGGTTGGTAGAAGGATGGATGGGTAGATGGATGGATGGATGGATGGATGGATGGAGAAAAAGACTGAATGAGTTAACTTATTCCTGGATTGTCTCTTTCTGACCTTTACTCTTTCTTCTCCAAGATAATATGGAAACATGAGTCTTGAGGTACATTTTGCTTGAGAGCTCTTTAGTTATTAAAAACATAATTCTTTAACCTTATAAAATTACCTAGGATATCTTAGATTAAGTCTTAGGTAAGAAGAGATGATAATGACAACAACTACGATGTGTTGAAGACAATGCAATTCCCAGGGTCTAGTCTAAGGATTTCATTTGAATTATTCATTTATTCTTCACGAAAATTTCATGAAGTAAGTAGTATTTTCATAAAGTCCCTAAAGAAGTGTTCATTAACGTGACTGAATGATATAGCCAGGAAGTGGTTGACTGGAGATTTGAACTCAGAAAAGGATGACTTTTGAGAACATGCTCTTAATTGCTATATTTCTCTGCACATAGGAATTAGGCCCTTTGAGATGCTAACAAGAAACTGAAAACAATGCAGATAGGAGAATCGTACATAGTCTCAATTCTACATCTCTTTCATTGTTTCTCAAAGCATGCCCCCTAACACTTCTCTCCACAAAATGCCGACTGACTCTGCCCCTCGCTGCAGATGAGCTCTGGAGGGAGCAAGCCAGCCTGGATAAGATTATAATCGCACAGATATGTCTTGTTTGGGGAAAAGGCACAGTGTCAGGAGAGGAGAATGGATGCTCTCCGTCCATGGACGACACCCCTTCCACTCCATGATATACGGACACCAAAGACACCGTACATCATGGTGACATGCACTTAAACTTAAAGCTGGTCCAAGCGCTTCTGTGTTCCCTGGGGGAGCTGCCATAAGCTGTGATCTATGGAGAGGGCCCAGGGCTGCTCTCTTCTTGGGTTTGTTCTGTTTAGAGTAATCCTCCAAATACAATTATTGCCTTCACGACAAAGAGACATTTCTTGGAAAAAAGAAAATGATATGCGTCAGAAGAGCAAGAGATAGAAAAAAAAGGAAACTGATCTTTGTAGAAGTGGTTGTGTCCAGTGAAGCAACATATTGTAATAGAGTGGGAATCAAAAGAACATGGTTTCTAGCACAGGCTTTTCCCGAAATAGCCTCTGTCACCCTGAGCAAGTCATTTTATCCTCTGGGTCTCTGCTCTTTCACATGTAAAGTAAGGCGGTCTAATCAGACATGTTCTTTCAGGTCCCTTAAAGTTGTTTAGAAATGGAAATTCATTGTGACTAAAATTTAGAGTCCATCCCTTATCTGTCTTCCTTTCTTTCTTATCTAGTATAAGACAGGCAGGGAAGTGCTAAGAAATTTTTGTGGAATTAGAGGACAGGGAAATTTGTTCATATACTCACACAGAAAAGAGGACTCCTAGAATCCTGACCTTCAGTCTCAAATATACATTTGATGAATCCACTTCAGCTTTTCATTAGGCTTGCTGGAGTTATTTCTATGAAAAGCCGACAAACAAAATCCCCTATATTGTGTTTAAACATACTTATAAAAATGAGGTTCTTGCCATTCCCCAGTGATGGCCTGGAGCCATTGTTATATTCATCAGGGATTGATCATTATTGCTCTGCCCAAGATATTCCTGCAAAAAAGCAAAAACATCATTTTTCACTAGTCGGACTAATAAAAATGCTAGAGCTGTAGCTTTTAAAAAATATATATTTTTAAGTCCTGGGTTTCACTGGAGCAGAATGCAATTAAAATAGCTGTTTATCTTACCAGTTCTATTTTATAAAGTAAAAATAATAACGCAATTTAAAATATAATTTTAACTTCTATTATTAAAACAACAACAAAAAAAGAGTCATTCAATTCTGCAAGGCAGGCACACATTTTTTTAATAAAATTTAAAATTTCACCCAATATAAATAAAAGTATTCCACATCATACCACATCTCATGACAAAATGGCTCTCTGAACTGGCTCTTTTGGTCTTTTACATAGTTCCTGTGCTACTCAACTATCCCTAAGCTCCCAGCTCTGTCTACAATGTTCTTAAAGCTGCTAGCGATTTGGGGTCGCATCCTTGACTTCTGTGTTTCACTTGTAAGAAGACTGCCTTATTAAGGGAATTTGTACTATTGAAGTTTTGGAGGTCATATCTGGAATGTTCTAGGTCAGTTCTGTTCAATAGAAATATATTGTCAGCCATATATGTAATGTCAAATTTTCTCATAGCCACATTTAAAAAGTAAACAACAACAACAAAAACCTTGGTAAAATTAATTTATATATATATTTTATTTAGCCCAACATATCTAAAATATTTTTATTTCAACATATAATAATGTAAAAATATCAATGAAATAAATTACATCTTTTTTTTAATGCAAAGTCCTCAAAATCCAGTGTCCTTTTGATCCTTACCTTATTCCGCGTGCTTCACAGCCTGCTGGGGGGGGGGGGGTGCTGGTGGTTGCTGTGCTGGACAGCGGGGGTTCACACTGTAGCTTCTAGTGGAAGAAATGCTTGAGTCGGATTTGTTTGCTTATTTGGTCCTACTTTTTTTTTTTTTAATTTTATCTTCTTTGACCTACTTGCTTTACATATTGGACCAATTCTGAGAGTTCATCAGTACATCACAGGTTTCAGTTATCTTTACAGAGCTAGTGTGAGTAGCTCTGTAACTGGTCCTTTTACATTCTTTCTACTCCCACTTTAACCAAGGAGTCCCAGCAATGCAGATAACAAGTAATGTTTCCAAATTAGAAGAAAAACGAAGGACAAAGAATCTTCTACTATGTTGAACGATAAACATCTCTCTCTCTCCTTCTCTTTTTCTCTCCTTTCCCTACCTCCCACCTCTCCCTCTTTCTCACTCTCTCTCTTTCATACACTTTCTCACTCTCTCTCTCCCTCATATATACACACACATTACTCTCCAATTCTCCCATAAATGGCAGAGAGGTTTAAGAGTGCCAGAAAATCCATGGACTTCTCTCAGTTCAAGATACCATGAGGCATCAACAAATGTTTTTTGAATATCTACTGCATGCATGGCCTTGTGGAGACAGCAAACAATAGCAAGAAGAGCAGTTACTAAGATGCCTTTAGGTGGTCCATTGGGAGACAGAATTTTTTGCTGCATCCTTGGTGAGAAAATAGACAGTAGCATTTAGTGTTTATGGATCTGAAAACTGGCACTGTATATTCATTGGGAATTAGGGAATTCTAGGCAGCTAAGAGGGCTGATCTAATACTTTGTAACCAGATATACTTTCAGCTTTGTGTGGCACTGTCAATTAAGAGACCTGCTGGATCCTGCTAACAGTCTTTTTATATAAGCATGGTGAAACCTAGTATACCTATTGACAAATGAGGAAACTAGAGTTCAAAGAAGTTTAGTGACTTACTCAAGGGAATAAACGGGACTAGAACCGTGGGTTCTTATTTCTAGCCTTTTGGGGTTTTTTATATGGCATTCTTGTAACCATATTTGAAATATTTTTGGGTAGGAGAAAGACTTATACATTTAATGGGACTCATTTAGTCAATAAATTTAAGAAAACGCAATTTGTTTCATCTGCCGTTTCTCCATACTAGAGGACCCCTCTTAAATGAATCTTAACTTGGTACCCATCTCCCATTGAAAGTGTCTCCTCCCTTAGCAGCCCTTTCCATTAACCCTTTCCCCATTAGAGCAGCTCTGATAATATTTGTGCTGGACACTCATGCATGCATACTCCTGACAGGTAACAGTGGCCCTCCCTGTCCTCCACTGGTTTGAGAGAGTAAGTGCTGAGAATAAGCCTCTTCTCTCCAGAATAGTACTCACAGTGAAGTTCAGTCCCAGCGTAGTTTGACTGACACTGTTTAGGAGTCTGGGGAAATGAGATATCCACTTTCCAGTGACGTTCCAGTGGACTCAGCATGAACTCCCCTGTTCACCGCCAGTCAATGCATAGCTCCAATGTACTTGCATTTGGTTCCTGGAAGGGCGTTTCGTGAGCTTCCTGCTTCTCCTGTTCTCAGTGAAGCCAGGACACGCACATCACACTTGACTTTCATTTCAGACCCACCCACGCTCTCCAACTTTCCTGTCATATTGTGTTTGCCATGAGAATATTATTCCAGCCCCAAATACTGTCCTATGATATGGTTTTCGACATAGATATTAGACAGGTATGTCAAAAGGGAGATGTCCTAACCACACAGAACCTGGATTTCAACTTATTATTTAGCCACATTTCTTAGATTATTTTCTATAAATGTGAACTGGCTTGTAGCTAACTAGATGATCACACTCAAGGGTTGCCAATCAACAGATCGGCATTAACCTGAAGATAGATCTCTACGGTCCTGACAATGAATTCTGCCCTTGGCCTTGACCTGTTCAACATCCTCATCAGTTTACCATTTGCAGATTAAATTGCCATTTTCAGTGTGTTTCTAAAAGGTCATAGCCAAGGAGTGCCAGCATTTCTTGGAGTTGTATAGTAGGAGTTAAGAGCAGAAATGGCACCAGAAGCACATTTTCTGAACCAGGCAATGGAAATTTCAATGATTATGAACTGAATGAGACTTGTCCCTGTGGAATACATCAGCTCAGATATGAGAAAGTAAATAGACTGCCCAGTGGGCAGATGTGCCTGGATATGCTTCATGTGGACAATACCAAACCCTTTCTTGTGCGTGCCCTGAGCTGACTTCTTCCTCAGTTTTCCATGTTCCAGTCAATGGTGTCATCTTTTATACAGCTCCTGAATCAAATACCTGAGCACTACCCCCATTTCTCTTTCTCTCTCTTTTCCCTATACTCAGTCAATCACCTGTTCTGGTGATGTGACCTTCTCAATGTCTTACTAAAGTATTTTCTACTACAAAGAAGGGGGAAATGACAGAATTGGAGAAAAACTGAAGTTTGAAAGCCTTCACATATTATTCTGATAACTCTCCCACTCCCCTCACCTGAGTTCAGAACTGCAGCATTGCAGAATGTTTTTTCTGCAGAGACCATTTCTTTTTGGGTGAGCCAGGCTTTCCAAACAGGCGAGGGTTCTGAAATAATACAAGTGAAAACAGAGACTCAAGGATCAACTAAAAATCTAACACATATTTCTATTGTCTCTGAGAATTGTAAAAATGTTTGTAAACAGGAAATTATATAAGGGACTTTGAACCCTCAACCCAATTAAAGGTTAGTGTGAGCCCCTGCATCTCAGAGGTGATGGAGTTTGGGAGGTTGTATTAGAGGAAGAAACACCAAATGGAGCTTTCTCTTTCTGGTTATTATTTGCTTGTTGAGTTTCAATGGAGCACTTGGGACTGAGGAGAATGTACAATAATGCAGATGGCCCTTGAGGCCAACAAAGTTCAACTGTATAGATTTTGCAACAACTCAGATATCCAAAGAAGAGGAAAACAAAATGACTTAAACAGGTGATGTGAGAACATCTGATCTCTGGTGCCCATAGACAGTAGAAAGGGATTTGGACCCTACCCCAAACCAAGGTTCCTGAGGCCCTCACTTATGTCACACACCCTGTGGCTTTGGATAGGCAGAGCCATGCTCCATGTCATACCATGGGCAATGTAGGTTGAGGGACAACCTGTAGAACCTTGGCAGAGGCTTTTGATGCTATATTTGCAAATAATTACCCTAGGCTTAGGCCTGAGCTTGGATCTACTGTTCTGACTCCTGAAAGATAAATAAACTTGACACACACCCAGTTTCCCTCCACAAATGCGGTTAGGTACACAGTGAGATGTGGGCCCCCAGTCCACGGAAGAGTCTACTTCCAGAAGGAAGTAAAGATCTTGGTCTCTTGAGGTCAGACAAGTCAAGCAATGACAAGACTCCATTTTACTTCTGGGAAGTGCCCCTTAAGACTTAGAATCATATCTGATTCCTGGATGCCCTGCAGAAAAGAACATAGCTTGTAGTCTTCCAGGATATTTCCAATACTAGAGTTGATCAACTCCCCTTGGGTCTTAAACAAACATCCCCTATTCCCTGCACTCCATGGCTCCATGCAGAAGCTTCAATGGAAGAGCTGATGGAGCAGGTCCCAAACTAGGAAGACCCAGATGGAGTCTCAAAATTCACCCCTCTGACAGTCTTTGACTTCTTCTCGATATAATGCTTCAAAATGCTTGAAATAAAAAATGCATCGAATTAACAAAATAAATCTATTGTTTTTGAAATTTACTTCTATCCACAAACACTTTGAGAACTTCAGAACTCCTGGGAGGGTTCATGCCAATAAGAGTTGCAATGGCTGAGGTCTCTAACCTGTGAGGGGAAAAACCAATGTCTATGGTTGGGAGCATGGCTTAGGACTCATTTACACTCAAGGTGACCAGAGATGACCCTGTTAGGTGTGGGTAAGGGAAGGAAATCCATTCACTTACTTACATTTTCTGTGTTTGAAGGTCACTAAGAGTTGGGATGGGAAGGCCATTACCTCTGTATATGGCTAGTTGAGTCTTTTTATGGGTAGAATCCCTAATCTGTAAGAGTTCAAGCTGACCGCTGGGGGACCAGGTGCCTGACTAGTAGGAGGGTAGAGGGGGAGGGACAATCAGATCCTCCTCTTAATATAGAGTTGCACTGCATCTATGCCACAAATAGCAAAAAGAGGAGTTTTGGTGGCTTTGGGAACATAAGCTTCCAAGACTGATCCTGAGTAACAAGTAACTGTTTATAACAAGTCAGGAGCCAGGAGGTCCAGCCCCAGATCTGACCCTATTATTCTCAATGTGGGTGGATGCTGATGATGGACAAACCCTCACATGGGAGCCAGTAATCAATAGTAGCCTCCATCATGAGTTTTGTACAGAGGACTATATCAAACTGTTGGTATTGTCTATTACTTTGGTAATAGATACTGAAACAAGGTCCTTGTTTTCTATTTCTTGGGACCTGACTTCTTAAAATTGTTTGTAAAGTCATAAATTTCTGTTCAAAGAAATCCTGCTGACCCTCTGTTATTCAGTGTTTTGGTTTGTAAATTTTGTATATTTCCTAATGTGGTTTTAAAGTCACTCAAAGAAAATAAGAATCATAAAAATCCTCCTTTCTCTTAGGAGAGGAAACTTCATTTCCCTAAAATAAAAGTCAGTCCCTTTACTGTGATACCCAGCACACACATATTCCTGAATTGAGGCTCTGCTGTGTATTGGAATGCTCTAAGGGGACAGTCATCTACAAAGCCATAAACAAACTCACTGAACACTGAGGATAAGCTTTTTGTTATTCTCCTTTTTTTCTGTGAGTTTGGCAATGGAATTGCAATGACCACTGTTTCTTTTTTAATGTACTTTATGCTGCTTCCCATCACTGCTCATTTTTATCATCTATTTTCATTGATAGAAGCTCCTAAAGCCACTGCTTCAGCCCTTCCCTCGGTTCTCTTTCCCACAGCGAAGCGTGGTGATTTCTCACACTACCTGGTCAGAGACTTGCAATAAGGAGCTATTACAGCTTCAATTGGAAACTGTGGAAAAATCAGAAGAAGTCATTCTCAGATAGTTAACGGCATTTGGTCTAAGATTAAACTGCATGAAATGGAGCATTTGGGTCATTGGATAGACATGGCAAATAGCAAAATATAATAAACAGACTCTGGTCTTCCCATCCAAGACTTTCCAGACAAAAGAAGTGCTTTGCATGGCTGCTGCAGACACCCAGATAGGCTTTTTATTTCTAAATATCCTGATTAATGTTTCAAGTGCCCAGGGCTTGGGGATGCCGCAAAACATCACTGCACAGTAAACTTCTGTAAACTGGCATCTTTGTTAGGGCAATATAATCTATACATTGCAGATTCATTTACCCTAACCCAACAAATTGTTCTTTGGTGGGAGCTGTTTAGGGCCCCTGAAGCTCTGAGCTATTTTAACTAGCCATTTAAAGCTTCTGTTTTTCTGTACAAAGAAAAGACTGCATTTGACTATAGGATGCTATCTTAACTGTCAGCTAAACTGGGTTGTGTTTTAGATGCAAAGTCACCCAGGTCAAGTCATAGGCGTATTCTTTCCTCATTTTTCTATGTTACTTTGTACCTGTAAAGAAGCAATAAGACATCACTTCCAAATACTCTATGAAATAGTAAAGGGTGCCGTGAATGTTGCTTTCAGGACTCAGCCCTGATCATATCTATATTCTTAATTGGCCCCTCGATGAAGGAGTTTGAGTGCCCAGGGCTCTCTGATGCTCAGCTTCTACACCCCACCTTACTCTCGTGAGGTCAGAGGCTTCTTTTGACACAATGTCCCATCTCCCTCTTCTCAATCACTTATAAAAAATTCCTTTTGCTCCATCAGGAAATTTCTTAGGATGACCTCCTAGACCTGCCACTACCTCCTTCTGCAAACCAGCCAAGGCCATAGAAAACTTCGGAATTGCTGCCCCCTCCCCAAACTAAAATAATAGACATTTAATGTGTGAGTCTTGAGGCCAAGTCCTGGCTTGTTTGACCATGAGCCACTCTCAGGAAAGACCAGCTGCACAGCTGACCCGGAACCAGGGCCAGGCCTGTGAGTCTTGCACAGGTCCAGCTTGGGGAGGACACATTTACCTCATTACTGCAGAGAACCCCAACCCCACCCCATTCTGCAGTGAAGGAGAAGATATGTCTTGTGATTCCCTTTATCCATAGAAGGGACAAGGAAGAAAGAGACAAGGGTAAAATGCTATGAAAATGACCTTCATTAACTGATTTTTCCCTAACAGTCTTTTTTTAACTATTTTTCTAAAACTTCTGAGCGGCAAAACAGCTACTCTCACTTGACTACACTCTAATCTCCTAGTGGCTCTTGAGGTCTGAAGTCACTTATATTTTGATAAATAATAAATGCCATCTTTTTGCCTGAGAGAAGAGTTGCCTGAAAACTCTAAAACACCCTGCAGGCAGGAAAGGCTCTGAGGTGGTCACCATGACCCAAATTATAAAGGGAAAAGAGAAGGAATGAGAAGGGTAGTTTCCCTTTGAAGAGCACCTGTGTCTCCCTGGGGCAGAGAGAAGAGCTCCAGAGGGAATCCAGAATATTTAAGGAGATCGAGAATAATATGTGCAGGAGACTAATGTAGAGAAGCTGCACCTTCTGGAAATTCTGATGGGTACAGTAAGGTTGTGCTGAAGTAAAAGCAACACCACGTTTGGCATCCCCCCGTCTTCCGTTTCTGGACCTGGAACTATCCAGAGTCTTCCATCCAGGCTCCGCTTCCTGGCTATGCCCTCTTTTCAGCCTCTGCTTCCACAGTTGGCCCATGTTAACTGGCAAGAACAGGTTAAGAGTGCCCACGATATTGTGCCCACTGTGTGATCTCTTGGTTATACCAACGCAGGCATTTAAGTGAGTAAAATGTCAGGAGGGAGTCCTTGCTACACCACACACCAGCTGTGACACTGGGCAGTTACTTAACCACAGGAGGAAATCCCTTTTTCCTTATCTGTAAAATAGGATGATAGTAATACCTACCTCATTGGGCTATTGTAAGGATTAAAGGAGATAATAGGAATACTTAGTAGAGTTTCTTGCACATCTTAAGCCCTCAATAAATGGTAGCTACCATCATTATTTTTATTAAATAATTCTGATGTAATATGCGACATCTCTCAAAGGAATTGAAAAAGATTTCAATTCTTGAACCCAAAAGTGCTGGATTTTAATGGTGGAATTCCAAATGCCTTAAAAAGCGTGTGGGGCTGGAGAGTGAGGGTTCTTTTTATGGTTGCCAAATTACACCCTGTGCTGTTCGTGTTTAAGTATACTAATGAATCCAGTGTCTAAGATTGATTTATTGTTTAATCCCATCTTTAAAGATAATTTCTAGTTTTCAATGTGACTTGAGAATGCGGGGGCTCAGGAGCCATAGCCTCGCCCCAGCGTTGAGCAGAATCAGACTATAAACAAATGCACTGAGGCATGTTATGGAAGGCAGGCTCCACATCTCAGGAAGGGGTGCTAATTCATTTTCATGCAAGGAAGTCTTTTTCCCATTATTAATGAATATTTTTAATCCTGGAAATATCGCTCAGACTTAGTCACACATGACTGCACCCATTTTGTTTCAAAATTTAAAGAAATCATTTTGACTGAGGTTAATCCTAGCTGTTTGATTTTCTTTTTTCTGGAACAAAGAAAGTATAGTGCTCCTAACAGAGGCAACTATCAAACTTTGCACGAAATCTCTCAAAAATGGTCACAGATAAATGCCAGTGTCCTAGTTTTAGTCTGCATGTCTATTTTGATCACCTACAATGCTTTCATTCATACATTCATTCATTATTTTATTCATTCGTTTATTCATTCTCAGTACTCATTTGGCCTAGTAAGGGATACTAAAAGAGGTAAACACTACAAATTAGAAAAGGAAAGCCTCACAGAAATACCTAGATATCTAAATAATTCCAAATTTTAATAGGAAGAGGGTCATTATAAAAGTAATATCCAGATGGATTAAAACCATTTTTGATGCAGAAAGGTAGTCCAGAAACTATAAGGAAGAAGAAAAACATATCGGACTATATAACAATTAAATGTTTTTGTGTTCGAAGATATCATAAATGTCAGCAAAATACAAAATACAGATAAGGAAAAATGCAGATGACAAACAAGGTTAATATTTTAAATATGCATCAAGTTCCTATAAGCCTATAAGAAAAAAATCTCTATTCAAAGACCTGCCTTAATGTTGTTTCCATAATATTTGCGTTGACATGATAAGATGGTTCTGTTATTTCTAGCTATTGGCCAGAGTGTTTGAAATGACAAAGTTGCCAAGGGGGATGCAATGGGGGGGAAGAAAACATTATCGGTCTAAGAACGCAAGAGCCTGTGTCTATTGATTTGTTTTCAAAATGGCTGATTTTTCCACTTCATTGAAAATATTTCTTATTTTTCTAATCTCTACCAAATCAGAAATTTCATTCATTGGGACCATTGTGATTTTTAACATAGACATTGTAACATTATCCCACCCAACACCAACTCAGGCTTCACATGACGGAAGGAGGGGCCTGCTTTCATGGTATCAAATAAGCTTCCTCATGGGAAAATTCCCCTCTTCCTAAAAGTACACTTTTACTCTTTCTACCTGGTGAAATATGAATTAGAGATGTGTTAGTCTTACTAGCCTCACTTTTAAATCATTAACGCTTGTATGCTGATGCAGGGCATCCATTAGTCACTCGAATCACATTGGGAATTCACCTGATTATCTGCTTGATAAATACTACGGAGGAAATTAGTGCATTGTTGGTGAAATTGGGAAAGAGACTTCACTTTGGAGCCTATGACACTTTTGGATGCCTCCCAGGTATGCCAGGGTGAAGTGTCATGGAGGCAGCCTTCCTGCAGGCCAATGGAATAATGGAATTTAGCATCAGAGAACTGAAAGGTGGAGAGAGAAAAATGTTGGCATATGAGAGGAGTATTTAAAATGAGATATAGGAGAGGCAAAAGCAAATTGCACAGCTTTGGTCTGGGCTATAAGACTTGCCCTTCCCCAAATCTGACTTTTCTTACCCCCATCACAAAATTCTAAAAGCTCCCTGAGGAATGCTGACTTACGGCCAAGGAGAAACTAACTGTCAATGCCATCTGAGTTTTGGAAAACATAAAAATTCTCCTTGTATTTGTGTAGTCATCATTTTCCAATTTCCTCAGATCCAAGTTATTTATGAGCATTGTAGTGTGGCCGGCACGGGGCTGAGTACAGCCCTAGAAAAATGTGGTTATAGACCTTGATGCCTGCTGGTTAAAAACACACAGGACTCTTATAAATACACAGACACTGCGTCTGGTCACTCACAGGGCTATTATCCAGACGTGTCCCTGCCTTACCTTGAGGATGTTGTTCTCAGATTACAGACTTTAATGCCCTTTCTCTGACCGAGTAAGAAATATAAGAAAAAGGCAGAAGGAAATGAAAAGTAGGAGACCGATCATTAGCCTCACACAACTCACGACATACAAAGAATCATGTTCATGACAAGTAGAGGTGGGGCCAGGAGGGCCGAGGTGGGGAGGAGTCAGCGACAGAGGCAGAATGAATGAAGCAGAATGGGCAGCTCTGGGGATATAGTTGATGAAAATCTGAGTGGATTTGGGGAGAGAGGCACAGTGAGCCAACCCTCATAAATGTGACTACATGTGAAACACTGCCACTTCCCACCCTACTCTCTGAAACGTATTTGAATTGTGACTTTTTTCTTTCCCATTTTACACTCACATTCATCTTGGAGAAAGTCAATTTTAAAATAAATTAACAGAAAACTGATTTTCATCAAGATTGTAGAGACTAAAGTTTTAGAATTTATAGGAAGTGGAAGCACCAGGTCTGGACATCTTTGTGCATGTGGGAGTCACATACACAGAATTCTGGGTTCTAGAACACTGATCCTTACCCAGCACAGCCAGCAGCTACTGAGCATGGTAGAGCCCTGTGTTGGATTATGATTTTCAGGGCAAGAATTGCCTAAATGGTGTTCCTCATATAAAGAGAAATTTGCAGGGAGTAAATAATATTTGAGGAAGGAGAAAGCAACAGAAATTCTTAATTAAGTGCTTACTATGTTCTGGATGTTGTCCTAGACACCGAAGATGAACTGCCCTGAACAATGAGCAGACACAGGACTTGCCCTCATGTGGCATATACTCTAGTAGGAGAGATAGTAGATGAAAGTTGATGGTGAGCACTACAAAGAAATCACAGAAGGTGAACAGATAAGGACTGACGAGGATGGGCAGGGAAGTCTCCCTGGAGGAAGTGACTTTTGAGCAGAGAACTGGGTAAAATGGAGGCACAAACTTCTGGTATTCAAGAGAGCCCTGCAAATAGGACTACTCTTCCTATCCAAGTTCCGATCCAATTAAGAGATGTGAAGCGTATGAGTCGGCATCCTTGTAAGAAGGATATGGCACCCTTAAAAGTGTACTCAAAGCTGGTTTAATAAAAGGACTGTTAACAAAGGTGTAGAACAGATTAAGGACAACCAACAACGTATTGACCATCAAGGACTGGCAAAACCAGGACGTCACACCGCCTTCAGGTCTGCAGGATCTGGGGAGCGAGAGTGCTTGTCAGAACTGGGCAAGAGGAAGAGGACTGCTGCCTCAGAGCTGTGTCTTCAGTACAGGAATGTAACTACTGCCAACATGTAGCCGAGCAGGAAGGGAGCAGGGAGCAAATACACCATCCTCTCCTTTCTCCAACCCTCCGATCTTATTCTGGTGTCTCTTATTCTGGTGCCTCTTATTGCCCTAACCTAACTGGAAAGCAATAGGCAAAGGAGCCCTGGACAGAGAGCAAAAGTGAAAGTTAGAGAGAAGATAAGAAGGACAAGAGGAAAATATCTAGTAAAACAAGGAGCAAAGCACGTCACATTCGAAATACCACCTATGATACTTATAATGCTGATATTAAAGAACTGGTAACTGGAGGAACGTGGATTCTGGTGGAGAGGAGAAAACAGAGTCTTGGATCACTGGGAAGAAGGGAGCTAATACCGAAAGAAAGCATTGAGAAGGAACACAGAAAGAATAGGAAGAGAAACCAAAAGCAAACGCCATTTCGTCTGCTCACAATGTTTTCTAGAGCTGGCTGGTGGAGGCGAGGGAAAGGTGGATAGAGACCACGACACTAAAGCTGTGTTATTCCCAGCTGCCTCTGAAGCCTTGGATTTTATCTCTGATCACCAGTGTGCTGTCATGTTCTGTGATTGTAATAATAGCAGCAGAGATAAGCACTTTTGAAAGAGATCGCTGTGGAGATGAATAGATCAGATGGTTCCATTGCACTTTTCCCAGCTACAACTTTCATGTTAACTGCTTTTTCTAATGCAAAATTTCCTTTATTTAAAACACATTGATATATCAAAACTAAGAGAAAAATTCTTCTTAACTGGACTTGGATTAAAGTAATGAGTACAATTACTCTATCTTTCACTGGTTAGAACATTCAATTTTAAAAAGAAACTTAGTTATCCCCGATGAAATGACTGTCTCTAATTAAAGCATATGGGCACGGTTCAAGTTAGCCCCACAGCAATGACCTCAGACAGAACTCTTAATCCTTTCTCCTGTTGACTTACAGAAAAATGTTGTCGTCTGTGTAGTAACCCAACTGGACCCACCTCGGCAGCACGTGTATTTTAGTGAATAGACTGATCCGTACAACCCAGGCAGGCCCAAGGCTCTCACTTTGCCAGATAGCATATTAACTCAATCCCAGACATTTATTAAATACTTACTGTTCGTCAGGAGAAGAAGTTAAGCTCAAAGAGTTTACCCCTAATTGGTTCAATTCATAGCCACCAGGAACAAGAACTTAGAGACTCTAGGTCTCAGACTTGTGCTCTTCTCAATTCACTGAACGGTCTTCAGATTGCACAATTCACTTCTATTCCTGAATAGATTAATGAAACATAGGCATTTGCCTACAGGAGCCAAGCAGGTGATATAAATGTGTCTCCTAAAGGATAAGCAGTAGGGAATAGTGTGGTCTGTGGCAAACTGGAGTGCAAGCCTCACACTATAGTATGCATAGTCAATTAAAAATACAACACAAATCAAAAAAATACTTTGTTGACTGAAGTGTGTCTGTGGGCTGGGTTCAGCTTGGTATCTGCCATTTTGTACACCCTGGAATACAGGCTTCTTAGGAAAAAGTTCTCTTCCTCTGCAATCATGCATGATCCTAACTGAAAGCTTTCTCCGTTTCCTTTCTCTCTTCTTCTTGTATTCTCTCTCCCCTGTTTATTTAAATGACTTTGTTTCTCACCACTAAAATCCTTTGTTGATATTAACTTTTTAGGATAATTCATTTTCAGAATGTGTACCCACATAACAACAGAAAGAGAGAGTAGTATTTACATGAGATTCCAAAGTTCTTGAAGTCTACAGAAAATTTGAGTATGTAGAAAGGTGAAGCCCAGGGGAAAATGTGCTACTTAGTGTCCCTCCTGAAGTACAAAATTCAGCAAAAATCCAATAGTGCTATTAAATGCCAGATACACAGGTAGATGTGTTAAACGGGATGCAGTAGCAACTTCAGGAAGAAAACGAAGCCAAACCTTTTAGCTATGGTGAGACATAAACCATAATGATTTTACACCTCTGTACGTAGCCTGTCTGCGCCAGAGTGCTACATCTGAGAAATACAGCTAAAGTGGGTTGTGGCCAAATTCAAGTTTTTGAAATAATCAAATCTGCATACAACTCTTCCTCAATTCCTCTGGAAATATTTAACCCTTAATTTATACCAACTCTAAATTGAAGCAGGGAATAAGAAAATGAATGATGTATGAAATTCCATCTTGAACATTTTTAGGCAAAATTTTCTGCACAAATGCCTGAAATATCTCAAACCAACATCCATATTTTCATATTTTGATGAATTCAAAATATTTATTGAGTACTGTACATACCGTCTGCTATGAAGATGAGAATGGTGCTTGTCCCTCAGTTTTGTCTTCAAAGTGTTCATAGTTTAGTTAGGGAAAGAAGACTTGAACACAATAAAATGGTTAAAATTATTGGTTCAATTGTTAAATGAACAGTATGAAAAATAAGTGCTATCGGCATTCCAAGATACCAAGAGTCTTGTGGACTAGATCTTTCTTCATTTATTTGAAGTTTCCATGCTCCAGGAAGTGTGTTAGGCACTGTGGTGCTAGCAATAAAGAGATGCAGTACAAGTCTTCAAGAGTGCAGGAGGGTGTATACTGGGTCTTGAAATATGGGTATCACTTAGTTAAATGAAAAGGGGATGAGGGCATTCCAGGTAAACAGAACCATGGAACAAGGTCACACATATGGAAATGAATGAGTGAGATGGACTTGGAGAATAGCCCGGCTGGAGAATTCATTGTTGAGACAGACAAGAGATGCGTTTATAAGAGGTCAGAGTCATATTGAAGAAATTCTCCTTAGATTTGATGATTTCTCCCACTGAAATCCACCATATACCTTATTCAAGTCTTTTCTGAAGTCCAATTCTTGATCATTTTGCCTTTACCTCAGTGATCTGAAGTGAAATAATGACGATATTATTAATAAAGATTATTGATTATGAGATATATATATATATATATATATAAAAAACACCTTTACCCTCTCGAAGGGTTTTCAATGCATTATCTTATCTTGTTATCTAAATAAACTTTGGGAAGTTGGATAGTCTGTTTGAATTAGAAAAAACAAATAAGTAAAAAAGAGAAAAAGAGAATCATCTTTGTTTACACAGACTTGGGACCAAGTAGAGACAGCCAACTCCAAACCTAATACTCTACTTGAAGAGGAAAACAAAAATTCCATGACAAGGAATGTGTGTCAAAAGAAGCACATACTTTCATAAGTATCAATGATTTTAAAAAATAAGTTTCAAAGTTGAAACCAAAAACGTTTATTTTATATATTTTTCATTCTCCCTACTTTATATGTATTTGCTATACATGGGAAAGTCAGAGTATTATTCCCATCCCAGCACCAGCCCTAATCTGGCCCAGCAGCAGACACAAGTGCATTGTTCATTCTGAAAACCTCCACCCAATCCCACAACCCCACATCATTATTTGGTTACTGGGTCTCCTTGGGTTGCCACAGTATATGTCTGTACGGGGTGGGAAGGTTACCAACCAGAAAAATCTCTTGATCCCTACCCTAGTTATATCTGGTCTAGAGTCTAAAGCAACACTTTGCAAAACAATCCAACTAAGATGGTGAGAGGTAGAGAGGACAGGGAGCTTGCACGTAATAACTATAACTAGCCCTGATCAAACTCTGTTACAGGGTTGAGGTAGGAATTTATTGAGATATGTGTGTATAATCACACTATAAATTTCAATGTAGAAAAAATAATAAGATGAACTGGGAATCCATACTCCTAGCTCTCTCCAAGGAAATGAGACAATTTTGATTTCTAAATAATATAGTGTAATCAAAAGTGATATCACCACTCCTAGAGAGAAAACAAAAGTAGTTTTTAAGACATAAAATTCTCCATATGATGAAGTTCTTTCTTTTCCAACTTTCTTATTTTACTGAAAGGGGCAATATAAAAATCATGCTGATAAGTGACTACATTTTAATCCAATATGATGTATTTTGAGAAAGACTAATGTTTGCATCTTGAATGAATTAGAATCTGCCGTTCTTTTTTTCTGATGCAGAGACAGAAGTGAAATTATAACACCTACCCCACCATCATGCATAAGCATCCCAAGGATATAGACCCTAATTTCACCATCTTCCAAATCTCTCCATTAGCATTTGGCAAAAATTTGAGACCAAGTTTGTAAGAAACAAGGAAGTACCTCGGGATCAGTTTCCTCCCCTCCTGTGAGAAGATGTGGAATTTTCTCAGGACTTTGACTGAGTAGATTTGGAAGAAAAGCCCATGTGCCAAAGAAAAAGAGAGGTAGAAATTGAAAGAGGGAGAGAGAAAGAGACAGACAGAAAGATACAGTCAAAAAAGAATAAACCCACACGGATTTCTGCAGTCATAGATATCTATTTAGCTGGCAGCCTGAGAAAGTCTTGATTTCCTGATTCTACCAGCTATCCTTCCCCAAGCTGCCAACAAGCTGCTTCTGAGACAGAGACGAAGACCCTCCCACAGTGAGGTCACACAGACCTAAAGATAAGTTTTCATGTCTATTTTTATTAACACTAAAGATAAAGTTGTAATTTGAGAGCAGCAATAAGAGATTTGGTTGGAAACTGAGTCATGGGTTTTCAGTGATAATGACTTAGTAGGCCTGCATTAATGTTCCATGTTCAAGAGAACTAAAATCTGGATATTTCCAGAGACTATCAAGCTATCAGGAACAGACTATCACCAACTGTTTTTACGAAAGAACAAAATGGAAAACAGAATTCTGAATTATATACTTTCATAAAAGATATGAGTCTAATGGAATTAATAAATGAATTTACACATAGATTCATTATCTTCTCAAAGGAAATATACATGATTGATGTACTGAAATTCAGAAGACTCTTGTTAAATATGTCAGAAAACAGAAATTCATGTACGCTGAAGCACGATGAGATTAGACCTACCAAAGTTGGTAGGAATAGTGGCAAACGCTGAGTGTGCTGGGCACTGGTCTAAGGTCTTTCTATGAACTAACTTATCTTTCACAAGCAGCCTATTTGGGAACTCAGTTATTATCCTCATTTCACACATGAGTAAATGAGGTACAAAGAGATTAGCTCACTTGCAGAATGAGACACATCTAATAAGTGAATGAGCCTTGATTTAATGTAGATAGTCTGGCTACCTAAGCATTCTACATGTACAATGATCTTTCTACTAACTGCAAAACTGAGCCTCCACCTGACAAAATGAAACCTGAAATCCCACTTCTTATCATATTTTCCAGGTGGTTCTTGCAGAGCCAACGTCGGGATGTCTGTACCAATGTCCACTGAACCTGCGCCATTGACCATCACTGTCCTGAACAACGGGAAGCCTGGTCCTTGCGTTCGTCTTTTTTACCCATCACCCAGCACAGGCAGGCCTTCAGTAAATATTTGTAGTTTATGGAGTTGATGAATCAGTAATGGCACTGATTGGTTCAGATGTTTAGGTAGCAGAAGTTTACCTGAAGCTATTCTCTGAAGGAGTGACAGGAAAGGGGTTTGAAAACTCCTTCACCACCCATATAATTTCCTGTGGAATACCATAAAGAAAGATAACTTTCCGTGTTTTTTCTTTTTCTTCTTTCTAATTTTATTCTAAACGTTCTGGAATGATCTCATTGTCACCATATCACTCAGCACAAGAAAGCCTAAGAGCTCTCATGATTGTTTTGTTTTGTTTTGTTTTTCTTTAGACTGTACTATGCTTATTGACTTGTAGACTAGCTAGATTTCCATAGGTAATCTTTTGCAAGAGTTACATTTGCATGTCATCCACATAGGGATCCATTTAGAATCATCATGAATCAATTTGCTAGAGCTTACATTTTTGAGACTTTGGAATTATATCCTAAGGAAAACAGAAAACACATTCTCTCCTGCTGTATGAAATATGCAGGAGACTACTTTGGGTTACAATGCTCTTTTGCATTAGCACAGATGCTGAAAAGCAAATTCTCAGCTGGTCCGTCTCACTCAGAAGGTGTGCTACACTAATAACCGTGTATGGGGGAGCATTGCCGACTCACAATATAACAAGTTAAACTGCGTGTTGTATTAGCATTATTCTTAATGCTAATGTAATGTCTATCCACGAAGGCAGCATTGTTAGATTGTTAGTACTGTAGATTGTAATGACAAAAGGAATTAGATGGGTTTTCTATGTTAAATCAATCATTAAGCAGTGCTATAATTATTTGCTGTTGGGAACGCTCTTTTTTCTATTGTAAAATTGACACAGTCTATGAACGTAATTGCTGTGTTTTCATCCTAGGGCCCTTTAAGATTAGAGTCTGAGAGGAAGATGTGGCACTTCTAATCCTTCTGACATTTCAGAGGGACTCTCCTGGCAGGAATAATATCACATCACCGCGTAATTAATCAGTGCATTTTCCCGTGGTCTGCGAAGCCCGTGTTTCCCTCTGCATTTGAGAGACAGAGAGGTGGCATGTACGAACCTTCTGCAGCTTTAATTACAACGTGATGTTGGGTCCAATTATGTTCTTGGGCAGTTTGACCTTTTAGGGTTGCATATTCAGACCATTTCACTGATTCTGGGGTGGAAAATTTTAGGCATCAATGTATGTGAGTTTGAGATCATTGGATAACTGTTTTCCTCACTTTCCTCTGAATAAAAAATGTGTTATAGAGTGTAAGCTGGTAATGATGACATTAAATTAAAGAAGAAAAACCTTTATTAGCTGAAATGGCATCCCTTCATCTTACGGACGATAAGGCCAGCACAGCAGGAACCTTTGTTAAGGCATAATCTCTCTGTCTCTCTCTCTCTCTCTCTCATGTCTATCTTTCTCTGTCTCTCTCTCTCTCTCTCTCTGAAATAAAAGTAAAGAAACTATGTAGCTATGTTTGGAAGTGAAAGAAAATAATTTATGGTTGCTCTGTGGACAGTTTACCTAACTGACTCTTTCAGCATGTGACAGGATTAATTAAGCACCTGAGACAGGTGCACAGAACTATTTGTGATTTCAGCTCTGCGTGGAATTATCATTAATATTAACATCATTAAAAACGGGAGGGGGCTTTTACTTGCAGGGCAATAGAGTAGGTGCTGTGGAAAATACGTGAGAGGAAGGAACAATTTCTGCTCTATTCCTCTCCCCTGCCAACTCCCCAAGAAAAGTTCATAGGGACACATAGCTAGAGTAGAGGTGAAAGTGTGATAGGGTCAGAGTAGTTGTACAAATATGAATTCAGAGTACGACCAAACAGCATTGTGTGCGGTACTCAGAGATGGTTTCATGGGAGGAGTGAGATCTTTATCTGAACCTTATTCTGTAGAAAATAGGGAACTAATGGAAATTTTTAAGCAGAGGCATATTATGTTAGAAGTAGTTATTTAGTGAGTTATCTTGGAGTTGTTGAGTTTGAGTACCAGGGTGTAGAAGGGAGAACAAAAAGAAACTCTGGAAGGCTGCCTTCTTAGTAGTATGGGGTTAAGGGTTCCTTTGGCCCATGGGACTTGCTGATTCTAAAATAGTAAAACTTAGCACTGATTGAGAACAGAGGATGAGCACTCTAGGCAGATGCAGGAAGCACTCTGAGTACCTGTCATTAGAGAACTATTCAAAACAGTACACTACACATGGTTTACATGTGTGAACTATGCATGATTGGTATGTGTAAATATTGTGTTAGATACTATGAGAACTTTTTTTTTTTTTAAAGATTTTTTTTATTCTTTTACTTTTTCTCCCCAAAGCCCCCTGGTACATAGTTGTATATTCTTTGTTGTGAGTCCTTCTAGTTGTGGCATGTGGGACGCTGCCTCAGCGTGGTTTGATGAGCAGTGCCATGTCCGCGCCCAGGATTCGAACCAATGAAACACTGGGCCGTCTGCAGCGGAGTGCGCGAACTTAACCACTCGGCCACGGGGCCAGCCCCTATGAGAACTTTTATGTATTTTATTTAATTTTATTATCACGACTCTGTGGAGTGGTTGATATTAGCTCCATTTTATAGATATGGATAAGGAGATCCAGTGGCTCAAGTTAAAGAAACCAAAGAAAACCAAACCAAACTAACATGGCAGAGATGGCACTCAAACTCAGGCATTGTGATTCCATGAATCATATTCTTCCCATTCACAATGTCCAACTTCCAAGTCAGGAAAGGTAAATTTACCAAGCCTGTATATGCAAATGTGAAACTTTTTGTTGTTAGTTATTTTTCAAATCTGTGCGAATGAGATAGATTGGAAAGCAAAAAGACGGGCTTAATTGCAGTTTGCAGGGTGAAAACGCACTGCAACTGCAAAGGATTCTTGTCTGCGACAGGTGCTGCTTAACGATTCATCATCTATTAAGGCAAGGTCGTGGAAAAATACAATAAGGCTGTGATTTTCAAGAATCATAATTCAATTTTTCAAGGAAACAGAATGGATAGCATGGAGGCTATGAGAAATTCAGAAAATATTTATGACTCTTTATTTGGTTGACTTTTATTTATTTGGTTGTTTTTCATTTTGCTGTCCCCTCCCTTAACCTTCTCACGGTGAGGGATTTCCAGTGTATATATATTCATGTGCACACCAGAGGCGGCCTGACTTGCCTTCTGGAGAGCAGGTCTTTGATGTCCTTGCATTATGTCTGTCTATCCTTAACTCTCTTCTCTTTTAGGTCCTTACTTACCTCGGCTTCACTGTTCACCTCATACCTAAGCCTGCCAATCATCCCATCTGCCGTCTCAGCTCCACCCAGGTCAAGAATCAGGAGCCTCAGGGCCACTCACTGAGTGGTCTTCAAGACAGAAACGTCATCACTGTAACGTCAACCTGGGAATTAGTAGACAAGGATCTAATCCCTGAACTCCCATATTATTCTTCAGGTCCAGTTAAACCTTACCCTGCAGTGTCCTGGATCTCAGAATAGAAATCCTGACACTAAGCACCCAAGTTTGATGCGCTCTGGGGTCTTCATGTTAGGACTGAACTTCTGCTTCAACTCATGTCTGGGGATCTTATTTCAGTAAAAGATTGTACTCTTCATTATTTCCAAATCCTTTTCCTGGGGACTGAAAAATTTCTCAGAAACCCCACACTGACACAATAGATAGGATACTGCAGGGGCCGGCCCGGTGGCGCAGCGGTTTAGTTCGCATGTTCCGCTTCTCAGCGGCCTGGGGTTCGCTGGTTCTGATCCCGGGTGCGGACATGGAACTGCTTGGCATGCCATGCTGTGGTAGGCGTCCCACATATAAAGTAGAGGAAGATGGGCACGATGTTAGCTCAGGGCCAGGCTTCCTCAGAAAAAAGAGGAGGACTGGCAGTAGTTAGCTCAGGGCTAATCTTCCTCAAAAAAAAAAGGATACTGCATACCCATGTGAATTCCCATGAAATGCCTGCAACAGGCTCAGGTATTGACCCTCAGATTCCTTCTGGTTTTACCGAGGGGGCCACCAAGTGAAAAAAGTAAGATGTGTGTATGTATGTATATATATACATATACTTTTATATTATCTATCTATCTATCTATATATGTGATTTCAAATTTCATACAATAAAACCCCAGGCCACAATTTTATCAAAACAATTACAAAAAAATACCCATTGACTAGAATGGAATCATTGCCTCTGGTGGGGTCAAGAATGGGTAATGATGGCAAAAACAGTCGATCAATCAAGAGACAGCTCTTGCAGCGCAGTGATCATAATATGCCCTTATCTGACTAGTATGGCCGAGCGGAGCCTCTGACATCTGAAACAGCATAAGAGAAAAAAAAAATGGATGGTGGTGGTTTATTACTGTATTTTCTTCTAAATTTCAATTTACCTTTCAATTCTAATTCACCATTTAAAGCAGGTAAATTCATTCTGCAAATATAATCAAGGGATGTTCATATTGCATTAATAGATTGCTTTAGTTTTGTACTTCTCACAACTTAATTATTTAGAGCCCAATTCCCTTATTCAACATTAGCATATTAAGGCAAAATCTAATTTGCAGTAAGCAGCTTGAGGCCACAGAACCACAAAAAAAAGTAAATGGAGGCAAGTGAATATGTTGAATTTTTTATTTCATCAATGCATCCAGTAGCTGATGGATATAGTCTTCACTTGCATCTTTGAGTATTTTAGTTCAGTAAAATAATGTGGATATTTGGGCAGGTTTGCTTACATTTTAGGAATCTTTATTAGTTTCCCTTCTGAATAGGGGACGGTCTGTCATTGGACTAAAAGTAAATAAGAAAGGAAGAGAAAAATGAGAAAGCAAATCAGACAAGTGCAATAGTGAGGAAAATGTTGTCCTGTAGAAGATGATTGGTAAATATTTAATCAATTACACTTCTGGCCATTTCTTATCTATCAGCATTGAACGTGTCTGACCCATTCGTCACACCCTCCCTGCCCAAGCTGCTGTATGGTCTACCTCAGAATGTATTCCAAGACCAGATGAGAACTGTTGAATTAAGTAAAAGGTAAATTAATACAAATTAGAAAATATTCCTATAGAACACCTATTGTGGGTTCAGTCATTTGCCAGGCACTATAGTTGATAATAATTGGAAGAGAAATGTCAACTGGTCCCTCCCCTCAGGGTTCTTGGGGTTTAGATAAGCACTACCTTTCACACATTAAGCAGTCGTACAACAATGTGTCAGTATGAAGTTGAGAACTGAATTGTGTCTCTACACAAAATTCTGGAATTGCCAGAGGACTTAGAGATAAAAGAGGTCAGGAAGGTAACATTAAGGGAAAGTTTGCTCTCCACTGCTAAGTAAGTAGAGAGTATGGGTAACGCCATGGCTAGGAAGAATGGAATAACCCTTGTAGTTAGATTTAAAGGGAGGAGTATGGACGAGAAATCAGCTTGAAACTGTCTCAAACACTTTATGAAGCCAGATGAGTTTAGCCATTAAAAAGATAACGCCCGTCTATAATGATTGTCTCCTCTTAAAATGAGATCTGAATTCTGGTTTGAAGCTCCAGTGATGTGTAATTCAGTGGAAGCTGCCTTCAGCAATTTGCAAAGAACTGTCTGAGGATACAGCGTTGTTATTCCTTAATGATAACATTTGTCTTTAAGGAGAAGAAATGAGTCATGGTCAAATTTCACAAGTTCATGCATTAGATTGATTGAATCATCCACTACGTCCAGTTTCTAGCTTCCTCTAACTCAGTTTAATTGACAAAGAAATCCAGATTTTGAGTGACCCTAAAACAGATCATTAAAGAGGAGGCTGGGAGAGACTTGAAAGAAGCTTTTATATTCCTATTACAGGAAACTTTACAATCAGCGAGTACACGTCTAGATAAGCCTATTACACGTTTAAAAAAGTGGCCATAGTACCTCTAGCAAATACTTCACTGAATTGGCAAAACACATCTCTATCTGGCTTTGAAAGCATATACTCTTTCATAGGCTTCACTGTGGAACACCGGAAACAGTAATAGCTTTGGAGACAGACAGCCACTGCTTTAAATCTCTACTCTCTTCTTCATCATTTGTTATCTGTGTAACCTTGGACATATCTATCCAATTCTCTGAGTTTCAGTATACTTATCTGTTACAGGGTTGCCATGTTTATTAAATGCAGTAGTATCCTTCACTGTTCACAAGACCTCAAATAGAGTAACCACTCAACAAACATTAGTTACTATTACTATTGTTATTATGGTTATTATAATTGTTACTTTTATCAGACTCTGTTGGCATTACAGTTTTCTTCTTTGAAGGCAAAACCCGATGTTTCTGGAGAGTCCAACCCTCCCCAGTGTGACTCATAAATCCTGACAATTTAAGCAATTTGTAGTAGTCCCAGTGACTTTGCCAGAGACTAATTTAGCATTTCCTCTGGGCAATTATGAAGTGAGAGAGGTCTACTGGGGTGCTTCTTTGAAAGGCTCTTTTACTCCTACAAGGGAACACAAGGAAGAAACAATCCTTCTTCTCTTGCATGCTGTATTCCTGTTTATGACACCAGACAGAAATAGCCATGTGTTGCAATGAAACACTGGACAAACACAAAGGCAGCATACAGAGAAAGAAACATATGAAAAAACAGAAATATGTCAAAGAAACAAGTCAAAGACAGAAGCAACCCAATTCACATGTCAACATAGAGCCACAGAATTAATCTAGTAATAGAACTAAGTACTTACTGTTGTTGAGAAACTTAATTTTCTTTATTTTAAATGCTTATTTAAAGCTTATTTTCTGTTTCCTGAACCCTTAAGCATCCTAAATCTTACTTTATTGAATATTTTTTTTTCTCCTGGCCCCATTCCTTCCACTAGTATGGACACACACACTAGAAATACATAAACATACATACATAAACATACATATATATGAAAGAACAAGGTAGACATACAGGAAGGCCAGTCCCATGTCTGACCTTATTGAATGGTCATCCTATTGAATACAAATTCAATTTTATTTTATTTGGCTCTCATTGACTAAGAGCCATTGATTAAGGTGGTCTTTTATCTCAACTGACTTATGATCAAGCACAGAGGATAAGCACATAAACAACTATCATCCAATACTGGGTGTAGTAGGCATCTTAGGTTGAGAAGGTAGAGAGTGTAAGTTGGTCCATGATCTTTGACAGTGGGAGCATCCATTTGTATTACAAATAATGTGCATTGATGCTCCATTTATTTGGTATTATAAATAGTATCTTTAGTCTAATAGAAATGCTGCCCCTCCTTAGAGACAGTCACCAACATTTAATTCTTATTTCCTCTTGGATGTTCATTTTTTCCCTCATGCCCATTTAATATTTATCAAGTCCAGAACAGAAATACTGGCTCTTACTGCCAAACATTCTTCCTTCATCTATTGTTTATGGGATATACTGAGTTTTGAGATTCAAAAACCTCTTCTTTCTACTTTGAGTTTTGAAAAATATTTTTTTAAAATTAAAAAGGTGAGATTTGACTTTTTGTCCTTTGTTGTTCTACTGTGACCTCCTATCCCTAAGACAGAAAACTCTGACTCTCCTGGATACTGCACAAAATGGAAGAGGGGTGGAGAAGGATTATGAGGACAAAAGTAATTTCATGGAATAAGAAACACATAAGATGATACAAAAATACCATCTCTTTACACATGAAAAAGCAATGCAAAATACGAACTAGTGACAGAGGCAAGCTTCCTGGGGGAATTGTGTTGAAGAAAGACTGGTAGAGACTGGTAGAGAAGAAGACAGAGGATATTCTTGGAAGAATGGGCAAAGGCACAGAGACGGGTGAATTTACTGTAACAATCTGAGAAGAGTCAGTGATGAACAAGCTCATTTGGGGCAACTTTTTCCAAGTTAACTGCTGAGTGAAATATAAACTTGCTGTGTCTTCTTTTCATTGAACGATTCATTCAGGTAAAAATATTGGGAAGTCAACATGGCAGGGACTGAGCTAGATTCTACTGTACAAACAAGAATCAGGTGAAACTATCCCAAAGACCCAGAATGTCCTAACTGAATCAAGTTGAGAGGTTGGGAATGAATGATAGGATTGGAATGGCATAGAGAGCATCTAAGAAGGTGGGTGTCTGGCTGAGAGACTTTGAATTGAACCAATAATTGATCTGTCGACTAATGTAAGTACATACATGAGTCATATTTCTCAGGTCCATCTTGTCCATTGTCTTAGCCAACTTTTCAGGGTTTTTGAATGGAGTTGTTTTTTCCTCAGCTTTTTTCACTTCAAGATAGAGATTCCCTGAGAACACGTTCCAGTTCTCTCTCCCAGGCTGCCACAGCTCTTTAAGCAGACGTTTGAAGAACTGTCAGAATCAAGGGACGGAGAGCGGAAAGGGCAGACAAGGGAGGCAGAAGGCAGTGCAAAAAAATGGGAAGTGCTGCAGGAGCTGGCCATTGTGCCAATTTCATGCTTTCACACCTTTGAATGAGTGTTCAAAGTGTTTCATTTTGGGAGCCTCAGACAGTGGAGCACTGATTGCAATGGCTTCAGGCATTTCAGGGCACAGCTGGCCACTCGGCCACCCCTGTGTCCATGGCAGTTTTCTAAAAATAAGGGAAATAAAATATAGGTTATTTTCAGCTCTGATGGGTGAACCTCACTGTGAACAACTGCAGGATCAGTGTTGGTTTTTTTTTTTTTTCCTTTTCTTATTTCAAACACAGCCCAAGCCACATCATCTTTGAGGAATGTGATCCTTCTTTCACCTAGTAGGGAAGAAACAGCAAAAAAGAGAGATACCGTTTAAGATAAATAATAAATTCTGATCCTGGGTTACCCCAGTCGTCTAGCCAGTACCAAATCCTGTCTTTAAGAAAGAAGGAAAAAACAGCTGGAAGGTGCAGACAAACATTTTAAAAATTGCTAAAACATGAAAATAAACAAAAAAATGTTTTTAAAGAAGTGGTTTTATATGAAATTATTATTTATTAAATGTAATTCAATTTTTATTCAACCTATTGAAATGTTTGGGCACATTGCCTTTTGGAATAATGAAAGTGGTAGTGTCCCCAAGCAGTTTCTTTTTCCAGTCTCCATTTGAGAGCCAGGTGTCAGAAGACCTGAGTGCTACACCTACTTCTGCTGCTTATTTGTTTGTGAACACTTGGCAAGTCACTTAATTTCTATAGGACCACAATTTCTTCATCAGTACAGTGTGAATTAAAATATCTTTTATTTAATAAGACAAAGTCATAGAATTAGTTAAAAGTTGAAGAATTTTAGAGGTCACTCAATTAATTTTATTTTACAGATGAGAAAGTTACCGGGTCAGACAATTGGTTGGTGGAATATTTTTAATGACCATCCAGCTGTCCTAATTAGTGCCATGTATTTTATACATTGTTATTATCATTTTTGCTTCATGCAAATCTTTCATTCTTATAAGTCTAGTCCATTCATCCCCACCCCAACCATCAATATCACAGCCTTACTAATACATTTCCCCACAGTTGGCCACATTTTTGGAAATCCCTCATATATCTCAATAATGTCTACCTAGCTTCATGACCAAACTAAGGATATGCTCGTCTCTGCAGCCTTCCCTGATTGCCCTTGCAAACACAGGATCTTCTCCTTCATGAACTGCACAGCACCTACCAGCTCTGTAACTTAAGTTATCCATCTACAAATCAATGAATAACACATGCAGCAGCCTCGGCATGGCGGAGGACCCTGACTCGCAGCTACTTCTTTGTGTTCTTAGCAGCTAGAACTGTGTCTTGAGCCATAATTTCTGTATGTGCAAAAGGGGAATAATAATAGTAGCTAAATCATGAAACTTTCGTCAAGATTAAATTTTACATATACATATCCTCTTAGAGCAGTGCCTGATACATCGTAAGCTCCATATTAATCTTGTTAATTATTATATTATTTGTCATTGTTGATGAGATAACGATGATGCTTTGGAAAGTTGAAAAATTGTCTTCCGGAGGAGTGCTGACCTAATAGGGACATGTTGGAAAGTAAAGAAATAATTAAGCCAAGTGCTTATTTATCCTTCTTTAAAGAGAATTCTGTTTCCTAATTCCCTGAATGTTTGAGATTGCCTGAATTTCTGAGAGCCAAATTGAAAATACAATAGGATACATATTTCTAGAGCAATTAAGCTTTCACTGATTTGCCTTAGGGTTCTGATTTTATGCTTTGATTCATAGGTAATGAGAGTTGAAGATCAGTGACGTGTCTGGATCTTTTTTAAAGTACTTGATCCCCATAAATTTTAAAGACTTCTACATGTATAGAGATAGGGGGAACACAGGCTTCTTTTTTCATCTGAGGAGACATTGGTACCAGAAATATCTTTCCTTACAACTAGATTTTCTGGAAACTTTAAACACTAGATTAGCAGCCACAAGACAAGTATCTTGCTATGACGGGGTATATACTAAATGAGAGGCAACATAAAAAGTACTCTCAAGTGGGACTCAGAATATCAACGTTTTGTTACAGCTCTACTTCTGAGTGACAGACAAACTATTTCTCCTTCTGAACTTAAGTTTCCTCATCTGCAATCTTCTGGAGTCCAACGTGACAATTTCTTTTAAGTTTAAAATTCTGAAAATACGGCATCTTTGGATGGAATTTAATAGACCAGTTTCAGACCCCATTAACACCAGTGCTGTGCTGCTTAATACCATAGGTTCTTCCGGTAATGAGCCACTGTCTTTACAGCATCAACCCTATGCTTAGAGTTATAAGTTTTGGGATATCAGATTTTACAGAAAACAAGAAGAGATGCATCATCTTACTGCCTTTGTTTTATATCTCTGGAGGATGACAATGTAATCTTTCATGCCTAGCACCAGTTAAACAATTAATTCATCAAGACAATGTGACTGAGTATGTGCAGGGAGCCTAAAAATTGTTTACTGTGCATAAGAGTGACAAGAGAAGGAAATCTTTTCCCATAGAATGTCTTGTTTGATGGGCAAGACTTCAAATATAGAAAAGTATACGCAGTCCTTAACTCCCTTCTCTTTCTTTATACTGCAAGTAGATCTTATAGCCATAAGTTAGTTTAGGGTATTGGTGTAGAATAGTCTAATGTTTTTATATCATATTATAGTGGGATCATTTAATGAACTGGTCTATTAATACACGGTGAACATATTTTGGCATTCTTTGGAAACAGCCATTGATTTCTTTATAGATATTTACTTATTATCTATTTCACTTCATCTATAACTCTCTTAAGAAAAATAATTTATCACTTTATATTTATGAGTTTATCTATACTCCCTTCCCAATATTCTATATGAACTTTAACGATATGAACTATTTCCTTTTTATATGGATGTTTTCTAAGATCTACCACAATATCTGATATATAAAGTGACCATATGTTCCAATTAGCTTAAGGCAGTATTGGTTTATACCTATGGTCCTATCATAATTATAACTAGCATCCCCTCTCACACATAAAAGAGTTCTTATTAGATGATAAATTATTTGGTCAACCTACTTATACATATATGTTCCCCATAAATATTTGAAAATGATGAATCCCCAGAAGGAGACCACCTCCCTTGACTGTGTTCCGTGTCAATATTCATTTTCTATCTTACAATGTTATCATGGACCTCCTGAGAGCAGAAGTTATATGATGAGAGCAACTGGGAGAATTACTTCAGGAATTACAAAAACGTAAAGTTTGTCATGAATTTGGAAGCCTTTTAATCTTGTGTTCAAAGCAGGGATTCTTCTACAGGATCCTCAAAGGTGCCTTATATCCTTAGTTTCTTTACAAGTTTATCACACTTATTTGTGTCTTCCAGGCTTTGTCCTAAGTGCTGAAATGCAGCAGAGACTAGCACAGATATGTTGCTTACATTCATGAAGCTGGAACTTAGTGGAGAAGGCAGACAGTATACAAAAACATCAAACACATAAACATATAATAGAATTATGATTCTTGTTAGGAAAGTATTAAGATGCTGTAAAATCAAATATCAAGGTCCTAATGTAAATGGAAATATCAAGGGGTCAGTGCTGGCCTCTCAGGGGAGGTAGCATTGATGTTTGGATTTCAATGATCAATAGGACAAGGTTTGCAAAGAGTGTGGAGGAAGAGGGTTCCTGGATGAAGAAATAGCCTAGAGTGAAGTTCTGAATAGGAGAAAAGCATTGAGATTTTAAGAAACTGAAGGATGGCTAACAAAACTTAGTGGAAGCTAGTGATGGAGATGAGGGTGGGTGCCAAGTGATATTAGAGTGTAAGGACAAAACCAAACCATGTCTATCTAGGGACATATGGTCACTTTATATGTCATATATCGTGGTAGAGCTTAGAGAACATATATATATATAAAGGAAATAGTTTGTATCCTTAAAGTTCATATAGAATATTGGAAAGGTAGTATATATAAGCTGTTTCTTGTAGCAGCCCATTCTCAAATTTTGCCTCAATCCTGGTCACGTTAATGGACCCAGGAACTATTCCAGGGGAACAATATCCATATTTACAGTTCACTGCCTTTCTCCATCATTAGTGTTTTCTTAGCATTAAATATTTACTCACTTGAGGGGGGACAGGGGCAGGGACTTGGGGGTAGAAAAGGAGAATGAAGAGAAAGGCCAGATTCATTATTTCAGAGAAAACCACTCCAATCCCTGGGCCTATCTACTCATCCCTTGCTTTTCTTCCTGTTTTTTTTTTAATTAAAAAGGGCATTTACATGCTAATTGGATCTTTATTCCTTGAGAGTCCCTCTGCTCTTGTAAAGTCTTCCTCTTCTGAAGCATTTAATCCCCAGCTTGAAACATCATTGTTGATTGCAGTGGAAAGACTGTGATGTCACAAATGGGGGATTATGACTTCACAGGGGAAATAAGAGAGAAAGACAGACAGTTTCAAGAGACCAAGATCTTTTATTTATGAGAATGTCTCTGTTAATCAAAAGGGGAGAGAAATACCAAACACATAGAAAATGACAGCAGAATTGTAGCTAAATAAAATGTTCTTCAAAATTATCCTGGCAATGTCACTTTCTCTTTAGAGGATTCCTGAGAAATGCTATTGCAGAGGATAGGTTTAAGATTCCAAATCTCCCTCTACTCAGCGCTTAGAAATACTTAGCCCTGGGGTAATCGAAAGTATAATCAGGCCACGAAAGAACTTCTGCCACATTTTGCCTACAATGTAGAGTGCAATGTTGCCATGGCCCCTTCCTGATGTTCTTCAGTTGGGTCCCTAGAAGAGCTCTCTTCCATTCCATTTTGCCAGTGAAATCGTTTGGTTCTGAGGTATATTTTTTTTTGAAAGATTTTAATTCCAAACAATTTTTTTAGTAGATAGAATGCATTCAAGTAATATTTTTCTCTTTGAGTTAGTTTGGGTAGCTGTGACTTTCAATGAAGTAGTCCATTTCATCTAAGCCATTGAATTTATGAACATGGAATTGTTCATAGTATTCTCTTACTGTCTTTCAATGTCTAAAGGATCAGAAGTGATGTTTCTGCTTTCATCTTTGATATCGGTATTATGTGTCTATGTTTTCTTGGTCATACTGGCTAAAGACTAATCAATTTTATTCTTTTAAAATGAATCACTTTAGTCTTTATTGGTTATCTCTACTGTTTTACTGTTTGTAATTTGGGTTATTTCTACCCTTATCATGGTATTTCATTCTTTCTGCTTGCTTTAGCTTTAATTTGCTCTTCTTTCTTTAATTTCTTAATATGGTGGCTTAGATTACTAATTTTAGACCATTCTCTTTTCTAACGTCTGTACATAAGGCCATAGGTTTCCCGCTAAGTGAATTTTGAAGATTTTTATTTTAGTGTTTATTTAATTCAAAAAATTTAAAACATTTTTTTCTTTGATATTTCCTCTTTGTGCTATTTAGTACTATGTCATTTAATTTACAAGTATTTGGAAATTTTATGGATACATTTCTGTTATTGATGTCTAATTTAATTATATTGTGTTCTGAGAAAACACTTTGCATTATTCCTATTTTGAAAATTTTGGTCTGTCTTGGTGGATGTTCCATGGTCATGGGAGAAGAACGTGTATTCTGTTGTTGTCTGAGCATTCTATAAGTTTCGGTAAGGTAAGTCAGTTGATGGTGTTTTTGGGTAATATACATCCTTTCTGATTTCTTTGCCTATTTTTCATATCAATTAAGGAGAAAGAAATGTTGAAGTTTTCATCTGTAATTGTGGGTTTGTCTATTTCTCCTTTCAGATCTAATGCTTTCTGCCTCATGCACTTTGGAACTCTGCTGTTTGGTTCATAGACATTTAGGATTGTTATGCTCCTTGAAGAAAACATCCCTTTATGAGTACATAAATCCTTCTCTCTCTCTGATTATCTTCCTTGTCCTGAAGTCTAATTTGTCAGAATAAATGCTTATCCTATTTTTTTTGTTTTTGAATAAGAAAAATAGTTTTTATTTTCCCTTCACTTATTCCTTCTTTGCTGCCCTTTCTCATTTTATGTAGATCTGACTTTCTGACCTATGTTATTTTCCTTCTCTCTAAAGAACTTCTTTTAGCATTTCTTGCAATGCAGGTCTACTAGTAACAAATTTCTTAGTTATTGTTTGTGTGAAAATCTATTTCTCCTTCACTTTTGAAGGATAATTTTACATGGGAGAGAATTCTAGTTCAATGGGATTTTTATCTGAACATATTCTATAACTCACACCTCTTTCTTCTTGCTTTCACGGCTTCTGGGAATTTGGATGTAATGCTTATCTTGGTTCTATAGATAAGGTGTTTACTCCCCCTCGCTTCTTTCAAGATTTTTTTATCATTGATGTTCTTTATCTTTGTAATTTGAAAATGATATGCCTAGGTATAGTTTTCTCTGGCGTTTTCCTTGCTTGGTGTTCCCTGAGCTTCTTAGATCTGTGTTTTGGTGTCTCACTTTAATTTGGGGAAATTTTCAGTCATTATTGTTTCAAATATTTGTTCTGTTCCTTTCTCTCTTTTTTCTCCTTCTGGTATTCCCATTATGTGTGTTTTAAACCTTTTGTAATTGTCCCACAGTCTTTGGATATTCTGTTCCACTTTTTTTCACTCTTTGTTCTCTTTGCTGTTCAGTTTTTGAAGATTTTATTGGTGTATCATCTTGCTCAGAGAGTCTATCCTCAGCCATGTCCAGTCTATTAATTAGTCCATCAAAGTCATTCTTTATTTCTGTTACAGTGTTTTTTCTCTAGCAGGTCTTTCTTGTTCTTCCTTAGGACTTCCATGTCTCTGCTTACATTGCTCATGTGTTCTCTCATGCTGTCTACTTTATCCATTAGAGTCTAGAGCATATTAATTCTAGTTGTTCTATATTCCCAATCTGATAATTCCAACATCTCTGCCATGTCTGGTTTTGATTCTTGCTCTGTCTCTTCAATTGCGTTTTTTTGCCTTTTAGCATTTCCTAACTTTTTCTTGATAGTCGAACATGATGTATGAGGTAAAAGAGCCGCTGTCTGTAGGCTTTTAGTAATGTATTGATGAAGTGTGGGAGAAAGGGAAGCCTTCTATAGTCCTAATATTAGCTCCCAGTCTTTTAGTGAGCCTATGCCTCTGGACTGGGAACTTCACAAGTGTTTCTCAGTTTTCTACGCTCTTAGGTGGGACAAGATGTCTAGAGTGGGCTGGAGTTGGATATTTCCCTTCCATAGTTATGCTCTGTTAATACCTCAGTAGGTTAGGCTCTTGTTAACTAGTTCCCCTGAGAGGAGGACTTGTTAAGAAGGACAGAGTGCTCTAGCATATTTCAAAATGGTTCCTTTTCCTCTTGCCCTGTTGGAAGCATGAGGGGATTTTTCTCTGACATTTGCTGTAGGAACCTGGCCAAGCTCCTGGAGATAAATCTCACCATATTGCGGGGGCTCCCTATAATTTCATCCGCTGGAGTTTTTGCCTCTCAGACTTGTCCATGTTGAGCTTCCAGCAATTCTTCAACTACAGTTAAGATTTTCCTAATCACCTGGCACTGCTTCCTATAATGGTTTCCACTGTTGAGGCTCTGCTTCAGTAAGCCATGACTCTTGTATTCACTTGTTTGTCTCTCTATCTTGGGATGAGGGCTTGCCCTGTGTCTTTTCTCTCTTAAAGATCCAAGAGAAGTGTTGATTTTTCAGTCTGTAATCTTTTTGCTTGATTGTTAGGATAGAGTAGTGACTTCTAAGCTCCTTACACGTGGAACTGGAAACCACTCTCACCCCACTGTATTTTGATTGATGTCTCCATGGTATATCTTTCTTCATGCTCTTAGATTCTCTATTTCTTTGTATTTAAGGAGGCTTTTTGTAGAAAGTATATGGATTGCTCCAGCTTTGGCTATTGGGAGCTTTTTCAACTGTCCTTTTCATATATCCTCACCAATTTCTTTTCTTTTTTGGAACTTCCTTGTTTTCTTGTACTACAAGTTGCTGCAGACTAGTCTTGCATATTTCCTACCCAAGTCCCAGAATCAGTCATTTCTTCAAGGAGCCCTGGTTTCTTTCATTGAAGAATGGTATTAGAAACCAAGATCTGGGTGTTAGGTGTGCATGTTGCTACTGGAATGTCTTTGCTCCTAGACCCTCTTAGCTGACATAGCAAGGAAATACATAAATGTGTATATACATATATCTATAAATATTTCTGTATGTAATCATCTGTATCTCCAGTAACTGAAAAATCCTCTCCTTGCTTATCTGTAGCTTCCCATTCTAACAGGAAGAAACTTAGATTCTATCATCTGTAACACATTTATTTAATTGTTCCATTCTGGTATACATGTACAGTGGTTTTAGAATCATTAACTCATACCTCTGAGGGACACAAATTTATCAACTAGGATATTGTGGTTATAAACAGTCTCTTTTGCCTTTTTTCTTACAGACTCCACTCATTTCCAAACTTACCCTGGTCAGTATCTTTTTCCCACTAACTTCAGTGACATTGTTTCATAAATTTACAAGTTATTTCAAAAGATTCCTTATCCAAATGAAGAAGTTTCCCTCTATTCCTCTACTGGTGAGAAGTTTTTATCACGAATAGGTATTGGATTTTGTCAAATGCTTTTTCTGTATCAACTGATAGGACATTATTTTTCTTCATCAGTGGGTTGTTGTAATAAATTTCAATGATTGATTTTCAAATATTGAACCAACCTTGCATTCTTTATTGTGATGTATAATTCTTTTTATACATTGTCAGATTTTATTTGAAGGTTAATCTCACTAGGTATAGAATTCTGGGTTGACATTTCTTTCAGCACCTTAAAGACGTAGTTCTATTTCCTTTTGCTTGTAGACTTTCTTAAATATGGTTATAAGTATTGTCCCTATTCTGCAGTAATTAATGTGTCTCTGCCTTCCCCCACCTTTCAGGCTGCCTTCAGGATTTTCTTTATTGTTTTCAAGAAGATGAGCCCTTAGCTAACATCTGCTGCCAATCTTCTTCTTTTTCTGAGGAAGACTGGCCCTGAGCTAACATCCATGCCCATCTTCTTCCACTTTATATATGGGATGTCTATCATAGCATGTCTTAATGCACTGTGCCATGTCCACACCCGGGATCCAAGCCAGCAAACCCAGAGACCAAAGTGGAATGTGTGCATTTAAATGCTGCGCCACCAGGCCGGCCCCCAGGACTTTCTTTTTGTCTTTACTTTTCAGTAGTTTGAATAAGACAGGCTTCGGAACGGTGTTTCTGCTATTTATTCTTCTTGGTGTTCTTTAAATCTTCTTGAAATTGTGCTTTAGTGTATGCCATTGCTTTAAAAAAATTCTGGTCATTATTTCCTCAATTTTGTTGATTGGTCTCTCTTCTCCTTTTGGGATCCCAATTACACTTATGTTAGACAGTTTGATGTCTCATAATTTTTAGAGAAGCTCTTTTGCTTTTTCCTACTTTTCTTTTTCACTTATATTTCAATTACTAATTTCTTTTGACCTATGTGCATGGTCTCTGATTCTTTCTTCATATGTATCAAATATGATGGGCCTGTTGAAGAAATTCTTCATCTGTCTTGTGACTTTTGATCTCTAGCTTTTATATCTGATAATTTCGTATAGATTGCATTTCTCTGCTGAAATTACCTACTGGATCTCACATGTGGTCTACCTTTTCTTTTAGTCTTTACTTATTAATCAAAGTTATTTTAAACTTCTTGTCTGGTAGTTCCAACATCTCGTCATATCCGAGTCTTGTTCTAAGGTTTGTTTTGTCTCTTCAGAGTGTGTTTTTCCTTGCCTTTTTATATTACTCATAATTTTTTGAACAAAGCTGGACATGTGATGAAGAACAATAGATTCTGAACTAAATAGTTTTATGCTTAGTATTGAGCATATTTGTCCTCTCATTCAGTTTTTAGTGTGGAAGGTTGTGATAATCTAGTCAAGAGTTGGGCTGGATTTGAGATGTGTTCTTGCTATAGGTACTGTCAGTGCACTAGGGTCTTCAAATTCCTCTAGTGACATTTGTTTATTTCCCTCCATCTGACTTGGGTTCTTTCTTTAGCACTGCTCTGCAAATCTTATCGTTTTCATTTCTTCCAGATATATGGCACTGTTGTTTTTTCTTAATGCTTGTTAGCATGATAGTAGGAGGTGTGGGAGGGAGCCTGTTCTCTAATATTTTGATTATTTTCATCTTTGGTAGATATTGTGAACCTGTTCTTGGGGATTTGGCTTTTACAAATGTTCCTATTCCTCTTCCAGATGTAATGGCCAGCATAGCATTTATTCTGCCCTACCTGAAAGGGTAGAGACTCTTTAATTTCCCTGTCTCTGCTCCACCCAACCCAGATTCAATGAGTTTCTTCTAGTGTCCCTATGTCACCATTGAATATCCTATCCCATGTAGGGTAAGACATTTTTTCTTTAGTTGCAATAAGGAAGATGGACCTGGGAGGATTTTCACTGGTTGTCTCCATTTACCAACTCTAACTGCTATGGGGTTTCACAAGTGCCCTCAGGCGACAAATGTGGATAATCTTTCCCCTGTAGGTTGACTCTTTTGTTCCTGAGGGACAATAAGGAAAAGAGTCCAGGTGTATTTTCAGTGATTGCCTTCATTTCCCTCCCCTCAATTCCATTAGTCACTACCAGTGCTCTCAGGTTACACATTTTGATACCTTCCCCCATGTAGATTTGAGTTTTTTGTTCCTTAGAGAATACAGGGGAGATAGACTTTCATGTATACCCTCCAGCTCTCTTCCCCAACTACTGTGAGGTTCCACCAGTGCTTTCTGGCTACAGGTTTTGATGTCATTCCCTCTCCAGATGAATGCTTTTATTCCTTAGGGGAGATACGTGAGATGCGTCTTTGCAGACTTTTGGCAGTAACTGGTCTTCACTTCCACTACTGGCACCATGAAGGAGCTTCCTCAGGAATTTCTCCAATCTTCCCTCTAGGTATCTGGTGGGGTTCTGGAGGGAAAACCTTGCAGGAGTGTGTGAACTCCCCTATTATCTGTGGCCTTTAGAGGCTCTACACTCTCACAACAGCCCATGCTCTACTTTTAGCTATTCTTTCAAAATTTCTGTTTAAATTGATTTACAAGTTTATATGTTTTTAGGTGGAATCTGACCCAGGTAAACAAATCAAGTTTTCCTGCTTCTTTCAGAAGCCTGTTTCTCTCTGTATTTTATGTTAGTTGTTTGTTCTACAACCTCAGCTTACTGAAGATTTCAATAAAAGACATTAATTTGCTATTTGTCCAGGTTTTTCCTTGTTGTAAAGGTGGATATTGTGTTATTCACAGCTGTTTATGTCTCTGAACTAAAACCAGGAGCCCCGAAGATCGTGCTTATACTTTTACTAATTGAATAAAAATTCCTACTGCTCGCTACCAAAAAAATCACTTAGGTTCATTTATATAAGACTATATGCTGAATTGTGATTTTTAAAAGAACAGGTTTGAATGTTTTGTCATTCTCTCTAGGTTAGTTTTCTTGGGTCTACTTTTTCAAATTCATTGCAGTAGTACGAGCTCTTGGCTTTGATGAATGTTGACAGATGGACAATGCAGTAGGACAAAGAAAATAAGAGCCAAAAATAGTCCTCTTTTTTTGAGGACTCATGGGCATTTGAAAAATTAGTTTCAATAGGAATATTCATCACCAAGCATCCCCTCCCCTCAAAAAGGCCATCAGTACAAGAACCACTTCAAAGAACTGATAGAAAGATATGCAGAAATGTTTAGCTAAATGTGGGACAAATTCTAAAATCAGGAACCAATTTAGGATTGGATCAATTAACACATTGATCACCTATCCTACAATAATGAGATTTTAAATATCATTAATTAGACAACAGAAAAGCAGCCACAATAATAACTACAACAACAACAAGAAAAATGTTATTTGGTCTCCAGCCCAAAGCTACTGGTTTAGCCAAGGTCAAACATAAACTCTTTCATGAAGCCTTCCTTAATCTTCACTAAAAGGAAACAATTATTTTAATGTCTAAAGCACTCATCTTCCTTACTGCACCTAATCCTAATCTGAATCTACCTGCATTTTGAATCTAACTACATTGTGAATCAAAGGTGTGGAAATAAACAAAGACCAACATAATGAGAACAAGCAAATTCTATTTATTCAGAGCTTGCTATAGCAATGTAGTCACCCACCATCGCTTGTGTTTAGCAAAGACTAAAAGGCAGGCAGATGAGTGGGAAAACTTTATAGTGGAACAGATGAGAGGCTTTAGGTGATGCTCTCGTAGTAGTCTGTCAGGATGGAGAAACTACAGATGGGCTAACTAGAAATGAGACCTCTGTGATTGGTTGGGGGTACATATTTTCTTTCACTGGTTGATCCTTAACTGGAAGTGGAGCCGCACATTATGGAAACTGTAAGTTTTTTTTTTTTTTTTTGAGGCAGATTAGCCCTGAGCTAACATCTGCCGCCAATCCTCCTCTTTTTGCTGAGGAAGACTGGCCCTGAGTGAACATCCATGCCCTTCTTCCTCTACTTAATATGTGGGACACCTACCACAGCATGGCTTGCCAAGAGGGGTGTAGGTCCACACCCAGGATCCAAACAGGCAAAGCCCAGGCCGCTGAAGTGGAACATGTGAACTTAACTACTGTGCTGCTGGGCTGGCCTTGAAAGTGAGTTTTTAGACAAGTCCTGGTCACTTTGGACCAATTGTGATAGGTTTCCTGGATTGTTATTAGAGACAGTGGTGTGACTTTCCACAGGCGTGACCTATAGATAGATAGCAGGCTGGTTTTTTGGTCTTTTACTATAGATAATGGTCTGGTTTCCTGGGCTGGTTGGTGCAAGTTTTGGGTCACAGCTCTATTTTTATATACGGCCTGGTGATTATCTGTTTGCCTTAAGTCTCTCTGTGGCAAAAATATAAGGATCCCATAAGACAAAATCACTTATCTCTGGATTTCCTCCCAAGCAAGACACTGCCCAGGTCTCAAAATTAAACTTAAACTAGAGTCTTCCTCATTGGGCCCCTTCATCTTTGCTGAGGGAACTGTGTGCAGGGAAAGATTTCAAGAAGTCCTAGGGAAGTAAGAGCATCTATATATCCATGTTAGTAACAATGTTGTGTTAGGAAAGCCCTCCCAACTTTGGTTATAGAAAATATTACTTCAATTAGGAATTTTCCTAACTCTTCTAATCTTGGATTTTTGAATTTCTGAATGATTTTGGAGATCAATAGTTTTGCATCCAGACTCAAAAATGATTATTGGAATCCCATTAGTGATTTTCACTATTTTACATAGCTTAACATAAATAAATAAATACTACAATGAGATGGCACAGGCTAATAAAAATATTACACACCATCCTTTTTTCTTAATACATTAATATTAATTGCACATAATGGAATGGGTCTAAATATTAGTAGGTTAGGTAGATAACTCTTCAACATAAATGTAGAATATGCAAACTACTTCAAATAAGGGGTTGCTAGAGTGTAAAGGACTTACCTGTTACTTTATAGTAAAATAGCGAAAAAGCTTTTGACAAGTGAACTTTAGGATCTCTTTTGACTTTTATAATTTTATGCTTATAGCAGAACTGTGGTTTCAATACTTTTAAAAACTCTGACATACAGAGAACCATCTTTAGTGAGCTTTATTTAACACAATTAGACAGTGCAACTGTAACTCTAAAGAAAAGTGATCCAGCCAAACACATAAATTCCAGTTTCAATTTATAATTCTTAAAGGAAAAGAGACTAGGAGTAGGCAAAATAGCATGTTATATTTTTCATATAACTTTCATTTAAGAGACTAATGAAAATTTAAGATTTGTCATTAGTTTTTTGAGTAATAAAACGGTTGCTTTAGAGAGCTTATAAATTGTCACTCCCTAATATTTAAACATTCCTCTTAGATTGAGTTTTTATAATTGATTTTCTCATTAAAACTTTTCCTGTTAGAACATTGAACTGTAAACTTTCCAAATCATCGCGAATTCCCAATAGTGGAGTCTGGAATGACAATGCACAAAACACATTTATTTGTTAGTATAGTACACATGTTGCCTATTTATTATGATATATTTATTGAGTTAAAATATTAAGGAATAATCTATGCCCCTCCTTTCTCTCCTTTCAGCATTTGGAAATAACATCCCCCTTTCTGGAGGGCCATTTCTGCATGGCCATTGTCAAACAAGATTTGCTTTGCTCCCCTGGGGCACAGAAGAGAAAGAACTTTAGAGGAATCCTTAACAGGAAGATTTTCAAGCTTTCCTCCATTGTCCCCTATGATGTCCCTGAAGTAAATGACAGAAATGCTCTAAACAGTAGCTTTTTAAATTGGGAGAATGGAGAGAACAACCTGCAAACTCCCACCTTCTACCATTTTAACAAAAAAGTTACATGCAACTCTTGAAACCATAATCAGGAAGAATTCAAGGCACGAGAGAATTGATTTTGCAAAAGTGAACTCCTTTTTCTTCTGTAAGATCCAATAAAATTCCTTCACAGAAGAAAATGACAAATTTCCAAGCACCAACTGTAATATAAAATTGTACATTTTTATTTCATCTCCACCCTAATGTTACCAAACTATTAACAAAAACAAAAACCCTCAAGAAAAAAAATTCCCAAATACGATGGGTAAAAGTTCTACACAAACAGTGATTACCTTGCTTCTATTAGCTCCAAAGATGTTCTTAATGAAACGCATAATTTGGTGCATAAACTGTACTTCTGGGTTACTTTGTACATATGATTTAAAAATACAGTAATTCAAGGTGATCTTGCCATTGATTCATTATAGGGAACAAGGAGTTATTAAGTGATATAACTTGTTGGTGTGTATTTTACTCTGTTCATATAAACCAGTGAAGCAAGATCAATTTGTTTCTCGGTTGAATTAGTTTTCTTGTGGGCACCTCAAGCATACATTCAAGACCAGCTTCCAAGAAACAAATTTATTTTCCTGAAATGATGGTCTTTATTGGCAACATCTAGTTCTTTTAATTTTACAGTTGGTTTCCCAGTTATGATCTCTATTTTCATGAAGCATGAGAAAAATCCTAGAACAGTTAAATGTGCTTACCATATAGTTTATGAATTAGTTGCTTCTTCAAATTGGCAAAAGACATAGAATAAAACTGCACTCTCAGTAACTTAGTCCTCCTTTGCCTGACTCTCCCTGAACAGCAAAATTATTTGTCCTGCACGCATCGCACTTTGATTGTGGCAGGTATTAAACTGTCATCAGTATGTGTATATATATATATATAAAACAGAGAGAGAGAAGTAAATGAAGACTTAGAAAACTCCCGTTCTGGCCCTACTTCAGCAGCCATTCGTTCATTGCACATCTTACAAATATTATGTAAATCCGCTGGGCCTTGTGTGCCCAATCTGTAGGCAAAAAATACCCCAAGCAAACAACCTATTATGGATTTAGTAAGTCTCAAAGGTGTCGTGAGGTTTGGTGAACTCAGAGATAGATATATCCTTTGAAAAGGTAGAGTATGCATTGCACATTTAAGGAAGTATTATTTTTCTCTCTGATATTCCATCATCAGACAGCTCTGATGAAACTGAGACACTTATGAGTTGTATTTGGTGTTTCTAACAAGAAAAGTTTTTTTTTTTTTTTTTGGATGTCTTTCTGCTGCATTTGAAGGAAGGAAGGAACTCAGGTGCATTTTAAATGACTCTTCCAGCTCTGCCCAGAAGGGCTTGCTCAGCCAGAGAGGGACTGCCATTAGTGAGTAAGTGAGAAGTGACATGTTCTGTCTCTCAAAGGGTTTCTTCGTGTCCACTTCGGTAGCTCTCATTACATTGCCTGAATCCATTAAGACAGAAACAAGGTTACCCCATGAAATGTTTTTGTGACTAAACAGGACATGCAGCTCTTTAATCTGAGACAGAACATCTCCTCTGACGAGACTGAGTGATACAGGGAGCTCTGGTCCCACCTTTGCCACCGAGAGGGAATAGCCCTTACAAGGACAGATGGTATTGTCATTGAATTGCCATCGGTTGATCTATCCATACTCCAGGGAAAATAATTATTCTGAATATGTTTAATGTAAATATCTATGTTCAGTGAAACCTCATCTTACATCATGCAGATATCTGGTCCATGATAATTCATCTAATGCCTTGAGGTTATGAGATAACTGTTGGCTGGGTTCAGGTTTTCCAGGAGTAAGGGTGACACAAAAGTATTATCAAGGCGAGGAGGACAGTGTCTATTCCCAAAGTACAGGCTGAAACCACTGGATGAGGATAGTGTGTGCCTGCCGCCTCCTTTCTTAGCAACAGTCTCAAATGGGATCCAAAGAAGAAAAGTGGCCGGCAGTGTGTGGCTGAGCTCAGTGTATTTTTAAAGATATATTTGTGGGTGATTATGTGTCAGTATGATATATGACATGGGTAAACAGTTATAGAAGGGACTAATCAGTAGGAAAATTAGCTGATAGTGTTGGTTTTTGCACACATATACTAAATTGGGAGAGAAGAAAACCTGGGGGATGCAGTAAAACTAAAGTGGAGTTTAGAATTTCTCTATCTCAACTGGCTGGTAGGTAGATAAGAAATAAGATGTCCAGAGAACTAAAATGACTAGCCCAGAACTACACCAACAGTTACTATTCTTGTCTAAATTCCAGATCTCTGCCTCTTGTTGAAGAGTTCTACAAATTTTACAAACTAGACCACGACCATCAACAATTTATTTTGAAAATACACCATTAGTGTAGTTATGGCTCATTGCAAGAAATGGCTAACTGTTAAGTGACAAATGCCACTGCTCTGGTGAACCCCCATCCGCATAACTGTAGAACCTCAACATGTCTCTCTTTTCCTCTTCCCACTTATTTCTCAAGACCTCAAGGGAGACTTAAGTATGTTTCAGAATTGGCCCTCTTCCTCTGGGGATGGCAGGCCCCTGAGATTAGCCCTGGTTACCAGACATCAGTGCTTTCCTATAGGTGTTCTTGTGGCCTGTTGTGGCTGCTGCTTCTCCCAGCCTAGGACTCTCCCAGTGCATCTCAAAGCTGAGAAACCCTCAAGGAGTTCCATCTCCTTCTAGCACCATCTCTCTCCATATCAGGGCACCACCTCCAAATCCAGAGGCCGGACAAGGGGCAGATACTATTATATCCCCTCTAATTTCAGTTCTCCACTCCCCTATTTCAGCCAACAAGCAACATTCTTCATGTAAATATGTCATGCAAAAAGAAGTATGAATAGTCAACCACTCCTGCAGAGAGAAAAGTTCTGAATATCAGCCATGGCTCAGATAGAGCTCCCTGTGATTCAGTGACAGCTCCTGTCTGCCATCACAAGTCACAGAGTGCCTTCAAGTCATCTTCTCCTTGTCTAGGACCTTTACGACACAGCCTGACTCAGTTACCTAACAAAACAGTTCTGTGAAAATTTCTTCTTTATTCCTTGTCTGACCATGAACAAAGAGGACATTTAAAAGTATTTAACAAATGGCATTGAGAAAACTATATATCCCATGCAAAAGAATGAAATTGGATTCTTATCTTACACCATAAGCAAAAATTAACTCAAAATGGATTAAGGACTTATGTACATAAGACTTAAAATTGTCAAACTCCTAGAAGAAAGCATAGAGGAAAAGCTTCATGATTCTGGTCTTGTCAATAATTTCATGGATATGACGTCAAAAGCACAGGCAACAAAAACGAAAAGAGACAAGTGGTACTCAATCAAACTAAAAAGCTTCTGCACAGCAAAGAAAGCAATCAACAGGGTGACAAGGCAACATATGACATGGGAGAAAACATTTGCAATTCATATATCTGATAAGGGGTTAATCTCCAAAATATATAAGGAACTCCTACAACTCAATAGAAAAAAAAAGAAAACATAATAACCTAATTTAAAAATGGGCTAAGGACTTGAATAGACATTTCTCCAAAGAAGACATACAAATGGCCAATAGCTATATGAATAAATGTCCCATGTCACTAATCATCAAGGAAATGCAAATTTAAAGTACAGTGAGTTATCAACTCACACAGTCAGGATGGCTATTGTAAAAAAAAAAAAAACAAAAAAGATAACAAATGTTGGTAAAGATGTGGAAAAATTGGAACACTTTGTTGGAGGGAATGTTGCACTCTTTATGGAAAACAGTACGGAGATATAGGGATTCCTCAAAAAAATTAAAAATAGAACTACCATATGATCTAGCAATCCACTTCTGGATATATATCCAAACAATTGAAATCAAGATCTCAAAGAGACATCTGTACTCCCATGTTTATCACAGCACTGTTCACAATAGCCAAGATGTGCAATCAACCTAAATGTCCATAGACAGATGAATGGATAAAGCAAATATGGTATATACATACAATGGAACACTACCCAGCCTTAGAATAAAAGAAGGAAATTCTGCAATATATGGCAACGTAGATAAACCTTGACGGCATTCTGACACTATGATAAGTGAAATAAGCCAGTCACAGAAAGACAAATACTATATGATTCCAATTATATGAGTTATCTAAAATAGTTAAATTCACAGAACCCAAGAGTGGAATGGTGGTTGTCAGGGGCTGGGGGGAAGGAGAAATGAGGAGTTACTAACCAATAGGCATCAATTTTCAGTTAAGTAAAATGAATAACCTCTGGAGATCTGCTGTACATCGTGCTGACAGTCAGACTAATGTACTGTACACTTAAAAGTTGTTAAGATGGTAGATCTCTGAAGTGCTCTTCCCCCAATAAAATAAAATGAAAAAGATAAAATTCATGTAGATTAAAAAATAATGTTGAATGCTGAATTTCTTTGTGCTCTTTACAGATAAATGTTAAACTATTTTTCTGTGATAGAACCAATTTATTTAGGTTTACGCTCTGAATGTGGATTAACAGGGAACACTGCCTGTCTAGTGTGTTTTTACCTGTGAATCAAGTGGAGGCTCATGGCAAGAACACTGGCAAGCCCACCTATCTCTGGGCTGTGCATTCTTAGTCAGTCTTGGGCCCTCCCAAAGAGTCCTGGGGGAGGGACTAGAAACTGTTGGGATTCCCCGAGTTACTAGTCAATCACATTGAGCACTCATAGATCCATGATCTTTGTTCCTCTCAGTAGCGAGCGTTCATACCAGTTTTGCTGATTAGGCATAGTAATAATTGGCTTTGTAGAAAGAAGACTTGCTTCATATAGGAGGGGGAAAGATTCAAGGATAACATCTATTTCTGTGTAGGTTCACTCATTTCAGTACCTTGATACTTTTTTTTGATCCCAGGCCATGAACTTTCCTTAGAGGAGACAGTCACTTGAAATTAACTCTACACAACACTACTATTATTTAAATTTCTTCCTCCCAATATGCACTTCAATTTATTTTGCTTTTATTATGTGTGGACTCTTCAAAAATGATACCAATAAAATATAGCGTTGCCTTCTCAAAATTGTGGGATGTTTGAATGTACAAGGCCATGAAAAAGTTCAGTTGTTGGTTAAGCTTCCGTGTTTCAAACTTCGCTTCTTTATCTCTGTCACTGCAACAGGACTATCTGGTCTGCCTTCTCTTGCTCCTGTGATAAATTGCTCATGTGATGGTAATCAGTCTTGCTTCCTCCCCTGCTTCCCATCTATTTATTTTTAATTTCCCACTTTCAGACAACAACTGCTTTGGGAGTTGTGATATACCCAACTTTGGTGTGTTTTTATGGCCTCTGGGAATCAGAGTTAAGAAGCACAATGCTGAGGTAGTCACTTCCTAGGCCTGCCTCATACTTGCCCTATTTTATTAAAGGGCCCTGTAATCTCACACATTTCTAAGATACTTACTTAGAGGATGAATAGAGTTGCTCCCCACCCCTTTATCTTGACACCTCTTGCAAAACACAGTGAATGCCCCAATTAGTTTAATTTACTTTAATCTCCATCATTCCCATTACTTCTTGATTTTGCTCATTTCTTACACTTGATCAACACAGCTTATGAACTCCCATCTCTTACAAAATCCTGTGGCTGCAAAATCTCTGTCACTTTCTATATTTATTTTCAACTTCCCCTTGGTCTTGTTTTAACACGCTAGTCAGTGTCTAATAGTGCAAGAGCAAATGAAAAATAGGTGTAGTATTTTAACCTTTACTTTTCAATACTCAATAATTAAAGTATTCTTATAAGGCCTATTTCCCTATAAACGGTCAGGTCATTATTTTTCAATCCTGCATTTTTTTTTTAATAAAAGAAAAAGAGAAAGCCATCTAGAGACAGATAACTTACATTTTCTAAGATAAAGAATAGCCAAATATTTTTGGGGTATTATTAAGAATTGCAGCCAATTTCATTTTTAGAAACAAGAACTTCCTTCAATAGTAAAGCATTTCCCAAGCATCACATTGTTTTATACTGCATCATCACAATTATCCAAACATGAAAGTAGGCAAAGTTTTGTAACTCAAAAAAATAAGCAATAGTAGATGTCAAATGTCTATTGATACCATGAAAACAAAAGCTTGACTAACTCCTTTTCTTATAAAAACCTTGCATATTCTATAAAGAACAGAGTACTAGAACAATAAATCAATTTTACTTAATTTCCTGAATGTATAAATAGGGTACATAATACAAGTAGCTAGAGGATTTGATTGATTGATTGACCAGTTTCATGGAGTTTTCATAGAAAGTTTTAAGGCTTACAGCCCTATTTTATTTAAATCTCTACCATCTCTCTTCCCTTCATTCTCCATATTTTCCATAATTGTGAAAGACCTTTAAAAATATGTGACTAATTGAGTCAATAGAAAATTTTATTTATAGATACTATTCATAAGTTTCCAAAAAAGAAAATACGATATATTGACTTATTTGGAGATTTTTAAACCAATAGGATACATGTTTTCTTCATAATAATCTCCTTTAGAGAGAAAAATTCACTAGTTATCTTGTGCTATTTTTTCCCCTCTCCAGTTGCTTCAAATTACAAAAATATATTTTTTTAACAAAGTGAGTAGCCTCTCAAGAGGCATAATTGCATTTTCTTCTGCTCTTAGTACCCCCAAACTGCTGATACACTTTTTAAAAAAAAATCTCAATTTAAACATTGAAAAATCTTTCAACATGTCCTGTGATACACAGCAACTGGAACTCTTATTGAAGGTGGTTGGAGTGGAAAACAATACAATTACTTTGCAATACTGTTTGACAGTTTCCTATAAAGGCAAACTTATATCTACCCTACGATCCATCACTTCTACTCCTAGTCATGTATACCAAAGGTAAATGAAAATATATGTCCACATAAAAAAATGTGTCAACATGTTCACGGCAGCTTTATTCATAATATCACCCATTGCAAACAAACCATATGTCCATCAAGAGAAAAATGTACAAATAAACATATAAAGTAGTATTCAAAGGAATGCTATTTGGGAATAAAAAATGAACTACTGATATAGAGATATGTAGATGAATCTCAAAAATATGAACACCAAAATAAGCGTGTCCAGCGGCGGCTGGCTGGATGGAAGTGTGTACCCACAACCGCCCCCCAAGAGAAGCTTGCTTGATTAAGCAGAGGAACAAAGGCTGCATGCTACCAAAGGGCTGTCCTTGGTACGACCAGCGTTCACAGGAACAGTAGTTCACATGGAGGGGCTCTGTGTCCCTGTAAGACGCAATGTTCTTCTCGTGGGATAAAGGAGGATCCAGGCTGGCCAGGCCTAAATTGTTACAAATCCCAGTAGCTGGGCTGCCTGCCCAGCAGGGAGCCAGAAGGACACATAATTGCAATGGGCCTGGGGGTTTCTCTGGAGCAAGCAAGGCCCAGGCCCTACAGATGTCCTCATGACAAGGCAGGTGGCTTTACCCTGAGCAAGTGATCCAAGACTGCAAGGAGAAAGCCACATGACATCCGTGGCCGTGGCTCAGATATCACACATGGTTACTTCTGCCATATCCTATTCTCTCAAAGTTAGTCACTAAGAAAACGCCACACTCAAAGAGAGATGTTAGATTTCACGTTTTGAAGAGAAGGGTGTCCAAGAAGTTTTGGTTATATTTTAAAACAAGCTCACACAGTGAGTGACCTCACCCTTCCATACGCGTCTGATCCTTGCAAAGGGAAGAGTGAGCTTACCCTGTGGGGTCTCAATAGTAAAGCATTGGTCTCAACAATAAATCACTGGCATTTTGGGGAATTAACAACAAGCCATAAAGAGCAAGAAAAGTCTTTCCCAGGACAAATACCAAGATGAGCAAGTACAGAAAGAGAGGTTCAAGAGACACTTGCCTTAGGTATAGATTAAGGGAGCGCAAAATTAATGCAGAATGGTTGTTTTACCTTGATTTTAATTTTTAGAAAATATTGCATTAGAATATTATTTATATTGATTACTGGATTTTTTAACTCCCCTTAAAGATTGCACCTGAGGCAAAAGCGTCTCTCACCTTGTCTAGCCCTAGTCCTGTCCCTATTCTCTCACACTTTTCCCTCTTCCTACTTTATATATTGGTGGCTTAAGGCCAGTTACTTCTAGCTTCTGAAATTAGTGGATCCTCTGTGCTGGAAGTAGACTAGGGGTGGGAACAGAACAGTGGGAAAATGCTGAGCTTGAGATCGAGTGGCTTGGGTAACAGTCAAGTCCTGTTTTAATTAGCCACAGGACCTTAAAAAATTCATTTCACCTTTCGGTGTGTCAGTTTCTTTGAGACAAATTGGAAGAGACTAAACTAGATATTTTCCTGGGCCCCGGAAAGGACAGAAAGTTTGACAGCAGAAAGTCTTCAAGTCCTGGATGATGTTTTCCTTCCCTTGAATCCATCATCTGTAGCTAGAGACCTGAAATCCATTACTCTTCAGGGTAAAGCTAATGCCTTTCCTCGGTAGCAGTTGTTTTTAATTTTAATTTGGAATCATTCTTTTTGCAGTCATTTGGCAAGTTTGCCCAATCTTGCTCTGGGGTAGTAATCAGGGCACGATGCAGTCCTGGTATCATTTTCTATTTTCATTAAGGCGCCCTGAGGACTTTCAGCATTTGATGCCAACAAATTTAAATTATTAATTTTATTACAACAAGAATTCTATAATGGCAGAGTTACTGAAATACGCTTTAAATTGGTTTTTAACTAGAAAAATAAAGGGATAGAATTTGGACACTTGGGAAATAATGAAAAAGTCAGACAGCACTGGTATTGATTTCAAGTCAGGTAAGGGAATTTTTTTTTTTTAAAGTTCAATATTCACAAATCATTGGACTTGGATGGGATGCTAACGAGAGTACTCAACATCCTCATAGGTATGTAATAATGAAGAAACCAACTAATAATACAAAAACTGTGGCACTGACATGTAAGAAAGAAGAAATTGATCTCACTAATTAATGTTCTTTTAATTGATTCTACTTCTTAATTAAAAATCTACAGTTTCAACATGCTTAGTTAAAAACCTACTGTAAACAGGAGATATATAATCAGAGACAAGGGATGGACTCACAGCTCCATTTCTGAATGATCTTGGGTAAATCACAAAAACCAATTTGAAACTGTCTTCACCTGAAAAATGGAGACGTTAAACCCTCACACAGGGATTTTTGCGTGGCTCAAATAAGGTATTGTGCATGAAAGAAATTTGTAAACTGTGAAATACTCTGCACGTATAGAGAGTTTATAAATTTGTAGATATTTCTCATTTCCCGTTAATATTATCCAGAGTCTTATGAAGGTGGTAGGGATGAAAGAATAGTGGAATTCTAACGCGACTTTATCCATCAGAGGACTCAAAGCTGACCCTGGAAATTACAAGTATATAGATTTCGCTGTCATCCAGAATGATGTGATGAGCTCATAATAAACGATAGTATCACAGAACTTTTGAAAAATTCTTATCATTATTTGTGTTTATTAGGTGCTTAAACAAACAGAACTTCAGCTGGCGGACACAACAACAAATCAGTCAGCAAAACTCATCAGGGTTACCCCGTGCCTGATTTGCCACAATCTGCCATCCTTATGTTCCCCACCCAGTTCTGTTTTATCACTCTGAGGGTGAAAAAGAGGCTCCGCTGAAGGGCAGCTCTAGATTGGGACTGGGGCCATATCCTTGGTGTAGGTCCAAGAAATCTAGTTTGGTTCTGTGGATGAGGAAGTAAACATCACTCCTGGGAGGAATTCAGAAGCCTAATTGTTCGTGTAAAAAGAGTGGCTGGTATAGGAGGTGAAAGCTAGACTCGGTCATGACTTTGGTGGAAGCATTTGTGTGTGATTGATGGGGTAGAGGCCACATAGACTCCAAAACTAGAAGACGGGATGAAGAGGAAGCAGCTAAGAATGGGCAAAATAGGAAACGCAAGCCTAGTCCATGGCAAATGCCATCTCCTCACATTCTCTTTCAACAGAGGAGATCCTGAATAAAAAGAATTTAGGGTCAGAGCCATACCTTGGAAACAGGGAAAGACCGTTAAACATTCAAGCAGTGTTCTGTTGGTATGTTGGAATCTTTTGTTTGTTTATTAATGTTGTTGATTCAGGCTCCTGCTAAAGCAGTAGGACAAAAAGGCATCCTAATCATTGTTCCTACAGGACAAGGTCAATAGCTGCTATTAGGAAAATTCATTACTCTAATATGACACTCTATGGAGAATATCATTAAGAGGAAAAATAATGTTTGGGCACCATGATTGTTTAATAGGTCATCCTATAAGAAAAACAGTGGGTTAATATATCTGTTTGTGAAGTAAAATCTGAGGACACATTTCCTGTTCACCTTCCCTTTTCTCCTAGAATCTAACTAGGCAGCAGTGACTGTCATGGAATTGTTTGGAATAACATAATGACTGCAATTTATTGAGGGCTAATCATGAGTCAGGCTCTGCGCTAACTGCTTTCTGCTTATGAGCTCATTTAAGCCTCACTCCAACCATATGTAGTAAATAGTATTATCTCCATTTTACTGATGAGGAATGGAGACCTCCAGCCAGCAAGGAGTGGAGTGAGACTTGAACAACACTCTTTGTAGTATCACTACAAACCCCTACTGTACAGCACCGCATTCTACCATTCTGTTCGGGGACTTACAGAGGAAATCAGAAGAATATGTGCTCAGCTGAGTGAGTGAAGGTATTTTGGTGGTGAGAGATAGGAGGAGGGTAGAGCTTCTTCTGACAGAGGGGCCTGCTGGTGGGGTGATTCATAGGAGCTGGTCTACATATAAAGGCAGGAGAACCATATCAGGAGTGAAGAAAAGCTCACTCACTCTCCAAAAGGCTACACCTTGAAATACCTTCCTTTAAGTGGACTGAGGAAAAGTCTAAACTAACTAGATTTTCAACCTTTTTTCTTCTTATACCATAATTCACTTCTGAGAACACCCCACCCTTCAGTAAAGATATGCCTTACAGTCTGATAGGCTGGACTAATAGAAGCTAAGAGGACTACACAAACAAAGGAGCATTGGGTCAGCCTTATCCGATTTCCTGAAAAGAAGGTAGTGCTGAGCTCCTGGTGGACCTCAAGAGAAAACCCCAGGAGTCCTCCACATCCATGGAAAAATCCAAAACTTGGGAACACAGGAGGTGGCTCATAGCAAGAGAAAATAAAACCAAACTTCCAGGTTGATTAAGCGTCTCCTTTGCTAGGGTTCAAAATACTGAAGTTACATTCCAGCAGCTGAAGAGGTTACTCTCTGCGCAGTATGCTGCTGATTTTCTTCTGACTTTTGAGTATCCATCTTGGGTTGTTAAAGGAAGAAGGGGCTGTAGCAGCTGACTACTTCATTTATTTCCTTCTATAGCTTTAGCCTCAGATTCATTTATTCTGATGACTGCTGAAAGATCTTTCCATGCTTCTTACTCATGGGAATGCCCATCTGCCTGCACTCCATCACTTCCAGCTGGATTTGACACAAGTTTGTCATTAATAGCAAGTTCTTTTTCCTTACTTTCCTCAATCCTAGACTAAAAATCTGCCTTATACTTTGGCAAGATTAATATAACCCACTTGAGCAAATGCAATATGGTCTCTTGGTGTCATTCTCAGGGACGGGATTTGGCTTGCCAATTGTGATAATTGTGCCATATTATACTAAGGAAACGTGTATATTGCATACTGGTCTAGCTAATGTGCACTCCTTCACAGATGAGTCTCCTGACATTCCACGCTATCAGAGATACTCGGGAGCGACATAGGTGTCTTTCTCCTATGTCTAAAAAGAACACCATTCATATTCGCCTTCCTGTGACACAGGAAATTTCACTATCCTTATTCCCCTTACATCAATCTATCTGTAGTTATTTTTATAATATTTTATTTCTGTAGTCAGAATCGTATATTGTGCATAATGTGGCCCCAGATACTGCCAGAGATATTATAGGTCCTCAAAGGATATTGGTTGAGTACATAAATAAACTTTATCAAAGGCTTCTTACATTTTAAAGATTATAGTTACTGACACGCTCTCACCAACCTTACTTACACATATATTTTTCTTCTCAAAGAACTTAGAATATCGGTTTATTTATCATCAAAGAAATCACATTACCAGGTACAAAAATGTAAGTTTAACTCCACAAACTTAAAGATATTGTCAAAGTCCAGCAAAAATGGAAAGCCTCCCCTAAAATGAAGGTCATACAATCAGTACTGTGATGTGATTCCAGAAGGTGATTTTTAAATATGTGTAAATTGATATTTTTCCCCACCTTTGAATGCCTCATAGCTTCCATCATATGGGATAAAGAATTTCTAACCTAGAACTGATGGGTAAACTTTATATGTCCAAAACCTCTGCCCCAGATGATTCTGTTATGACAGGCTTCTCCTCTCTATGGAAATTTTAAGGTTCTCTAACCTCAAAGTTCTAGAATTAAGGAAAGTTAAATTGAATTTTGAAATTCACGCTAAAGAAATAGAAACAATCTTTGGGATGCTAATCCAAAATATGACCATTTCCCAAAGCTCCTGATTTCATCTATTTTAGAAAGAGACTACTCCTGGGAGAAACACAAGCTGCATGCTACTGCTCCTTACACATAAACCCCTTCCACCACTGACATGCCCTGAATACCAATGCCTGGCCAACACCATCACCAGCAATCAACCATTATCCCAAGAAGTGAACATAATCAAAAGCTAAATCAAATAAATATGTCTTACTCTCTGTTTTGACGTCGGCCAAGTTCCATTTCTGGTGGGAGGCCAAGGGAGCGGGTGCCAAAGGCATATGGCTGTGGGCACCCTTGTGCCAGAAAGATGTCAACACATTGGAAAGGATTCAGAAAAGAGTAGCGGGGGTGATTAAGGGGCTGAGGAATTTACTTGCGAGGGAGATTAAGAGACTTAAGTGTGTATTCATTGGCTGAGCAATTTATGGGAGGCAGCAGAGATGGAGATGATTTGAAGTGTTGACAAGTCCACACAGGAATTAGTGGCATGGGAGCCAGAGGAAATACTAAGGCTTGGGAAAGAGTAGTAAATAAAGACAAAACCCAGAGTATAGTTGTCATCAACATTTCTTAAGAGTATGCTAATTTAAATAAGAGCATTTTACAGCATCAGTTGTAAGACTAGTCATAGATACCAAGGAGATAAAAAGGAGAACATGAAAATAAGCAGGGTTGGCCTGGGACAAAAGCCATAAGAAACAAAGTATGTCTTTCCCCATTCCCTCCCCTATTGGGGCAACATTACTAAGAACGTGTCAATTGCCCGTTTTCAAGTGCGAGAGTTCCTCAGCCAGACTCACAAGGAGTAGTGGCCCAGGAGTCAACCCTTCCCTTGCCCCTCTCCCCGCCAATACTGTCATCCTGGACTCCTTTATCCAGTGTGGTGCTGGGTACATATTGAGCACTCATTACAGGATAGTTATATATTTTTAAACATCTTTATTAAAATATAATTCACATATTATACAATTCACTCATTTCAAGTGTACAATTCAATGACTTTTAGTATATTTATAGAGTTGTGCATCCATCACTGTCATCAATTTTCTAATATTTCTACTATCTCAAAAAGAAACCTCATATCCCTTAGCCATCATCCCTAAATCCTCATAAGAAGGTAAGTCTAATTCCACAAATTTATAGACATTGTCCAAGCCCAATAAAAAATGGAAAGTCTCCACTAAAGTGATGGCCATACAATCACTACTTTTATGGGAATCCAAGAGGTGGCTTATAAATATGGCTAAATTGATTTTTCTCCATCTTTGGATGCCTCACAACTGCCATTGCATGGAGCTAAGAGTTTATAACTTCACATCCTCCCATTTTCCAGCCCTACGTGAACAGTAACTTACTTTCTGTCTCTATAAATTTATGTATACTGGACATTTCATATAAATGGCTTCACAAAATACATAGTACTTTGTGAATGGCTTGTTTGAATTTATAATTTTGTCAAGGTTCATTCATGTTATGGTATGAATCAGTACTTTGCTCCTTTTTATGGCTGAATAATATTCTATTGCATGGATATACATCATTTTGTTTATCCATTCATCAGCTGATAAATACATATATTATTAATAGAAAATATTACATAACATTTTTCCTCTTGAAAATGTCTGGTCATTGCATTTAATCAGATGATTCAACCAGGGCATTGTAAGCTAATTCCATCCTCTCTCTCAGGAAAGAGATATACTGTCTGTAATCAAACAAATTAGTGATGGTGGAATTTGACATTCCTTGTCAGGTTTTTCTAGAGATACATTTACTAGTTAGTCCAATGCCCAACAGTTTGGATATATTATATCTCAATTACTTAGCTTCATAGGAACATATAGACACAGTCTCTCTTAAAAATGGACCTTACTTTTCAGTCTTTCCCAAAAATGATAAACAATATATTCTAGAAGAGGTTCACATAGGCTTCTAACTCTTCCAACAACAAACAAGTGAGCTGCCATTGTCTTCTCTGGGTGAAGATTTCCTAGTAAGAAAGTAGTGGAATAGGATGTTTTGGAATGTTCTAGAAGTGGGCTCAAAACCACATCCCAACTCATAATGGTGGTGTAATCTTGATAAGGTTATTTAAAATCTCTGAGATTCAGTTTATTCATAGAGACAAAAAACTTAGAGGATTGTATAAAGTAAATCAAATGATATATAAAAGTACCAGGCACATACTAGGGGCTCCATAATATCAGTTGAACTTAAGATGTGATCCTACAAGGAGTAGAAAAGTGGAGCATATGAAGGCAGGGAAAATCTTAAGGCGAATCACAGCAATATCTGATAATGCCTGCTATATGTAAGAAGAAAATAACAATAACAGCTATCATTTAATAGCTCTTCATCTGTCTGGCACTATTCCCTGGCTCTTTTCATGTATTGTCCCTTGCAACAATCCTTTGAATTAAGTATTATTATTACCCTGATTTATTAACAGATGAATTTTGTCAAAGTTCACTCAGGTTTTCAGAGGTGGAATTTGCATTCAGGTACCTGGTTTGGGAACTGAATTCCTAACTATCACACACTGCTTTTGAGCTCCTTATTCCTCTGTGAGTAGCCAGGTCAGGCATACTGTGCAGTGAATGGTCTATTCGGGTCTTGGGTGTAAGAACCTTGCTCATCAACAATCAACTTCCCAAATGTCAGCATTTTAAATTTTATTGTTAATTTTAAACACATTGTTTTAAGTTACTGCTCTTTTCTTCCTGTGATAACTTCAATTTTTACAACTCTCTCTTTCACCATGTTAGAGCCCAAGAAAAGACCTTGGTAAAAATTGAGCTGTTCATCTCTTCAAAGTTGTCTTTTGTATGCCATCTTTCATTGCTATAGACTTGCAAAGAGAAGCAGGTGGTGAGGATAAAAATATGCCAGTATTCACATTTCTAGCCAAAAGTCACCTACATTTAATTTGAGGCAAATAGGAAGCAAGCAAAAATACCTCCTTTCTATTCTTACCCCATCTATGCCCAACAGCTTAGTCAGACCCTGATTCTCCAATATTGGATTATTGCCATATACCTTGGCTTCACACAGACTCTTTTACTTTAAGCCCTTCCTACACAGTGCAGCCATAAGAGTCTTATATCATACATTACCTCCCCATCCTTCAAGAACCTTCAATGCATCCCTTCTGTCAAATAGATCTAATTTAAAGCCCTATACTTTACTTTGCCCTCCTCAAGCCCTCCCAACATATTCCTCTGCTTTAGTCAGACAAATCTCATCACTGTCCCCTGAACATGGTCACTCTCACGTCTGTTCTCATGTCTTTCATCTGTCCCGATACCCACTACACACACACACACACACACAAACACTAATGCACACAGAAGTGAGCAGTAGTAGAAAGAATGGTAAGAACCCAGTAAATATCAGTTCTTGTTGTCTCTTCCTTTCCTTAGTTCTGTTGATAAATCTTCTCTAAATTCCCCAGCCTAGAATACTCTCTTTCTCCCTAAACCACTACCAGAGTTGGTGCCACACTGATTAGAATTTGACTGTCTTTAACTGTGAGTTGCCTCTATGACTCATTCTTTGACGGATTGGGCTAAGCTACATTTTCAGACTAGGCTGGGTGTTCAAAAGGTATTAAATAGCTTCCATTTAATTGATTGATTCATCAAACTCATATCAGTGGCTGAAATCAAACATCTTCTCCTTTCTGTAGTCTTTATGTACCTCAATCCAACCCCACTCCCTTCAGGAAAAGTAATTCCTCCTCCTGTACCTCTATAGTAATGTGAGTTATACATTATTCTACCACTGCAGATAGCACCTTACATTCTGATTACTGCGATGAAACTGTTTTCCCCAAATAGACTTTGCACTTCTTGAAGGCAGAGGTCACACTCACTCACCTTTTATCTCCAGGTCCTCTGCACCTAATACTTAATAAGTTGCTAAACAAATTGTATGAATTTAATTTAATTAAATGAGCAGAAATCTGAAAGAAGAGGATCATAGGTGTTGAAATGTGTCTAGGGGGTGAAGCAGCTGGAGTTGCTCGCATATACAGGGTGCTTGTTCCTTTCATACATTGCATTAGATTTGCTCTTTGTCCAGGACCCACTGTGCCAAATCAGCCTTGTGATTAAGATCAAGTCTACTGGGAAATCAGCAGAGAGTTGGAAAGCGTTTGAAAAGGGCCTTGCTGTCCAAAGTTTGCAACTCTGGCAAACAGCTGTTATGGTTCTATTGTTTTATTTTTGCTTCCTTTAAAGGGCAAGGTTTGAAAACCCAGAGAATTTATAAAAAGAATTTCAATACAAAGAGAACACTCCAAGAAACATTTTCTCTTGAAATAAGGTGAGTTGCCAACTGCATAGAATCCTATGTGTATGGTGGCTATGCCAGACTCAAGGGTCACTTGGTCCAAAATCACCTTTTTCGAAATGTAAAAGACCTATTCTGCCCTTGGGCAGGACTGCAAATATACTGACTCTATTTCCAAGAACTGCTTTCAGATCCATTTAGAGCCTCCCAAAGAATGTTTCATTCTGTGGGGAACCGAAAGTATTTCCTTATTGGATCAGAGAATATGAGGCTGGAATAGACCTCAGAGGTCATGTAGTTTAAATTTCTTTTATTTTGTTTTTCCTTTTTTCTTTTTTCTTTTTTTTTCTTTTTTGGAGAGGAAAGCAAGGGTAAGAAAGAGAAACTACACAGCCAGTTATCACAGAGGGAAGGCTGTGATGTCAAGTTCAGTTCATTCTCTGCCACACCTCAGAGCCTCTGCTAGTGTTTATTTCAGCACAAGTTCACATCAGCGTTTAAAGGGGTCTATCCAGACAGCCAATTAAGTTAGTTGCTCTCACAAAGGCAAAATGCTACCTAATTTTCTGTCTAAGTACTCCCTTTTTCTATATTAGTGTTATAGAAGCAGAAGTTCCTGGACTTCTTTACTCCTTTGGTGTTTTTGGATGATGAAAGGCAAGTTTGCAGCTTTTACTTAAAATTCTGTGTTTGTGCATCCAGGACTGTGGGGAGGGGTGTGTGTGTGTGTGTGTGCACGCGCGTGCGTGAGCTAACACGCATATTTGCATGTGCTTGTTTATACGGGACTGGTGAGATTATAGGCAATAGACTAGCAGGGAAGACAGGTAGGGTGGACTTTTGACGAAGAAGGTAACATATTTACCTCATATCCAGTGACTGCAGACAACTTGGCAGAAGAGAAAGAAGACAAATGGGAACTCTAGAACTGAGGGAGGGGCACAGAAGCATCCTTGGAAAGTGATGTCCCTGGATTGAGACTCACCCGGGGAAGAGCAAGAGGCAATTTTGCAGCGATAACTGGGATTCACACAGTTGAGAGGCCAAATTACTAGGGAAACTGCCTACTTGGGCTCCACTTACCTTCTTTTTGATTCTCTGCCAGTGTATGTACACTAAATGGAACCAGGAACGTTATGATGCTTTGGAAACAGTCGAAGTAAGAAAGGAAAAATCCTTTGGAAAGTATAAAGGGACAGTTAAATAGGAGATGTCTGTTATTTTCACTGCAGTGTCGTCATTGATGTAAAAGCATTTCTCCATGTATAGATTTGGCAAGAACTGGTCTAGATTAGTCTGAAAATGGACCACTTACAGACATGGAAAACTCTGCATTGGGAAAAAAAGAATAAATAAGGACATACACATTTCATTTAAAATGTGAACCATTAGTAGTGCTCAGACACATATTCCAGCCCACTGCTTAGTTGCCCAATTTGACTTTGGGATGACCCCCTTTCTAATTAGACAAAGGCACTGGAAAATATTGATAAAGGTCCAAGTCTGTGTCTGGGTAGAAGTTTTTCATCTTTCAGAAAAATCAATATTTTACTTTTGAGCTTCTCGAAGTTCAAAAATCCTTGAAATTCTGCAATTTAGTCATAAAATTAAGCAAAAATTAATAATATCACCAAAGAAATTCATAAAGGAAGAGCACATTTGGGGATTCCAATTGTGGGCACCTCAGGTGTCTGTGATGTGTGAAGCTCCTTTGGTTTAAAGCAATCACATTGTGTCCTCAACTCAGCCCACTTTACCACTTTAATTAAGCAAAATTAAAATTAATTATTAATGGGAACAATTAGATGAATTACCTAAGGTGACCTGATATGACTTTTGTTGTTTTTCTTCACAAGGCGCCACTAGTATAGGCAGTATGAAAGACCTTAGCTTGAACAATTTGAATAACAATGAAGTTCTTGCTCTAAGGAGCTTCCTACTATGAAGTCAGTAAAAGACAGATCATAACTCAAGGTGTAGCTGACAGAAGCCGCTACTTCCGCAATAAGAGAGTATCAATGGCAAATTCTCATCAAGGAAAGAGTTGAAACGTGGTTCTCTGGAGAGGCTAAATAAGGGACCAATTCAGTCCTTGACTCAGGTTTTATGAATATTTAGATGCATGAAATGAAATTCTTCCCTGCAGGTAGCTCCTTCTGAACTCTGGGACAAGCATAGTTCTGTAAAGAACCCTCGGTCTATATTGTTAATTGAGCCAATTTTGGTCACTGGATAGTCACAAACTGATTCTTCACATTTTGTTTAGGTTTTCATCTTGAAAACCTGAGGAATTTCTTTCATTTTTTTCATTGACAAATATTTCTTGAAAATCTGTTACAGACTAGGCACCACATGATTAGTTACATGGCAAGAGAACAGGTGAGAAGGAATAGATTTTTAGAGAGAATTTCATAATACCCACAGCAATGGTGTGGGGCAGCTGTGCTGCATGAGCTATGACGCTGACCTTTCTGAGCTGTGTAAGTTAACGGTCGCAGGCTGAGAACTTGCTGAGAGGCAGAGCAAGTGGAAGATGACCAGGGTGCAAGCAGGCCTCATGGATTAAGATTTGATCATGCTCTGTGAATGGTTCCGAAGAGCTATCTAAAGCTGGAGGCAAGAGAGCAGTCCCAGATGTAGGTTGGGATGCTGTGGCTAAGTCTGATAAGATCTTTTTTTTGTTGTCATGAGAATGATAATAGCTACCGTCTATTAAGATTTTTGAGTGGGAGCTCGTGTCCATCTCGTGTTTATCTGGAGGAATCCATGAAGTGGGCTTAATGCATATGCTTTCACGGAGGATTCATTTTTGCTTCTGGTGGTTTACCTAACCGACTTGACATCATTTGAATGTGAAGTCCAACTCGAGGTATTTTAGAGGACAGTCGTGTGAAATTTGGACTACAGTCCACAAACTCACAGAAGGGCTAACTTGGCATTACAAATATTCAGGCGAGATTTTTTTTTCCCTCTCCAGTCCAGCATCAAAGTAAAACTGAGAGGATTTCCTTGTTGCACATTCCTGTAGAATGGGTGCATTTGTAAGCCTTCAAGGTTCTGGTTTTATGCAAAAAGCATAGACATCCTTGTGCCATGGGATCTAGGCAATGTCTCCTTTTTCTTGCTCTCCTCACAGATCAAAACGGAGGCTCAGGATACCCACATCAGCCAAAAGCCCATTTGTGAGGGAACTCGCTGTGCTGGAATCCAGTTTTCATTTTGTTTTTTGGCTTCTGAACTTGTCTTAATTTCTTGCCAAGTTACTAGTGCATTTGAAAATGCATTTTAAAAGATTATACTTACATTTTACTTAGAATTTTTTTGTTTCCTTAAGTGGCATAGTTGTTCAGAGTATTTATTCTATCATGAACCCAGAAAAGAAACTCAGAAAAGAAAGTTACAACATTTGTTATTGATTATTTCCCAAACATTTGCTGTGTGATTTACATTCATTGTTATCTAATCCTTAAAGCATCCATGAGCAGTAGGTATTTTTATCATAGTTTCCAGAAGAGAGAATTGAGGTAGGAAGAGAGAAACAAATTGTCCAAGGTGAGAGACCTGTTAGTATTTTAGGATTTGAACTCACAGCAGTTGACTCCCAAGCTCATGTCTATACTGGCTGTTATACCTGGGACATGGTAAGAACACTTAGATTACTTTACCATCTGCTCTCTTGTCCATTTCTTCGCACCCCACCCCCGGTCCCCAACAAAGCATCTTGTTTTCTTTACCTCCCAAAACCTTTTGCTTCCTGAGTCTTTTTTATCTCAATAATCCACACCACCACTCATCCAAATGCTTGGGCTTAAACAATCTATAAGTCATTCTTGATTTTTTTTCTCAGCATCCACAGACATTCCTCTGGTCCAGGATACAACCATAGATTGCCTGAACTCTTGCAAGAATATCATTAACTGTATCCCTTCTTCCACTATTAAACATTTACAGTCCATTTGCAACCAGACTGATCCTTAAAAGTAAATCACATTGAGTTATTTCCTTTACTGAGTAATGTGATAGCTTTGCATCTTTAAATATTTCCCCTCCTCGTCATTGCCTTTTAGATCCTAAGTAGTCTGACCTTACATATTTCTCCAACTTCATCTTATATAACTCTCTCCCTTGTTCACCACATTCTAGCCTCACTGCCTCCTCTCTGTTTCTCAAATATACCAAGTCTATGTTTTAAAATGCCAGTACTTGCTGTTCTTTCAAGTGACATGTTTTTGCTTAGAACTTTACATGTCTGACTCTTACTTGTCCTTCAGATCTCAGCTCCAATGTCATCCCCAATTTAAATGGCCCTTCTCCCTGTATCTTCTGTAGCACTGTGCTTAATTTTCATTTTGACATTTTCTCTAAAATTATCCTATTTCTTTATAAATATATTTTATTTTCTATTTTCCTCACTAAAATGCAACTGCATGAGAACTAGGGCCTTGTCCATCTTATTCAAAACCATTTTACAAATGCCCAGAAAAATGTGTCACTTAATGAATTTACTGTTGAAAAAATAATCTGTGGAATAAGAACATAGCTGAGTAGCATTATCTGTGAACTCAATTTATCAATATTGGGGACTCCCAGCATGGGGCCAAGAAAGGGTTCATCATTACCAGCCTGTGAATCTTGGCCAGGAGGTAGGGTTGTATTTAGATAAATAATGCAGTAACGAAGAGAGTAAAGGGAAGTGCTACTAACATTCCTCGATGGAGGTGATCAAGGAATCAGAAATGCAGAAAAAGGAAGCCACTGCATCCCCAACCATCTTTTGCTAAGCTTGAGGTTGATGATTGAATACTGACATAATTGCTACACCAACACCACTGGTACAATGGTTTCTTAACATCCAGGATATTAGAGACTTAACTCTGCAATGTTGCTTGAGATAAGTGCCAACCTTCCAGCCTTGCTAACCAGGAGAAAAAGCCAAAGCAGCAGGAAGATGGCCTCATCTCATTTCTGCCTACCAAATCTTGCTTGAGTGCATCTTATTAGAAGAACTAAATTTTCTCTAGAACGTTAGCTTCTAGGAAATCTGGGATATATTGTCCTTAGGTTTTTGGAATCTGTAGTATGGAAGAGCACATAAGAAGGTGGAATGAGTGGATGCTGAATACTAGTTAACCACAAAATAGCACCCATCCACTTCACCAAATGTGCTTCACAAAGCCTAATGTGCCTAGTGTAGCTTCTCAAAAATCTGAGCTGCGTTGGACTCCAAATTTCTATCATTCACCACCTATGTACGTACAACTCATCGTCCTAGGCTCTGAAGATATACTAAGGAGGTATACATATGGCCAGCCCCAGTGGCCTAGTGGTTAAGTTTGGCACACTGACCTTCAGTGCCCCAGGTTTGGTTCCTAGATGCAGACCTACACCACTTGTCTGTCAGTAGCCATGTTGTGGTGGTGGCTCACATACACAAAGAGGAAGACTGGCAGCAGATGCTAGCTCAGGGCAATCTTCTTCAGAAAAAAAAAAAAGAAAGACAGAAAGGAATAAAAAAGAACGTATATATAATACATTCACACAGGAAGGTTAAACTGACAGACTTGTGCTTCTCATTGATTGGAAATGGCCTTAAAGTTCTTAAAAAATAAATATCGGCTTATTTTAGGCAGAACAACCCTACTGTTATGATTTTATTCATTAGTATCTTCAGATAGGGAAAGATGCTTTCTGAAAAAATGATACTGGGACATATACAGTACTGAGCCTCAGGTAACATTTCATGGATGACCCAGTTATTTTCTCTTTAAGTGAGACTAGCCTCTCTTGCCATACTCACTGGACTTCACCTATATCATTGGTGGCAAAGTCCAAAGACTTTGGGCCATCACATGAGGAAATTAAACCTAAGTAAGGAATAGAGAATATAACATCCACCTTCCATCATGTGGAAAAGTTCAGTGCAGCATCATCCTCAATAAAATGGGAGATTTTAGGGAGATTATCCCTTTTGTATTTAAAAGTTATTATATGTAAACATGGACACGAGCTGCCTTCCTTACAGCCAAGGGAAGTCAGATTATGTTTTGCAGAAAACCTTCTTAAAATTCCTCCTCAACCTGTGCTTCGTCCAAGCCAATAAAAAAGTTAGAAACGTTGATGTCCATGAAGTTGGCTGCAACTAGTAACTCCATCCTTTACTTCTTAATCTTTTGACTCCATGCTTTTCTCTGTTCTCTTGACCATTAACTTATCAACCCAGTACATAAAATAGATAATGAACCCATTAGTAGATATTGAGTCAAATCTTATATTGCCTTTCCAAGCATTGGGAATAAGAAGAGATGTTAGGATGATGAAAATCTAGTGAAGATCATGATTTGACCATGATGCAAGGGCAAAAGATCAAGGAATACCCCATTTTCTGCTGTAGACATTGGTGTTTAAATATGGAGAACATTGACATGATCTAGAAATTTCTCCTCTAAAATATACTTGTACATCTGAGCCACATACACAAACTGACACAGAAGAAATAGAACAGATCCTCCTTCCCTTCATTCTCTGCCTCTTCTTTTTCTTATCTACTAGTTAAAAAGCAAAAGCGCCTTTAAGTTATTGATAAGGAAGCTAACACCCAGAAAACCTAAGGAGATTCTTAGGGTCACACTGTGGGTTGCAGGCAAATCTGAAACTAAAGCTCAAGCTGCCCTTTGGCTCCCAGGCCAGAGCTGATTGTTGATCTTTCTATGTCATGGCATCTTTAGGGAACATGCTACTCAAAGGAGCAACCTCAGTTGTCTTTAACAACATGAAAGATCATCTGCCCACTTATCTCTTCCTCATAAATGGAATGTTTGTAGGTAGGGTTTTCATAAGACATGGTGTGAGGGACTGAATGGTTGCCCATCCCCCACAAATCATATGTTGAAGTCCTAACCCTCAATGTGACCATATTGGGAGATAGGGCCTGTGAAGAGGTGATAAAGATTCACTGAGCTCACCAGGGTGGGGCTCTAATCCCGTAAAGCTAGTGTCCTTCCCAGAAGAGAACTCTCTCTCCCTGCCATAAGGACAGAGTGAGGACACAGTGAGGAAGAGGACTCTCACCAGGAACTGAACTGGCTGGCACCTTGATCTTGGTCTCCCCAGCTCCCAAAACTACGAGAAAATAAATTCGTATTGTTCAAACCACCCAGACAGTGGTATTTTGTGATGGCAGCTCAAGAGACTAATACACAAGGCATGCCGTCTCCTTCTCTAATATACACAAAACATTAGACATTTAGTTGCAAAGGCAGTTTTGGAATTTTATTATCTGATATCAGCCTTCCTGGAGAAAGCATTTACAGTTAATTTTAAGAAAAAAATTATGTGAGGTGGTATCCCATTTGTGAAGCAAATAAATAATAAAATATATTTGAGAGGATTAACAGATTTTACTACTAAGTGGTACTATGACTTTTCTTTTTTTTTAACTTACTATTGTAAGTTAAAAGTAAGTTTTTGTTTTGTCGTTATTTTCTAAGTACTTTGGCCTTAGTCCAAAATGAGAAGTTTTCGTTGGAGTGAACTGTGGTGATTCTGGATGATAAAAGCAGGGAAGCTGCACACAGCAAGGAACCACCTCCCGCTCACCCAAGGAAGATCCACATAAGATAATTTGTTTTACCAGCACTGTTTATATTCTATAGGAAGTAGAATCCTTATTGATGCCTGTGGAGAAATTAACCTAATGATTGAAAGTGGAGTAAAATATTTCTGTTTCTCAAGTACCTGATCTTAATAGATATTTGCATATCAACTTACATTACATATGCACATATATTTTTCCTTGTAAAGTTGTGTGTGTGCATGAACCCTCACAATTAAAGAACACATTTGAGTCAATTCAATTATTGAGGGGCTGCCACAAGCAGAAAACCAATCCTGTGCCTGAGGATTCAAGGCATCTGACATCCCACCATTGGGTGGGTGAGTTGATGAGTAAGTGAACACACACGAAGAGTTTAAATACAATATGAGACCAGGATTGCTAGTGCAGAGGACAAATGAATCCCTAAATTGTGTGGAACTTGTGGAGGGTGAAGCCTTCATGAGGAACATGAAACTGGATGTCCCTTAGAGGACTGGTCAGATTTAGCTGGACAAGGACCAATAATCTGAATATCGAAAGGGAGTGGAACACTCCCAAGAGAGCTTCGTAAAGAAGAGCCGGATATCCTCTCTTGTGTCATCCCAAAACACATGACAAACATCTAATATAATATGATCTGTATCCTTTATTCATAGATAACTTATTGTCAGGTCTTTTTTGCTGGCTGAGTGGTACTTGTGCACTACCAAATTAGCCCCACTTGATTTGTGCACAGAAGTATTTTCTGAGAGGCTGTGACCAGAAAGGCACATTAAGCCACTCATACATCCATAGCTCAGTCCCAGGGCCCTTCCCCTCCTTGGCCTCTGAATCTCAAGTAAAAAGGGCAGCATCTGGCAGCAGAAAGAGTGGTTATCAGTGGCAGCCAGGCCCAGATGCCAGGTGGTACATACTACAGACCAGCACTGTCTGGTGGAAAGATCATGAGAGCCACACATGAAACTTTACAACTTTTCTTAGCCACGTTTAAAAAACTAAAAAGAAAAAGATGAAATTAATTTTAATAATGTATGTAATTTAACCCAATATATCCAAAATACTATCAACTCAATGAATAATCAATATGAAAAATTATTAACGAGATACTTTTTTTTAATAAAAAATCTTAAAAATCCAGAATGTATTTATATGTACAGCACATCTCATTTGGACCAGGCACATTTCAAATCTTTAGTAGCCCAGGATCTCAGCAGTGTTTGTCAAACATAAGCAATACAAGGCCTCCTTTTAAAGGAAAAAGAAGTGTCATGGACACTCACAACCATAAAACTAGGTACAAATCTTTTATATGTTTAGCTCATGTACAATTATAAAACCAAAATAAATTGTTTAAATAAATACAAAGCAAGTAAATGTAAATTAGCGTTATTTCAACATGATAGATGACATTTTGCTAAAAGTAAATCATCCCTATGTAAAATAAAATTACAATTTTAAGTTTGACCCACTGAAGATCTTCCTTCTCATGGGGATATGCCAGGATTTCATTTGGCCTTTTCTCTAAATGACTGCCTCATTTAAAGTCTCTGTTCTCTACTCATTAACAAAAATCAAAGTACTAGTTCTTACCACCGACATTTTTCAATTGCAGAGCCAATGTGATCAAAAATGTAAATGCAAAGGTGGGCACTGACATTACTCATATTCCTACTAATCATCTACCATTAGTGTTAAATATCTTCATATAGTCCTCTTCACTCTACCCTCTCCACTCAGCCAATCACTGGCATTCTTTAAATTAAATGCACTTACTTTTTTTACTTAACGTAATATTACAAGCAAATTTTCCATGTTGCTCCATTGTTTCCATGGCATTACTTTTAATGGTCATATAATATTCCATCAAGGATGTGTTACCAGTATCAGCTCACTGCTGGACCCACTAGCTCGTCCTTGATTTCTCTGTGGTATTATCAGATGCTGACAAAAGGACTGCCCACTGCCCAGAAGCTCATCCATCTTAAATCTCTCTTTTCTCTCAGTTTCCTGAGCACCTTAGTTTATTGAGGCTTATCTACTTCCAGATTGTTAAGTGCCTACCTCTTTTCCTGGGTCTCTAAATTAAGGCATTCACAGTAGCCCACCTCTTCTCTCCTTCTATTCTTCTCCTCCCTGAACTCACCCTCATCTAGATATTTCAGCTAACTTCTCTATGCTAGTAAAGTCATTCCTTCTCTTCCATGTTCTAGTTTGTTTTTTTCTAATCCCTATAAAATATGTTTACCAAATCACCAGTGCAGCAAGACAACTTCTAAACTGTATTCATTTTCTCTGCTCCAGTCCCTCCCCATCACGAGATCACCTGTACTTTTCTGTTAACGATAGCCCATTCTACTAGTAAACATGGGCTGAAAACTTGGAATTCACACACGTCTCTTATTTTTCCTCATCTGCCATAACAAGGCATTTGCCAAGACTCCTTGTGAGTGATGCTTCCTATGCGTAATATTTTCACTGTCCTCCTTTCATTGTTTCTCAACTAAGGCATAGCAAAGGTGCCTCACACACACGCATGCCCTTACCTCTGTTCCTGAAGCCAGTGCTCCAAGATTAATTTCCTTAAAGCTGCCACCTGATCCTGAAAGCCCTCTCTCAGGAAGCATTGGTGTTTGCACTTGCTGCCCAAACCATATGATATGTAGCTTATCAATGAAGACATTTCCTTTCTCATCTCAGAACACTTTTCTACTCTCACCCAGTGAGCAAGGATTACTTCAGATTCAGTAGACACAAATATGTCTTCTCCCTCCCCATTAGACTTTAAATTTCTGGGTTCAAGGATCATGTCTTATTTACACTGAATACCCAACAATATTCATAGAGTGAACATTCAACCAATAAATAAGTAAATAAAATACATTTTTAAAATGACTTTCAGCACTCGACTTTCTTTAGCACAAATGATTTCATCAATCAATTGACAAAAAGACACTGCTGCTAAGAATTGGCGGCACCTGAAAAGAGATATGGGTCAGGAACATGAAAAGTCACCTGAGATAGAAAATGGAGGCCGACCTGAGAAACAAAATGGAAGACTGTTGATATCAAGCTAGGAGTCCATGGGCACTAGAATCACAGAATCTGCGAACCTGAAGGATCATTTAATTCATGGACTATAGAGTCTCATTGTACAGAGGAGAAAATGATGACAATTTGAAGAAATAGCCTCCTCTTACTATTTCTTTACACTGTGTCTCCTTACTGATATAACGCCAAGTTGTACTTACTCCAAAATCATCTGTCTTGAGACAGTAAGTTTTTTATGTAGGTTTTCTAATCTTTAATTGATCAGATTGAATCTATAACTAAGTCATGAGTGCTTAAAGTCCTCCCAGAAAGAAAAACTTGGCAATGACCACAGATAAACTTTTGTAAAAGTAATTAACATCTGTTTAGTACTTTGCTGTTTTTCATTTGAAAGACATGGTAATCTTTTGAAAAGGTCAAGTAATTATCATTATCTTATTTAACCAATAATAAAATTGAGGCCTCGATTGCTTTTGTGGTCAAATGTCACAATACTGATGCGGCAGAGCCAGTAGTAAATCCAGTTCCTCAGATGCCTGGGCCAGGGCTCGTTCTAGTGTTTATTGCTCAGTCTTTTACTATTTCCCCAGTGGTTAGACTTGCTTGCAAATAACTGTCATATGCACCATTACAAGTATCAGATACCTCTCTCCACCACTGCAATATATTTTCAAATAAGCCATTGCCCTATGTTTTTCTTTAGGAATTTTCCTTTTTAATGCTCATAGAAAATACTTCTGTCTCTTAACTTAATCTCACTTGGAAATAATGATCTTTTTAGTAAAACATTTGTTTAATATGAAGTCATTAAATTGTAATTTTTCGTTATTTAATTTTTCTATGACTTTCTTCAGTTTCCATTGTGGATTCCTAAGCAGTTTAGATGCAACTCAAAGCTTGTATTATAAGGTCTTGTTTTTTAAAGCTCTAAGAACATTTCCTCTGGGTTTGGTTATAGCTTCAATCTGATCAATTAAAAGTTAGAAACCTAGACTTATGAGACTTGCTGCCTAAAGGCAGATGATTTTGGAATAAATAAAACTTTGGAATTCTTATCTCAATGAGGAGACTCACAGATTTTGTTCCTGTTATTGTTGCAGATTTTCAGCTTTCTATTTTATAACATAAGGAGCAGCTGAAGTAAAACATGTTTTTATTTTCATTTTCAACTTGCATATATTAACAAATTAAAGGCAGATCGAGCTGTAAGAGTAGTTCAAGTTCTCTCTCCCTTCCCCCAACTGTGTTTTAGGAACTTACAGTAGGGCTACCAGATTTTTTTCCCTAGCAAATCTAGGGACACATATTTGCATATCTGTTTGCATGTATTTGAATTTTAATTTGCATAAATTTACATACTAGATGTAAAAAGCTTCAACTACAAGTATATAAAGTAAAATAAAATTGATTAATTAGTGCAAGCTACTATAGTTGTACCCAATCCCATTAATCTGGTTGTACTGGAAGACTTGTACTCAATAGTGGCCTGAAGGCTAGGGAGCCAGCTTCCCAGCTGTTCCTTAAACTGGGGCCAGCTCTATAAAGAATGGATTGCAGGAAATGAGAGGATCAGAGTTGAAACTGTTCCTAGAAGCAAATATACACACACACACACACACACACACGTATACACACACAGAAAAGTTTTGTCTTTAGCTAAGCATTGAATTAGAGTATGGTTCTGAGCTAGGTAATGGACAGAGATTTTGTCTTTTTATATGTCAGTTAACAGTGAACAGAATAAAATCTCTTCCAGGCCACAGAAGTCACTTAAGTCAGAGCCAGTCCACTCACAGATGCATGGTAGCTTACCAGGGATACTTGGGGAGAGCATCTACCATTAGTATCAATGCCTCTGACCATTGATCCCAGCCTTGTCAGTCCAGTTTCACACTCCTTCCAACAGGAAGTTGCTGCTCCTAACCCCATCATCTGTGCCTTTTCTTACCTCTCTTTGCAAGTTGGTTTCTGACTTGTTCCTTTTGTCATGCTGCCTGTCCTGCCATTCCTGTCTTCCTCACTCATCAAACTTACAATTTCAAGACTTAGCTTAAGTCTGTCCACATCCTTAAAAATCAATAAGAGCAACAATAAAAATAACTATGACAAAAGCCATTCTCTATTTCAGGCCACAGGTCTCCTTTTCCTGAACCTCAATGACATCTATTCTCAATATGACTCACCTGAGGCTTTCATGTGTTTTATGATAGCATTTGTCTTCTGTGTGTATGGCTTATGTCCATACAAAGTTGCAAGGTTTTGTGGAATAAATACTATGAGTTAAAATCTTCAAAGTGTCTATCATCATTTTGTGGGCATACAAGGGGATCATTGTATTCGTATTGATTGAATACTCAAAGAGTATTACACAACGTAGGAGGCAGAAAGAAGTGGAGGGAAGAGATTGGATACAAAATTAGTAAGAGTGGGCTTCTTAATGTGACTGGGTCCTATCTGAAGGCCTCATCTTTGGCTTGCATGACCTTAACAGTTGGTAAAATTGGTTAAAATGTACCACGGACTTTCTATGTATTGTCCACTGAAGCTAGTGGATTATATGCAGTTAATTATATATGCATTATTTAATTCCCAAAAGAATCTAATGGCAGAAGGACCATTTTAATCACCATTTTGCAGATTAGAAAACTGAGACATTAGGTGATTTGTGACAGTTCACTCTTCTGGGTGACGTATCACAGTTTATTGTTCAATGTTGCAATAGAGATGGGACTCACACTTAATATGTCTGAAGCTAAATGCTCTGTTTCAAACTACCAGACTAAACTGCCTCTCACTTAAATGCTTCTTGCTTCAGGTTCTTCATCTGGAAATGCCTATAACAACTTCTACCACGTACAGTGTGCAACTTGAATGAGACACATAAAGGAAAGAAATTTGTGTACTGTAAAGAGATACTAGTTATGTTAATCGTGACTACAGATAAAGACATTTTTCTCCTAGACCACTCCCTCACTCTCACTTTAGATCTAATATTTGCAGAAATCTTGAAAACTGTGACTTATCATTTTCACTTTGATGAATCCTGCAAACCGGTTACTTGTCTGACCGATGAGAATGCATTTTGATAAAAGCAGGACACACAGCCAGGGTCACTTCTCTCGGTTTTTCCAGTTACATAGCTTACTGCGAGTTGCTGAATCAACCATGAATGTCATCTCATTCCACATGGGCGAGTGGGGTGCTATCTCTTCAGCCCTTGGCATTTAACCATGTTGAATTATGAATGTGCTTTCAATCACATTGTTTGCCTTGGAGCTGGTTAGGATGAAGGCACTATATTTTTTGGGAATAAGATTTTTAAAGTAGACTATGCAATTTTTAAAGCAAAATGTATTCAGAAAGCTCTGGTTATCTCAAGATTTTCCAGATTATAGGAAATGGCATTGACTCCTGGATGAGCTTATGGAGTGGTTCTCTGCAAAGCCTGTGGCTTTTTTTAATATTAAACAAAACTGGCTGGCCAGGCCAGGGTCAGTTCTGTAAAATCCAACAGCTGATATGTTGGTCTCTGGCTCTCTTCACACAAAGTCCTCCAGGGAAACTTGTGTCTTGGTTTTGTGTGAGATGAGACCTCTCCTTAGATGAGTATGAACCTTATCTTCTAATTAAGAGGGAAAATATTCTGTTCTGTCCAACAGCAAAAGTTAATAAAGTGGTAAATTCAGAAATGAGTGTTTTAGGTTGTTCCCACTTTAGTCTATGTGTCAGTTGGCAAGATAGAATGGTGGTGAATGGAAATCCAGGTCCCAGGCCTTTTATCCACCTTGGTCCACTCCAGGACATGCCCGAGAAGCCAGAAAAGGCTATGTAGTGGAGATAAATTGCATACACGCTCTGACAGGAATTTACAAGTTTCTATGGAAATTCTGAGGGCTAGGCACAGTTGCCTCCTTACTTTAAGATGAAGGAGTTAGAGATAATATTAGGTTAAAAAAAGAATACTTCTGTGTCTGCACTCCAATGGACCCATAGCTACTTCCATTTGTTCTTTTTAATGGTTCAATAGGGAGATAAAAAGCCGAGGTTACATCACTTCCCTAAGAATAATGACTCTCTTAGATCAAGTAGTATGTTTTTATTACAAAAAATAATTAATTACAAAGAGCGATGAGCATTTGAGAGAATCCTCCATCCACATTACCAAAGAAGATATATGCATGGTAAATAAATGCAAGATACTTAACATTATTAGCCATTAGGGAAATGCAAATTAAAACCACAATGAGATACCAGTTTACGCTTATTAGAAGAGCTACAATCAAAAAGATGATAAAAAGCATTGCTGAAGATATGGAGAAACAGGAATGCTCATGTCTTTTCATGCCATTACTCTCATATCAAGAGTGTTTTGTTTAGAATTTCTCTCCTCAGAAAAGAATGTGCTGTACAGGACTTACTATGTGTCTTATATCATGAAGAAGTAGCCACTCCAAATCTCTCCTTGAACTGAAGAATATCAAATAATTAAATAGTGGGTGACCTCCATCCTACCTTCTGGTCTTAATTCTTCCTATGAAGCAAAGAGAACAAAGCCTCAGACATAAGATGAAAATCAACATGAGCTGTAGTTTAATGACTCTGGGTAACTTTATACCTTAATTTCCAGAAGAGGGAGCTAAATTATATGGCAGGTTGTTGCTAGACAAGGTTCAAAATAGATGCCCATTAAAATACTTTGAAAAAAATATAAAGTGATTTATACATATGTTAACATCATATTGCTAAAAAAAATCATATTGCATATTCTTAATAACATAAATATAGAATACAGTATAAGGCCTTACATGTAGCATAAATTGGTTTAATTTTCTTCTTGCTATATTGGGAGGAAAAAAATCCTGATTGCTTTAAAATTCTATAAGCTCTTGGTAGGATGTCATTAAAAGTTACCCTTAAGTTAAGTGGTTATAGAAAATGCTATGAAAACCACTCTAATCTAATCAAGCCACTTCAACATTTAGAGTAGTTTTTCAAAAATGAAAACATTTTTGACATTTTTGATGAGTGTTTGGCCATTCAACATTTTTTAATGTTGAGAAAGAAAATGATTAGTTTAAGACTCTGTAGCCAATTGAAATCTTACTACTCCAACAAACTGGGAATAAAATACAGGTGGTACTCTTATTTAGGAAAAGCTAGCACATGGAAATCCAGGTTTACAGAGCAGACACATTAGAATATGATAATTTTCATTACAAAAAGATTCACCACATAACAAAAAGATTTTCCTCAGGGTTCCCCCTAAACATCAGGCTCAGTTGGTTCATTTAAATATGACTTAATCTGCACACCAATTTTCAGGAGCATATTCATTACGGAAAGTTGGATATACTTGCATAATGGCGTGTACCCAGCCAGACATTAATTCTCACACCTAGCGCAGTGCTTGGAACATGCAGCAAGATATATAGATAAATAAATGAATGAATAACTGAGTGAATATTACATAACCAGAAATCTCAAGTCAACAAATATCCATTATAAGTCTTTCAAGTTCCCAATAAAGTCTTCGAGTAGCATTGGAGGAGGGGGTGTTGGATAGGCTAGGAGTACATTCTTTGGAACTTTTCAATAAATCATATCTTGTAGTTGATTCTCATTATTGAGTGAATAAACTAATAAACATAAGTAACAGACACATTTCTACCACTAATTATTGATCGAAAACAAATCATGATATGATGTGAGAAAAATATGAAGAAAGGCTGTCTTTCTAAAACCAGTGAATCAATTTTTGTGGTCTCCCAGTTGCTTTGTTTGATGGTGGACCTGAACCATTCAGGCCACTACCTGGGCATCTTTGTTCCTTCTCTTTTCCTAAGCTTTACACTGTTGGGCTATTTACCACCACTGTAATAGAAGCCAGCTTTGCAGCTCTTTCTTTTCCTTTAACACCCCTCCGACATAATCAAACAAAACATCCCAAATTTCCTCTTTTCTTCTACAATATTCAACTCAATTCTCCAGCCCACTGATCTGAAGCCACAGATGTCTAAATTGTGGGTGAAGAAGCGCTTTGCTAACTCATACAGAAGTAGGTCTTTTTAGCACACGAAGGTTCTCCAAAGAGTGGCATCAGCCAGCACATTAACCCCACTAATTCCTCCTGCTGAGAAGCTTTTGCCTCTTAAACATCCTCATGTTGTCCCAGATTTCTCCATTCCCATGCATTCTCTTTCTCTCCTTTTATCTTGGCTCCCTTACATGAAATCCTTCATTTTTCTGTTTTCTCAGTCAGCACTCTCCTCCCTACCAACTGAAACCACAGTCAACAGCTTACTTGAAAATGAGTTTTTAATTCAATGAGGGTGAGGTCAGAAGGGGAATGATAATTGAGGAGAAAATGGTTTATGCAAGATAGTTAATGAGCTGACACTGCTCAGGGAAAAGCTGGGCCAAGGAGGGGCACAGAGACCTGGGCTACTCCTCTGCTCTCAGATCAGGCCAGGGATGCTCCTCGCTGATGTTGGCTCAAGAGGGCAAGCCTTGTACTCCAATGAGAGGGGTAGTTGGGGACAGGCCCACTGTAGGAGCCTAGATGTCATGAGGACCTCTAGCTCCCCAGAGGAAGCCGGATGCTCAAGGGTGATTGCCAGGTGGCACTGCTCACATCTGTTCTCTCATCCCCAGACCAGCTCTCACCACACCTCCACCAATGCCCTCAGGAGGTGAAATAACCTCTTCCCTAGAACTTACCTTCAATGTTTCTAGACCTTACATTCTCCATAGAAGCTGGTCCCTCTGTAAGGATGGGCTTATAGACCCAGATCCCCCAGCAGTTTCCATCTCAAGGCTGGCACCGCTATCCCCCAGGGTGGTGGCTATGATAACTGCAACAGAGCCAGCAGTAGCTCCCTCCCTTGAGATACCAATATCAGTGGCTGCTCTGGTGTCCAAGAAGGACTCCATGGAGGTGAGTGGTCATCACATCAGGCCCCACTGAGGACTCTACAGCAGGTGTGGTAATGGAGGCAGTGTTCTCATCAACAGGTACATGCTTCAAGGATACTGATGGGGGACTGGGCATGCTGAGCACGGCGGCCAGCAGGAATTTAGGATGACCTTTGACTAGAGAGGTTGGAGTGGCCCTCCGCAAGTCTGCGGAAGGCCTGAGTATCTCCCTGTGTTATAAAAGGGATAGAAGCTGCCTTCTCTAAGGTCCACTGCTGAAGAAGGAGCTCCACATGAAGACTCTTGTGATTACAATAGTATCGGTGACCATGGGATGGGCATGACATTTGGCATCTGTGTCACTTGGCACCAAGTACTTCTTTAGATTTGACTACTTCTAAGATAAAAGAAACAAAAGGGGGGTTTGGAATACACCAGCATACCAAAGTAGAGACTGATTAAAACAGAAAGTATTCACATGGGTGTAGAAGTTCTCTTGTGTTCATTAAAAACAAACAGACAAACACAATAAAATCAACTATACCAAAATTTAAAAAGTGCTATTACCATATGGCCCAAATTCCCATGCCATAGAATTGAACAAAAAGGTCTGGATGCACAGGAGGTGTTTTAATACCTCCTCGATGAATTTGAATAAAAGAAAGAGATGCTACTTTGAAATGGTATTTTTTTGCCAATTTCTTAATATAGAACATTTTTAATGTCAGGGATTTTTTTCTTCCCTTCCTTTTCTTCTTCTTTTTTTAAAAATGAGCTTTAGGGCTTGTGAGTAAAATATAGTACATCCAAATCATTATTGACTGTTCAGAATGAGCTGTACTTCAGCCAGGATGTAAGAGAAACCACTCCTTGGGGAGGCTTTATTTGATCTGAAAAAGTTGTATTATTATTACTATTATAAGAAAAATTGGAATGCAATCTAATTGGGGCCATAACCAACCAGATGTGGAGAAACAGAATAAGAAACCAATGTAAAAGGCTGTATTTATTGAGAAAACACCCTGCAAGCATAAAATATGATCCAATTTTGAATTTTAAAAGACTGGAAATGGGAAAATCAGAGAAGACTTTAAATCTATAACGAAGAGTTTAAAATGTTCTGTCAGTAATACCAATAACTTAGAACACTTCTAATTTCATTCTACCTTCGACCAGTTTGCTTTCAGTATTTTGGGTGAGCTCTGTCTACACAGGCACACACATAAGCTATTACCTAGTTATTTCAAGCTGCATAACCATGTACATGAATCAAAGTAAAGCAAAATCGTACTGTCCTTCAAATATTAGAAATTTGGCCTACAATATGAGCAAGTTACCTTTATTTTCTGTTTCACTTTATGGTGCAGAAGGAGATATGGTGTACTCTGAGAACAGAATTACTTCATTTCTCTTGCTAGTCACTGCCTTCATGCAGAAATCTTTCGTGAGAGCCTCACATGAGAAGACGAAGTGCAAAGCATAGAGAAAAACCCACAGTGTAAATGCTGTTTCTCTCTACCTTGGGTTAATTGTCAACTCAAGGCAACTGCAATCCAGCATTCATTGACACTTAATATTTGCTGGGTAAACTGTTAGGCACTTCCACACATACTACCTTATTTAAAACACAAACACGCTGCAAAGCACACAGACAATATGCATTTTGCAGATCAGGAAACTAAAGCTTAGGAGATATGTACCTGGCTGAGTTCACACATCTTTTTAGGGGAAAATTCAACGTTAAACCCAAGTCCCTCTGACTCCATGCTGCTTGTTTTTCCATGGCAGGATAAAGTTACCATATTCATCAGTGGAGAGACGGACACAATAGTCTAGCCTGTCTTCTTTCACTGTTGATTTTGAGAATTAGTATGTTCAGGTGCATTTAAATAACATACACTCTCCAGACTATTTTTCCAAATAAAAGTCGTACTTCCGTGTTTCCGTATTATTAGACTGAGAAATATCAAGATGAAATTTGAACTTTCCAGTAATTCCCAAATATGGCTCCACTGCTTACCCAGTGAGGAGGTGGGCTGGGTGACAGGCAACAAACAGCTCCTGTGTCGCCAGCATTGCCCCTCAAAACAATAGGAGATGTCTGCAGAGGAGGTCAGGCTGGCCCTCCGCAAGTGCCATAAGAGATGCAAACATAAGAAAGCAACATGTCCCTTCTTTTATTAGATATTCTGATTTCCTAGTATATCGTTTTTAAAAAAAATTATTTTATCTTCCTTCACCTCAGAAATTTTCTACCCTATTTACTCTATTACATATTCTACTCCCTCACCTAAGATTCCTGAGGCTTAAGTATCTCCAACTCCCATACAATCATCACATTGAGTTTGTGATGTTCTAGAATGTTCTGATCATTTTGAGGGCTACTGTGCTATGTCTTCCATGACATTAAACTTATTTAAAAATACATTTTATATAGAAGATTAGGGTCAGGATCCACTGTGAAAGCAAACACCTCTATGTCACTGTAATTTGTAAAGACTTGGGAATTACTTCTCTTTATAGGAAAAGAGAATGTATCTGGGACAATTCTATTAGGCCTACCTTCTCAGAAGAACTAGGCATACCTTCTCCTTATGGCTAAAACTCCATTATATAACAGACAAAAGTTATTTTGTAGACTGATGCCTCAGAAGACTTAGGCAAAGATGAAACAGAAAGAGAATAACATCATATTTAGTGTTCACTTATGCCTCAGTTGCCGCAGATCTCCTAGGTTCGCCCTCAAATCCTCTCTAATGAACATTATTTTTTTTGTTGGGTTCCATCCCTTGGTTTTGAACTCAGAGAACTCATGCATCTTTCAAATTTCAATGTTCACTTTCTAGTACAATGTCTAGTCCAGTTCTCACTTTGTGAAGTCAGCCACAGAAATAAGATTGAATCCTACAATTAGGAATAAAGGAGAGCCACAACTGTAAGGACCTACAAGGAAGATATATAACTATGTACCAGGGAGGATTTGGGGAGATAAAAGCAGAAAAAAAATAAAAAGTAAAACTAAAGGAATAAAGGAGAGAATGAGAAACAAAGAAAGAGGGAAAATGGCAGTACTTGGTTTATCTTTATGAGAATTGAACTGATTTTCCCCATTTCTTGCTAATGTTTCAAGAAACAGATAAACACACCTGCTCATACTACCTACAGAACTGTTCAAGAAGAGGTCATAGGGGTTCCTATTTTAGCCCTGATGAAACTAAGACTTCGAGGAGGGCAAGCCTGGCCATCGCCAAGGTGCATGCCCCTAGGTTACTGGCAGAATCAGAGCAACGGCTCTTCCTTCTAGCTAGGCTTTCTCTTCCTTCCTCTCCACATGAAGCCGTTGCATGCTTTTTGGAATCATGTACCCCAAAGACTAGGCCAGCAGGCCTTTGTTTCCTAGTGTAAGGATAAGTCCAGAAAGATGCCCTTGCACCCCACACCATCCACTATTCAAGCGTCCAAGGGGGAGAATCACTTTTACCCCCTTGAAAAACGCAAATACTACATTTTAGTGGAGAAACACATTCCTGACCAGGCAGCAGGGTCACAGCTCGAGCAGTCTGGGGAGAACAGATTCTCGCCTGTGCTGGTGGGCACCACCATGGCCCTTTCCCCAATGAAGCACTTCAAGGAGGCCAACCCATCATGAGCCTTGCCCATCTTGCCTAGGGTTGCCTTGAAGGCTGGTGCCCACCAGGGTACTGGGGCAAATAGGGCACAGGGGTTGAAAGGATGTGCAGGCAAGAAGAGGAATGCTATGGGAGGCAAGGGAGGGTTAGGGGAACCTGGAGAACTGCAGGTGGAAGGGTAAGGGAATGCCAATTGGTCACACTCAAACCCTCAACCACAACGAGCCAGAGCCCTCTAGAAATATTACAGACTTTCCTAGGACAAAAGAAGTGGAATCCAAGATGGTTATGAAACAAATCAAAAATCCAGCTACAACTTCAAATAAAAGCCCTGCCCCTCTCATTCACTTTTGAGCAGCTTCTATCTTTGCCAAGACTTAGATCTCTTGCATCTGTAGCCAGTCCATTTATTCTTCATTACAGTGAAACTTGGGCAATGTACTTTGAGACTTGGTTATTTTTTTTCCTTTCCTTTGTGATTTCTTTCTTCCTTTGACCCTCTTTCTGCCAGTCTCTCTTTCCTTTCTTCTCTCTAATCTTCCTTTATCTCCTCCTTTTGTTCTTTCCTTCCTTTCTTTTCCTCCTATTTTTCCCTTCCTTCTCTGCTTTCTTCCTTCATCTCTTCCTTTCTCTTGATTGTTGGATATCAGGCAATGTGAATTTCATATTTCACTTTTTGACTGTGTCTGCATAACTTGGAATGAGCAATAGATGAATTAGGACCGTACGGTAGTGCCTGTTGGGGCTTCTTTTATTTCTCCATCTTTATCTACTGACTCTATACCTAGGAGGACATCTGGGTTTAAAGAGGCTTTCACCAGGCAGACTATATAGATAAAAACTTTTTTTCTGAGGAAACGTCTTCAGCAAACTGACTAATTGTGACTTTACCGTGATTTAACTTTTTTATTCTCTTTGCCAGTTGCTGTATGTGTGTGCATGCGTGTGTGTGTCTATGTGTCACATCACTGTTCTGACATAACTAGAATGATCTCATTCTAGGTCACCCCTCACTCTGCCTCTGAGAGTGGTTAACCTAAAATAGACACACAAAAAGTTCTTGATAACTGATATATTTTTCTTATTAATAATTTTCCATTCCCTTCTTAAAATACTGCTTTAGAAGAATTTTCTTTTATTGTCTTTGGAGCTGAACAGTACCATCCAAATCATTTGCAGGGAGAACAAATCCTAGGCCTTTGCTATAACTAACTGACTGCTAGGAGGGAAAGAAGTCAATACATTTTCCATACCTTTCTCTCCTTTAATGGGTTAAATGCTACTAGCTCTGCAGAGGTTTTGGAAATAAAATGAGATGATATATAGGAACTTGCTTTAAAGAAATGTACTAGTTCTTTTCTCAATATCAATCCCTTGCATCTATTAAGGACTTAAGGCACATTTGGGGAATGAAAGAATTGCCTTTCCATTCACATCAATGACTCATAACTATTTATGAGACTTGGATCCCTATGAGATACTAATAAAATGAAAATATAATTAAAAACTACTTTATTTAGATATTATAATTTGCTAGCCACTCTTTTAATTACTTTCTATATGTTAGCATGTAATCTTCACAGCAAATCTATGAGGTAGCTATTATTATTCCCATTTTAGAGTGGAGAAAACTAGCAAGACACCTGTTATGTTACCTGCTGAAAGTCACTTAGCTGGTAAGGTGTGGAGCTGTGATTTGAACCATGCAGTCACCTCCAGAATTCATCTCTCAGCCACCAAGCTCCATTACTATCACAGATGTAAGCTACAAGCTTCACTACCTATGTGAAGAACCAATTTTAGGGGAGTCACGGAAATTTTGAAAACCAATCATGGATCCTAGGTTAATAATTCGTGTTTAGATTGAACTGGTGCTAAGCAATGTTTCAGCGAGTTTGGTTTTGTGGTGACAACAGGAAACATAGCACGAATACATTTTCAGGTTCTAGAAAAATGGGAGAGGAAAAATAAACAAGAAACAAAACAGAGTTAGAAGACCACCTAGGACAAACTTTGTATATTATAGTTTTATGAAGTTGGATGAAGAAGACGAACACATCAGTGTGGTTATCTGGATCATCTCCTCCCTGAGAAAGAAGCCATAAGAGAAAACACTAATATCCTTTAAAGTAGCTGATCTGGTCTGCTCTCTGTAAACATATCCATCAGCCTGGGTGGCTCAAAAAAAGTCTGACCTGCACTCTCCTTTCCCACTTCAGTGTAGTTCTTTGATGCCACCTTCAAATGCTGTACTACTTCTCACTTTAATTAAACTTCTCCTCAAAGGCAGGCATTTCAAAAGAATGCAACTTGGCTGATCTTCACGCCAGAGCTTCCTGGTGTATCTCTCTCCTCTATATTAGACTGGGTGATATTGTCCCATATGTCACAGAGACTGTGCTAACTTTATTATTTTTTACTTTTGCTTTTCTCTGTCCATATATTCAATATGCTGTCAAGTCCATCAGTGAAATTTTTATTTCAGACACTATACTTTTCACTTTTGGAATTTTAATATGGTTCATTTTTCTCATTTTTATTTCCCTGCTGGTATTCCTCCATCTCTTTATTCACTATTTTCCTTTTGTTTTAAGATTTGAAGAAAATTTTTTCCTTTAAGATTTTGACATATTTCCAATAGCTGCTTTAAAATCTTTGTTAATTACATCTGAGTCATCTTGTAGTTGGTTTCTATCGATTGTTTTTCTCTTTACTATGTCTAGTAAATTTTTTTGTTTTATAGTACACATAATGATTGATAAATTAGGGAGATTTATTTATGGTCTATTATCTTTTCTGAAGGAAATTTATTTTTATTCTCATAACAGTTAATTTTGGTTGACTAAAACTCCAAAGTCTATCTCTTAGTAGTGGCCATCAGATGAATTTTGCACTGTTTGTTTTCAACCTTTCTGATGTTGCTTTCTGGCAGGCCACCTAAAATATACCCTGCCCATACATAGTACAAGAGTCAGGTAAGTTATTGGGTAGAGTTTATATGCATTTTTTTGGCCCTCTGTGGCTTCTTCCTGTCTGGAATTTCTCCCTTACTCTCTTGCCACTCAAGAAATTCAAAACTCCATTCTGTGGCAGTAACTTGTTGATTTCCTTTTGTCTTTGGCACCTGTCTCAAAGAGCTCTGTTGTTGAGTTTTGAGCTGCAATATCTCTAGCAAAAATGCCTATTTATTGTAAAAGCTTCAGCGATATCAAACTAAAACTCTTGAGGCTTTCACGTTTTCACTAGTCTGCACACCAGTGTTCAAATGAATAAGACAGTTCAATTAAACCAGCTGGAGCCAATACCTAGAAGCAGGAATCTGGCCCTACCTTCCCATGGTTTTCTTTCCATTTCATCATCTCTCGTATTATTTGTCATTACTTTTCTAATAATTCTCTCTTTCCTAACTTCTTCCCATTCTATACTACTTCCCTCTCTTTTCTTGCCTCCTTTTTTTCCTGTAATGTCCTCTAATTTACTTTCCTTCCTTTCTTGTTTCTTCATAAAAAATATATTTCCTATGTTTTGTGTTTATTCATGAGGTTTACTTCCGTCACTTGACTGAAAAGAAATTCATCACTGGCTTCTTTTATTCAAAGTATCTGGTAGCTTTCAACAGCAGCTAATTTCTTATACAATTCTGAACAAAAGGGCTGTAGGGAGCTCTGGGGAATTCCCTTTCACACCAAGGATTCTGGATTCCTGGTAGAATTTTTTTTCTATCTACCATAATATTCTTCCTGTTACAGGACCCGCAGTGAGCTAGTCACTCTGTGAGACATTCCCTGCTCATTCTCTCATAAAAAAAAGTAGAGGCAAAGGAACATATGACGCTGTCTCAAAAGAATTCAGAGTATACTGGGGAGGAAAACCATACACTCCCTGAACAAGAACCAAAAACTTTCTAAGTATCTGAATAACTTCGTTCCACATTTCAACTATGCCTCCGCTTAAATGAAATGATTTCAGTATGCCTTCCTTGCCCATCCTATCTAAAATAGAACATCCAGGGAATATGCTCCCTTCACTTTTTATCTTTCTTCTTAACATCACTAGGCACATTATCTATTTATTATTTGTTTATAATGTTTGTTTCCATCCACTAGAATGGAGCTCAGTTAATGTAAGGGGCTTTTTTTTTAACTTTTTTTTTTTTAACTACTTAGCACTGGGCCTCGAATCTGGTGCCTGATAGACACCTAATAGACAACTGCTGAATGAAAATGGAGTGGATGATTTGCGTCTAATCTAAGTGGTCTCATAACTTCAAGGCTATAACCTAATCCATTTCAAATACTATCCATGTTTGATCAAATCACTCCTCTGTTCAAAAATTTTGAATGACCATTTTATTTTTCAGATTAAGAAAAAGTGTATATCTCAATATCTGAGACATTTCAGCTCAACTTTTTAAAATTTAAACTCCCACTATTTTCTGATTTATACCCTGCAGGAGAGTCACATTTGACCATTTGACTCCCTGCCTTAACCTGAACATTTTTTTTTTCACTGCCTCATGTGTCTGTGACAATTTCTTACTCAACCTTTGAATTCTTTATTAATTTTTCCTCAATTAAACTCTTGTAGCACTTTCTTTGAAGTTCTTTCATAGCACCGCTTTCTGATTACTTTTTTTGTGTGTATTTTGCCGTTCCCCATTATATTCCAGCAGCCATGTCTGATTCATCTTCATCTCTATAGCTCCTTAAAGAAATAATTTCTCATAGCAGAGACTTTATAAACTTAATTCAATAAAGTTGCTCCAAAGTGGAATTTACATCTTTTAATTTTGCAGGGGGGTTGCTTCATCAGCATCATAGATGATGCAGAACTTGAGCTGGCCTCTGAAGGAAGTATAATTATTGGAGTAATGGAGGGAGAAAATGAGGCCCTACTACTAGGCAATGGAACCCTATAACTCAAGATTCAGAAAGAGCGCAGCGTTTTTAAGGAAGGTAAAGAGGATGCACTGACCTAAGTAAAGTGTAGAAGTTATGTCTTGTGGCTACAGTTTCCTGGGAACATAGATTAAAAAATAAATGAAAGTCTATTCCCTCATAGATTCTATCTCCACACTCTCAGGTTTTGGATCTATTCATTTTTGCACTGTGAGACCCCTTGGATTGGAAGCATCAGACTATATTGGGAAGGTGATAAAAGCTTTGGCATGCAGTTCTACCAAATAAGACCTTGCAGAAGATGAACAGAGTAAAAGAGCCTGGCAGCTATATAATCGAATGGGAGGGAGGTGAATCAGACATTGTGTGTCCTCAGGAATCACATACAGTGTAAGCAGTTCACTGATCTGTATCAACACATTAATGATTTATGTAGTTTTTAATTTACAACACAGACATATCTAAAATAATCAGGTAGAAGTACGCATTAAAAATTCACTGCATGGGTCATAAAATGATTAGTTATTCAAGTGACTTCAAATTTGTATTTCATTAAGGAATAATTTTAATTTACTTTTAAACAGTTTATATACAGAGATTTAAGAACTCTTGCAAGACGATTATGCATACTCTAGCTTTTATGTATCCAATATATTTGAGACACTTCCATCTCTTTTTTTTTCTCCTCGCAAGCAGTATTAATTTGTTTGAGAGCACACATGCAAAAAATATGGCCCAATAATTTAGTAAAAACAACTTTACTTTACAGAAAACGCTTGGCATTTCTTTCCTTATTATTTCTATTATGCGCAGTTTGTATGGATTTGGGACTGGAGGGGGTCTCTTTCTGCTGTAACTGTGAAATGACATTATCTAGACATCCCTACATCTCCTGGCCAGTCAAGGTAAACACTCAACCTTTCATGTCACAAATCATCACAGTATCTTATAAGGTTATTCTTAAAAGAAACCTCAGAAATTATTTGCTCCAACTTGTTTATTTATGGATTAAAACTTGGCCCCAAAAGGTGAAGTGGCTCGCTTAAGAGTTCATAGGTGGATGAAACTCAGGTATCCTGCTTCCTAGCCTAATCTATGTCCCACCACATCTTGAGGTTCATTAGCTGCATCTTAGCTGTTGAAGCTATTTCTACTATTTAAAAAGCCAACTTGCTGGTTCACTGGGAGTGTTTATTTTCTGCCTCCTTCCTGATCAAATACTGCAGCAATCTGTAAAAACATAACCAGGCTAGGGGCAGTTTAACTTGAAATTAATCTTATCTAGGCTATTAAGCACCTAGTTTCTCTGGTTTCTGCAATTCTATCACAACAAACATTTTGAGATGCCGGTCTCAACTCCGAAAACTAACACAATTATATAAAAAGCTTAGCCATTATCAAACTTATCTGGAAGGCAATGCAGCTCATCATGTCAGCAGCATCTCTGTCCTCAGCTTTTTTTTTTTTTTTAACTCGTTCTTTATTCACTCCCATGCTCTACCCTGGATCTCCTTAGCTCTTGCCTTCAATGGACGGCTGTCATGTGGAACTTTATTGAGGGCCTTCTGAAGCTCATGATAAATCACGCCGCATGCATTGACACTGTCAACCTTGTCTCTAACCTTCTCAAAGTCAAAGAAGTTTGGCAGATTTCTGCTCTTGCCTAGATGAGATTTTTCTCTATCTCTGTAGAAGATGATAAGTCTTATACCTTACACGCTGAACAAAGTTTCTATTTTTGTCACAAGTTATAAATGCCAAGTTAAATGATCCAGTGAACATTTACTTAAAATATGTAACTTGTGATACATAAGTTATCCATGCCAGGCTAATGTTCTCTTTCTTTGTCTGTCAACTCCACATATTACTTCTAAAATCTTCTGCTTCAGATCCCCATTTTGTCCTTAAAAATTAAGGAGAGCAAATGACAATTTAAACTTTGAGATATACATTAGCACATTCAGTGATGTGCCAAATATCCTAAAACCAGACTCGAAAGTCTCGCAGCAGTTATTGCTCTCTCTCCACTTTTGCCATCTGGAGCTCATCGTGCCGACTTCAGTGATCATTCTGTGAAGAGTTCTAGGACTCTATTCTAGCGAAAAAGATGCTAAAACTAAACTTTTGCACAACCTTTTGGAAATGGTCTTTTTTTTCCTTTTGACAAACTCCAATTTCTGTAGTTTGCTTTTATTCACTTAAAATTTATTGTGAGAGATCTTTAATGATTACTTTTCATTCATTTAACTTCACAGAGATAATTTTTCATTCTTTTTGCAGCTTTTTTATAGCTCCATAATATTCCATTTTATGGATGCCCCATAAATTAGTATTAAACCAGCCTGCCATTGATGGACATTGAGATTCTTTTCAATTGGAAATGATTTTTTTATCTCAAGTCTGTTGCTCACTTCTGTATCTTCTAGGTTTTCCTTTGCCAGTACAAACTCAGACTAATTTCTAGGACCCTCTGCAATCCACACCCTGGCCTCCTTTAGTATATCATCTCCTATCTGATAACAAAGTAGATCCCCTATTGTCGTCTAAATAGCCACTTTATCCAACCAAGCCTTATACTTTCTTATTTTAACTCCTTTGGTCAAGCTGTTCTTTAGTCTTTTGATATAAATGCTTTTTCATGTAATTCCCACTCATTCTCCAAGACCCAGCTGAAGCTTCCTGCCATTCACTGAGTAGCCTTTGACACATCAACCTGTGCCCATTCTGTAGCTTCTGCTCTCCTGGTGCCCTACCATATACTGAGCTCCATGATAGAAGGGACCAGGTCTCACCAACCAGGTCTCCCTAGAAGAGTGCCTTGTACTTAGCAGGGGCTCAGAAAGTATTGTTAGATTGGAATAGCATTGAGTTGACTCTGTCTTCATACTCATTTAGATAATGCATCTACTACTTCATGTCTTTCACTTCACTGTGTCTGTGTGTATGTATACAGTCACATACATGTATGTGCGAGCATCTGTTTATATCCCTTGTCACTTCTAATTTGTAATTTTATCAAGGGCAGCTTCCAGGCCTCAAACTGTTTTATATTCACTTCTGAGACTAGCCCAGTATTCTACACATGGTGACGTTTTATACATACTTGTTGATTAGTGTTTCTAGAGGTGATATTCAACATGCTTAATAATCACACAGGATGCTCAACCAATAAAAATGGGTGTTGCTCATAAACATTCAAAAAAGCCGTCCCTGTGCATACCGGCTCAGTGTCATCCCTGGTCGTATCCTATAACAAAAAACAAAGCTTATATGTAAATTAATTACAGTCCCCAAATAGCCAGATTGTCAAAATAAATTTAGATAAGAGAATATTTTCAATGTGATGATAAATGATATTAATTCCACAAGTATCTATTAACTTTTATTTTATCTTTTTAGCCTAGGACTAGGCTAAACTCTTCCTGTTCCTATAATTTGCATTTTTCTTCTGTTCTCTTTATAAATAAAGAAATTGAACATGGAAGGAAAAGACGAGATCTAAGGTAATATCAGAAGGTAATTTGATCGTTCTCCGAGTTCCTGGAATTATCCAGGTAGGTTCCCTGCAGCCTCTGATCCCAGAATGTACCAGGAATATGTTACTATTATGGAAAATAAGGGTTCCAGTTGAGAAAATTTGCCCAATTTTCCATAATTTCTTAGTGTTTGAATTTCCTCATAATGATGCACCGGGGAGGCCCTGTTGTTTTCAGTTCCGAGCTGTAAGAGAGACTGGTATTCCCATGTAGTTTATTGTAGATGAGCTAAATCCATGTGGAAAAACTAAAAACCAAGGCTGGGAGGCTGCATACCAATGCAAATGCCAAAGAGCAAAAGCAGAAATTTTTACAGTGGTGGAAACAAGAAAGAGACAGGTTTAAGACTGAGGAACCTGTCAAGAAAGACCAGGCGACTACCTAGGTCATATCCCTGGAGCATCTCTTTTTTCCATCTCGATTTATATTTGGCTGTGAAGTTTCTAGGGGTGACCTGCATTCAGGGAAGATAGGAGCTTTCAGTTGCTTGAATTCCAAAACAATAAATGAATTCATTCCTTCTTTTGTTATTTACTTCACTAAACATTCTTCAGTTCTTACCATGAGCCAGGCCTGGTGCTGGCCAATGGGGACTCAGGGAGAGCATTTTAGGTCATCTGTGGCCTCAGGGCTTTCCTCCTGTGAGAAGGTGAGGGAAAATGGACATAAAAGAAAGATTTAAACAAGTGAATAATACATTTGTAAATGATAATGAGTGCTAAGAAGAAAACCAATGGAGCAAAGATGTAGAGAAAGAGGCTGAGCTTAGAGAAATATTTCCATGAAGGCTCTCTGAAGAGGTGACTTTTGAGCAGAGAGGAAGGGAGCCACGAACGCATCTGGAGGAAGCTGTCTCAGGAAGTGGCAACAGCAAACGTGATATCTTCAATCTGGGAATGAGTTGGTCATGTTGATGAAATAGCAACAAGTTCAAGAACAATACAATGATGCAGGGGAGTGTGGCAGAAGGTGAGGTCACAAAGGTAGCCAGGGAACAGAGTAAGGCTTATAGGACATTTCAAGTGTAATGGGAAGACATTGCCCTGTTTAAGCAAGAAACTAAGGTAATATGATGTGTGGCCTACAATGATATGAAGAAATGAGAGAGATGACCATGAGTGGAAGTGGGGAGACCAGTGAGAAAACTATTTTGATGGTCTGACTATAGATGAGAAGAACTTCAGCTTGGGGTTAAGGATGGGGTAGGGAGGAGGTATGTAGAAATTTGGTCAGATTCAGTGTATGTCTTATGGGCAGAGTTGAGAGTACTTGCTCATGTGTTGGACATAAGGAGAGTGAGGGTTGTTATTTGTTTTCTAACTGAATAGTAGGATAGGAAGACATTGGGAAGAGCACGTTAAAGAGAGAGAGAAATCAAGAGTGTGGTCAAAGATACGTTAAGTTCAAAATGCATCTTAGACACGCAAGTAGATGGAAGTGTGAGACTGGAGCTCAGGGTAAAGGTTAGGGCAATAAGTATTTTTTATAACTAGTACATATGAGTATATCTAACTAGTATATTATAATATATTATCTAGAGCATCTAAGGTTGTACATTTTTTTTCTTTTTTCAGGAAGATTAGCCCTGAGCTAACATCTGCAGCCAATCCTCCTTTTTTTGCTGAGGAAGATTGGCCCTGAGCTAACATCTGTGCCCATTTTCCTCTATTTTATATGTGGGACACCTGCCACAGCATGGCTTGATGAAGAGTGTGTACGTCCACACCCCTGGCTTGAACTGACAAACCCTGGGCCACCAAAGCAGAGTGCGCGATCTTAATCACTGTGCCACCAGGCTGGCTCCCTGAGGTTGTACTTTTGTATTGCTTTTTGGGACTATTTTTTTCCCTCAATTAATACAACTTGTTCTGCTATTTTTCTATCTTTCTGCCCTTATTTACCTACCACCTTTTTCCACACCTTAAAAGTCTTTATTAAATACTTGTTTTGAGAATGGTTAGGAGGTCCAATAAGACTCTATCTGTCTATATTTTCATGTTTAAAATAATGATGAATGGCTGCCACCATTTTGGGGTCTAGGTTTTTAAAAGTCCTTGAGATCCTTGAGAGTTTTAGGGAGGAAGTATTTGAGGGACCAAGGCATTAAAAATTAAACTTCTGTGGAAAGTCAGAGCAGTGTCCCTCAACCCCGACTGAGTATTAAAATCATTGGGAATCTCTTTAAAAATACTGATGCCTGGGTTCCACCCAAGACCAATTAAATCAGAATATGGGTGATACCAGTAGTGTGTAGCCAGGGATGATAACCACTAGTTTAGAGGAATTGGGTTATCAACTAGACAATTGAAAGTACTAAGCATGTTTATATTCATGTAATATACTATAGTAAATATTAGTAGAGACATATAGCATGCAATTCTTCTCATAGGAAAACTCATATTCTAGTTGCTAAGGCAGAAACTACCAAATTATTTTATTACAGTAGAAGGTGAGACTGATATTTAACACTTATACTAGTACTTACACATAAGCCAAAGGAAATCTCAACAAAACTGCTGGGAAAATTTATATGCAATTTTCAAAAATGCTGTTCCTGTGCAAAACATTTAGAGAACTTTACTCTGGAAAAATGTATCACATTTTCTAGAATATCCTGTATGCTAATAAATCTTCAGCCAGTAAGATGGATTTATTGTTTGAGAAATACTCAAAAGTCATTTTAGAGACAAACTGGAAAACTTGGGTAAAACTATACATATTTTTTCTTGAAGAGGGAATGATTCTGATGTAATAGGATAGCTCTTTCTTCTACATCCTAACATGGTTTTGAACCCATTTTCACAGAGATAAACATACTTCAAGGATGGCAGCATCTTTGGAATTAAGCATATACCCTATCTATGTGACTATTTTGAAGGACAGCGCTCATTTGAATATAACAAGACTGATCTGCCTCTTTAAAAATACTCAATGATGGTGCTGTATGTTTAGATCTCATACTGGTCAGTATTGAATATCATCATGGGTTCAGGATATACTTGCGATTTTAGTGCAGCAGCAGATGCGAAGGAAAGGAGATTATCAATGTGTTCTCTCTATGCTTCCATAATAATCAGATGGGCAAACATGGGCCTTTGGAGGCTTATTGGGCCCTGTGGTCTGGAGTCTGAAATCCACCTTCTCTTGTTTGTCCTTCCAGAATCTGTACCATCAATACACAAGCTAGATGTGGATTGGATACTCCAGAGAGCCCTATCAGTTAGAGAAGAGAGTCTGGGTCCTAGGTGCAGTTGGGATGATGAGCCGTCTTCACACCCCCAAGCCGGGAATATCAACTCTGGGTCCTGGATTCCAGGGTTTGCAGGCTGTTCTAGGGCCAGGACAACATGGAGAAGAAGCTGAGGCTGATGAGGCTCAGCCTCTGTTTCGGGAGAATCTGAAAAGGCCCACCTGGAGCATTTCTCTACCTTTTTAAAAGAAATATAGTTATCTCGTTCTATTAAACATGAATCTGGAGTGGTTCTTTGGGGAATCTCCAAAAGGTGATTATTTTGTCCCCCCTCAACAGTTGGTGAATATATAACACTTAATCATTTAGGGCACTTAAAGACATATCTTCTTATTTTAGAATTACAAATTCCTCCTTTCTCTGAAACGTTCAAATTCAAGTCCCTTCTCTGGAAAGGACTCTGAATCATGTAAAAGATGCCAGTTTTGGAGAATATGGTGGTGGTGTTAAGACTCTGTCACAGTGGTGTTTGCCTTTGCTTCAGGAAGTCAAATCAACTTACACTGGCTTGATCAATAGATTATTCTGGTGATCTTTTTAGGAAGTTGACAATCAACAGGACATAGGTAAAATAAGTAACCTGGTTAATAATATTAATAATTGTGAATCATTGCAATTCCTAGTCAACTTCCTCATGATGGCTAGACACTGAGCCACGTGACTTTCTGAGCCCCTTACAGCTCTGAGGATCTGTGAATGCTCTTTTTCTAGTCTGTCTGTGGGAAGAATGTCCTAGCTTGGCCTCTCTTATTTCCTTTTATTTTGGTGCATGGATGCTTCTCTGGCTATTGATGTTTTTAAGAAATCAGTGGCAACATTGATTAGTGTTGTGTTTGTTTCCCACCTTCTTGCAATTTCTTTGGCCCTTAATATTACTTGGAAAATATTACTCTTCCATTTTTGGCCAAGTATTTGTATCAGAGTTAGCATTAGTAGTGATAACTAGACATTATTAGTCGTGATGATGTAGCTTTGTCTTACTCCACGCTTCACATTTATGATTATAGAGTTTTCTATCTCCCAAATGTGTCTAGGAAAGTGCATATGCTCACAAGTGTAGACATGATGAAAAAAGAGAGGCATAAAAGTGCAGCAATTTGGTGTATGCATGCCTGCATATATTTGCACATATGTACTCCAAAATCCCCTATGACTTTTAGATACTTTCATGATCACTACTTTACAGAAAAGGAAACCAAAGTCCAGATAGGTTAGGTAACTTATCCAAAGTCACACAGCTAATAGGTAGCAGAGACAGTATTCAAAAGCATTTAATAGGTTCTTGGAATATTTTTAAAATGCAGCTTATTGGGTCTACGATTATTACAGTTGGAATTATAGTAATTAACATTTTTAGATCTCTAGGAAGCACTTATACACCGTGATTTGTCAATGTAAGTTAAATTGATACCGGAAATACTGTTAACGGGAACAAGGATACAGGATGTTTATAGTGAGATTAGGAGCTCAGGCAGACAGGTTTGAGCCTACGGTTGAAAGCACCCAGGGGATCCAACTGTTTTGAAGTAAGGAACATGGAGGGAGAAAAAGTTAACTGTCTGTATTGAAATGCAACATATGCACAATTGATAAATTGTAGATTAAAGAGTCTTAGAATCCTAAGTTTGGAAAGGACTTTCACAGTCATTAAAATGATACAGATGGTAAAATAAAGAGACACATTGGGTTCCTAAGTACTCTATCCAGAGGGCTGCATGGTGCTACTGGTAGATACATGCCTGGATCTGATATATAGTGAGGAGATCTATGAATTTATCATTTTAGCCCTAGAAAGGAACTTAAGAGTTCTGTAAGTTCACCGTGTTCATTTTCCAGATGAATCAACAGACCCAGGGACTTAGTCGTTTAGCCATGGCCCCCTGGACAAGAACCCAGTTGTCCTGGCTGCACATTCAGTGATCTTTCTGTCTCACCGTTCTTCTGCTTTACCTCAGTGGAAATTCACCCTGAGAAGCGATCCCATCTGACTTTGGCATCATAGCAACTGCCTGCTCCGACACGATTTCCTTCTCAAGTCAGCACAGAGGAGAGCGTGACTGCACACCTTCCTAGGGAACAGAGGAAGACAGATGCCATCTGAGGAGGCGTCTGTGAGTCCTTCCACTCATTGGCACCCAGGCACCTACAGTGTGCGTGCATGTGCAAGTGGAGTCTCACTTTCCATTTGCAAACTCGGAGCTCAGTTCTAATAATAGCCTGTGGTGAGACCTTTCCCCAGAGGCTGTGATTCTGCCGTGTGGCAGCCACTTCTAAAACCGGCCCTCTGCTCTGCTTTTCTTCAAGGGAAAGCTCTTTGGAAAATCCCGCTCAGAGGGACATTCAAGAGCAGCAAGTAGCAAGGGCTTCTTCATCTCAGAACAGAACTAATCTCAGTCCAAGCAACACAAAGTAGTCGGAACAGCAAGAAATGGTTCAGGGAGGTTCTGGTAAGCCGAGCCCTGGGCTTTCCACCTACAGGCTGCCTTTGGAGAGACACACAGCATTACATCTAACATTCTTTAACTGTTTTGAGAAGGGGGCAGACTGGTAATAGTTGATCAAGACATAGATTTTGTGAATTTTCTTATTTAAGCCCACAGAAAGAAAACAGGCTTCAGGGAATAGCATGATGTAGTGGCAAAGCTCTGGACTAGAAGTCCACAAGGCTTGGTCCTTGTCACTCCTTGCCACTTGCCTTCCTTATCCTCATACTGTTATTTAGCTTTGTATGTCAGTTATCTCTTCAGCCACATGTTATCCTGTTAGTAAAAGATGGATCATAACTAATAGTAATTGCTATCTTGATGTACATACTCTGTGATTTCTTTGCAGTATCTCATTTAAAAAAATAGGACTGATATTATCTACATTCCATAGATGAGAACACTAAACCTGAGAGAGATGAAATGACTTGCTTAATCTCATGAAGCAGCTCACTGTAGCAACAGGATGAGAGCCCAGGCCTTCCAGGCATGGTCCAGGGCACTCTTGAAAATGCCACTCGTCACGATACACAGAGCTTCATCATGGAACAGGTGGCATTGAACACAGCTGGGCCTACTTCACTGGCTGCCAGGGACATTAAGTGAGAGGGTGGGATGAAGTTGTCCAATTAAAAGCTTAATGGTACTCATGTCGAAATTAGCTTTACACTCCTGATTAGAAGTCACTCTCTCTTGCACTAGAGTGAGCTTAAGAAAGAGAAGCTGTTTAAAGCAGTGGTTAGAACCTAAGGTTTTGCAGTCAAGCTGCTTGTCTTTGAATCCTGGGTCTGACTTTTAGCAGCTGTGTTACCTTGGGCAAGTCATTAGCCTTTATAGTTCTTCTTTCCTGAAGTGGGGTTAGCAATAACACCTACTTCCTGAGGTAGAGATATTTTAAATGGCGGGGCATATAATAGGCTTAGCATGCAATGAATGTTCGATGAACATGTCCCTCCCTCCTCTTCCCCTCACCCTGTTCCTCTCCACCAGCCTCCCCAGGAAAGTGGAACATGCTCAGAGGTGGTGCTATGTCACCACAACATGAAATACCTGCCTGATATAAGTTAAATTCAAAGATGAGTACTTACGGCATTTTCAAAGCATTGGTTGGGATTCCAGAATTAAAATTATCCAACGCCTGTGAGACGCTGAACTCTGCAACATGACATGATTCTCAAAGCGGACTCATCAAGTTTAATAGGATGTGCTCAGTCTAGATTGGTCTGGATCTTACAATTTCTGCTGTATACCCACAGAAGGTGTGTCTTCTAGCTATCTTCGGCAAAAGATAAAATACATCCAAATTTGTGTGTATATATATATACACACACATACATAAATACATATTTGTATATATACATATGTGTATACACACACACTCACATACATATATCATGCGTATTAATCTCCCCACAAAACAACCAGGTAAGTGGAGATTTGCTTTTTTCTTAAGTATAAGACTTAAAGTCAGAGATATCAGGTACACATCAAGACACAGGTCTGTTTTCACTTTGACACCCTGCCACTTCAGCTAGAAGACCCCTGGGCAAACCTTCAGTTCTGGGAACCCAGGCTGAGGAGCAGGCTGATAGGGAACATGTCTGCACATCCCATCAAAGAGGAGTTTGTTGGTAACAAATCCCTTTGAGTATTCTGTAAGAAATAGAGTCTACTTGAACCCTACCTGGCCTTCCTTCTCTTGGTTCCCTGCCCTTGATTAGGGCACATGTACTTCCAAAGATGATTCCAACCTCTTCTTTATCATGTGGGAAAATTACCACCCAGAGTGATAATGCCTTTAATTCCATATACCATGTAACGCCTGACTGGACCAGTACTGGGACACCAAGAAGCTCACATTATATCTATCTCTAATTCCACGGACAAGAATCACGGAATGTCGAGCAAATAAAACCTGAGAGACATTTTGCTCCAAAATGTTCATTTTACAAGTGAGAAAAATAAGAAACAGAGAGATTGGAATAAATTTGTCTAAAATCAGAGTTTCACTACTTGGTTTTAATTGTTTCTAGAATTTCAGTTCTGTATGCATTTCCCCACAAGGAAGAAAACAGGGAATCATTTTCCTTTCATAAAGAGAGAGAGAGAGAAAGACAGAAGCAAAGCAACAGAATTTATCTTTATGAAAGCAAATTCTGTAGATATTTTGCCAAAAAGGACACATAGTGAAAATGGATTAGTTCATTTGAGTGGTTTGTGGAAAATATATATTTCCTGAAGCAGGTGGTGCTATCAAAGTGAATAGGGAGAAAAATGTCGCGTATGAAAAATATTTTTTTCAAAATGCTATTTTTCAAGTCGAAAGGGAAGTGACACAAAATCCTACCACTGACTCTGACAGCATATTCTAATGGGTTCTGGCTGTATTTTAGAGAAACACACACCCACATACAAGCAGAAACAAACATTTTCAAAAAGGATATGTATAGAAAACCCTGGAGGTTTTACATTTGTTAGATGGAAGAAAAAAAGAAAGACAAACGGCCTGCCAGATAATGAGATGAGTGAGCAAGGAAGTCATTGGAAACTCACAAAACAAGGACATGAGTGAAATAAGAAGCAAACCATTACCCCATGAACATTTTAGCAAAATTTCAAAATTCAGCACTTTAAAAACATAGCTCCACAGATTAATCTGTCAATTAATTTGTTTTTAGTATATTTCTATCTCACTGTTTTTTTTTAGTTTTTCTAGTTGTTTTTTTAGCTGGTAAAATTCAATAGGCATTTACTGAAATCTGATCCTAGAATATGATTTGAACCATAATGGACATTATAGGGCATTTGAGAAGATTAGAAATGGTGGGAAAATGCACTAGTTCGTTAGGAGAATTAGCCTATTCCATTAAGAACTAAACTATATGGTGATCTGTAAGTGTTGGTCCCTGCTCCCCTGAGAGACCACGTAATTCATCATCCTCACTGGGGTACTTTTTTCCATCTCTCTACTGAAATATAATCTAAATACCAGAAGTGCATATATCATAATTATACAACCTCATGTCTCTTTCTCTTCTGTGTTCATGATCTTATCCATCTGTCTGTTGAAAGGAGTGACCAACATTTTCTTCTGTCTGGCACGGGTAACAACCATAGTAATTGCACCACTGTCCCACTTCCATTTATAGAACTGCTGTTTACAATAGGCCCCAGGGTGTAGCACCAGAGAATACAGGCCAGACTTTAAGCCCAGATGTGGGATGTCTTAAAGTTCTGCTTTCTCTTCTGCCCCCCACCGCCTTTGCTGGGGGGGCCCCACCTTTACCAGGAGGTTGCTCCTCATTTCTAAGCATTTTGAGAACTAAGTCAAATGTCAGCTCTGGAGTGAAGCTCTTCCTGATTCTGGCATCGCTCCAATAAATTTCTATAATTCTTTTAGTTTTTACCATACAATTTAGTACCTAATTAAATGTCCACATTTTCTGGTCATCGTTGCCTTATAGTGCAGTACTCAGTGGTTGAAATATGTACTCAAACTTGCCTCTAGGGTTATACTGCAATCCTGCTAGGGTGGAGGCGTTAGGTAGTCTTCCTGACAAGTTTGTGCAGGGTCTTCTTCTTTATGCCTTACATCAGTAACACCTTGATGTCTATGCAGTTTCTCAAGCTAGAACACCTAGAAACATCACAGATAATTTCCCAAATCTCATGCTTACTACACATTGAGTGACAACCTTCTTAGTTAGATATCTTAAATCTATACCGAATATGTTTCCTTACCATCATCATTGATAACCTCTTCTGGTTCAGTCCATCAGATTTTATCAGGACCATTAAAAATGTTACCTATTCCAGATGCTCCTACACTCCAATCCATTCTTCCCACCATGTTGTAACCAGAGATACCTTGCTAAAATGACAATGAAATTGATCTATGGCCCTGCTTGAAACTACTAATGGTTCTTCTTTGGTGTCACTTCCATGGTATGAAATTCAAGGTCTTTCATGATACCTCACCCAGAAGAGGCATGCCCAAATGCTTACCAGATTGTGATCAGAACAGAGAGTTAACTAAACTTGATGGTTAACATCTTCCTTGGGGAGGCAAATTTTCAGCTTAAATGGCTTTCTTTTCCAGTTTTTACTTAGCAAGCAGAAACAGACTCAGTTGATGGCAATAAAGGCATTAATCAAGCAGAGCATGGGAAAATGTCAATGGGAATTGACAGCTGTGACTTCTCACTTAAAATATTAAGTAAAAGTTGCCTGCGTTCCTTTCTCCTCCACCCTCTCCTCGTTCTTGCTTCTCCAGTATCTGATTAAATACACTAGAACGAAAACATCAATTCACTCTTGTTAGAGGCCAAGACATTGTGAATTAACAAAGTCGGATTCATGGTAGGTTGACTCAATTCTATTACTTTCAAGTACTTATTATAACCGGACCTTAATCTTTCTGACATAGAGATCATTAGTATCATTTAGTGCATATGATATTGACCGGCTAAAAGTCATTTGTAACTACCAAATAAATATATATACACATACATAAAAATATACATATGCATATACATAAATATATGCACATACATATGTGTTTTGTGTTTATAGTAAATTTATATCTGTAATTATCACTAAAAAGTAATTTTTAAAAGTAATATGTGTGCTTGTGACCTTTTAGGGTTTTCAGAGCTTAACTGTTAATATTTCCTACAATACTTTGTTGTTTTGTCCTTTTAAGTATGCCCTCTATGACTATGTCACACTTCTCAATCTCTCTATAAAGAAAAGGGATTTTTTTTAAAACCAAATTTTAGTCCCACCTCTTCTCAGTTCCGTGGCACCGATTTAAAGGTTTTACTACAAAGAACATCAAGCTAAAATAATGATATTTATTGCAAAAGACTTCTAATGTGAGTCAAATTGCTTTCTGAGCTCAAAGGTAAGAATTTGGAAGCTGCATATTCCTGGATGAAGATCTTGAAAGCAACAATGATGCAAGCTTCATTACCTGGTATCATGCTTAGAACAGCAAGAGTCTCGGTTATAAATGGTATTTATTGAAAACTAACAAGATTGTGAGCATTTAATTGAATATATCAATTTTCAGGAGACCAGAATTGTTGTGTTTGCTTAGAAGCTTGTTCTAGAGAGTCTTCCCCCCAACACTAGAAATAGGTAATAATTTTTTGTCTGAAAAAAGCTTCAGGTAAGGCTGTAATTTGCTTCTGCAATCATATCAGTTACTCTGGCAAAATGCAACCCCAAATCTCACATGACAGTTTACAAATTAAAACCTGTAGAAATAATTAAAAAAGGAGATATGTACAGGAGTGCTGCATGAAAACGTAAAGCTTCAGCAGCCAGCTCAGCTGAGTGATAACTAGACGTGAAGTACAAACTAATTGTACTTATCTATTTCTCATGGCGAAAACGGCACGCGTGGAGGTTCTGCAATGGGAAGGAGGAAGGCTGTGCACACTATTTTGCTCTCTTAAAGGTTCATATAATAAAAGAGAACCAAGACCAGGAAAAACGTGAGGGTGTGGAAGGGAATGTTAACACTTTGACATTAAATTAATGGTTGTGGGCCTTTTTATCTTTTAAATTGTTTTCTTCTCTTTCGATTCTTTTGTATTCTACCTGATGACTTATTAAACAAAGCTTTTAGAGCACCTACCTGTTTAAGGCACTGCATCATAATCAGTATATTGTTCTTCAAACTGGACTTGTAATTCCCTGTGAGCCAGACTACATCTTCTTTTTTTTTTCTTGTATCCATTCTACAGCATCTAGCACACGCCTGGGTTCTTGTTACATGTCCAATAATTATTTTAAAATAAATTAAAGGGTAAAGAGAGATACATTGTTTTAATCCTAAAGGTTTCCAAAGATGCTATTGCTTAGCAGCCTTTTATTTATTTATTTATTTATTTATTTTTATTTTTTTAAGCAGCTCTTCACTGCAAGTCCAGATAGAACTCTTAGGTAACCCCAGGGGGAGTTTTCATCCCAGGGGCCTGGACCCAAATTGGAATAACTGCCAGCAGTAACATTAATTGCCCCCCTTTTTGGCAGCGGGGGTGTGAAAATTGGTGTGGAGACAGAGACTGAAATTTCTGTTCATCCCAAGAGGTAGCCGCCAGGGACCCGATGCAGCCCATTAGGGAAAGAGCCGTTCGGAGGCAAGTTTCATATCTGTCTGAACAGCTCCTACAGTCTGTGTAAATAAATACCTTAAATCCCTTGAGCCAGCAAACTTCTTCAGGATTTTCTCCTAATCTTATGGAGCCTGATTGTGTCCGGGCCTAAGGTGTTTTCTAATTGTGAGTAATTTACCTTGGGACGTTCAGGAGCCTGCATCTCAGTGAGTGTGACTGCTCAAGGATTCCTGAAGGGAGTCGCTCATTCCTACCTTTGTTGCTTTACACAGACCCCTGCCCCTTCCTAGAACTCTTACTTTCCCTTTAGGACAACATAAACGATACCCATCCTTTAAGGATCAAAACACAAAGCCCTTCTCAACCACCTGCTTCCACTGATTACTTCTTCCTCTGAGCTCCTTCAGCCTGACACCCAGACTGCTTCTCATATATTGCTTAGTCCCTTCCACCACATTTGTAATATGTCCTTTCTTTGTCTCTCCCTCTGCGTTGTAATCATCCAAGTTCAGAATTCACATTGCTGTACAGTGTCTAATGCAATATAAGATACACAGAGGATGCTACTTTATAGCATGACTGATTAGTTCTAGTCGGCTTACAGCGAGAAATAGGTGTGGGAACTCTGACCATTATGTTTCCTGCCCTCCTCCATTAGCTGTTTGCACTTATTTGCACATTTAATAGCTTTTCCCCTGTACTGTGATTGCTAGCCCTTTCTTACTAGAGTGAGCTCCCTGATGGCCTTGGTATCTGCCTGATAGCATAAGAGAAGATTCAAAGGGAAAGACCGACTTGGGGAAGCATTCCAAGCTGAGAAAGGACTGATCAAAGGCGTGGAAATCTGAAAGTGACTAGGTCAGAGACTAATAAATATTTCAGTCTAAATTTCCAACAACACAGTGGGCCACCTAGGTAAAGCATGATTTGAGACAAGCATGTAGAATCTGAATGACACTAATTTGAGGAGGTGAAGGAAGGGATACCTGTCCTGTGTGGGGGTTTAGATTGTGTGACCTTCAAGTCTCCAGTCTGCTGGAGACCTTGAGTCCAAGGTCAGTGTGATGGTTAATTTTATGTGTCAACTTGACTGGGACACAGGGAACCCAAACATTTGGCCAAACACTATTCTAGATGTGTCTGTGAGGGTGTTTCTGGGTGACATTAACATTTGAATCAGTAGACTGAGTAAAGCTGATAGCCCTCCATAATATGGGTGGGCCTCATGCAATCAAATCAAATGAAGACCTGAATAGAACAAAAAAGGCTGAGGAAAAGGGGACTTTGGCTGCTTGGCTGCTGAGCTGAGACACTGGTCTTTTCCGGCCTTTGAACTTATATTGAAACATTGGCTCTTCTGTGTCTCAAGTCTGCTGGCTTTTGGACTGGAACTTCCATCATTGGCTCTCCTACGTCCCAAGCTTTCAGACTCATGCTAGAGCTATACCATTGGCTCTCCTGGATCTTCAGCTTGCTGACTGCAGATCTTGAGGACTTGTCAGCCTCCATAATCACGTGAGACAATTCCTTATAATAAATCTTTCTCTCTATATATATATTATATTTGTGTATATGTTTATGTATATATGTGTACGTGTGTGTGTGTGTATCCTACTGCTTCTATGTCTCTGGAAAACTCTGACTAATATAGTCAGCACTGTTTTAGAAAGTGCTGCTTTCTGACCAGAGGGGATCAAGGCACAGGGAAGCTGGCTTCAGCCCCAGCCCCGTCCATCAAACAATGCCTCCAGCCTTCCAATTGGAATCTTCGCTTCACTTGTTCTAAGAAAGAAAATACGTTTTGTCTTTTTCCCCTCTGTTCTTACCAATCTGTCCTTTGTTATTTGGCAAGAGCCGGTAGTTTTTCTTGTGGTCTGACTGGATCTGGAAATAACATGGTTATTTTTGTTTAAACATAATAGCAAAGAAGAACTTGAGCTTATATGCAATTTAGCCTTATCAAGCCCAGACATATTTGTTTGTGTACAATCAGCATGCCTGAGTGATGTCAGAAGAGCTCTGAAAACAATATATTCTGAAGCCAGAGTTGTTAGTGGGTGGAACCCTCCCAAATAATAAGCATTGTATACATGATTGGAACTAGAATAGTTATTTAGTCCAATACAACCTGCTTTAGTCCATAAAGCATGTCATACGACTCAGAAACAAAACAGGAAAGGGGAAATAAATGAAAGGGAATAGGCTAAACACAAAAGAAATTGTATATTTGTGGGCTGTCTAGAGGCCCTCAGTTAATAGTTGTTGAATGAATTATAACTTGAAATAAACGATAAAATTACATTTACACATATATGTATATGTCTATATATATCCAGAGATGTATAGAGATGGCATATGAGAGAGATTACAAATGCATTCATGTGGAGGGTTGGTGTTATTGATGAATTCCACTACACTGAGATATTCAGGATCCCCAAAGACCCCTGTTACAGTGTTGGTCTTTCTCCCGGTGCTATCTTCCCTTTGTGTACAGTAGGCTACCCTGAGCTCCCTTCATTCTGCATGTGCTCCATCCCATGTAGCCACAGGCTACTTCCAGTCAAATGAGGCCCTTCCAAGCATCTATGATGATGGCAAAGAGTTCTCTCTGAACTTGCTCTCAAAGGGAGGACTACCCACATCTCAGAAACTATATTTCTAGTAACATTGCTAGCTTTGTTCCAAATTGCCTTTGCACATGTCTGTACTAGGAGAAAATTGAGAACAGTGTCCATTAAAAATGAAATATGTGCTCTGAAAATGAAATGTTCTTTACCTGTCAACAGCGTTGGCAAAATAGAATATTCTGCTACCGATGGATTCCTGCCCCAACTTCTCACCTTTAAACATACCCCAGGGATGACAGCTACAGTTAAACGTATTGATGGATGTTTTAGGGAAGTTTTATGCCTATTTTATATCCACTCCATGAAAGTGACACTTGCAAGCGATAGAGGAAATATACTATTAAGAAACTAAAAATTCAAGAAGTTTGTTCTAAGTGATAGTATTGAAAAAGGAAACTGTTCTTTCACCTTTTGGACTCTTAAAGTAACAAAACACACAGCAAGTTTATCTTCATTACTGGGTTTTCTCTATGAGTAAATTTTGAAATAGAATGTTGATTCTTAGGCCTGTGGGGACCTGGAATTGGCCACCCCAAGATATATCTCTTTGGCATCAGGATTATTTGAGGCTGATTGCTTTTGATAAACTGGGATAGGTAAGGAGGCTCTGAGGAATGGAACTTGCCCTTTGTTAGGACACGTTTACATTTGTAAGGTAAATCTCTATCTGTAAAGGTGCCTCCCTCTCTGTACCAGGAAGAAGAAAGGAGATGACCTTCTCTCTAGAAACTCTTCATCAATACCAAAGGCAAGGACTTAAATCTGCATTTTATTGTGCTAGTCTGGTAACCTCCTGTAACTGACTTCCCTCCCCCTCCCAACTTTGGCATTTCTTTAAGGATTAAGCATCTTTCCTTAGGCTAGGAACTGATTGCTGCGCTCACCTGTGACCCCCCCAGCTCCAGACATAGACTTGCCTCCTGCTACGCCCACCGAGATAGCAGACCACTGCCTGCTTTGTCCATCAAGTACTGTGCCGACAGGGCAATCTTGTGACTATTGTGGGAGGGACGTTTCAGTCACATGTGAAACACCCCGTTTGGGGGTATATAACCACTCTGTGCACCCCACTTCTTCGGTGCCCTTTCTTCCTTCAGGAAGAAAGGCTCCAGGCCATGGTTCCTCATAAAGCTTTGTTTAATTTTCTCTTGCTATTCTGTCTCATGTGAATTTAATTCGTTCTCCGGCCAGATGAACCCCCATTTGGGAAGAGGAAATGTCTTCCTCCCCTACAGGCCCTACACCAAGAGGTCTGATTCATCAGGTTAAAGGGGGGCCTTGGGTATCTGAATTTTTGACAAAAACATCTAGAACATTCTCATGAAAAAAATCTATAAAACTGCACTTTGAGAATAATTACAGACTCATTTACTTTCCACTCCCCCCCCCCCGTTTTATTTAGAATTAATTCAATGAATTTCTCGTAGGAGAAAGGATAAAGAGATATATCTTAAAATTCGTAACCAAAAGACCTTTGGACTTACTTTTAGAGACTCTAGTGTGTAGTCTTAGCTCTTCACTTACTAACTCTTACTATGAGATATTCCCTTAACCACAGTCTCAGTTCCTTTATTTAATTATAGGGAAATGAAAGTATCTAGCTCTGATGGTTCTCACATTATTCAGAGAAATAACGTTTGTAGAATTGCTTTGGAATTTTTAAATTGCTGTACAAAAGTAGGAAACCATTCATGCTATGAATATGCACACTGGTCATTTAAGCAAGGAAGCATTTGGAATATACCTGGTGCTTACCATCTGGTCAGCTGGTACAGTGGAGGCTGATGGTAGAGATGGGATGAAAACCTTCCCTGAGGAGCTCCTAGTCCAGGAGCAAGACATATTAAAAAACAACCACGAGAGGCCTCCCCAGTGGCGTAGTTGTTGGGTTTGCACCCTCCACTTCAATGGCCTAGGGTTCACAGGTTTGGATCTTGGGAGCAGACCTACATACCACTCATCAAGCCATGCTGTGGCAGCATCCCACATATAAAATTGGAGAAGATTGGCAGCAGATGTTAGCTCAGAGCCAATCTTCCTCACTCACACACAAAGACAAAAAACAAAACAAAACAAAAACTATGAGATAATAGTGATGCGGGGTCGGTGAGCCGAGGAGTCGAAAGAAAGATTTCTTAGACTCTTAAGATCTGGCAGTAGTGCTCTTTTATTTAGAGAATAGTGTAGCATGGGGACAGGACCCGTGGGCAGTCAGAGCTTCTGCTGCCGCTGCTGCTGCCCCCGCTGGCATGGGGACAGGACCCATGGGCAGGCAGAGCTCGTGCGTGGGGACAGGACCCATGGACAGTCAGAGCTCCTGCTGCTGCCCTGAGTTGAGGGTTAGGGCTAATTTTATAAGGCATGGGTATGTGAGTCATCTCTTTACGAAGACAAAGGAAAGAACATGAAAAAAAGTTAAAATAGTATCAGTGCAGGTGGGGTCTGGTCATTGGGGGATCCCATGACTTTTAGACAAGAATCAAATCGGATTAAGTGAAGGTCAGAAGCCACCACCCTAAATCAGTTACGTGAGATGGCCAGACAGCAACCAACTTAAGTTCTTGCCTTCCCCATTAAGAGTTTCTAGGGATAAGGTCGTCTCTCTTCTTCTTCCTGGTACAGAGAGGGAGGCACTCTTTACAGATAGAGATTTACCTTACAAATGTAAATGTGTCCCCACAAGGGCAAGTTCCATTCCCCAGAGCCTCCTTCCCGTCCCAGTTTATTGAAAACAATCAGCCCAAAACAATCCTGATGCCAAAGAGACATATCCTGGGGTGGCCAATTTCAGGTCCCTACAAGGTCATCCCCCCTTCCTTCACAAACGCAAATGTCTCAAAAGGGCAAGCAAAATTCCAGTCCTCGGAGCCTGCTTCTCATCTGCAGTTTTAAAAGTAACCAGCCTAAAATCCTCGTCATAAACCGTTTTAAAATTAAGCAGCCTAAAAGTCCTCATCAATAGTAACAGTGAATAGCAAGGTGTATCATTCTTAAGGATTTCTAAGAAGAGATAGAATAATGAATTATGATAAACAGTGGATTATATGGGAGAACATCATAAAAGAACTGCACTATAAGGTGGGCCTTCAGAAAAGGCCGGATTTGTTGTTAGGTAAAGAGTGTGGGTGGAGACATTCCAGACAGAAGAGAAAGGATGAAGAGGCCCAGAGATGGGAACCAGCACCTCAGAAAGCATGAGAAGGGCCGGAAAATAGCAAGAAAAATGGTTTGAATCTCAGGAAATCAGAAAGCTCATCCCATCAAATTCTTTACTTTGAATGGATTCAGGCTGTACCCAAGTCTATGAAGCGTCCTTATTTGTTTGACTGATCAACATGCTAAAATCCCAATCAATAGGTATAAATCTCTTCAGTAGAAGCATTTATAGCAATATAATACACCATCCAAGGAAACCCTCCCATAAAGACTGTGTTAAGCACAGGCCCATTAACATCATGGATTTATTGACCTATTGATATGTTTAAAAGGTCTCCATTGTAAAATTAGTGAATATGTAAATAGTCTTAACCTGGAGGAAAGGACAAACAGATTTTTTTAAAAAGCTGCCCTTGTTATGGGATTCACATGCTTCCTTTCCAACATGTCACATTTTTTTCAGGTAAATTCTCCTCAATATCTCTAAAATTTTGATATAATTTTCTACCCAAAATGGAAAAAAATATCCCATCTGACATGTTAATCACATTTTGTACTTTCCTGTACTTTACACAAGAGCACAGTGAAATCTTTTTGTCTACTTTGTGCATTATGATTTAATAGGCTTTCTAAATAGAATGTTAAAAACAAAAGAATAACTTTAGTAGAACGGCAGAAGAACTAAAGTAGGGATTGATCCTCTGACAGGCTGTTTACTCTCCATCTCCCTCTCATGCACTTGTTAACTGATTCCTGTAAGTGGCCAGAGTATTAGAGACCCAACTTCCCTACTCATCAAATCAAATGGGCAGGAAGCTCTCGGCCCTTCTGCCTCAACAATTCAAATGGCAATGATGGGTATGAAAGCACATTGGTGACTATATCAGAATCATTTCTTTTTTCAATTTCTCAAAACAGAAAGTGAGTTTTTACTGTTTCCTGGATGGAAGGCACTAGATTAAGGAGTGTAGAGGACCTGCAAAAGAGGAAGAAAGCTTGGAGGACTTGACATCTGCATGTGAAGAGCATGGTGTGCTGTTTCTTCCTGAATCTTATCACATGAATCCCCTTGGAGCAAAGTGGTTCTGAAAAACTGCTTGGATGAGAGAAAAGAGCTGTAGGCCAGGTTAGGAGATTGGGGTTCAAATTTTGAATCCTTGAACCAGTCTCTTTGCATTTCTCTGCCTTGTTTTCCACATGGGTAAAGTGACGTACCTGTGTGGGAAGATATCGAAGGTACCGTTGTGTGAAGTTTTTTAGAGTAAATGTAAGCGTTGTGACTGTGCTGGTCATTAAGCTATTGACTCAACTCTAAATGCATCTTCCTACTCTTGTTCGTGGTACCTAGAGGGAGACAGAAAGTCTGGAAGAGAAAGAGGTCCTTTCTTGTGTTTTTGTTCATAGATGCTTCTTACTCTGGCAGCATTGTTTGGTTCCAGTAGCAGTTGATTCCAACTTGAAATTTTTATCTCCACTCCCAGGACCAGACCCATTGTACCTCCTCAGAGATTCCAACATGCTCCTCAGAGGACTGCATCTCAGCCCTATAGGGGCCCTGCTTGCAGCTCCTGAGGAAGCATCTGGACAGTTTCCTCTTCAGAAGTCTGGTTCCAACTCTGTGACTTCCTCCAATTGTCTAGTTTCTAACATTCCCAAACTCTTTTCCTGGGACCTAGGAGTGGAAGCTGCTTCCTATAGTATCTATTTCTGTCCCAGTGGTCTCTTTTTATCTTTCTAGTCCTCCAATATTTCTTTAACTAACTTGCTATATTACATTCTACTGGTGAAATAACTTGCGTTAAGTTTGGTTTTCCTAATTGGAGTCTGACAAATTCAGTGGCTAAAAACAAGTTGGAACATTTATAATATTAAAAATATTTTTAAACTAGCTGTATTTCTTCTTCTTCAGAATTCTAAGACTCCATCCCCTTCTCCACGGGCATTCTTTCCGTAGGATATTATTTGAGCAGAGGCCCTTTCTCTCCTTTCATCAGGATCCCACATGGATCTTTGCCCTTGAGGTCTGTCCATTGCTTGCGTTCCCGCAATACAAAATACTTCTTCTATAGGTCAAGCAGGTCAAATAGTCTCATTATGAAGACTTCTAGTAGGTTAAATCATACTTACTCTCAAATCAGGTCCAACAGAAGCTTTAATCTCTTTTCTGTTTAATAGTGGTACAGTTTGTGGATTAGAGTTGTTTTGTTGTGGGCTGACATTTGCAGGCAAAACTAACCAGGTGGCCATTATATCTACAGCCAAGAATTAATGTGCAGCAGTCAGCGAACTTGCCTTACTGCAAAACAAAAGGCTTCTGAAATAATTGGCTTCTTGCTGCAGCCCTGCCACAACAGGTAGACAGGAAGGCATATGGGAATTGGTGAGCTTGGGAACACAGACGCTCCCCTCCTAGTGTAGCATTATTCATGTGCCCTGAACCTTTCATTCAGAATGTTGGGTGATAGTTCAGGAAGATAATGGCCTCTGCCCAGGATCTGAATTCCTGGAGGACTAGAGGCAGCAGCACTGGGACTTCATTATAAGTTGGTCCTCTCGCAACTTGTAGCAGTGTGGAATTGGGAAAACCTTCCACACAATTGACAGGGAGTTTAGTTCATAGCTTGTATCCATGTTGGAAACACACCCTAACTGGATTCATTCATACCATCAGCCTCTCCGTAACTGGGTACAAAATGTGAGCCATATATCCTGAATTATTTCAACGTCAATCTTATTTCCTATTAACTTGATAAGCCATGATATGTCGTATAAATTTAATTATGATGATGCACTTTCGGTAGTCTTCCTTAGCAACGGGAAGGGGCAAAAATTATTTGTCAGGTCACATGTCCAAAGATTAAATTCAGGGAACATGACGGACCAAATTATTGGCATCCCTTATGTCTTCTCGAATATAAAATTCCAGTTTGGGAGACAATACTAAATCACTGAAAGCTAAGTCACAATTTGGATATGACTAAATGTCCAGCATGGGCCAGACTTTAACAAAGGGGCTCAAATTTAGCATATTGATTTTTGAAAGAATTCCTTGAAAAAAAGACTTTTGCTGCATTTGAAGGAAAAATTCTTTAAAACACCATCCTCCTTGCTGCACTGCATCACAGTTCATATCTCCTACATCTTAAATACCCCACTAGATTGTAAACTCCTTGATGGAAGCAGCACTAGGATTAAAGTGAAAGAACCAGGAGGTCATCCTTTTCAGCCTTTCCTATGAGTACTTGGCCTTTTACTTTACCCTCACTTAAATAACATTTAGGCTCAGCTTGAACACTGTCCTCCTGAGGAATTCACTAACCAAGAAAGCAAACCATCCAGGTGCCTTAATTTTGCTTTCAGAATCAGAACATCTAACCTTCCTGCACATTGCAGAATTTGACTTTAATGCTGTCATGAAATATCCTTAAAACCTTTCTTCAAAGCTGAATATCCAACCTCTTTTGGGTTCTTTGACACGCCATGCTTGAAGACTCTTCGGTATCCTGATCATTTTTCTTCTGGGTAATTTCCAGATATCTGTATTTATTTGTCACACCCTAAATTTAATATAACTAAATATTACTACAAACAACACTGTGATTTATTAAGAACTGTCTATGTGTAGGTCACTGTTCTCTCAAATTTACCACATTAACATTTCCCAAAATGCCATGACCTAAGGTGTTTGGGTCCTTATTTTTAGAGATTTGGGACATGAAGTTAAGCGAAGGGCCAAAGCCCAGTAACTGGCCAAAGCAATGCTGAACCCAGGACCATGTGACTCTGGAGCACACGCTTGGGGCTGGAGCCAGACACATTCTCTCTCCAGGTCTAGTCTAATCTCTAAGTGTATATTACTCATCCTCATACCCTCACAACACCGGGCTCCATGCCTTGGATAATATGTCTTCTTGAAGGAATGAATGATTGTGTGAATGAATAACAGGGGCAGCATAAACTGCCTCTTCAAGGACACCAGCAGGCAGAATAAAAGTCAAAGGGATTTAAACAAACAAGCAAAGACTATCATTATTACTGTCCTTCTTCTCAAATTCCATATGCAACTGCCTAGCTTGCACAGCTATCTAAACATGTGTAAATTAAAATTCCTAATTTTCCCCAAAGTCTCTTTTGCCTAGCCCGTCATTCTCTGCCCTCTCCTCTTTGGTTCTTTATAAAAGGCTCAATTCTTGCTCTCAGTGGCTCCTCCCTCTTCACCTGCCACAACTAACCTATCAGCCAATCCTATCCTGCTTCTACCACATCAGATCTGGACACACCATCTCCCTTGGATGACAATAATAGCTCTAACTGGCCCCCCTCTGCTTCCTTGTTCTACCCTGGGGTCTCACAGAAGTACTTATTTATGAATGTCAATCTGATCATGCTGTGCTCCTTTAACACCTGCAGTGACTTTGTATTTAGTGTGACTCCGAACCTGTTACCTAGGGCTGTGGTCCTGTATCACCCTCCAGTCTTGCCTGCAGCTCTCTCCCTCTCCCTTGCTACCCTTTCACTGTCTTGCTCTTCCCATTCCTGCCTAGGTCAAATTCTCTCCTAACTCAGGGACTCAAAGCTCTCTCCCCGTGTTTACTATCTTTGGTTCTTAATTTACCTGTCAACTCTTCAGTGAAACCTTTCTGGACAATCCCAACTAAAATAAATTTTTTATTATTCTCTATCTCCTTTTTTTGCAACCTGCAGTCCTTTTTAACTATTTGGGACTTTACTCATGTTTGTTTGGTTTTACTGTGTCTCATCTATTAGAATATGAGCATTAACAGGAGAGGAATTATGTCTGATTTCCCATGTTATGCTGATAACATACTAGATCACTTTTAAAGTTATTTTCTATATGGAGAGCTCCACCGTGACATGATTGTTAAAGTCTTAGCCCTGCCCATTTTAGGTTTCATTTGTTCTCCAATGGAGACTGAGGGTGAAGGAATGCTCGAGACTTTTTGTCCAACATTATTTAACTTCTACATACACACTATTGTGTGCTTTGTCTCCACGAGTTTCGCATGATGATGCTATTGCCTCTTGTCCCTGGGCACGTCTTCTCTTATAGTTGGTGCCTCCATAGTGCCCACCCTTGAGAAAGGCACGTCCCTCAACACAGCACTATCTCGATTCACCACAGTTATGGGACCTACACTGAGGTGACTTCTCCCAAGGCCAGATTTCCTGAGAAGCTGAATTGCCTTCACTCCCCTAGAAACAGCAAAATGGTTCCCCTCTGCTCTGAAATGTTGTTCCTTCTATCTCCCCACCTCCTACCATTTCTGTCCACCTAAGGATTTTCCCCTGTACTCTTGTTACTGAACCAGGTTCATTTTTGCCTGCCGCCCAGAAAGCCAAACACCGAGACGACGAGATTGCAGCAGAGAGTTTACTCACAAGACAGCCGCGTGAGGAAGTGAGAGCATGAGACTCAAATCTGCTTCCTTGAAAATAGGGACTCAGGGATACTTATGAGATAGGGGGCAGGGTAGTCAGAAATGTGGAGGTAGGTGATTGGAGGTGAGGAGAGGTGAGGGAACTGATGATCTGCGCAAGCGTAGTGAGACTCATGCCTCTCCACAGGACCCATGTTCACAAAATGGCAGTATTACCATGATCTGAGGGTGGAGTTTTTAGCCTCTTGACATCGAAGTATAGCCTATTGGACAACTGTGAGGGCCCAGTTGATGAGTTGGTGGTCTCAGCCAGCCAGGGCCAGAAGCGGACAAGGAGTTCTAATTCCTGAAAAACAGGTCACACACCCATTACCGTGGTGACCCAGGCTCCAGGAAGATGCTATCTATAGGAGCCTAGGTGGAGTCAGATAGCATGCTGCCTAAGCAGCACACTTAACAATGGGTGGGTTAAAGGGCTAAAAGCTCTAATCAGTAACTGCAAAAAGGAAAAAAAAAAGCTTTAGTTCCTAGCTACTTAATCATCCATGGTTAACCCTCTGCCGGTTTCACCCTGGTTGATTGATTCTGGGTTTCTCAATATGTCCAGTCTGGGGTAGGCAGGCTCAACTTACCTTCTTTTATTGGTCATCTTAGATAAATATCCATATTTTTAACATATCTGTGCTAATTTGCTTATGCCTGCTAAAGGCAACAACAAGTTAATTTCTGAGTCACAAGACTACATTTTACCAGGATTTGTCTTCTCCAGATAGTAACACAACCCAAAGTTTACTAATATGCGTTTTGAATATAAACAGACAGAGAAATTTTTGGCAATAAGAACTTTGATAAGCCAGAAATCTCATCTCATGTAATCCACATAATTTACCTATGCCGAGAACCACAAACAGCACTTAGTTCTTTGCCTATTTATGTATAAAAATGGAACTGTATGCTTAATTTAAGTACTAGAAAGTCATATAACAGAAATGGAATATTGTATCCAGAGAATAATCAATTTATTTAGAGGCAAAGGGAAATTAATATTTCTTGGAACCAAGGTTGAGAAAAGGAAAATTTGGGAAACACCTCAGCAGATAGTTCTTTAAGTTGAGGTCTTTTAGTTCCAAAGAAGAGGTTTATAATAATGGAATTGAGCTGGAGTATAGTGTTGCATGGCCTGCCCTCTTTTGAAGCCATATGAAATCATCCAGATGAGGGATCACCAACTCATTTGTGGGTAGGCCAAAAGGCAGACAAAGAGTCATTCTTGATTCCAGGTCAAACGAGGGGACTTTCATCTCCATCAAGTAAATTCTCTACGACCTGGAAAACTGTAAAATCTATTCCCTACAGAAGCCAAATAAAGGTGTGAATTGTTTCAGTCACATGCAGGAAATGCATATCACTAACGGCTTTAACAAAGCAATGGAATGGCTATATAAGGATTTATGTAAACCTCGGGAAGGACTCAGAACTTGGGAATGTGTATGTCCTCTCCCTCTCTCAACACAGGACCTAAGCTAAGCAAGTTATCCTGACATTTCACTAATCTTTCCACTCATTTTCTTTGCCAGAAAGGGATTTGCCAGACTTGCAGGCAACAAAAGACAAAACCATCTCATGCTCCTGTTTCTTACAGCATCCCTGGGGGAAATGTGTGAACGTGGTCAAGTGTTTGAGCTTCTTGAGCTGATGGGTAAAAGAAAGAAATATCTCTTTCAGATACCAGGGATTATATGAAACGCTTTAACAATTATTGCATTGCAGAGGATGGTAGGGAAAGCGGGATGCATGCAAAGCCACATGAACAGAGGAGAATTGACATGTGCCAATAAGAAATGTAAAACCAACAGCACTTATACATTTTTTAAAAGGTCTAGGAGTGATTGCTTTTTTTTTTTTCCAACCTTAGGAAATTTTACCTTGCTTATCATTAGAGACTCTAAACAGTTATGTGTGAAATGAATGTTGCTAAGATTCTTTCGTGGAGAAAAATAGATAACAACACTTATATATACTCCTACTTCGACATGTTTAAAAACTATTTGGAAGAAAGATTATAATAGTATTAAAGCTGTTAGAAAATTTAAGTATTTGAATTTTGAATTGAATTCAAATTCATGCAAGTTTTCTGTTTCGTATAAGTATGAAACTCAAGAAGAATATTGATGCACTAGCACATAAACAAGATTTGAGTTTTTATTTAAATGCTGTTACATGAAGCCTTTTTGTTAGATAAATTGAAATATGCCGTGCTTCAACTTGAAACATAAAAACTTTCTATAATGAAAAACTAATATAATCTAGTTGACTCACAGAAACAATTAAATATTGGTTTTTTCTCTCATTTCATGTATTTATGTTTTGTTTTCGTCTAATTTATAAGTTCCTATTCTATTTAAACCACTTACACTGATAGTGTAGTTCTCAGTACAGCATCTTTTAGGCGTTCCATCATCTGTGCCAGTGGCTGTTGATTGTCCTGTGCCTTAGTACCGGCTTAGAAATAGAAATGAAAACAGAATTAGAATTCACCATGCATGAGGTTACTAATCGTTTGGGATTCCTAGAAATGGATATTAATAAGTTTCAATTATTTGTCCATGACATATCTATAATATGCTAATCATATGAAACATTAAAACGCAACCATTGATTTAAAGACATTAAATTCAAATCGACACACTTTGCTGTTTGAATGATCCATTTTAACTTTTCAGTAGAGGATTTGGAGTTTCAGTTTTTCTCACCTCTCTTTCATCCTGGGCTTTGACCAAGATTGAGTAAAAGCTGGAGCACAGAGAATCAAACTCAAAAAAAAATCTTTGTGATTCTTATAGGAAAGATCCAGTGTCTAAAATTACAGATCATATTTTAAAAAATGTTTTTGCAAAATGTCCAAGGCAGCTGCTAGACCAAACAGAGAGAAAAGATGATCAAGTTTGAAATTTTGGATTTTTTTTTTTTGAAAAACATATGAAATTCAGTAACTTTTAAAATTCATGGTTTAAAGGATACTTTTGTCCTTTGAGGAGTCATAGTAATAAAGAGATGTAAAAGCGGTGGCATTGCAATCAATGTGGTCGCAGCTGCTTCAGACAAGCCATCAGACACTGAGTGATGGAGGCCCTTCTTCTTCTCTGGCTAGCCAAGTGGCCGGGCAGGATTACCAGTATTCTGAAGTTCCCAAAGAGTCTAGCTTGATATAAACTTGAAACTTGGGTGATTTTGAGTTACTTTCTATATTTACTGTATGAAAATTTCAAGTCTACTCTAGAAAGAACCATGATTTTAGATTAACATTAAGATAAAGTGAATTATTCATTTTATTAGATGATTGCAGAGAGGTTAATCAATACAATGTTTATCTGACGGGTTTCATTTTCTAAAGTGGTGGTTATGGTGAGTAAATAAACTATAAAGATCACTTAACATTAATCAAATAACTATCAATCAATCAATATTTACCAAGCAGTCCTTTGCAAGACTCTGTGTTCAGCACCATAAGAAATATAAATAAGTAGTAAAGACCTTAAACCTGGGCAAGGACAGGGAGTCCATGGGGCTAAAACAACATGCCAACATGGAGTCCACTTTCCCTTCTAGACCTGCTCTGATTCTGGAGATTCTGGAATTCCCTTTGTAAGCGGCCCTTCTAAGGACTGCATGTGCCTTTTCCCAGGTCTGTTTCCAGAGGCTGAATAGTATCTTGGGTGTAAAAACCTCTAGCCCTGAAGGGTAGCCAAGGGCCATTTAAGGGAAAGTTTCTAAGAGGTCAGGCATGCAGACTGAGGGATTCTGTAACCATGTGCCATGAACTGGGGATGGGAAGAAAAGGCAGGTGGGATGAGACGCCAAACGGAAGGCCACTTTCTCCACACCTCTACTTGCACAGACCTCTGAGGTGTCTGAGAATTTTAAATTCAACTTAGTCTGTCACGTTGTTATGAAGGGACACTTGTCTAGGTAACATATAACTATTTAATATCTTGTTAGCCTGATTAATAACTTTTAAATACATGGTAGGTATGTGGTACCCCTGCCCTTGGTCAATAAAAGGTTTAAGATGCGTTAAAAGTATCGCCACTGTCCACAAGAAGTTTGCATTTAAGGAGATAAAATAAAATACATGATGTATTCATTGTACTTCTGAAGGAGCAAAAAATCAGAGTTCTTTAAACCAGACTATTATATACCCATTTATTCTTATTCTTTCAGCATAAGTAAAGAATGATTAGCATAACAGGTAGCTTACTTGGGTCTTGAAGGAATAGTTTGTTCAAGGGACTGATTCCTCCTGACTTTCTTTGAGGATATTCCAGGATTTAGTTCAACATAATGTATTTAGAATATGCAGTGTTAAGTTTGTGTGTAGGTGTGTGTATGCATTAACATAAAAAAATCTAAATTGTTTCAGAAGTTTGAAAAGTGATAGCTTGAAGGCATAGATATCTACAGTGAATATCTTGGCTAAACATATTTAATATATAAAGTTTATACTAGTTATTAGACTGTCCTCGTTTTATCAGTATGTATTAAAAAAGTAATTAAAAATACTGAACTCAAAATGTCATGTCTATAGGTTTGGAACGACTCCATAATATGGTCTAACTACTTTTGATACTAAAAGAAAAGAAGAAGAAATAATGAAATATCATTGAAATCTTGTACCTTGGATGTGGTCACTGACCCACAGCATGAGCAAATACGGTTTTCTACAGGTGCTTCTTATAACAGACTTTAATATGCAGAGCATGTGCCTACAATCTATGTTTACACGGTAGAGGAGAACAGAGCTATAGCTAGGAGATTTTTACCTTTCAAATTTTTTTTTTGTTATAAAAAATGTATTTAAATTGAATGGGTCTAACATTCAACTGTCTCCTAATGCCTTACCTAGTAGACCAGCTGTTCAGGCCTCTTAGGTAAATAACTAAATGTTTTAAAAAACCACGCAAATACATATTTAACCAATAGACTGGAACAAATAGACCCTCAATGGGCCATTTAGAGCTTGGGACAATTGGAAGATTATTGAGCTGGTAGCCCATGTGGCTCATGTGAGCATTTTAGAGCAGGTTAAAAAATGCTAACCTGAGTTCACTTTAATGAAAGTCCTTAATGTGCAAGATTAAAAAATCATAATGGAACATTATTATAGAGGGGGCAACCTAGATGAAAAGTAGTTCAGGTAATGTTTGTTAAAACATGCCTTATCACACATAAGGGAAGGGGAACCCAAGATTAGTTCGAAAGCAAAATCAGGTATTTTAAATCATTTTTGAGCACGCATTTCCAATATATGCAGATTTATTTGTATTGTATTTACTATTTACAAGTCCTTCCAAAGAAATTTTGTAAGGCAGTTTATTTAAAATATTGCTGTAAAATTATAGAGGTTTGAGTTCCTGTTAAAGATGATTCGTTTTCATATGTTTATGATCAGTTATTAGTCTCTTAGGCAACAAGGTATGCTTAGACTAAGTTTCTTTTTGATTTTAGAAATAAGTCCATATTTTAAAGTGATTTATCTTAAAATTTAAAATTTGGACCCTTTTTTTATCATATTTGGTTAGCCTCTTCGTTTTGTCCCATTGTACTTATCTGAAGGTCATCCACTAAATGTGGAGATTTAAGTTCATACGTGCATCACTGATACTGTCGTCAGTCTGCAACTACTTTTCTGGAATCATTTCCTGCCTTTCATCCATTTTGTGAAACATAGTTTAATTAATATGCTTAATTCATATCAAAAGTAAAATCTCCAAATCCACATAACCAGATCAATGTAAACCGTAATCCATCACAGCGTGATATAAAGCAGTGAAGCACTGAGGAGGTCTCCATCTTCCCTGCTGAGTTGCAGAAGTTCCATTTTTCCCTCAGGACACATCACCTGCTCTCTATAAAATATGACCATCTGCTGTATGGACAGACTGAGGGAACAAGTGGCGATTTGTATAGTAAATATTTGCAAAGTTTATTTTCTTTCTTTTTATCGACTGAAATGCTTTGAAAAGAGAGGATGTATTTTCTTCATCCCTCTGGATAGGCACATGTATCTGCTGCCATCAGGTGCATTGTTTCAGCTACCACTGTTCTAGAATCCTATGTACAGATAGAACATCTTGAAAAGGAAAGGAAAATCCTATACATTAATGAAGCTGCAAGGGAATCCCAGGGGCACCTTAGATTAAGAAACTCAGAGATTGAGGCTATTACTTTCCAGCAGCTGCCTTGGTATCAGGTACTTCCTGGAGTACGGGCTGGCACATTATATAGTGAGTGCTAACTCTAGGGAGCACTGCTCACCTCATGGTCTTTGCGAATGATGCCACCTGGAATTGTGCAGTAAGTGATACATGTGGCTTTCACAGTGGTACTGGCAAATGAGACAGGAGTTGAAAACTCCTGCAGGCAATCAAAGGCCTACTAAATATGGTGACTTTTATGAAGTCACTTTTCCAGAACACTTACTGCATGTAGAAGACAAATCCGTCATCTCCACATGACTGAAGCTTATGTACAGAGTATACTATCTTTGTCCAATAGGAAATTAATTTTTGCCAAAAATCCACTAGGTATTTACAGTTTTGAAAACAAGTGTGCAAAGCACAATGAAAGTATAAAGATAGATAAAATATGGGCTTGTCATGTGGCATATGGAGGAAGTGACAATAACCCAGAGCAGAACTAAGTCAATGCTATACGCAATTTAGCATCACCACCTCTCACAATGCTAGCCCCTGTGCCACATGGTGCTCACGCAGCAAAAGGGTTCATTGCTTCAATGCTACAATAGTTTCAGGACTATCACGTGGTACATTCAGGAGGTCTGGTGTGGCAGTAACAAATGTTTCATAAAATCTTTCAATATCTCTGTTCTCAGAGTTACACAATCACTCCAACAACTTGGCTTCTTCTTAAAACTTATTTTCCATCCCCTCCCAAACCTCCCATCATTGTAGAAACGAACTCTTCTGCCCAGTTTCGGTCCTCAGCTTGCATAACTCACCTAACAAAAGAAGAGCCTGATGGTTCTATCCATCAGGGAAGGCCTTGGTAGTCTTCCTTCTGAGAAGGAACACAGATCCTAGGCTGTCCCAAAATGGAAAGTTTAATGCTGATTTAGAGAAGTAAGCCAGACTTCAGGAAAGAGGTAGAATTTGGTCTAAAAAATTCCTGAAAGATCTCCATAAACTAGTAGATATGTTTTGCCTTATTCTTTCTCTCCATGAGAATAGAACCTACAGAAATGTCTCCAGTGTGACAGTTATGTCCCAGAGGACTGCATGGCAGTGTTTGCAGGCCAAAAGGATTTGGACAGTTGAGTAATTATGCAGAGAATTTGATCAAGGAAGACATCCAAACTGGATCATCAAGACTCTAAGTGTACCTATCCTCAGACTTAGTATTCATTGGCAAATTGAGTGGAAAGCAGAGAAAGTAATTATCCGGATAATTCAGACTAACTAATATCTTAGATAAATTATTTTCAACAGAACCCGAAATATTCTTTGTGCAGAATTACTTGGTTTAATTGATTTTATTCTCCCCTTCTTTCAGATAATGTAGACTTGGCATCTTTAGTCACTCACGTGCTTGCCTCAGTGTTCCATAAAACTTTTTTCCTATTTTTCTGTGCAGATGAAATCTAAGTTTATATTTAGAAACCTGTAAAGGCTAAGCCTAGAAAACAGAAGAATTTTGTGTTTTTAAAGCTTATATTTAATATGTGACTCATACACCATCCTTCTAAGAGGCCAAGGACAATCTCAATCTCCTGGCCGGTTCCAAGTATAATTGCAAACTAGACATGGTCATCAGAACGCCTCTGCCCAGCTAGTGTGCAGCAGGTTCTTTGCCCTCGCTAGGCTCCCCATCTGTGGTATTTATTCTGCTCTACTCTCCTACAGGGCTTTGCTCTTCTCCTGAAGTTCCCACAGTGGAAAGCAGTGGCTGAAATAGTTTTGTCTAGGGTGTTAATGCTTGATAATGGCTTAAGGAGTTGACCCTCCTTGGAGTAGCCACCTTTCAGAAGGAGTATCTCCCTACTTGGGAAGCCTTTGAAAATCGGAGACTTTTTCGAGAGTTGTAATGCCAGTTAGCATGTCTAGCAGTAGGGACATACTCAATTCCTTCAAATTCTACCACTAGTCTTCCTATTCTGAATATGAGTGGTGCTGGTATTGCATAGAAAAAAAACGGTTAAAATGTGAAAAACTCTGGTTCAGTTCCGTACTCTGGGGAGGCAATGTGCTTATTTCAATCAATTGCTGGCCAAAGTGGCAAAATTGGGGTAGCAAAGAACAAAGAATGCATCGAGGACCAAAAATAAAAGGGAAAAGATGCTTCCTATTTCTGTGTCCATACACATTCTCTAGGCTAAGATAAGGAGTTTTGTGTCTTTTGTGCAGCAATGTTATCAATAATGAAGTAGAACAGGATTAGATAATTTTAAATAGTATTTCTGACATATCCTCTCATTAGCATGAAATGATCTATGGATGATGATAACCCAGGGCCCTCTGAAATCTGTCAAAACTTTCAGAAATATTTCCCATAGTGGAATTTTGGCCACTTGAATTTCTTCAGTTAAGAGGCACTGATTGAGAACTATAGTTACAGTAACACTCAATTAAACTGAATGTTTTAAAACAAAGCGTTGCCTAATTATTTTGTCTTAACCTTCATGTCATGCCCATTTGCTGAAGTTCTCCAAAGTCAGCACTGGAAAAGACCAAGTTCATAGGACACATTGATTTGTCTCTAGATTTTTTTTTCTGCTTAAGAATATTTATTGTCTAGCATTTTTTTCTAAAGATAGCTATAAGGGAGAGGAGCTTATGGATACTGCGCATTAATTAATTTATCCACTCATTCAGTCCATATTAAATAACAACCCACCAAGTGCCAATCTTGTAAGGTAAAGAGATACAATATAGAATTATATTAAGGGGATGGGCTAAGAGGCAAATATACAACTTTCCAACAATTGATTTATATACAAACATACTTGTATTGAGTTCCTACTATCTATCTGAAACTGAGTTATTTACTGAAGAGGCATTCATTGCATCATTGGTACATGCATACAACCTCCTCTAGGTCTCTACGACGTATTCATCATGCAAAGAACAACAGAGATGGTTCCTGACTGTAAGGGACCACCTTGAGGCTACTGAGGACAGGGACACTAGCAATGTGAAAAGATGGCCACAAAATGTTTGCATATGCTAGATGCAGTGAGAAGCTAGGAGAAGCATCTGAGTTGGTCTGGGTCAGTAAGATAAACAAAGATAAATCTTAAGGGCTACCATATGATGAGCCCTTATGAGGTACCATACCCAATAAGCACTTATCTCACATTATCCCTTACTTAAGCTCCATTGCCTACGAGGTAGGCATTAATATTATACTAATTTTTAACATGTATAAAATTGAGGTGAAGAGATGTTAAATAGCTTGCTCAAGATCCCATAAGCAGAAAAATTCAAATTTATATCCATCTAACTCCAAAGTTAAGCTTCCTGGAGGGATAAGGCAAGGATATACTGATTACAACATTGCCTACTAGTATCTTGGGTAAATCAGTTAACCTCTCCTGATCTCTATTTTCTCATATGATAAAAAAAATGACACTAAGTAAAGAATTTCTGGATGTCTTTTGCAGCTAAAATACAGAGAATGTACTGAGTATATACTGAGCATCTTTCTTGTATGAGACATCTGGATCTTTGTATACCAAATTCCCAGCATTAGGGTATTATATTAGAATTTTCCTGTTACCTATAAAATCTCATGATAATTTTGGTCGTGTTAAATAAAAAGTTGAATTAAGGTTGCATCAGATTCAGTGAATATGGTAAAAAATATGCTTCCTTCACTTTGATAATGTGTTTACATATTTAAAGTGTATATTCAAGTTGATCTTATCCTTCCATTTCCCAAGCTAAATAAATTGTTCTTGCAAGACATTTTTCTCTTTTAACTCTTGACAAGCCCTGTTCATCTTCCCAGTATAGAGAAGGAGACCACGAATTATTTAAGTCAACCCTATGTTGGTGGCGATCTCCTGTTGACTCTTGGAATAAAGCAGTAATCTGCAAGTCATTTCAAGAGTGAGATAGAGAACTGGCCAAACGTCCTTAAAATTATAAACTATTAGTTCAATATTTTTTCAGAGGAGCATCCACGTCAGAAGGACAAAAGCAATAACCAGGATTATGTGATGATTAATGATGGGGCGACTTGCCTCACAGTGTATGAGTTGTATTATGCTTGGTGATCTTGATATTCTGACAGAGCAAACAGATAAAAATATGCACCCACTAATGCTACAGAACTCTTCGATTCAAAACTCCCTCACTCGTTTTTGATTGAAGAATTCAGAAAGGAAGTAAATCTACTAAAAACATATTCAGGAGAAAGAAATGATGTCTATTGGATGAGAGAAAGAATGGGCTGTGTGGCAAGTGTCAACCATGATACAACATATCTCAAGTCTAGTTTTGCCCATTTCACTAATTCTGGGTGAGATTTTGGGCAAATCTTTGAATCTCTATGGTCACAGTTATCCTGAAACAGAGACAAAAACAGATGGAGCTGCTATGAGAACGATGTTTATGATAGCATTTTACAAAGACAATCAAATAAGTATTATTACTATTTTTTCTCCAAGCAATATTTTTGAGAAGGATAAGAAGTTGCCATTATACCAACGTTAGGAATGGAGGAGCAGGATACTGTCCCAATATCACACACACAGAGAAACTCACGGAGCCTCCACAATTTATTTTTAATTCTGACACTAAGCCCAATTTTCTTTTTCCCATATTCTGTCTTCTCCACAACGTGCATCACTATTTTGAAAAGATAATTACTACTAGAAGAAAGAAATGTTTATTATTAATTGTCTTTCTAGAACTCACTCTCTCTTTTTGGGATTAGACTTTATTGCTTTCTGGGTTCAATATAAATTTGAAACTTGTTGAAGTTTCAGATCTTCCAGAAAAAGATAATAGCTGCAGAGGTGCAAGACTACTTCTCACCAAGCCCTTGAAATTTTCAAGTTACGATCAAAACTGCTGGAATAAGCATGCAACTTTTTAGATGGTAAAACTTCGTTATCTCTTTTGGTGTAAGTGGGAGCTAGTGGCTAAAGTTAGAGAGCAGTTCCAGATGACTTGCCTCATATTTGGAGGTGATTTATCAATTTGTCCACAGAGAAGGATATTTTAACACGTGGATGGAAAGGAATGTCCTGCCTAAGGACCTGTTGGTGATCGACATTTTGTATTCTAATGATGGTGAATTAGCCAGATGCCTCAAGGCACATGACATACTTCAAAGTGCAGGTTATTGAGTATATTGGCTGGAAACTACCATCCACTCACAGTAGATGTTAAAGGAACATGGCCGAATGGAGAGCACTAATATCCTAATGTCCAGTCACTTTAGGGTTCCTATTCTTATCTCCAAATTCAACCTAAACCACTTACTCATGCCTTAAACCATATTAAAAAAGGACAAATCCTGTTATTATATTATAACGAAAAAGACAGTGGGTATTGTGGAAAAATGTGCACAAAGATGTAGGGTTGAACCCTGTCCCAGCTCTTCTTGCTGATTGGCTTTTGACAGTTACTAAGCTTCAATTTGCTTATCTACAAACAGCAGATGACAGTTTATTAAAGGCATTAAATTAATTCATATATGTCGAAGTACCTGACATATAGTAGACACTTAATACATCCTACTTTCCTTAGTTTTCTACTGTGTTATTAAAACTTTGCTTGATGCTGCGGTAATTTTTTCTTTTTTAGGCGACAATATTAAAGCTCAGAGAGGTAGAAAAAAATTTCCAGGGCAAACAGTAGCTTGTCAGCTAATTCAGAAACAATTCTCAGTGTTTTTTAAGTCCTCTGCGTAATGCTCTATTAACCCTAAAATGCCATCTACCAAATAACAATAGGGATGACATGGTAATCAGTAGCAGTTGATAGTGGTAGAGACAACAGAAAAAAAGAAAACTGTGTGCTTTGGGCAGTTAGGTGACTTTCTGCATAGAAGAAGTGACTTGAAAGAAGTCTTCAAGATGGGAGGACTTTATTTTATGTATTCATTTTTTTAATACACAAAAGTATGATACATAACAACAAAATCAAAGTCATAATTCCATTCAGCTAAACAGCCCCCATATAAGAAAAGAGGTAAAGAAGGAAGGGAGGGAGAGGGAGAGAGGAAAGTAAGAAGGAAAAGGAAGAATGATGCAACATGAGTACAGAGCGATGTAAGTGAAAAGAAAGCTTTATTCTCCCCAGCAACGTCACAAATGAGCTTACCCTGAGTTCTTCAGAATTAAAAGTTAGTGTGCATAACTCTTCCCATACATACATATTAAATATATGCACACACCTAAGAAGTCATATTATTCACACTGCTGTGCACATTGCTTTTTCCCATCTACCACTATATCCAAGTAATGTTTTTATAGCACTATATACAGATCTTATTCCTTTTGTGGACCACAAGGTATTTCAATGTAAATATTATTACAATTAACTTATTCAGTTTTGTGTTGCTGGTTTGGGTAGCTTTCTTGAGTACACCCGTAGAATAAATTCTTAACAGTATTGCTGTGTCAAAGATCATGAGCATTTTACATTTCGACAAGCTTTGTTGAACTGTCTTCAAAACTAGGGGAACCAATTTGTCTTCCTACAAAGACTATAGAAAGTGCCATGTCAGGCAAGAATTTAGGTAGGAGAATGGCTGCAGAAAAGTATGTCAGACAGGCTTATTCACAGGATTTTGTATCATTGGGTGACTGTTGGTTAAATTAATGAGATGTTTAAGTTGTCAATTGGATATTGCATCTCTCCCAGGAAATCAATGAGGTCAGTCTGTCTAACTTAATATTTCACTGCGTTTAGAACCAGCTTCCAATGGATGAGCTACTCTGACCTATTTTGTCGTTCACCTTCATTTGAAGTTTTTAAAATTATATTTCTTTATGTTGTTTTTTAATCTCCTATTTTTCTGAAAATTTACACTAAAATGTTCCTAGGGGCCAAGTTCTGACTGAAAATCCTGCAAAAACAAAAATAGTAACACAAAACTAAACTAAAAAAAATATTTTTCTAACTTACGTTGTGGAGAAAAGTAGGTTAGGCATAGTCCATTAGTCAAGATTACTGCTGAAAAATGTTGCATAACAAATAGCACTAAAATCTCATTGGCTTACAATCAAAGTATTTGTTTTTCTTACTCCTAAGTAGCTGATCTCAGTTGAGCTTGGCTGGACTCAGCTAGATTCATTTAGACTTGGCTGCAGGCTGCAGAGTAAATACAGAACTCCTTCATATGTTTTCTCCTTCTGTACCAATGGTGACCTGGGACGTGCTCTTAGAGCGGACTGCAGAAATCAAGAGAACAAAATAAATCATAAAAGCCCATTTCGTGTCTCTGTTCCTATCAAACCTGTTAACATCCTCTAGGCCAAAGAAGTCGCATTATCTAAATCATCATCAAGAGTGGAAAAATGTACTCTGTCTACCTGGTGGGAGCTGCTGTAAAATCACTTGGCAAAGAATGTGGATATTTAAGTCTATAAAAGAGAGACTGAAGAATTTGGAATAACAAACCAACCTACCACAGAGAGTGAACCTGGAAATGACTCCAACTCATATCTTAAAATCAGGCTACATAATATTTACTGTTTTATTACTTGTATAGTTTATATGATTCAACATAGAGTTTCTTATAGGTCAAGGGCCTGACCATTGGTGCATTGCCATCCTGGCTAAAATCTAAAGGAATACGTAACTAAAATATTCCAAATGGCATTGTATATTTCAGAATCTTCAATTATGTGCCTCTGTAAGAAAAAAAAAACCAGAAAAAAAAGAAAAATGACAAAATATTGGTAACACTTTTAAAAATATGATTTCAGGTCTACCCTGACCTATAAACAAACTAGAAGTTGGCCTATATGACGTAAATCAGAGGTACAATGATGTAATACTTGCCCCCTTTTTCCTTCACCCATTACCTGTTCATGGCTGCTTACAATTATGTTTGCACAGGATAAAGTTTTGATTTCATAACTACCCAGATATCAAGGTAACTTGGAATAAATTATTTCGTAATAATTGAAGTTTTTTAGGCATTCGAAGGCAGCAATGGGTTCTTAAAACATTGTGTATACAGAATATACAACCAGAAAAACAGAAGTAGTAGGAGATATACATTAGAGATTTATTACAAGCAGTTGGCTTACATGATTATGGGGGCTGGCTAAGCGAGTATCACATCCCATAGAGCAGAGCATCAGGAAGGACAGGCTGGAGGTCTCAAGCGTGAGCTGAAGTTGCAGACCACTGGCAAAATTTCTTCTTTTTCAGGGAATTTTAATCCTGTTCTTAAGGCCTTACAACTGATGAAATCAGGCCCACCTAGACTACCTAGGACCATATTCCCTACCTAAAGTCAACTGATTAAGAGCTTTAATCGTCTTCAGAGCACTTTCACAGCAACACCTAGACTAGTACTCGATTGTATAATGGGTCCATTGCCCGGCTAAGTTGATATATAAAACTGACCATCGCACACTGCAACCCTAGGGACAGAGAAAATAGGCCCTAAACAGGAAGAAGAGGGCTGTGAAAAACAAACTTTACTGACATATCAGCTTTGCAAGGCTGACCAGATCTGATTTCCAGATTTGGATTGAAATATAGAAGTCATTTTCTTGTGGCTTTTGTCACCACTCCTAAAGGCACTTTGTCATAATCAAACCGACAAGCTGCCTCTTTAGAAGCTTGTGGGTAGAGTTTCTCAGAGATGCGCTTAATTGAAATCACACTTGGAGGTTCTATCTCCACTTTATGGTCTGAGGATTCGCTTTGTTTTTAAACTGGAGTAGAAAAGAGGATAAATGGCTGGTATATTTGATGATACATAATCACATTAATACTTTATTGCCACATTTGTCAATATATTAGTGCAATATGTTATCATATACATTATTAACTGTTGCTGCTAAATGTTTTATACTGATCTTTTACATTTTTTATTTCGATTGTGATAAATTTGGAGCCAAGGGACTTTTTTCTCTCAGGACAAGAAGGAGCAAAAATATTGCATTAAAAGAACTTAGGAGGAATAAGCCCAGTCTCGCAAACAAAGGACGTCAGCATTTTCCTCCCACAGCCTCTTTACCTGCCCTTTCTTTGCTCAGCGGCTACAGGTATTAGAACTTAAAAGTGGCAGATTGACTGGCACTACACAGAAGAATCCTGATAATTTGCCATCTTTGGCAATATCTCTGTAGTTCATCGACAGAGGCTCTCTCGTTGTGTGATGGTTGTGGGGTGGCCTTCGATAAACCCGGATTTACAGCTGAGATGGCCTCTTCCAGTGGAGTATTATTTCTGAATGTTATCTCTTGAAGTTGGGATTATGTTCTTAGCTGTAATTATAGAGTGGTGCCATCGTTCCTGTGCAGAGGCCAAAAATTAAGGCTGATTTGACACGTTCCACTATCTTGTTTAGTGTTTTTTCATTTGAGGAGGTTAGAGGAGAAAGGAAATATTATAGAATTGGAATTTCTTTAAGTATGGTGACTTTCATACTTAAAAGATTAGCAAGAGAGTGACAATTTTGTATCTTGAGTTTCTTCTTGTTTGCCTCACAGAATACAAATTCCTTCCTACCTTCCTGAGACTATCTAAATTTCACAGAATTACTACATTCCTAAAAGGTTTTGTGTAACTAAATTTTCTGCAGACGTAAGGTGAGTTTGCTATGTAAAGAAACTGTGTCTTGTGTCAATTTGGGAAACAAACTAAAAATTACTCTTTAATTTGTTTTTATAAATTATGATTTACCTATTTTAGTTTTGATTAATGTAAGAATTACTAGGCTTCTGTGATATATATGAAAACTGATCAATATAGGAATAGGAGATCTGGAAACTTTGTCTACTAGATAAATATAAAGGGGGTGTCCTATCTACGTCATTCTGTCATTACACATCATCACTAACTTCAGTGTTAAGTGACTGTGTTGTTTGACCACTGAAGAAATGAGGCTTATGGCTTCTCAGTATTCTCTCTGGGCCTCGGTTTACTCAGTCGTGAAGTAGGGTAGCAAACTAGATAACTTTTAAAGTCCTTTCCTGTTTTGATTTCTTTGCTTTATCTTTTCATTTCCAATCCCATCCTAGCAACAATTGTGTGTCTCAAACTCTGGTTTATTCCCATGTAGCGATCCAGGTGCTCAAACATTTCATTTCTGTCAAATCACTTTATTCCCTTAACTCACAGTTTGCAATCTTTTCATGAAACAGTCTTCAGAGGATGCATAGACAAGGAGCTATCCCACTATTCCATAGCGTAGAGATCTTCCAAAACTAAGCCATGTGCCAATCCCAGAACTGCATTTCTAGTGATGATTTTTGCTGCTGTTGGGTATATAGAATAAACAAAAGTTAACATATAGCACATATTTCATATATGTTATATTCTATATAAATATATTCTACTTATTATATGATATAATAAATATATATTCAGGGAGAAAGAGGCAGATTACAGCCAATATATCTGTGAAGTGGATTGGATTAGAAGAAATACATCCCTATTTAAGAGTCACATGGGTCTTCACTGGATGCCGAGGTCAACAGACATCAGAGGGGCTGGTGCACTCTCACTTCTATCACAGTCTTTCTTGTTATTAATAACTTGAGAGAAAAGGGGATCTGGATATGGTTTAAAGAAGTATATAAATGCCTATGCTTTACCAACATATTATTAAAATCTAAATTTCTTTTTATGGATCCTATTGACCATTGTTTCACAAATTGTTTCTTTTATCAAGGAGCATCATTAAAATGTTATAGTGGAACAAGACATAGTGCTTCTCTTAAGAATCCATCCATTTGTATATTGTGAAAAGTGGTGTTGATATTTTGCCTGCCCTCTCATGCGTCATTTTGAATACTGCGTTTCATCAGTTTACTTTTGTTTAACAAGGTTGCTTTATATCAAAGTTAAATCTCAAGCTTCAAGGGTTACTATCACCCTTAGAATTTATTCTCATCGTAAGGATCAATGTTGACAAGTCTGAGGCATGTCCCATATAACATTTTTACTTTTATCCCCATTTTACAGATAAAAAAAATCTCTTCTCATGGAAGTTAAATAACTTGCTTAAGTTTGCTTATCAGTAGGGGGTAGAGCTAGATTTCAAATTCAGGTCCAAATGTCTGAAAAATCATCAAACTCTGTGCTCTGACACCCCATAACATCTTCCTGAGGTAATGGGAGGGTTTGAGGCCAGGGCCCCTGGTGGACTCATCCCTATATCCTCCAGTTCTTTGCTTGGTGTCTGGCACATAGAGTTGTCCCTTTAAGTATTTTTGAATTGTAGGTGAACTACTGTGCATTCCTTTCATGACTTTATGACCTCCAAACATACTTCCTTTTTCCATACCTCTTTCTCTTTCCTATCTAAGCATTCCTGACATATCTCAGTCATTGTCAAGCAATGATGCCCTCAAACTCCGCCTAATCATCTTCATGTCCTTTTCCTGAAACCTCTCTAGTTCTCCCACATTTATTTTGTGTACTGTGACTGGAACTACATGTGAGAACCAGGAGACCTTCAGGACATCTTCCCCTTGGTTTTGGGGCTGAAGCTCTCCTGGCCTCACCAAGGGCAGAGGAAATTTTGACTTTACATTGACACAAACCTCTAAGAGATTTGACTATTTAGTCAACAGTCTTGCCATAATAAGCATTGATTATAATTAATAGCAGAATGACAGAAAAGGAAATTTTAAAGAATTGACTATTATTTTATATCATTGATTCATATTCTATACCATCTTTGCAGAGAACTAAATACTTATTTTTTCTACTTTATTAGTTATCATTTTAGTGACAGAAAAGTAGCTCAACCTAGATTATATAAAAAAAAGGAGTGGGGCTGGCCCCGTGGCCGAGTGGTTAAGTTCATGTGCTCCGCTGCAGGCGGCCCAGTGTTTCGTTGGTTTGAATCCTGGGCGCGGACATGGTACTGCTCATCAAACCACGGTGAGGCAGCGTCCCACATGCCACAACTAGAAGGACCCACAACGAAGAATATACAACTATGTACCTCAGGGCTTTGGGGAGAAAAAGGAAAAAAATAAAATCTTTAAAACAAAAAACAACAACAACAAAAAAAAGGAGTAATTGTTCATGTGACTGTGAATGTAGATCTAGCTTCAGGTATGAACGCTTCTAGAGGTCAAAAGATTATGTCCGAGTTACTTCTCTTTCTCTCTCACTTTTGTCTCATTCTCTCCAACTGCATATGATGCCTTCCAAGCGTCTGAGGCCACAACTGAAAGCTATTCATCAAAAATCTATTTTCTCATCTTCTTGGACACAGTGTGATATGACATTCCTTGGCCCCTACTGTAGGTGAGTGTGGCATGTGATTGAGTTCTGGCTAATGGCATATGAACGGAAGTGTTGGTGCCATTTCTGGAACAAGGTTTGTAGCGGGCATGGTCCCTCCACACTTTCTGCTTTCTTACTCTCCCTCTGTCTGTAGGAAGATGATATAGAAGCCCTACAGGGATGCTAATCCGACAAGCTGTAAGAAGCCTTTGTTGGGGCTGGCCCCGTGGCCGAGTGGTTAAGTTCGTGCGCTCCGCTGCAGGCGGCCCAGTGTCTCGTTGGTTCGAGTCCTGGGCGCGGACATGGCACTGCTCATCAAGCCACGCTGAGGCAGCGTCCCATATGCCACAACTAGAGGGACCCACAACAAAGAATATACAACTATGTACTGGGGGGCTTTGGGGAGAAAAAGGAAAAAATAAAATCTTTAAAAAAAAAAAAAAAAGAAGCCTTTGTTACTGATCATCAATGGAAGAAAACTTCACATTGATTGGCAATACCTGCGTGAACTATAAAGATAGTAAGAAAACATCTTTATTGTGTTTAAATTATTAAACACTTGTGGATCTCTTTGTTACAGCAACTAGCCTGATCCCAATGAATACTCTGTAACATATGGCAACAAGTAACACCAGCTTGAATTATTCCATCAAGGTCCATGATCCATAAAAAGAGCATCTTTGGGGATAACTTAGACAGTAAGAGGCAAGGTATATTAAGGATAAGCTTGAACAAAGTCATTTCTAATATACAAAAAGAGAAGGTGTTTTCAGAATCTGAGTTCATCAAATTGCAGTATTTGCCATTAAAATCAATAGAGTAGTTCAGAGAACTTCTTAAAATGCAGACTCTTAGGCCACATGTCACCGATTCTGATTCACATGGTTTGAGACATGGCCTATGAATAAGCATTTCAAAGTTGCCAGAAGTTGTTCTAATTTGTGTCCACTTGACCAAAGTATAAGAGAAAAAACCAAAATATTATTTTGACCAAAAAAGGCCAATTCAAGAGTCATGATTGGCATTTTGAATTTTATGATTTTTATTTTCTGTACTTATAAATCAGCAATTAAAAACAATCCCTGTAATTAAACTTAAGCAGTAATTTGTAACATGAATCATTATGTAGAAAACATCAATACATGTTTTGCCCATAATAGATGCTAACTGAATTGTATTATCTAAAGATGGTTTGGTACACAAGCAGTTCTTAGTCTTGCCTGCACATTGGAATCACCTGGGGAGCTTTGTGAACCAGATGCCTGAGTTCCACCCCTAAGTTTTTGCCTTAATTGGATGGACGCATAGTCGAGACATCAGATTTTTAGAAGATTCCTATTATGTAGCCAGTGCTCAGAAAAACATCTCAAAATGTGGTCCTCAGACCAGCAGCTTGAGCATCACCTGGGAGTTTATTAGAAATGCAAATTTCCAGACCCCAGAAACTGCTGAACTGGAAATGGTTGAGGTGGGGTCCAACAGTAGATCGAATCTGAGACATGCTCCAGTTTAAGAACTGCTGGTCTGGGCAGTGGTTTCCAAATCCAACTGATCATCAGAATAATCTGGGGAGATTTCTGAAAACAGAAATTCCTCAGCTTCACTACCACTTCTAGTTTCTAATCCAGAAAGTCTGGGGAAGGCCAAGAAAGCTTTTCATTTATGTATTTATTTTTAAGAATTCTGAAGATTTGCCAGGTTTGGGGAACACCTTGAAAATATGTTCTGAAAAAAACTCCAATTTAGGAAATCTGAATCCTAGTTCTGCTGCTGTTGGTAACTGACCACGTGACTGGATACACATTTCTCCCCATCACTGCCACTGCGGACTCCCACACTTGCTGGGAAGCTCTAATGAACATGAATGAGGTTTGAAGCTTGAAAGCTCTTGCAAATGTGAAATAGTAATATCAGATGGTCTTAGAGTGGAAGAGGATGTTTCCTGCTCTACTTCTGCCCAGTAGCAAGCCCCTTTCATTTCTTCTTCTTTAATGGAAAACCTCCTGAAGGATACCTTGGACTCTGCTAGCTTCTTCATTTCTGTAATTATCTAGAGTTAAGCTTTGCCCTAGGAAATCCATATTGTAACAATGCCTCTCTGCAGGTTCCATTCTTTCTCCTTCCCCCCCGGCCCCGTTACTCACCTCTCTTTGTCTCTTAGTGTCCTAGATAGTGTCTGTCCATTTTACCCTCTTTCTCTCTTATTATTATTATTTAAAGATCATAAAGTCGAAGTCAGGTTGCTGAGCTTTCTGAGACAGATGAGGCCAAGCGGTCCGCTGGGAGCACTCGGCACCAGCATCTCGCAGTATCCCAGCATATGGAGTTGAATCTCCAGGCACTGACATTAACACTCCTGCTTCAGGTAACTCATTTAGCTTTGGTGTCATTTTACAATAAATATACCATCCACCGACACAAATTAGACAGCTATTGAGATTAATTTTGAGGCACTATCGGCAACATCTTAAATCAAAAATCATTCTTTATTAGCATGCTTGGCGGTATAGTGCGCCTGCCCTCCCCACTCCTGATCCCTGCCACAAGAATAAATGAGGCCCCATGGTTGACATAGCGCATCAAGTGTTTTATAATAGTCTAATTGTAGCTAATGGTTTGTGCAGCTAATTAAGGCCCTATGAATTACAGTAATCAGTCAGGCTCATCCTTTAAACCAGATAGTTCTATTCAACCGTTCCTTTAGTAAGAAACAAAATATATAACTATATATAACTATAACTACACACACACATGCACACAGGCTGTAATAATCAGCTAGGTTCATTTGAGCACAAAGAAATTAACAGGACTGATTTTTTTTCTCTTACTTATTACAAAATATTTATTTAAAGAGATACAAGTTTTCATCACCAGCTGTAGTCCCTGTGGGTGGGAAAAGGTGGAGTCTTCAGTGTGTCATCTACCTGAAAACTGAGAATTGTGTCGATGCCAAGTGTGGCACCACTCCCCTCACACCTCCCATAATCCACCCAGGTTGCAGCCCAGGGTTACCACATGACATCTGTTATGTTGTGGGAATCCCAATGCTTCAGAGAAATGGTGACAAAGAAGCCACCAGAACAGAATGGTTGAAAATTCGAAATGGACAAAACCCCATCTGTCAACTGGATGGTTGACAAAGCCATCAACATGATGATTATGTTCTTTTGTTAGCGTGACCAGAGACACAGAGGAAGAAGTTAGTGATCAATTCAGGCAAGATTGGTAAGGGGAATGGGTTGGTTTTCTTTTGCAATGGGTTTGTTTTGAGGAACATATTCTAAATAGAAGATCTATTAGATTGCAAAAGAGTTCTCCAAAGGCCCCGAAGGGTACTTCATTTCCTGGTTTATTTGAAACTTGACTGGACATAGCAGGAAAGAACTTTGGAAGCAATTCTGCAAGGCCTCTGGGGAATGGAGGAAGGGAGCGATAGGTCTTTTCCAGTGCCTGTACCTATGATTCTTTGAGAAGAAGGAAAAAATCTATAGAAATGTCATCAGCATGACCTCTCTTGGAACAACTTGTGCCCCAGTCCCCCAGGGTTCCATTGCCAATGAAAAGCAGGGATAGAAACAGGGATTTTCATGAAGGTCATATGTTTTCATTCTTTCCAGCTCACTATATCACAGAACTGAGTGGGTCCTTGAAAGTTCAACCAGTTTTTCACCTTGTTTTTTTAGGCAAGATTAGATTTAACTGCCCCAGACCGCAGATTGGAGAACCAGTTGTATTATGTAAAATGTATTCCTGTGGCATTTGCTTGCTGAAGATTCTCACTCCCAGCAACTTTCTCTCCAGTTGAAATTTTCCTACTGTAATGGAGGGTCATTTCTTTATGGTTTTAAAGGAAATGAGTCAATATCCTTTAAGAATCCTTGCTGCTCTCTCTCAGTTTCCAAGTCAAAGTATTCTTGTTTCATTAAATTCCTTCAGGAGATCTTAGCTCACTATTGTGGTATAATAGAAAGCTCATTGGTCATGAAATAAAAAAGTACTACTTGACTTATTGGTTATTCATTTTGATTGTTGGTTATTCATTACAACACCCAAGATTAACATTCATAGGTAGCCACTTAATCTGCATCCTTATTTTAAAAGATTTAACCCTTAGATGTAGATGTTTCCTTAATTCTGGAATGGTGGCCATCAAACTAAAATGCTTGCATTTATGCCTATTTGCTTAACAAAAGTCAGTGTAACTTATTCCTAGGAATTTATTTATTTATTTCTATTTTTGCAAGGCTATGAATGCATTTTTCATGGTCATCCATGATGGCATTAAAAGTTCTTTTTATCTAATAAATACACCTTGTGAAGCATTAGCTGTATGTTGACATTTGATTACGCATACTTCAAGGTTTTTTATGAAGTTTTTTCCCTTGAAGATGGCCAGATGTCGGAGGAAATCCGATTGATGGAGATGAAGAGTGTGATTTGCCAGCTCTCATCACTACCTCCCTTTCCCTCCTCAATCTGCTCTTTCCACATCTTTCTCCCCTGCAATGGTCCTGTACTCTTTGTGGGGCTTAAAACTCAGTTTGTGTTGACCGAGGTAATTTTAAAATAGATGCTTGTGGTTCAGGCCAAAAGATCCCTGTCCATGCTTGGGAAGCTGGTAGGGCAGACTCTGTGGCTTTATTTATACGGTCCCCAAACTGAAATTTGCTAACAGCTCTCACTCTTCTGCTGTTTGCCTCCTTCTACACATCAGAATGCACAGTCCTTTCAATATGCGAAATGACTTCTGGAAACAACTCATATTGTTACTTCATCCTGTTGGTTTTGACCGATATAGGGGAGTATACACTCCATTCCTACGACTTCTCACACTCTAAATTTCAAGCATCTCAAAAGAAAGAATGTTGACAGATGTATAATTCCATTTATACACCACAGCACTCACTCAATCCCATACATATATAGGGTACAAAATACGTCTTTGATATCTGAAAGAGTGTCAGCGCTAAGTAAAAAAGTTTATCATATTTGTGTAGCTAGAACTCCAGGGTCTGCCTCTTGGATAGACATTCATCTATCCACAAGTGCAGATCTGGGCCAGCTGAGACCCGAAGGTCCCTTCAGCTCCAGAACTCTATGATTTTCTGGCTCCACACATCTATAGAATGAGGGCAACAAAGCCCTGATTGCTCATAAACAGTTGACTACAGAGTCTAGACTGCAGAATCCAGTCAGCCAACCAGTTTGATTGACTCTTTCTTATTTTTCTTGTTTTCTGTGATCCCACTCCAGAAAGTGGACACCGTATTAGTCATATTTATAAAGGCTGTTTGCACCAGTTGCGGAACCACAAAAGTCATTTAAAAAAGAAAGATTAAACACATAAATTATTATATTGAATTAAGCTGTCCACTTCCTTTACTCTCAGCTCCCAGAGTATCCAAAAGGACCCCAATCCAAATCCAAGGGCAATATGGAGAAGAACAGACCACCAGAAACACCTGTTGGTCATGAGAAAGTTTCAGAAAATCAGCTAGCATGTGGATCCATCTTCAAGATTACTCAAGGCCACTCTATAATGGAGAATGCATAGAATTTCTCTGTATGCGTTCTACGCTTTGTCAGCCTTTACCTACTGAAGTCATCCATTTATCTCAGAATTCAGAGATGCGAGCTTTGATTGCCAGTATGAGCCAAGGATGGATTGACCACTGCTACTGCCTATGCCTCCAGCAAATTCAAAAGTATGACCGCATTGCTTCCTTCAGTGTATGAAAGATCTCTAATTCCTGTGACCCAGGATTTATTTATTTATTTTTTAATTTTGAAAACTAGGCCTTAGCCTAGGTTGACAGTATTGTTGGTCCTAAAAGGCAAAGCAATTTTAGGTAAAAACAACATGTGTCACAAAATTCTAGATTGTGCTGTGGAGACAAACAGTAGGTTAGAGAAAGGAGAGAAAAGTGCAGGCTGGAGTCATCCACTGCCTTTCAACAGCGCCATCAGCGTCAGTAATCCAGTTGTCATGTAAATGTCTAGGAAGAATGGTCTGCAGACCTTGAATCTATTCTCTCTACCCAGTACCCTCTCTCACTCTTCCAGAATCTAGATCCTATCTACTTTTCAGGATTTAGTATAAATCTGAATTCCTCCAGGAAGCCTTCCCAAAGCATGCCAGATTGCGTCACCTCTGTTTTTTCCAAACAGCAAAGTCCCTTATTATACTGGCTATTTTGAGATTTAATCACATGCACCCTTAGATTTGTTTACCATTCAGGTTGTGGTTTGTGTAGGCTGATGTTGACGTTACTTCACAGCTCTAGAATCTCCACCAGTGGACGTTAGTGAAGGCAAGAAGCTTAAGAAAATCTTGAGGGAAAATTAAGGCAACATTTTATGAAAAAGAAGAGATGATTGAGGTTGGGAAAATATAATAAGAGACAGTAAACTGAATTTAACTCAGCTGTTCCAGAAAGGTAAACTTATCAACCAAGGAATACAATTTATGGGCTATTTGAAAGTTGCCTCAATTTAACTTTTAAAAATACTTTTCTAAAATAAAGTATACTGAGAATGATTATCAGAATATAGTTAATTATTACCTTTATTTTCGTTTTGAGAAGCAGTAAAGCACAATTGTAAAGCACAGACTCTGGAGCCAGATGGCTGGAGTTTGTTTCTGAGCTTTGTCACGTAAAAGCTGTGTGACTTTGGGAATGTTACTAATCTCTTCTGTGTCTCTCTTTCCTCATTCGTGAAATAATAATAATGTGAATGTATACTTCATAGGGGCATTATGAAGATTACATGGTTAAATGGGATAATGTATACACAGGTCTCAGAGTACTGCCCAACACATAAGTTCAACATAAGAACAAGCTGTTTAATATGTTTTAGAAAGTTGATTGATCTTGGAATATTAACATGCATTAGAAAAAGCATGGGTAGAGAGTAGGCTGGAGCACCCATATCTGAGTTCTAATTCACATTTCTCTAAGTGCATATTTGCCCCAAGGATGTACTCTATTCCTTTTGTGGAATGGGGAGTTGAAACATAAAATCTGACTCATTTTCCAGGATTGTAGAAATATAGCTAGACATTTAAACAGAATTTCATAATTTAATATTCAATAAAATGATGAAATATTACAACTTTCCATTATCATTCACTATCTACAAAATTGTAGTTAGTATTTGTTAAAATCACAAAAGTGACAGGACCACTTCTGTGCCAAATAAAATCTGATTGTTGGAGACTAGAATCAAATTCATTTTGATGTGATTTGGATGGAGGCCATAGTAATAATTGGTTTCGTCCTATGGTCATGTTTTCAATTCTCTGCAGTTTGGACTTAAAAATAAAGTGTAGGCACCTTTTGATGTTGCCGAAAAAATAGAATTTTAAGAACCGATTACTTTTATGCACCTTGAGTGCCTCATTGTGTCCATCCATGAAATGGAGAGAATTATTTGGCTTGGAGTTATGGTAGCTCCAGAGCAGTCGTCAGTTCCTAACTATCAGAAATTATATGGAAAATCTCCATTCAGTCATTTGTCAGGTTTGTTATAACTCCCCTTCTGTTTCAAAACATATGGTTTGGAGATACTCATGTGGTCAAAAGTTGGCCAATATTTGTGTAGAAAAGGCAATACAATCTAGAAGAGGAAGGCACGGTTGCTATGTCACATGGTTACCAATGCCACATTTTTCTCGACCATATACTGGAACACTTAAAATGATATATATTTAAGGAGATAAGAGAACAGGTTATTTGAAACAGGCTTCTCTGAAAAAAAAAAATAAATGTACAGATGGCACGCATCTCAAGGCATATATGTATAACAGAGGGACTGTCATGCAAATACTAATAAAAATGTAAGAATGCTAGTAACAATCACTTACATGGGACTGACTATATGCCACTCACTCTTCCAAGTTCTTTACATGTATGAACTTATTGCACATTGAGAAAAGCTTATGAAGTAGGTGCTACTTTTATTCCTGCTTTCCAGATGAGAAAACTGAGGCACAGCAGAGTTAGAGAGCTGCTCTGAATCATTCAGAATTCAAATGAGGCATTTGATCCCAGACTTTGAGCTCCTAACCATAGCTGCAATAAATTCTGTATGGAGGATGGCTGAGTTTTAATTAGAGACTCAATCAATCAATTAATCAAACACTCCCTTATTTAATTAAGGAAGCAAATTTGTATGTGCCGGGCTTGGATATACGAAACAGACTCAGGGCTTGCCCTCAGGAAGTATATGATATATCAGGACTCGGACACATCATACATAGTTATTTGCCGGACTATTAAATTCAAATGTGAGTAATTCTATGGAGAAAAGCATCAGGGATAAAATTAAGTGTTAGAGAACAAAACATTTCAGAAGGAGTACTTGCCAAACTATGAAGATCATAAAGGAAAGAGAGCTTGTCAATTTTGTATCACTCTGTATTCCAAAGCATGCTTATCAGGTAGTAGGCACTCACAAAGCATCTAGTGATGGAGGACTCCTAAAGAACAGCTAAAGACAGGCAATGCAGAAGAGAAGACCAAGACCAATCACCTCTTCTCTCTTCCTCACTATCAGAGCACGATCTTACCTAAGGACCAGAAGGTCCCTGTCCAGCCCAGCCTTATCAGCATCTGCTATCCTTGCAGATCCAGATTGACCCAGATACATGCTTCTAATTCCTTTTGAGCCATTGCTTGTATCATCAATGGGCATGCCATTCAAAATCACCTCTCAACTACCCTCTGTACAATTACCATGTTCTGATTGAGAAATTCCACTATTACCAAAGCCTGAGAGGGAAATGTCACATTCTAACACTTGGTAGTTTATCTCTGGTAGAATCTTCCAACAAGAGCTGATTCTCTTTCTCTTGTCCATACATCACTGTGTTTTTCAATACCTCGAACCTGGCAGGGAGTTTCCATACAACCTCATCAGAGCTGCTAGAGACCTGATGACAGTACAGATCCTGAGAATGGAGACGCTCTCTCCTTGTTTGCGTTCTTAGCTGTGTATAAAGTGAGTCTGTGATATCTGTAGAAGTGAGGGCAAGAATTCCTTCCATGGTGGGAGATGCTTATTGGCACACAATCCTCAGATACTGGAGGAGGAAAAACTTCCATAGACTTACTAAGTTAATTTTCTAGAGAGGAAAATTTACAACTATGTTGGCAAGTTTCATTGCCAGGAAAATCTTTTTCTTTCCCTCTTTCTCTCTTTCCTTTTCTCTTTCTCTCATTCTCTCTTTCTCTCTCTCCTTCCTTCTGTCTCTTTTTTTTCCTTCTCTTTTCTTTTCTCTTTCAAGGACTATGATTCTCCTTTTGATTTTTCTGATTTGGGCTTTCTGGAGTATTTGGTCTCAATTTTAGGTGACCTTTGCATCACCTAGCTTTGTATATATGTTAGGCAAACTATTCAACCTTCCAGTAGGATTTTAAATTTCCGTACTATATCAAACCGCCCCACCCTCCCCTACCTTGGTTCTAATGGGTAAATATTCACTTTAGGAACTTATGCATCTTGCCTAAAGTTAGGGCTATTTTATTTATCTTTTTCCTTCTATTTAAGTATTTTCATTCAAAATAGTCTTCCCAGCACAAATTATTTACTTCAGCCCAAATAGTCTTCTAAGTGTGTACTTCTAAGCATTGTGGACTCTGTTCCTGGTAAAAACGCCCCTAATCTCTTCTCTGTCTATTTGACCACAATCCATTCTCTACAAAATATTGGCCACCGGCAAGGCTGGAAAGTCAGTATTCTCCCTTGTCCACATCATTTTTTCTGTCTGTGGTGTCCCATCCCCTTTGGGTGTTCAGTGCTAGCATATTATTCCCTTTTACCATCTCTTCTGCTATGAAGAAAAGATCCAATATCAGTAATTACACTTCATTGTCAATGTAAGTTAATGTTTTCTTACTCCCGAGGGTATCCTCAGGCTAATGATAGCCTTTTTTCGCAGGTTTAAAAAGAAAAAGAATATAGAGAAGAGGAGAAATTACACTAATTTGATTGAACATTAGCTATTTGTCAGAAACTGTGCTATAAACCTTACATATGCTAACTGGTTTATTTTTAAAGTATGTCTCTCTATGTTATTGTTATTAGAACCATTTTTCAGATGAAAAAAAAGCTTTTGTTCTTTGTTTTAAGTTTCAGGGCAGAGCCAGAATTTGAACCCAATTACGTACGTTCACACGCCTCTGGAATCTCACCATGGAGTGTAGTACTGCCTATCAAGGCAATGCTCTCTTGTATTCCAGTTGCAGGTCAAACTCCACCTAGTTTTCTGGAACCTTCTCTATTACTTAGTTTCCTTCTTCCTTGGAATTCCCATAGCAATGAGAGTCTATGCAACAAAAATTATACTTGCACTGTATATTGACACTATGTTATAGCAATGGTTTTATTTGTATCTACCAACTATATAATGAGACTATAGGCTATTTCAGATAAGACCTACATGTCTCGTCTTTAAAAATATACTCAGAAGCCCTGGACGAGAGATTCACACATAGAAAATATTTAGTGGATCTTTGACCTTCTAAGAATTGGTTAGATATGATGGGATGAGACTGGATTTCAAAAGAGAATTGAGGAGAATACGAAGGAAGGAAATAATAAGAAATAGGTCCAATGGCAGATTTCTTCTCTGGAGTTTTTGGGAAGTCCCTCATGAATATCGATCTCTCTTATAGGCCTTATGTTAAAGCAGCTACTTGGTATTTTCTAACAACCACATCTGTGAATGGCATCTCCTAGAACTGTGCAGTGCAGAGATGGTCCACCCGCAATGCTCCTCGAGGATGGTCGAAGCTTACGGAGATAAGCCTAGTGCTTGTGAGAGGATAACAGAGCAGTGGAAATATGGAGGTCTCTCCTCACCCATGTGGCTTCACGATGTCTGCCTTTGGTTCTGCCAGCACTGACATTGTCTCACTGATGTTCTGACTCAAAACAATTCTCACATAGGATAGTTTGGACTACTCATAGCAGCAACACAAGATGAGCAGAGAAACAGTGTTGAGATTATTATAAAACTCTTTCACTTTGTGGGAAGATGAATGTTGACGTGTGGCTTGTTGGTTGACACTTTAGAGGCCCCTGGTGATTATTGCTGACCAATCATAACTCTTCTTTCTTCAGAACCTTTTTCATCATACACTCAAAGCAACCTCTTTCCATTATTCGTGGTTGAGATAACTTCTCAAGTTATAAAGGTGTTCTCTGAAGGAAATGCTGACCACAAAAGGCACAGGGTATAAAGGATCACAATATCTCCATACCAATTAGGACATCATAATCATCAAGGAGCATATATGAGTGGAATCAAAGCTTGGGCTATAGGAAATAGATAACTAGAAGTGCCCAGATGCCTGTTGGTACCTAGAAGTGGCCAGTATTATTTTTTTGTGCAGGGGACAGAAGAAAGAATGAGTCTTGATTCCTGCACATGGGAGGTCACTATCTAGGGGCATGATAAACACAGAAAGAGGTCATTTAAATATGACAGAGCAAGTGCTATGACAGGATGTGCAGAGATTATAGAAGAATAGCACAGTAGACCCAAACTGATTTTGATGAGTTAATTTCAGAGAATTTCTTTTTTTTTTTTTTTTTGTATTAAATCGTCTAGCTACTCTTGAATGTGATTAAGGGAAAAAGGGTGTGATTCAGATGACAAGGTTGCTGAGAAGGGCCTTTCAAACAAAGTTACAATGCAGGCAAGGGCATAGAGGTGTGTTTAGGGCACAATAAACAACTTGGTCTTATTAAATCTTGGTCAGCACATCCTTGTTGGATGACCAGTAAGGGTCTCACCAGTGGGCTGGACATCTGGAGAAGAACTGAAGCTCAATATAGGGTACAAGATACAAGAAGTTGAGTCCAAAACAAAAGCCCAATCTTACGAACTGAGCCAAAACAAAACAATGGCTTAAGTGGGATATAATAGTTACAATTTCAAGTCTTCAGAGGACAAGTCCCAGAATTGATGGGCAGAGAAGCAGAGTGGAAAAAAGATACAGGAGATCAGTAGTCATAACTAGAGCAAGAGAACTTAACTAGTCCTGTTACAGGATTCCTTTATTCAGTTAAGTTTGAATCAGTGATTTAAAATAGCTTTCAGTCCAAAGGTTGTGGGCATTAGTTATGAGATGCTGACGAAGGTGCAGAAATGGGGATGACACTGTCCCTTCCACTGAGAGCTTTGCAGGAGTCTGGGGAAGATCATTTTCCCCACCACAACTATTTGCATTGTAGATTTATTTCTGTGTACATTAACATGACAGTGATTGCAGAAACTGGCTATTGGTTGATACTGATGTCCTTAATCTCAGTTCCATGGACCTCTGTGGTGCTTCAGATGGTAATAAACCTCGTAAAAATGGATTCAAATTGTCTGCATATTTCTAAGTAGAAGATCCATAAGATCTTATCAGACGATCCATAAGATCCCAGATGATACTATCAGTTCTTTAAAGAAGCCCAGGATCCCAAAATGTTTAAAAGCCACTGGGGTAGACATAGGGGGTCTTATTTACATACCGAAGACCATATCCACGGTTTCTTATGAGACAAAATAGAGTTAAAGTGACAAGTGAAGAGATATGTATTAGTATTAAATGAAGAGTCTGTAATCACACCCTTTTTTCTGGCCATTATAGTTTTTAATAGATCAGAGCACTGTGGAAGCAGGATGGACTCAAACCCCACCCTTACTGCTTTTGAGCACCTTGGAGAATCTTATCAAGTGAGTACTTGCTATGTATACCCTGATGATATTTTGCCTGAAGATTTCCCTCAAAATGCAAAACTGACTTTAGGATTCATAGTTTAGTTAACGGGGAAGAGGCCTAGGACAAGTGGTTATAACTTAGGCCTAATGGCCCAAACTGAATACAGACATTTTGTCCTCTGGGAATCAGATCGCCCCATCTGGAGTTCTATTCAAACTGTTATAAAGACAAGGAAGCTTTCACTTGAAATTCTTTCTGGAGCATCTGGGCTCAGTATTGTCTCATTGTCCTCTCATACTCAAAAACCCACTTTGCCAGAAATGCCCTCAGCATCATGGTTCCCAAAATAACCTAGTTGAATGTGTAACATTTAGAATAGGCAGAGGAAAGTTGCCTCTCCTCAGTGCCCTCCCTAGAGGGAAGGGCTCTGAAATGAGAGGTGCTGTCTCTAAAGTTGTTATTTATAGTACCTTTTCCATTTTCTATGCTATCTTTGGGAATATTTGGGATTTTATCTTAGGAAAGTTTCCTCACCATATCATAGAGAGCTAGAATCTTTCACAATTCACAATCAAGGCAAAGATCAGGAAAAAATGTATCTTATTTTTCATATGAGAGGCTAAAGAAAACTCTCTAATTAACAAAATATCTTTGAGAATCCCTAGAAGACTCAGCACTAATCAGATTTCCCTTATCAGTTTCTAAGGCCATAAGCACATTCAGATAACTGGTGTACCAATAGAGTTTAGAAGCAGAGATTGCCATCTCTGGGCTAGTGCTGCATAGCTGGTCAGGTTCTGAGGAATAGCGAGGCTTTCCTGCTGATCTTTGATATGCCTCTTTGAGATTCATTTAAATTAAAAGGCATTGTCTTCCTAGTAATAGGGGACATATTCACAAAGAACTCCATTATTACTGCTTAAGAAGACATGGAAAGCCTCCATGGATGGAAAATAAATTTAATGCTCACCCCTATTTGGTCTTCTCTTCTTCCAAACACATGAGAACACTCACTTCTGAGACCACTCCACCTTATTCGGGTGGAGCCATGTGGCTAGCTCTGGTCACTAGGTTATGGGTGGAAGCGATGTGTGACACTTCCTGGCCGGAGTCTCTCATTATCCATGTGAGATCTTTTCTGCCAAAATATCAGTACTTGCTGATATAGAGGTGCCATTTCAACAAGTTCGTCCCTGGGTACAGAGACATCGTGAAAAGGATGGTGACTTGGAGAGTGGCCCAGGCCCACAGCAGACTTCTCTTGAGTGAGGAGTAAACTTTTGTTGTATTTAGCATTTGAATTTTTTGTCTGCAGTATAAGCCTTCCCTTTTTGAATGACATAAAAGGTGTTGTGAGGTGTTGTTTGCAAAAGGATTTTGGTAGTAGAAGCAGGGAAAAATTTTAAAGGAAAACAAAAGCATGGACTAAATCATGAAAGTGAAAAAGTGCCGTTTTCATTGGGGACAAAATAAAAAGTTAAATTTGACAGGAATATGGGGAGAAGTAGATCATAAACCAGAAGACATAGATTAGAATGTGAGCACTGAATTTACACTTAATCCTCTTGGCAACAGATAATCATCTTATTGTCATGAGGTTCATATTAAAGAGAAGAATTAAAGTGAGAAGAGGCTAGAAGGAAAAATTGGATAATTTTTAAAAGAATATAGGTAAGAATAATTGCAGCTATAGCAGATTGGAGATAAGGGAAAAGAAAAGTAGTAAATATATTTGAAGAAAGAATACTGAAGAGGAGAACAATTGACTTGACCTGACAATAGACAGATTGTTGGGATGAGAGAGAGAGGGTGTCTCAAGAAGGGACAGTGAAGGCAGCTCCATCACAGGAACGTTGCTAGTTAAACAGTCTTTGTGTACACATTGAATCACCTAACATCTCGTCTATGGAATACTCTCCTCTGGGTAATAAACAAACAACTGGTTTTGGAGTACAAACTATTCTTAAGAGGGGGCTGTGCTCTCTGGAATAGATGGATTTAATGTGTCCCTAAGCCCTGACTTTGCCTTAGCATGTCCTCTCAATATTAACCCATATTATCTTCAGGACAATCACACCATAGCCCATATCAACCCATGTGAGTCATGTCTGTTTGACAGACTAACCCACATCCCTGGAGAGTTGACATCTTGTTTCCAAACACACTTTCCCCAGGTCAGCATTTGCATAGAGCAAACATGGAGATCTTCCCTAATTCACAAATATGAAGAGAACTAAGAAAGAGATTGCTGGAAAATAGAGAGTCATAGCTCTTCTAGAGCCATAATGTGACTAAGGTTTAAAAGAATGTAGGAGACAAAAAAGAATTAATGGTTAAGAATATAGAATTCAAAAGGACCAGCCCAGTGGTGTAGTGGTTAAGTTTGTGCACTCCACTTAGGCAGTCTGGGATTCATGGGTTCAATCCTGGGCAAGGACCTACACATCACCCATCAGGCCATGCTGTGGTGAGGACCCACATACAAAATGGAGGAAGATTGGCACAGATGTTAGCTCAGGGACAATCTTCCTCACCAAAAAATTAAAAAAATATAGAGAGAGAATTTGGAGATAGCCATATCTGGTTTTGAATACCTGATCCGTCACTACAAATTTCTGTAAATCTCTGTTTTCATCTCGGAAAAAATAATCTGCTTTGTACAGTTGTTATCGAATCAAGTGGGATGTTGCTCTCAAAGACTTTAGCACAGTATATTTTCAAAGTAGCTACCAGAGTGATTCTGTTATATGTAAGTCAGATCATGTTACTTGCCTACTCAAAGCATCCCATGTGCCTGGCTATGTCCTGTGAGTCTCAACATGACCTCGGGCCCTGGTACTCCTTGGACCTCACTCAGACCACTGACCACTGACCACTCTTACCTCCACTTGCTGAGTCCTAGCCAGCTCTGGTTGATTGCTGTCCTTTGAACATGACAAGCTCTTTCCCACCCAAGCCTGCTCACTTGCTCTTCTCTTGTCTTCAGTGTCTCTTAGCATTGCCCTCTCCCTAGCTTCCTTGTAAGACTTTGCTCAAATGACACTTCTGCAGCGAGGCCTTCCTTCTCCGTCCTGCCTACACCAACCTCCCCCTAGACTCTCCTCACCTCTTCTCTCTTTATTTTCCTCCATAGCGCTTTTCACCTTGTAACACGTCTAATTTGCTTATTTATTTTATTGTGCATCTTCCCTTAATAGACTATAAGCCCTTCGAGGGCAGAGATTTTGATCTGCATTGTTCCTTGATATGAAAAAGTGCCTAGAATATTCTAGACACTTAATATTTATTGACAATGAATTTCCAATGTGATCATAACAGAAAGGTGATACCAAAAAAAGATGGGCACCTTATATCACCTCCAGTGCTTTGTTCTATTGACCTTAAATCCCTCCCAGGTATCCAGCCCCTCCCCAGCCAGTCTCTGATTCACTGCATGTCTCCTGAGCACGCACTTGATGGGAGAGCACTGCCAGCTCTTGAAGTAGGTAAATAGGTAAAAATAAAGCAAACACACATTCGAGGGTTCAAATCTAGTTAAAGAGAAATAATAGTTGAAGATCACAAGGCATATAAGTGCCAGAATGGAGACAGAAATTGAGTGAAATTCTGTTTCCAGTTCCTTCTGACTTATTCCATTTAGAGTTTTCTCAATGCAAAAATCTTCATTAGATAATAATAATAATAAATTCTTATCTAGTTCTTACCATATGCCAAACATTGTTCTCCCTCTTTATGTGGATTAGCTCACTTAGTCCTGGCAGTAATCCATGAGGGAGGTACTATGATTATCTCCATTTTACAGATAAGAAAAAGGAAGGTAAGCCCCTCACCCAAGGTCACATAGCTAGCAATCAATGGAGGTGGGCTGCAATCCTGGCACTGTACAATCAAGACTGTGGTGTTAATTACATTGCACTAGGCATATAATAAAATACTCTTGTCATATATGAATCAGGTGAGGCAGAAGTTAATATTTCTCAACTGAATCCTAAGTGTACATTTTGCCCTTCCCTCTGCTGTCATCGCAGTTGAATGTGACAGTTTGAATTGAAAATGATTTAAAATAAAATGAATAGAAAGAGAAAGCTGTGAGATAGGACAAGCCCTGGTTTGGGGTCAAAGGACCTGCCTTCCTGGGGATACCACTAAGGAGCTGTGTGACCTTCCTCTAATACTTCAGCATCTCTAGGCCTCAGTTTTCCTATTATATACAAACTTTACTATTGGATGCCATGACTCTCATGGTCTCCTATAGAATACCATCTGTGATTTTGTAATATCACCAGAAAAGCCCTGTGTTGTTTGGCAACCAGCAGTATTAATTTGAGAGCAATAGGGAATATGGTTAAAGGATAGAGTCATCTGTATTTCACTTTAAACTCAGATCAACCTCTCTGGGGGAATTTAAGAATAGGATATATATGGGAACAAACATGATCAAACACAACAGCTTTGGAATTATATCCTATTGGAGAAGTGTCAGGAGACTAGGAACAGCCAGAACAAAGACAGGAAGAAAATGAACCCGGCACTGACTCCTTGTCAACTAAAGATATCCAGCTTTTCTCAGAAAAAAATGTTTCAAATGCATAATAATTTTAATGAGCTCTGACTATACCCTCTCCTCTGCACCATTACTCAGTTCCCATTGGCTCAGGAACCACTCACCTGCAAGAACAATGAGACATCAAGTCACTCTCATTTAAAAAAATCCAATCTTGATGGATATTTTAAGAGTCAAGGTAAAGTCAAATGTAGTGAACAGAAGGGTCTTATCATTATAACATTTGTCACCAGCTGGAGAGAAAGCACGGCTGGGGCCTCTGATGCTGTGAAGGAAATGTTTGCTGGTGTGGCACCAGCTCAGCCTGTGCTCACACTGACTGCTTTGGAGAAACTTCGGAACAGGGCCTGAAGAGGCAGGAAAGGGTCACATCAGCTCCAGTGTCTGAGCTGCTTGTCAGTGAGCCTAGGAAGGGGGGCTGTGAATGTTGCGAGTGGGAGAAGGGGAATACTCCTCAGGATGCTACCAGGGACAGGCATCAGAAAAGAGGACAGTGGGCTTAGCTAAGTATGAAAAGCACAAGAGTAAACAAAAGCTTGTTGCTGGGAGCACATCAGATCTTCTGAAGGCTTAGAGGTGTCTGCCCTTTCAGAAAACTTTCTTTCAATTGAGACTGCAGGTCCAGCCACGAGGGAAAATAGGAAAAAGGAATGTTGTGGCTTTCTCATATCTTTATGAAGGTATAGGGAACAGTGATAAAGGAGTATGAGATTGTAATAGAATAGAAGTTACTATAATGTATCAATCATTAATATTCACAAAGAATTGTATAATAACAGTAAAATGACTTTATCGTATAAGAAGATGGTGATTCTGTTTCCCCACCCAGCAAATGTGAGATGATGGATCAGACAGAGCAAACTGGAACAACATCACTCAAGACGTGTGTGTAGTTTCCCCAGAAGTTCCCAGGATTTTAGGAACTCCTCCCATGGTACCTGACCAGGTGCATATGCCCCCTCTTCCAGGATTTATCCCAGCGGCAGCTCATCGCTTACCCCACATCACCCTTCATGAGATGTGTATGAGCACTCACAAAGTTGCTGAATAAATTAATTAGTCAGTGTTGTAGAATTACCTCCAGCACCTGCCAGTAAGGGGAAGTCTGCCTTCATAAGCTGATAAACACTACAAGACTATGCCTGAGTGTTGTTTACTTCTCTATTCTCAGTGCCCAAGACTGTAATTGATTACTTGTTCAATGAATGAATCAGAGAGTAATTATCTTATGTATCAAATTCCTCACTTAAAAAAAAACCACAATGGATGTAGATATTTTCTTCTATCAGTGTTGCATTTCTGTTCCATTAGTCTTGAATGCTATTGTTCTTGGTCTCATTTCTAACTGCCTCCCCCACTCCCCGTTTCTGACTCCCTTTCTCCGCTAACTAGCCCTCTGCCTTCCACCATCTCACTTCTATTGTCTGGTGAGATAGTAGAGGGGAATAAGAAAAAAATAACCAAAACACCTCATCCCTAAAACATTCATATTTTATTATTATTCAAGCCAAGTTTAGCTGGAATAAACTCAGAAAAATATGGAAGTCATTATTAAAAAAATGAGAAGTTGTGTGTGATTTTTTTCCTTCCTGTTATTTCCACATTGTTATCGGCACCTCGATTTTATAGTGGTTTTAAGATTATTGTAGTGGAAACCTAGCTACAAAAATACAAATTTGCTTTCCGTCATCGCAATGTGGACCTCACCATGTGAAGATGTAATTTGTATTTTAAAATACATATTAAATTCCATTCCAGTCCCAAAAGCTATGCTTCCCAGCTTTTCTCCATCCTGCCACATACAGATCGTCACTGCTTGAAGCAAGCTTGATGTATGGAAATCAGAATTCTCTTAAACTCCAAGGTGATTCTTTCCTTTACAAGAGTGTTCACCAAAATGTTCCTAAGAAATAGCTAGTTCCTCCTCTGCATTTAAATGATAACATGACATACAGAAATTTAGTCCACAAAGAAATTTGGAGGAGTTCAACTATTCTTTTAAATGACGCAAGGATAATAATGGGCATAAATGGTGATCTCTACTTTTCAAAGTCTTGTAATCAATCATCACAATCTAATTAAAGAAGTAATTGCCTTCTAAAGATAAAATAGGATGCTAGGGTTAAATATTTGAAGATAATAAAAGACATAGGCTGTACTTTCAAGAAGCTTATGTTCTAATTACAGAGAGCGCTAGGTCAATATTTAGAACACAATCTGATATGTCCCGTGTTAAAAACAAGACAACAGGACCAAAATGGAGTCACTTATGCTAAGCCGCATGTCACCAAACTGTAACTTAATTATGGTTTCAGCTGTCCTAGAAATGGAATCTTAAACTAGTCATTCAAGAATCACCAGATCAGCACTAGTTAGGTAATCTGCCCGATAGACCCCTACCATGCCCTAGAGGAAAGTAACTTTGTGACAAGCAACCTGCTTTTTTTGCCTAGTATAACTTTCTTTTTACCTCTCTCCTCTGGCTATGAAAGTTTTTCGTTTCGTACAGCTCCTCGGAGCTCCTTTCTAGCTGCTAGATTGGATGCTGCCCGATTCAAATTGATGTTTGCTCAAATAAACTGTTAAAATTTTAATATGCCTCATTTTATCTTTTAACACCTGTCACAAAAGCATAGTGCAACACAGAGGAAGCAAAAAGGAGGCTGGTTATGTGTGGGCAGCAAGAGAAAGTTGAATGGAAGAAATGATACCCTTCTGGAGGATACAAGCAAACACTGAAATTTACTCATCTCAGTTGCTTTGGAAGCCTCTTCCCCTCACTGCAATCTGGGTACCTATTACGCTGTCTTGTTCTGAAGCTGTATCATAGTTTAAGTTCTGATTAACTTCATATACAGCATAGTATCCTAATGTATCTTGCGTAGTTTCTTGATATACCACTGTCTACATAGTCTTAGGCAGATGGTCAACCACAAATTTGGCTTTCTGAATTGATTGATCATATTGATCTTCTTAACAGTTATGTGAATCATTTAAGTTCCTTTCTTGGCTCTCAAGGGGAGATATCTAAAGCCTCTTGTTAATTGCATATAGTAGCCAGCAAGATCAAACCTAGTTGAATCTTCTAGCTCAAATACAAGCCTAAGAAGAGTCCACACTTGTATGGACTTGAATGGACCAGTATGTTGAAGTAATTTGCCAGTGCTTAGGAGAATGGGCTCTGAAGTTGAACAGGTTTGTTTCTCTTACTTCCTAGGTATACATCTTTGAGCAAGTCATTCTACCATTGTTATGCTCAATTTCTTCAACTGTGAAATAGAGATTATAATATATTGCTCATAGATTTCATGAGAATGAAGTTAGATCAATTACATGAAGCTTTTAGCATAGTATCTGTTACCAATAAAGTAGTTAGGAGCTGATTATTATAATTCCTTTACATATTTATTCTAAAAAGTGTACTATCTAAGCTTGTCCATTTTGAGAATACACCAGGCACTCAACAGTGCTACTTGAGAGAATCTTGGATTGAAGGAGAACCGATTCTTTAAAGGCATTATCAGGACCACTCATTTCGAAACCTTACATAACTGGAGTTAGTTGTCTTTGTCTCCAGCATCTTCACATGACTTTTTTCCCCTTCTCTTAGTGAAACTCCTTCTCCCTCCGGGATCATATGCCTGCATGTATTTTCCTCTCCATAAAAAAATCACTCTCATCTACTTTGTGCTGCTACTCTCCATCTATATCCCTCATTTACAATCCACTTCTCTGTCCTCTAGAATATTGGGTGGTGACATCTAAAGATTGAAACCTGGAAGTCCCCATTCATCCTCTGGCTTCCTGATGAGTTTGGCCAGTACGAGGCACCAGCAAGAGATCAAAGGAAAGGAGAAGGACTCTAGGGCATCTCTTTCTCTGCTTCCTCCCTGTTTTGTCATCATGGTCTGGCAATGGAGGGCTCTCACTATCTTCAGACCTGCCAGGCAGCTCTCTTCCTTGTCCTCCAGTCTCACACTTGGTAGTGACTTTGTGCTATTATTAGTCCCCAGGAGCCTCAACATCCTTTGTTGATTTCCCTAATCTTATTCAGTAAATAATTTTTTTTAGAATTCCATCCCTGTTGTTTTCTGCAGGGAAACTGACTAATTGTCTTTTATTTTTGTTTATTCATTTAACCATCCACTCAAACTGAAACATACCAGTCACTATGCTGGGACATTGAAGTGCAAATAAAAAAGGGGAATTGAAAGGATTATAATGGAGCCAGGTCTACACCCTACTCTGGAGGTACAGAATATGCAAAGAGACCACTAGCACTCCTGTCTGCACAAGGGTTTCTTGATCCGTTGCCTTGGTGGAGCAATAAGGGAATATGCAGACAGATTGCAGAGAACAGGATTAAAGATCATACTTAGAGACAAGATCTGCATTTTCTACCCCCTTCCCCCCAACACACACACACAAACCCTCTAATCGGAGGATTCCTGGAAAAGGCTCAGAACTTTTCCTGAGTTGAGCATACTGGTTCTATGATTCAAAAATTTTGTCACATTTAAGATCAAAGATATTTATCTGTCACATTTAAGATAGAAGTTGTCAGATATCTGTTAGCAGCAATGGAATCAAACCAGAACTGTCAAAGTAGGTGGTGATAATGATGAAGATGGTCTGGAATGAGCAATAACCAGAAGCCACACATGCGCTAAGGAAAAACAAAAGGCATAAGAAATGCAGGCACTGCATCAAATCACAGAATCAAGCGAAGAGTCTTATCCAGGGTCACAAGCTAGTTCCTGGCATGATTAAAATAAACCTATTTCTCATGACTGGTGAAGGAGTTATATTTTTAATAAGAATTAGAGCCATAAGTAAGGCATGGTAGAATTTCAGGCCATAAACTGCCTCTGGAGGAAGTACTTCCTCCTTGGAAACTTAGTGCTTTGCTGGCCCCTCAAAGCCCACTGTGTGGGCAGTCACTTCCTCCATAGACGGCCAGCCCTGCTTCTGGTCCTGTGGACTGGGAGGGGCTCAGCTGTGATTTGTACAGTTTTCTTCGTATCTGAATGCCCTCAGGTAAGGGTGGATTAACTTGCCCTTGGCTTTCTTGGTGTGAGGCATCATCTGTCATGCCTTATGTCTTTTTAAAATTTTCTTGGCTTGAACCTTTCCACTTTGTTATCACAAGTAAGATTGCAGGCAGTTCCGACTGTGAGCTATTTGAGTTCTCAGGTGTGTGTTTGAGAGGATGAAGACCTGTGCCAGGAATATAGGTTAATGCCAGTGCCAAACACAAATCCTCCTCTATCAGAGAAATCCTGGGAGTGACTGTTAGAATAACTCACAGCAATCACATAGTGTTCTTTTCCCAAGAAGAGATGCAATGGATCTACCCACACTATTCTTAGAGAAAGGTGATTAGTCTGAACTGAATTTTTGTATATACAGCAATTTGTGAGTAAAATCCCATCCTTAACCTGGTCAGCCCCATTTGCACTGGATGCTGTGGTCGTTGACCAGATACCCACCATCAGGACTGAAGCATTCATTTCCCCAGCTTCTGGGAGCGGTAGTGAGGGCAGCTCTCAATCCAGTCTGTCCTTTACTAAAATCAGCTTTTGGCTGAAGAGAGTAGCTTTGTCCAAGATCATACCCCCAGGGGACAGCTCTCCTTTACTATCTGGAGTGACAGCAAAATGCTGAGAGGGATAAAGTCCTCTCTTCAGGGCCAAGCCCAGACACCCATAGAAGTAGCTTAGGCCTCTGGTGCTGCTATATTGCAGGCCAGCTTCTCCTTCCACCTGATCCTACACTCTTCATTTCCTCCCTCCCACAGGTGTTGCTCCTGAGCACTCTCCAGTGAACTGTGTCAATCTCTGTTTCAGAGTGGGTTCCCAGGGAACCTGATGGATGACGCCCGTCATTCCAGATGCTCCTAAAATGCTGAGACATATTCTGCATAATATCTGCAAAACACTTTCCTGTCCATTGTTTCATTGGAGACTTAGCACCATCTCCAGAGTCAGAGATGGATGGGTTTTCATAACTTCATGCTGGCCCCTTATCCAAGCCATGAGCCATGCAACTTGCCACTGCACCTCACTTCTCTGGGTGAAATGAGCAGCCCTCTTGCAACTCTACTCTCCTGTCCTGCACCATCACCTACTCTTCTGTTTTTATATAGCTCTTTGCCCCAAGGGGCTCCTAAAATATTGCTCTGGGTTGTATCTTCTTTGTCCTCCTACTTTATTAATAGTGACAATAAGAATGGAAAGTATTTTTAAATATATGCAATTATATTTGTCAATTATTCTCAATTATTCCTCAATAAACTCTTAAAAAAAGAATGGAAAATATTTAACTGGAAGATATTTAGACATGATAAGTGAGGCCCTAGAAGACTGAACTTGATTCTCCTGCATATGGCACCTGGGAAATGAAAAATGTGACATGACAGGGATACTGTCATTGGCACTGCTGTACCACTTATATGGAGAATAAGCAAAGAAGCTCTAGCTGCCTGCGTGCCTGTGCCAAGACTTGCACACGTTACTCTCCAGCTCTCCACAGCCCAGGGGAGGAGAGAGATGTCTCGAATAGACAAATAAAGTAGTAAGTGAATGAATAGAGTGTGACAGAGGATTCTAGCCTATTATTCAAATGGATGAAATCCCCCCGTAAGAAACAGGGAAATGAGGAAAGGGTCTTCTTTCCTAAAATGGTACGTGATTTTTTTTTCCTGTGGAAATTCCCGATATGAAAGGTTCCCATTAGGAACCCAAAGTGAAAAATCACAGCAATTCAGGGGCCTTCCCCATGGCCCGGTGGTTAAGTTTGGGGTGCTCTGCTTCAGTAGCCTGGGTTCCTGGGTGCAGATGTATACCACTCATTGGCAGCCATGCTGTGGCAGTGACCCACATATAAAGCACAGGATGATTGGCACAGATGTTAGCTGAGGGTGAATCTTCCTCAGCAAAAAAAACAAAAATTAGAAAGAAAGAAAAAAGGAAAATAAAAAGAAAAATTCAGTAAATTTCTCAAGGTCACCTGGCTAACTGAGAGCTATCCAGGCACCAGCTCTTAACCAGACCTGGGCTGCCTCCTCAGATACTGTGTAGTAGACAAGCTGGACTCTTCTGTATGCAGGGGAGCTCTGCTCCTCACAAAGTGGGTAAATGGAATTCTCATTTTAATTTAGATAATCTTTTGATAAATATTTGTTTCCACAAACTCTTTGAGATTGTCTTACAAGTCAGATTTATGTCCTCTTTTGCCTTCCTTACCTCTCTCTGTGTCCAGTATTTTATTCAGGCATCAAGACAGTCATCAACATTATGTAGTAGATTATATTTTAACTGAAAATACATCAAGTAATTGCAGACACCTTTATTGTTTATTTTTAAATTTAACTAAAACTTACATTTTGCATAGGCAAGAGATTAAAATGGTTCAAAAGATCGAAAGATACAAATAGGGGTACAATGAATAGTCTCCATGTGCCAAGCACCAGTTCCCTTCACCATGAAAATATGATTGCAGGTTCCTGGCATCCTTCCAGTGATATGCCATGCAAATTCAGGCAAATTATACAAAAAATGTATAAATATCTTCTATTCTCTACCTTGTTATAGAAGCAGCTGACTATAATATTTTACACACACTTCTGCACCTTCCTTTCTTGAATTAACAAAGTATTTTAGAGATCATTCCCACCAGTAGGGAAAGACTTTACAATTCTACTTTTTTTACTGCTATGTAGTATTCCTATGTATAGAGCTACCATAATTTGTTTCCTTTCAATGCAGGTTAAAGTTATTATAAGTTTTTGCTATTAGAAGCAAACTGCAATTAATAACAAACATCTACAGGATATAATCCTAGCAGGGGAATTGCTTCCTCAAAGAGTAAGTGTATTGGTAATTTTGAAAGCTATTGCCAAATTTCTCTCGGTAAAGATTGTATCAATTTGCACTCTCACAAGCAATGTCTGAAAATTCCCTCACACCTTCACCAAAGCAGCGTGTCATGACATTTTTTATATCATTGCTAATCTAATAGATTGAGTACAATATCTCAAAGCTGTTATAGTTTGTATTTCTCTGTTATGAGTCATGTTCATCATTATTTCGTACATTAAAGTTCATTTACAGAGGCTGGCCCTCAGGTGTGGCAGTTAAGTTCATGCACTCCACTTGGCAGCCTGTGGTTCGGCCATGCAGATCCCGGACACGGACATACACACTGCTTATCAAGCCATGGTGTGACACATATAAAGTAAGGGAAGATGGGCACGGTTGTTAGCTCAGGACCAGTCTTCCTCAGCAAAAAGAGGAGGATTGGCGGCAGATGTTAGCTCAGGACTAACTGTCCTCAAAAAAAAAAAAAAAATTCATTTACATATATTTTCTGAGAATACATATTTTGCCCATTTTCTATTGATGTTTTACTTATTGATTGATAATCTTCTTCATATATTAGGAAAATTAGCCTTTTGTGATTTGAGTATTGTCTATTGTATTTTTGCTAGCCTTTGATTTCGCTAATGGTGATTTTCATCCTGACACTTTTTTTCTAATTTTCATATCTTCAAATTTATTGATGCTTTATAGAGTTTCAGGTTTTACATCAAGTTATGAATTTATCACTCTGCACTTGAAAAGAATTCATTCGTGCTTTCTTCTCATATCCTTTAGTAAAATAGTTATTATCTTTCTGTAGGAACTATCTCATTCATAAGTATTCTGATCCGTTTGCTAATTGTTTCAAAGAATCCTCATGTACTAGATTCAGGCTAAAATCTCCTTAAAGATTCTTTTAAAGCTTAATGAAAACACATTTACAGAGATAAAATGTTCAGTGATATCAAGAAAGAAGTTATATAGCTTGCAGGGCATAGAACGAGGGTTGATAAGATCCTTAAAAGAGAAAACCCCAAGCTGGGTGACCAGATCTCAAAACGTACCAAGTGGAAACAGCACTTGAAGCAGGAAGAAGACTATAAGGCTGTTTGACTTTACTACAGCTCATAGGAATTTGGAATTAATTCCTGTGAAGAGGTGGCAAAAACTGAAAATTGTGAGACTCAAAAAGCTACAAAGTGAAGATTTCACGTGCAGCTGATCTAAGATGTTTTTGAATTGTCTCATTGAGCAAATCTGATGTCTGGGAAAATGAAAAACAAAACAAAACAAAAGCCATATTTTCTGATTCTCTTCTCTGACGTAATGCCCCAAGGTGGAGGAACTGTGGGATCAATAAGGGAGAATATTCACATTTCCTTACTTTTTTAAAGAGGTAAAATAACTAGAAACTATCAATCCACTAATTCCTCAATAACGATTTTTTTTTTCTCTTTAATGGCAGTGGGATGCAAGGGGAAAAAATCTTCAGATATTAGTTGTTGTGGGTTTTATTAAATATCAGTATGTAATAGCTAATTTGCAGTGTTTATTGAAGATTTATTTTCTGCCAAGCTCCATGCAAAATGTTCAACATGCTTCACACACCATCACAATCGTCTTAACAGCAATAAGAAAGGTTGGGTGTATTATTGCATCTCATTTTCAAGATGACAGACTGAGATACAGAAAGTCTACATAAACCTGAACTGAAATCACGTAACTTGGACAGAAACTCAAGCCTTTCAGGAAACAAATCTTGAACTTTTAATCTCACAGTCCAAATTTGCTATTCTCTACCTGTATGACTTCAGACAAGTAACGTAATACCATGAAGCATTATTTACCTACACTACTCTACTAACTGTTTAGGATGATTGTGAAAATATAAAGATGCATTTATTCAATGTCAACATAATGGGAACAAAAAAGAAGTCAGCACAAATAACAAGGTGTTATCCAATCAAAGCCAATGTAATGGGAATGGTGGCTTAATTTTACAAGCTCAAGTCCATGAGACCTTACAGGACAAAATGCACCAGGACCAAATCCTCCAAATAACTAATATTTAACTGTTTTTAACTTCTTGGTAAAACTGTAGACTCAGCCAAGGCTGACTTCGACCTCTCCTACTCCCTGACCTGGAAGTGGATCCTGAATCAGCAGATCTAGGAATTTGCTCTCTTTTCTCTCTTTTGATTTGTTATATAATAAAGAATTTGGCCTTTATCACTGATTCCTGGGAGGGAGACTCTAAAGCCTTGGAATTTTTCCAGTGATAAAAGTATCTTTGTTATTCCTGAGCCCCTTAGATCGTTCTGGAGTTTATGCTAAGAGTGAGATGATTCAGGATGGCGCTGAATCATGTGGTTAGAGGGTTGGGGCTTTGAGCCAGTCTGACCTCTGGGGAGGATCTTACTGAAGGCTTCTGCTGTGCAGCAAGAGCCACAGAAAAGTGTTTTCTGGTTCTGGATGCAGTGACCCAGCCCTATCCCACAGGTATAGGAACTAGTGCCATGTCTTTTTATCCCACCAAACATGGTTGCTCTTGCTTTTTGACATCTACTGACCTTACCATAGATCTTGCTCCAGCCCCTGCTTTGAGTGCCCCCAACATAAGCATATAGACTCTATATTCCTCTACTCTCTCTTTGGGGACCTGAGTACTTTATGATGAAGAACAATACTTTGACTATTTTAGGACTTGGTGCTGGCTGAACGTCTTCATTGGAAATACTCCCTCCATTCCTTCCAACTCCAGCTAACTCTAAAATGCATTATGGCTGAAGGGAGAGATGGAGAAAAGCTGGGGTGAGAGAGGAAAGGATACTAGTTTGTCTCCTATATTGTATTAATGACTTATCTAGTGTATCACGTCAGAGCTCCACAGAAGAAACAGCTGCCTGGTGTTGACATCACTACTCTTTTGTGGCCCATCACTTTTGAATCACTAGCTCTGATACTCAATCTCTGGGCTCTACTCTCTGGCTCCCAGTACCTACCACAGACTCAGGATATGATAACTGGTTGGGAAGACCTCCCTGCCTGCCTCAGAGAAGTCTCCTGTATTCCCTGTTATGACACCCCCACAGTAACACTTATAGGATGCCTGGGCCCCACAAGACTTGGGCTGGATTGATCCTCCCACCCAGCCTCTCTGATGGAGAGGAAGTTGGGAGAGTAACACGGGCATTATTCTCACATTACTTTCCAGGTCCTAACATAAATCTTACAATAATAGCATTTGGAAAAGCACATTTTTGTCTACATAAAACTTGCCATCTTTTGAACCTCAATATTTTTGTTGAGGTGGAAAACTCCATCAGACAGTCAGACTAGTAGAGTTTAGACAAATATTTATTCTCTCTTCTTTACTAGACAAATAGAAAAGGATGCTTAAATCCTTCAGCGGCCATCCATCATTTGGTTTGGGTTATTACAGAGTTTTCATATTGTTATCTCACCTCCTTCCTCATAAACTCAAGAGTCTCATGTAGTTACATTTTGGTGCCATATCAAAAGGCTTGGAGGCAAGTGTTTCTACATTGCTGTCACATGGGAAACCATCTATGGTTTGTGCCTGTGATAGAGTTCCAGGAAGGATGGATGGGAAGCATTTAAAAATAGAGAGAAAGGAGTTAATTTTAAGTCAAGATTATTTATTTATTTATTTATTTAAAGATTGGCACCTGAGCTAACAACTGTCGCCAATCTTCTTGGTTTTTTTCTGCTTTTTCTCCCCAAATCCCCCCAGTAAATAGTTGTATATTTTAGTTGTGGGTCCTTCTAGTTGTGGCATGTGGGATGCTGCCTCAGCATGGCCTGACGAGCAGTGCCATGTCCGTGCCCAAGATCTGAACCAGCGAAACCCTAGGCCGCTGAAGCAGAGCTCGCGAAGTTAACCACTCGGCCACAGGGCCGGCCCCAAATCAAGATTATTTTTATTTTTAATTTCTTCCCCACAAAAATTAGGCTTGCCAATTTTATTGATTAAGGTAGAGATTTATACTCTGTTTTGTTTCTAGAGCCAGTAAGTCATAGATATGGCTCCTGACCTCAGCTATCATTCTGGATCCTCTGTTCAGGAGTTATTGAAACAAATAATTGTTTTTAAGCCCCAAAGTCTGTAACATTCATATCAGAGATGGCATTCAAAAAATTCCAAATTGGGACTTCTTGTGATCAAGATTTTAGTTCTCTGCTATTTTCCATTCTGTTATCCCTCCAAATATTCATTTACACTTACGTTCTTTTGAAGAACAGAGTTTAAGAATCATACAATTCTAAAGTCCTACCTTCAATATTCTTCACTTTCTTTTTATTCCTGAAACAGACTAAACTGGTTTCTACCTGATAGATTTCTAGTTGCTATTTTCTCTGCCTATATATCTCCTTCTCACATCTTGGTAGGAATGGCCTATGATCTCAGTTCAAATGTTACCTTTTTAGGTGGCCATCCAGTCTAAGCAATCTAATTTTCTCTCTTACCATGTCATTCTCAACTGCATTGGCCAATTTTATTTTATTTATAGCAATTAATCTGATATTTAACTAATAGGACTCTGCTAGTAAAACTGATAAGACTTTAAGCATGATTTTCACTGGATATATTGGCCATTTATTAAGTGAAACCCAAAGAGATTAGCATTTGGGGTTCTTACACCTCCCCTGAAATAGCTCAATTTTCCATTGTGGCAGTTTCTTCTGAGTCCAGTTACCCATTTTCCATGCTATGTCTTCCATCTGCTTGTGTTAGAGTCATTTCATTGCTACATGTATGAGAAATTCTCCTGTGGGAAAATCTTTCAGTACTGGCAAGCTTCAAAAGAGAGCCATGTTTGTGGGAGAGTACTCACTGTGTCAGAATTCCCTCTCCAGATTGTTTCTAATAAACTCATTACATTAAAATCAAAATGACTGATCAGCTGTTCCTTTTCCCTGAAGTATTTGCATTTTAAAAGGCGAGAAAGGCCTAAAACTGAGAAACCAAGTTTCTATTTGTTGAACTCAGACATGGAGAAATATACAGAAAAGAAATGCAAGGAAATATGAAAAGACTATATTATCATTGCTGGGAATCATTCTAATCAGCAAGAGAGACCACCAAACCTGCTCTCTAAAATCCTCAAATCATTTGCAGAGTTCTCTAGGAAATCGGCTGGTCCCAAATTCTGCCTTGTTTTTTTATTTATCAGGGCCTTAGATTCATTAAAATCTCAAGAGTCATGGTAGGGCCTCAAATACAGTTGCCTCATTTGGGGCCAATTCTGTCATCATGTTGGGCACAGGCTGACTCCCAGCAGGGGTCACAGCTGGCCTAGAAGAGTTAATTATCCTCAGGATGTAACCACAAAGCCATAAGTCTGTCACTCATGCTTTGCTCCTGTTTTCCAGTAACTTTCGATTATCAAGAAAGGCAAAGAGGAGCTCCTATTATCAATATGATGAAATGCATGTCTTCTTCAGGGTAATGAAGGACTCAATCAGAAAAATGTACAATGAAAACAGCTATTTTATTAATTGAAACACAACAAATCTTTGTTCAATGCTTACTCTGTGCCAGAGAGTGTCCTAGAAATACAGAGACAGTAGTTATCAAGATAGAGAAGGTTTCTGCTTTCATGAAAGTTACATTCCAGTGAAAGGAAATAGACACTAAATAGAAAAAGAAACCTAACAAGAAAATATCATGAGTGATATCAAGAAAATAATCACTATGAGTGAAATTAAGCAGTGAAATGTCAAAGAGAATGACACTGTAAAATAGAAAAACAGATTTCTTGGTCTGGTATGGACAACCAAGAAGGTAATATTTAAGCTGAGATACAAGGCTATCCATGTAAAGATGAGGAAAGGAGAGTTTCAGGTAGAGAAAAAATCAAATAGAAATCCGTGAAATAGGAACAAAGTTGGCTTATTTTAGGAATAAAAGAAAAAAAAGACCAAAAGGATTTCTATTTCCTGGAAGATAGAGTAGACCTATATTTTCCTTTTATTCTTGCTAAGTACACCTAATAAGTATGGACATTATAATACAGTAAACATAAGATGGCTCTATAATGTGGAGAGAATAAGGTAGATGGGCTAAGGACCTGAGAACTTGAGTTCCACCCAGGTCAGCAAAGGCTGAGTGGGAAAACTACATTTCCAACCTCATCGGACTGTAGTGAGGCACCCCCACACTCCTAGTGGGGTTGTGTCAGAGAAGATCAAGTAAGGGGCTTAGACTTTTATCCCCTGATGAGCACCCTTGCCAGCAGTGTCAATGGAGACTACATGAGGAGGCTAGACTTCCACCTCCACTCAGCATTAATAATATGACCCTCTCCTTCCATGATGGGATGGTGTCAGAGGAGGCCTAGCAGAGAGTTAGGACACACACCATGACGGAGCACTAACAAGGCCACAACCACCTCAATCAACATGCACTATCAATGGAGACCACATGGGAATTAGAACTCCCACCCTGCCCAGCAGTCAGTAATGAGGAGCCCCCTACCTTAGCTGTCAATGTAGGCTGACTGGGGAATCTGGATTTTACCTCCATCTGAGAGTAACAAGGCAGCACCACCCATCCCCTTCTGGAGTGGCATCCAAGAAAGCCAGATAAAAGAAAAAAGATTAAAGAAGAAGATTAAATAGTCTGCCACCATGATACAGAAAAGATCTAAGTTTAATCAAAACTCACTAGTCATATAAAAATGAGGAAGATTTCACATTAAATGAAAAAAATATGCCACTGAGATATTAAAATGATCAAAGAAAGATTTTAAAGCAGCCATGATAAAAATTCTTTAACAAGTAATTACAAACATACTTGAAACAAATGAAGGAAAGTCTCACCAAAGAAATAGAAATTGTCAGCAAAGAAATAGGAGATATATAGAAACAAGTGGAAATTTTAGAACTAAAAAATGCAAAAACAAAATAAGCTCAGTGGACAGACTCAATAGCAGAATGTAGGAGGGAAGAAAAATAATCAAATAAATGGAGGATAAATCAGAACAACAGAAAGAAAATAGACTGGAAAAAATGAACAGAGACTCCAACACATGTGGGACTACAACAAAAGATTTAACATTCAAGTCATTAGAATTCTAAAAGTAGAGGAGAAATAGGGCATGGCTGAAAAAGTATTTGAAGAAATAATGGCTCAAATTTTTACAAATTTGGTGAGAAACATAAACTTACAGATTGAAGAAGCTTGGTGAATCTGAGGATAATCCCAAAGAAGTTAATCTTATTTCCTTTCTTTTTGAATAGCTAAAAAAACTATTCAAAAAGAAAGGAAATAAGATAAAAAGTCAACTTGGAATAATAGAATGAAGAAAGAACATGGAAAGCAAAACTACAGGTAAATGCGATAGCCTTTCTTACTCCTTTTGAGTTTTCCAAATTTTGCTTAATCGTTAAAGTAAATATTATAACACTGTCTGATATGATTCTAAATGTATGTATAGGAAATATTTAAGACAATTATAAATGGAGGATTATAAAGGAACATAGAAGTTAAGGTTTATGTACATCACTCAAATTTGTAGAATGATGATGTTAGTTAACTCCAATAAGTTATATACACATATAAAATAATATATATAATAAAATGTCTAGAGCAATTATTAAAACACTATACAGACTCCCAGTTTCTGGTCTGTGTAAAAATCTTGCAAGTCATTACTCCAATACTCACAACAAGAAAAAAGCTGAGAAAATTGGAAAACTATGGCTTTTTAAAGTTCCTTCCAAACATTGAAGTCACAGGACAAACAGACACCCTGAAAAGTGGGAAGATAGGCAAATAGAGAGATACAGATCAGCTTACCTGAAGAATAAGCTGTCAGAGCCAGTGATGGTAGGAACATTTAAATGGTAACTTTAACAAATTCCTAGAGTGTGAGTGTAGACTAGCTTGAGAGTTAAAAACTCCTGAAGACTCAGTCTATTGGGCAGCCCCCATGCTTTCATGGGTTTTACTTCCAGGAATCTCATCAGTTTCTCAAAGTGAAGACTAGAGACGAATCTCCACCTGTTTGGCCAGGGGAAGGGGAAGAATAACCATTGAAACATACTCAAGAAAAATAACCATTTTGAATTAAGCCCAGATAATTTTCCACAACAAAGGCCTACACAGAAAGAGAAAATACTTCTCCAGAACCTAATCTGGGATGAAGGCAGGGAAGTTATACAACTCTAGCCACCTCTCTGCTTCCTGTCTCACCTAAGGAGGGAAATGAAAGATGGGAAAGCACTTGTGAAAATCACAGTTCAGGGGCACACGTCCACTAAAAGTCCGAGCCCTAAGCATAGCATTACAGAATGCTTCCTCTCCCCTCATACCTAACCACCACATCAATAAGGCCTCTGTGTAACACTGGATAAAGCTAAAAGAACCATAAGTCTCAGACTCTATTTAACAAGAAGTTTCTAGGGAAACTACCAAACAACAGAGAGGACAAAAGCAAGGACACTAAAGAATTAAAGCCTCTAACACATCACCTACAACAAATAATAACCACAAGATAACTCCCACATGGATAAACATAAAACCTTGCCCAAAAGCCTACCTATTTTAGTTCCTATCATCCAGTATGTCATGTCTAGCTTTTAACAAAAAATTACGAGACATGCTAAAAGACAAGAAAAAACACGATCTGAAGAGAGAAAGCCAGCATCAGAAGTCAATTCATATATAGGAGGGATATTGGAATCATCAAGCCAAGGATTTAAAATAACTATGATTAATACGCTAAGGGTTCTAATGGAAGAAGTAGACAAGATGGAAGAATAGATGGATAATGTAAGTTTAATGATGAAAATGAAGAAAAAGTCAAAATGAAATGCTAGAATTAAAAAAACAAAAACTAACAGAAATGAAGAATGCCTTTGATAAGCCTGTCACTGACTGGATATGGCCAGAGAAAGAATCAATAAGCTTCATGATATGTGAATAGAAACTTCCCAAGCTAAAAAGTAAAGATAAAAATAATTAATATGGGACAGAATATCTAAGAACTGTAGGGCAATTACAAAGGATGTGACATATGCATAATGAGACTATCAGAAGGAGAAGAAAGAGAGAAAGCATTAGAAGATATATTTAAAATAATAATGGCTGGGGTTGGCCCTGTGGCTGAGTGGTTAAGTTCACACGCTCTGCTGCAGGCGGCCCAGTGTTTCATTGGTTCGAATCTTGGGCGCGGACATGGCACTGCTCATCAAGCCACGCTGAGGCAGCATCCCACATACCACAACTAGAAGGACTCACGACGAAGAACATACAACTATGTACCGGAGGGGCTTTGGGGAGAAAAAGGAAAAAATAAAATCTTAAAAAAAAAACTTTCTAAAAAAAATAATAATAATAATGACTGAGAATTTTCCAAACTTCATGACAGAAATGAAGCCAAAAATATAGGAAGAACAGAGAATATCAAGCAGGATAAATTGCAAAAATTCTACACCTAGGCGTATCATATTCAAACTATAGAAAACCAAAGACAAAAAGAAAATCTTAAAAGAAACCAGAGGGGGAAAAAGTAAATATATTACCTAGAGAGGAACAAGAATATGAATTACATTGGAACTCACAAGAGAAAGCATGCAAGCAAGAAGACCTTGGAATGAAATATTTAAAGTGCTAAAAGAAAAAGAAAAACAAGTAAACGTTATCCTAGAATTCTGTATTCAGTGAAATTATCCTTCAAAAGTGAATGAGAAATAAAGACTTTCTCAGGAAAAAAAAATACTAAAGGAATTTCTCACCCTTAGACATACCTTGCAAGAAATATTAAAAGAACGTCCTCAAAGAGAAGAAAAAGTACATAGGTCAGAAATTCATATCTACATAAATACCAGCTTCTTTGTATGAAACTTTTTAATGAAAACTGAACATATTACATAATATATTGTAGCAATTACAGATTCTGAGTCCTCCTCAGGATTCTTATTGTTGCTGCTGTTTTGTTTGTTTAACGACTTGCTTAGACTAATTCTGTAGAGTCTACTTACCCAGAGTCTGCAATCACCAAAGTCTCTGCTTTTTCTCTCATTTCCATTTTCATTTTCTTTTTTTTGAGGAAGATTAGCCCTGAGCTAACATCTGCTGCCAATTCTCTTTTTTTTTTTCCTGAGGAAGACTGCCCCTGAGCTGACATCCATGTCCATCTTCCTCTACTTTATATGTAGGACACCTGGCACAGCATGGCTGGATAAACACTGTAGGTCTGCACCCAGGATCCGAACTGGAAACCCCGGGCAACTCAATTGGAATGTGTGAACTTAGCCACTGTGCCACTGGGCCAGCCCCTCTCATTGTCATTTTTAAGCCTGGCTCCCACAGCGTAACTTATGGGTCAGGATAGTTTGTGGTCAGCCAATGATTGGTCAGAGGTTGTGCTCAAACACATTGAGCCAGTAAGACTTCCACCTTTGCTGGGAGCTCTGTATGTAGTTAGGAACTCACTCAATGTGTGTTGTGAGGAATTCATTCAGTGTTTAGGCATTTTACAAGTCTCCCCCAGCTTTTGCTCTCTGCGGAGTCCTTGTGATGTTTCATCTGCATCTCCTAAGGCCTTGCATTCAGAGAGCAATTTATGAATAGCAAGGGCCGTCTTCTGTCTCTTCTGAGCATTTTGCAGGCTTACACACACATTCAGCTTTCTAGATATGTGAGTGTTTTTTCAAGGGCTTCTATGGTTCTCTCATTTCTTAGAATTCGACATTAAAATTCTGGCTAGTCTACCATTGTGTTGCTTGCCCCTACTGCTATTACAACCTCAGGCTGCATGCAAGGACACTGGGGTTCTCTATCATTTGACAATGAGAATAATTTTGTTTTCAACAACCCCCTGGGTGTGGGGTTCTTCATTGTGTTCCAAATCATGCCAGCGTTCTTTAGCAGGGAAGCTGCTGGTGTTTACAACTTGCCTGCCACAGTTGAAGTTCCATCTTGAAGAGGATGGAAGAGGTGGAAGGAAGCAACGTCAGGCTGAAATATCAGAGACTCCTACTGTTCTTAAATAAACACTTCTCAATTTGTAGTTTGCCTTTGGTTCATTTCTAAACTATGGTTGATTTCAAAAAAGTTTCTCTTCTTATATCACTGTCTATTTGGTAAAGATTTGCCGAGCTCCTCGTTTTGTCACAGCAGAAGTCTACTCTTCCGGTTCATTTTTTATAAGATTGATGTTATTTCTATTTTAAATGTTTGGTAGAATTCAAGGTGAAGGCAGCTGGGTCTGGATTGTTCTTTGTGAAAGTTTTTAAATGACGGATTCCATTATTTTAATGCTTAGGAGAGTATTTATATTCTCTGAATATGTTTTGCTATACTGTGTTTTTCTAAGTATTAATAATTCTCAATTTTGAAATTTGTTTAAAGTTGTTTATTATATGTTCTGATGGTCTTTGTGATTTCTGTAGGATTTGCAGTTGTAGCTTTCTTATTTCTGACGTTGGTTATTTGTGCGTTTTTTCTTTTTTCTTAATCTATTCCACTAAAGTGTTTTACAATTTTATTTTTAAATGATTAACTTTTATCTTTGTTGGTGCTCTCTATTTTATGTCTGTTTTGGAGCTCATTAATTGCTATTTTACCTTTAATATTTGCTTCATTATATATTTTCTTAGCTTAACTTTACTAATTTTGTAAAATGAGTGCTTAAATTATTAGAGTTTACCCATTTTTTTCCCTTTCAAAAATAGTAATCGAAAGCTACAGATTTCTTCTAATCATGGCTTTAAGATACGTCTCACAAATTTTGATAGGTCCAATTGTCCTTATTGTTCAGTTGAAGATATTTTCTAAATATCATGGTGATTTTGTCTTTGATTTTGAGTTGCTTAGAAGCATTTTACTAAATTTCCACCAAATGAAGAATTATTTATTTATTTATTCTAGCCAACTATTTTAAAATTAATTTCTAGCTTAATTACACCACGGTCAGAGAATAAATTTTGTCTGATTTTAATCCTTTGAATTTTCTTGAGATTCACTTCACCACCTAGTGTATAGTTAATTTTGATTAATCTTCTTCCATTGTTTCTAAAAATATTTTTTATTCTGTAGTTAGGCAACCGTTAGGTGAAATTTGTTAATATTCTTTTCTGATTTCTTTTCTGATTTTTCTAATCATTTTTGTCATTTGTTTTTCTAATTACTGTGATTTGGTATCTTAATTCTTCTCTTTCTTTCTCTGTCTCTCTCTCTCTCTGTATATATATATGCATATATATATATATAATTATCGATACATAAAAATATAGAATTTCAAAATATTTCTCCGATTGACCCTTTACCATTTTGAAAGATTTTTCTTTATCTCTAGCAATGTTTTTAAAAAATTATTTCACCTACAAGTAATAGAGGTTTAACGGTTTTCTTTTTTAAAATATTTGCATGCTATGATTTTCCGCTTTTAATATTAATATTTTCCTATTTATATTTCAAATGTATATTTTGTGAAACAGCAAACTTTGATGAGCTTTCTTCTAATTCAGTTTGAAAATCTTTCTCTCACATGGGACATTTGCTCCATTCAGAGGTAACACATTCTCGAAGGATATTTTGGTTGATTGTATAACTCTGGTCTAGCAAGGTTTCTTTTTAATATTTTGATGACTTGACTCCATTTTTCTTCCTAGCTTCCCTCGCTCTGTCGACAGGATGTCTTCTAGTGTTGTTGTTTACTGCTGGTCTTTTGAAGGAAATTTGTCCTTTCTTACCTCCCTTACTACTTTTAAGATTCTTTTTTGGGGGTAAATATGTATGCATAGTTTAATTTTCTTTCAAAAGTCAGTAACATGCAGATTAGTTAATTAAAAAATAACATGCTTTTATCAGCATATTTTTTATTGAAATATAATTAACATACAATATTATATTAATATGTTTCAGGTGTACAATATAGTGATTTGGCAAGATTCTCTATTTATATTTGGCTTAAAACATTTTACTACCACATATCTAAATAGAATTTTGTTTTATTAATCGAGTTTAGTGTCTGTTGCACTTTTAGAATATAGTATTTGTGGAATGATGTCTTTTCTGAATTTGGAACGCTCTCAACTATTAGATCTTCAAACTTTTTTTCTTTTAATTTCCTCACTCTTCTCCTAAGGGTCTCAAATTATACTTTTGTTAGAACATTTTTTCTGTATTCTTTGTGGCTTTAATGTCTTTTACCTTTCTAAAATTATTTCATACTATTGCGTCTCTGAGTATTTTTTTATTAACTACCCTAGTTCTTCTATTCTTTCTTCCATCCATTTTGTTAACGCCATTGCATCAATTCCTACTTCTAGCAACACTATGAGCAGCAGAGAAGAACCCTGCCTGATCTTTGTACGTCACCCTCTCACCTTCTGGCACTATACCAGGCAACGCTCTGTGGCTATTCATAGGATTTCCATGGCCAGTTTTTTTGGAATTGGGTGTCCAAGTCCTTCTTCTTAGTCTGCTTTAGTCTGGAAGCTCTACTGAAACCTGTCCACCAGGGGTGACCCTGCTGATATTTGAAATACCAGTGGCATAGCTTTCAGAATCACAGCAAGATGTAGCCGCCACCATATGACAACTGACAGATCACAGGGTGGTGTGGTTCCCTGACTGGGAAACAAACCTTGGCTGTGGTGGTGAGAGCACCAAACTTTCACCGCTAGACCACCAGGGCCGGCTCTTCCATCCATAGAGTACTTAATTTCATTTTTATTTCTTTTAATTAAAATGTCCATATCTCTTTATAGTTTCTTATTGTCTGCCTAAACTCTTCATCTTTCCTTTCATTTATTTGAATTTACTATGTTTAACCATTTTAAACTTTACATGTAATAATCCTATTGTATTAAGCATTTATGGTTCCTCTTCTATTGTGTATTGTTTCTCATTTTTCAATCACATTTTCTTGTGTTCTTTTATACCTGGTTATTTTCCACTGAGTGCTGGATGCTATTCCTATAAAATTTAGAGTTTATTGAAACCACAGATTATATTTCCTTCTTCCATGGAGTGTTATATTTAATCCTTGTAGGTGGTAGTAAAACTAACAATCCTACAACACCTTAATCTAACCAAGCATTAAGATGACTTAAAGCTGAACTCTAATATCCACAAACGATTTTCTATTTCCTTCTGTTCCCAGGTTGTAGCTCTGGGGACCCACTTGGAAGTTTAATGGTATAGCTTACCAGGGACTCCATTGGCAGGTTTTGAATTCCAGTCTTCCTCAGTTCTGTGAGTCTGTCATCAATATCTTTCAACATTTTAGGCTCTCAGTCTCCAAGCTCCTCTCCTAGAATTGGCAGATACCCTGAGGGGAAAAACTGCCTTGGAGTGATACATCTATCAGCCAAAGTTGCCAGGAATACCAGAAACCTAAGAGAAAGGCATGGAACAGATTCTCCCCTATAGTCTTCAGAGGGAACATGGCCCTGCTGACATTGTGATTTTATACTTCTAGTTTCCAAAACCATGAGAGAATAAATTTGTTTTAAGCCACCTGGTTTGTGGTACTTTGTTATGAAAGACTTTGGAAACTAATTTACTCCACCCTTAGCCCTCAACAATTTCTCAAAATCCTCGGTTTCTAAATTGACTATGACCTCCCTCTTTCCAGTCATTCTATCCCCAGAGCTCTTTCATAGACATTAAGATTCCTTGTCACAACTTGTAATGTTTGTGATGGTTTTCTTTTACTTTCTGTTACCTTGCACTCCTGCTATGTCCTTCGTGTTAACACTCTTCACTCATTCACTTCTTTCAATACAAATGTGTTTTTTCTTTTGCATAGGCCAGGGACTGTTTCATCTCTTTGCTAAAATACTGAGTGCTCTTATGTTCTTCCACAGGCCTCTGATGGCAAGAGGTGTATTTGGTAAACTCACATTTAGTTTGCAACAATAGAATCCCTTTCATTTTCAACAAATTACAATGGTGAATTTTCAGGCACAATAGCAAGTAGACAGATCAGATATAATTGAGTGTGTTTACATTTTTAGTGTTTTGAAAAGTTTTCAACTACTGACCAAGAGTAAGAAATATTGTTTACATCATGACCAAATTCAAATATGCATACACACTTACATACAATTGAAAAAAAAAATAGTTTCATGCAACAGTGCTTAGCTTACTAAGATGCAAATCTTCTGTTATTTTCTATTCTATTCTATGATTTTATAGTTAACAAAATGCAGTTCATAAGCATCTAAAACTCAAATCACAGAAATAAATCTTGATTCAGAGTTTGAAGATCACTCTCGAGGTGACTCATTTTCTACCTGACTGTACTTTCTGATGACCATCATGTGGGATCCCACATTAGTTAAACAATAGAAAGATCAGAAGAATGCATCATTCTTTTATTATATCTTTCTTCTGATCTTCTTCAGATAATGCTCTGAAATTTATTTGCTTCGTTCAGATTTCTGATATACAGGAAGAAGACATATTTTCAAGTATTTATTGAAGGGATTTCTGCCTGAAGGTAGGATGGTACAACAGTGACTCCTCAAATTATATTCGCTCAGAGGAATCTATTATTTCAGGATCTGATTTATTTGAAACCCAATCTTTCCCTGTTTACTGTCCCTTCGTTGATTCCATGAAGGGGCACATTTTATTTCAACCAGATGGGTCTTTGGTGCTGTATTTTTCTTTCGTGTTTCATAAAAGCCATTTGTAAACTTATCCTTGGTTTAAACCATTGAATGAAATAGATGGACAAATTCTAATTCAAATATAAGCTACATTTTCATAGAACTGCTCAACTTCAAGGGTGAAACCCAACAACAGCACGTTCTGCGAAAGAGAGCAGGGTGTTATCTACACCCACGCTTTTCTGAATGGCTGATATCCAGAGGTTTGCTTTCACATTAGTGCTTCCCTCCGCCATTTGGGGCATGACAGGGAAAGATCAGAGAAAACATTGTTGGAAAGAGTTAATGGTGGGTGCCATGTTTGCTTATAGCTTCTTGGGCCTTCAGCAGTCGATGCTTTTGCCATTAAATATTTTTATATGTAGTTTTCTATTTGCCTTGAATTACTGAAATATACTAAGCACATCTCTCCAAGGACCCAGAGCCATGGCGTAATAGGCTCCTGCTAATAGCTTGAAACTGTACAGCAATCTAGTTTTAAAATACAACACAAATCTCTATCTAAAAGCACTAACACCTCACTCTTGTGTTCAGAGTGTGTTTTCACATTTCTTCTTGCGATGCATAGGAAGGGGGGAAAGCTACAAGAGAAATGATGCATTCTGGGCAAGGAGCCAATTTAAAAAGTCTGTTCTTTCCAGTTTGCTGTCACTTGTCGTGGTTAAACAAAACACGGAGGAGAAAAAGAGAAATTGGCTTCAGTGTAAATGTCAACATTCTGATTAGAGCAAACACAAAGCATTCAGAACTCTTGACAAAAAAAAAAATTAAATTGAATTATGAAGGGTATGCAAATGGAGCCCTTCCTCTGTGTGATTACCAGGACTTATGCATTTTGTATTTGCTGTCGTGCCGGAGAAATCTGTGCTGCAGGACAAGGTGTTCAGGAACAGGGAAGGGAAGGTGAACAACACATTTCCCAGCTGATGACAGCCAGAACCTACCAAAACATTGGTTCAGAAATAGCCCAACACTTTGCAAACACTGGGGAAGGTTAGAAAGCTGACAGCAAGGCCTGGTGCTTTCAATCTATTGTCTTTCTAGCTATGCAGGGTCCTCTTTAAGGATACAAACCCCAAAAGTATTTATTTAAAGGATTCAAAAGATGTCATTTGCTGGAGGGAGGGTATAAAGAAGCTCATATTCAAATGCAGATATGGAAATGATACTGTGTCATTTCCTCCTATGCCCTTTAACACAGACCTTAGAAATTGAATTGTTTGAAATGCACTTTAAAAGGGCTCTCAGCATGCATCCATGATATGCATTTTTAAAGGTAGCATAATACATTCTATTTCTGTAATTAAAATTAATGGGGATATGAAAAATAAGTGGTGTGCATTGGTCCTCTTTCCGGAAGGGAGAATATATTTGCCTTCTTGGGTGAATATGTATGGTCTTATGATAAGAGGCTGTAAGGTAGAGGTGTGTGTGTTGGTCTCTGTATGTGAATAAGGTTATAAGCTAAATGTGAGACAAATCTTTCATCACCTTCCATTCTTTACTCTTCAGGATCTCGGGTACCATTATGTTTCTGAACCTTGTCTTTGCCTATAATTTTAGAATTGCTTTCTGATTTATCACTGCTCCTGTCTCTCCCCTCTTTGGGCTATTTTGAAACTACTCCCAAAGTTGTAGTGTGCTTTCAGCTGTCATTTCTGACTCAAAAATCTGAAATGGTTACCCAGTACCCGCCAGAAAATCCCAAAACCTGGCCTGACATTCAAGGCTTTCTCAAGTGGCCTACAACTACCTTTGTATTCATTTCATGAATATTTACTAGATGTCTCCTGAATGTCAGTCGTTTTACCTTTTCCTCACCTTTTTGCTCATGCATTTCCTACTTTTGGCTTATTTATTCCTCTCCCATCATACTCTGTGCTTTTCCATTTCTGCAACTTTATTCTGGCTGTGCCTTTTCCTTTAAGGGACCTTCCTATATCTCTATCTACCAGACTCTCATAGCCTTCAAGGCTAAATTTAAAAGTTTCATCTGTCTTGAAATCTTTCCTATTATTATACTTGAAAATGACCTCTTTCTCCCAAGAACTTTTATAGCTTTCTATTCGTAACCCTTGGAACTTATTAATATTATTAGCTATATGTGTATCCTGCATCTGGCCTAAAAGAATCTTGAAAAGTTGAAGCCTTTGTTTTATACATCTTGAAGTCCTGCCCCAAACTAGTACATTGTAAGTGGTAAGATGTAAATCCAGGTATATTGGGAAAATTATGTCACCTATCAATGTTTCAGTTCCCTTCTCTGTAAAATAAGGGTGATGATCTCTCTCTAAGGGCATTATGAAGAGTAAAGAAAATGTTTGTAAAACTGTGTACAGCTTTAATAGTACCCATAGTTTGTATTAGCTATAATTTATATTATTTCTTTTTTTTTTTAAAGGATCAAGCCAGCTTTCTGGAATTTCTTCTCTTTTTTTTTTTTTTGCTGAGAAATGTTCACCCTGGGCTAACATCTGTTGCCAAACTTCCTCCTTTTTGTTTCCTCCCCAAAGCCCCAGTGCATAGTTGTATATCATAGATGCAAGTCCTTCAAGGTCTTCTATGTGAGCTGCTGCCACAGCACGGCTACTGACAAATGACTAGTGCAGTTTCACGACCAGGAACAGAACCCAGCCCACCAAAGCAGTGAGAACATTGAACCTTAACCACTAGACCATCAGGGCTGGCTCTATTTCATTTTGTAGTATTGATAATATAGCCAGATGCATAAGTAAATGAATGAAGATAGTAGTACATGTAAATAGACAGTAAAGCAAGGGCATCAACTATTTGCTAGGTGCTTTTCAGAGATTCTTTAATAGAATTCTCATTATAACCTTCTAAGGCAGGTATTATAATATCGACTGTGTGGATGAGGCTGGGCAGGCTACATGCAAGTAACCAGTCTAACTCCAAAGCCTGTGATTTTCCTCAACACTCAGGAATTTTTTCCTTGGACTGTCCTAAATAACAGGAGAACTTTGTTAAACTAGACACACAGATAACATGTCCCCAATCCCACCTTGGGTACCCCCATCCCTTTAGTGAATGAAAGTGAATTAAGGGCACTTCAGAGCACCAGAGATGTTGATTTTGAACCCCTGTACCTCCTTTCTCGTGCTGCCATTCTTCCTCCAATCCAGGAATCCATTGCCTTCTTCCAATCCAGTGCTGTCTAGGCTTCCCCTAAATGTGTGTCCTAATGCACAAATTAACATTTTTTGCTTAGCAATCCTCTAGGCTACCAGTTTCAAATGAAGATCACCTGGAAATTGATGAAAGCTGTCCATAGACCACACTTTGAGAAATAATGCTGCTGACAGTCAAGTTCAAATATATCAGGGTACTCTCTACCCTAATCACAGAGGAACCACAAACTTTGCTATGCCATATGGAGTGAGATTATAACATTCTACAGAATGGAGAGACTATAGATTATGAAGTATTCCTCTCTATTTTGTTCAGGAAAATGAGAGTTTATTTGGAATTAACCAACCTAAGGAATTAGGGCCAATAAGAATTCTTGGGGTAGTTTCTAATGGAATTCTCCTTCATTGATTCATTCATTCACTTATTTATTCAATACTATCATCTTGAGCCTTCACATTATAGTGTCATTCACAGAAGAGAGCCAGACACAAACACCCTCATCTCTCCGGGCATTTGCAATCTGGATGTGGAAACTACATTATCTTATAAACAAAACCTATAAAATATGAACAGGAATTCCAAAGAGATTATCACAGATGTATTTTGGATAGGTGAATTAAAAACGCACATGCACACGTTTTAAGCTTCTACATGTAACATGGGAGCTGGTGTGAAACAAGGCAGGTGTTTTCAGAGAAGGTGAGGGCTTGGCTACTTCACCACCAACACAATCCTCCCGAGGGGAGCCAGACAACGAGGCAAGGCCTGCCCAGCCCATTTCCCACATTTCTTCATCTGTGCACTCGGATTTGGGAATGACGGCTTTTGTTGTTGTTGTTCTCATGTGGAGAAAAATACACGTTCCTTCCTTCAAAGTAAACATTCTGGAAGCTGTTGTGATTGTTCAGATTTCTTTAAAGACCTTGACGCCACTTACCAGTGCTTTTTAGACCACAGGGAATATAATGAAACTGAAGTCTCTCATGGAGCTTTTATTCCTCTTCTTTTAGACTTAATAGAAAGCAGTAGGGGACACTTGGGCCACCGTGTCAGTGCCATTTCAGGGTGTGCTTTGGTTTTATTCTCAGGAAAAATGGCATTGGATTAAATTTTCTTTTTTTTTTTCGTAAACAGATGTTTTGCTCAGAAGAAGCCCTGACATTTGCTATTCATCTCCTCCTCTCCCCTCTCTTCCCTCCTGCCCCTGGCCTGCCTTTTCTCCCTCTGGAGCAGGACAAAGGCCTGAGATTGAATGGAGTCTTCCCCTAATAATGCTTTTGGCAGTGGCTTCGTATCTTTATTTGACCACAGCTCACAGTATGAAACACATTTTACATCAAGCCCCAGCATGTAAACACACGGAAACACACACATACACTCCTCTTTTGATAAAAGTTTGTATCTTTACTGCACAATTTATACTTTTTTTCCTTTAGATATCTCCCACTTCCAAAATACCAACTTTGAAACAGTCTCTTGATATTTGGCCATTAGCAGTTGAACTTAATTTTTTGCATGGAATCCCGCTGCACATATATTTCATTAGATAAGGATTCACTTTCCTGATTTCTCAACTCCTTTTATTCAACTCAAAACACAGCATTTTTACCTCTAAGTTCTCAAAGACCCGAAGCAGCCATCACCAAAACAATAATAGCAATGAACAAAAGCAAAACCAAATAAACATTGGCCTTATTAGAGTCATATTCTCTGCTAATTTTGTTCCACTTAAGAAATACTGAATTAACTTCCATCACTAATGGTGTACAACAGGCAAACTGCAAACCCTTCTCTGTGTGCAGCAGAAACTGTTAGTGTCTGCAACAGGTGCTGGGGAGGATTCAGGGGCTGAGCTCAGGCTTCCCAGGAAAGCAGCAGTAGTCGATTACTCAGGTCTGCCAAGGGAGTAACCACTGAACCTTCTGGAAGGAATGACATCCTTTGGCCTTCAGACTCAGGCTACGAATCCCTCAGGCCTGCATTATGACTTTCTTGGACCCTAAGCCCTCTCCGTCGTAGGCCCCTTTCTCAGTAAAAAAAAAAACAAATTATAACTCTGCTGGTGTAAAGATAAATATAATTCAGGCTGGATTTATAATGAAATAATATCATTCATTACTATTATAATTGCTGTTTTCTTCTGTTTTTAAAAGAAATTAAAATGCAAATATTTTCATATTGGTTTGCAGACTGGCCTCCATACATGGAGGAAAGGAGAAACCGAAGGACGAGGCAGGTCATTCCAGATGGGTAGGTGGCAGGTTTAATAAGCAAGGGAACTCACACGTGAGGCTTGTCTTAGGTGGCAGTAAGATGAGTAGACTCTGCATCCACCAGGCAGAATCTTAGAAGTTTACATAGAGGCCTTAACAGGGTTTAGTCACATATTCAGTCCAGAGGGTCTCAACACCTTGCTCTCTCGAGGCTGTCTTCCTGACACAGCTCCTAGTGAGGGAATGGTGGGCAGGACATGTATTCCAAGGACAGGGGCTGGACATATATTCCAAAGACGGGGGCTGGGAGGTGGTGAGGAGCCTCCGATTGCCCAGGTCCCGCTCACAGAACCACCAGTGGTCATGTTCTCTTGATGACCTCCTCCAACATTTCATGAACTCCTAAATGTACAATAAAGACTGGGCACTGTGCCTATCATCTGGATGAATAGTTTATCTAGAATCTTTTAATTTTAATGTAAAGTATACTTTGTGATTCAAAGATGAAAGAGCTGATTCCTTTCTCTAATGAGTGGAAAATACATTCTAACTGATTTCTAGAATAATAAAGATTAGCTTGCGTGGTTATATCTACTTCTTTTAGCTAACAGTACAAATTTTGTGGTTGGTTATTTTTAAAGACACCATAGTCGCTGTGGGTAAGAGAATTGTTTGGGACTCAGGTTGGGGACCAGTACCTTCTTAGGGTTAGGGCTAAGCCTTCGAAATCCTACAAGGAATTAGACTGGAGGTGGGGGAGCTGGTAGTTTAGAGAAGAGATTCTGAAAGTTTGACAAAAAAGAAAATATTCTGCGTTTTCAACCTTTTGTCCAGCACCACTTTTCTGAAGGAAAAAGAAATATATCTTATACAAGTAACTTATGTTTTTAGAATATAACAATAAGTAAATAATGGAGATAAATAAAAAGAAAGAACATCTAGAATTCCAATAACTCCACCAAGATCTAGGCACTGTTAATGTTATTAACTATAATCTTTAAGAAGCATATGCATATACATATGTATGAACATATAAAATTTTTAACAGCAAAGAAACCCATATTCTGTTATTACACATATTGTTCTGTCACATGCAAATTTACTATAAAATATATCACATACAACTTCCATATCATTAATTTTTCATCTAAAATATAATTCTTAATCCATGGTCAGACAACCTATCATTTGTTTATTGGGTCTCTTGCCTATAGAATTCAGTTTTCCTCAGTTTTTTGCTAATACAAGCAATGCTGTCCTCAACTTACATCGTTAACAGTGAGCACAGCTTTATGCATTGGTATTCTCTTAGAAAAAATTCATAGAAGTGGAAGTTCTGAGGTAAATTATTATACACTTCAGATAACCGACTGACTTTATATCTTCTTTAATGAGCTGTCTGTTCATGTTCCTCTCCCATTTTTCTGTTATTTTTATTATCAAACATGTTTTATATAACAAAAATGTTAACCCTGTGATTGTTGTTTTTCTACTAGTTTATTTATATCTTTGTGAAGTTATTTCCTTTTCATTTACAGATGTTTTAAAATTTTATTTGATAAAACCTATCAATATTTCCTGTTTGATTTCCTTATTTGGCGACAGTATCATATAAAAAGCACTTCCACACTTAAAAATTAGATGAATATTTAGTAATCTTTCTTCTGCTATTTTAAGTTTAAAAAATATGTCTGTGTTTAAATGATCTGTGATTCATTTTGGTGTAATGAGTGAAGTATAATCCAATATTTTGCATTTGTTTGCTTTATAATCTACATTTAAAAAAAAATGTATCCCTATTTTTTTTGAGAGTAATTCTATATCATATACTAAATTCTGAGATGAAATGTGGCTGGTTTCTAGACTTTCTCATTTTTTCATTGATCTATTTGTCTGTTTCTGTACCAATATCACACGGTTTTAACTTTTGAGGCTTTAAAAAATAATAAGTCAAGGAGGTCCTGATTATCCTTTCATTTTTTTCAAAAATGAGCCATTCTATCACATATTTTTCTTGAAGAAATGTTTAATTTTTTTTAAATCAAATGTTTGGAAAACTTATTGAAATTATACTAAGTTAAAGTTGAATTCAGAAGAATACATTTTTTCACAGTATTATATCTTTCCATTCAGGAACATAGAACATCACTTTCTGTATGTATTTATCCATACACACATCACACACACACATATACACACACAGGCACACACCCCCCCAACACGTATATACATGTAGGTATGTAAATACATAATAAGGTAAGGTTTTATAGACTCGTTTGACTAGTAGATTTTTGTTTATTTTTTGATTTATTTTGTTTTGGTTGTTATGGCTTGTAGAATCTTTCTTTTTCTTTGTCTCAGTGGTTATTGCTGCTCTCTAGTAAAGCTTTAGAGAAAAGTAGAGAAAGTTACTTATTTTGTAACTATAAATCTTACTGTATTTCACTGTTAGGTCAAAATAATTTTTCCTTTGATTCACTGAGTTTTTGGAGTACACAATCTTATAATCTGTAAGTAATGGTATTTCGTCACTTTCTTTACAATATTTATATCTCTCTGTTTTTATTATCCTATTTCATCAGTTAGAACCCCAGAAACTTCTTGAATAATAGCAGTGCTAGCAGGCATCTCTGTTTTGTTCCAGAATTTATTGGGAATGCCTCTGGAGTTCTGTGCTCAAATAAGGTGTACACAGTCAGTTTGGAAAACAAGTTGCTATCCATATTCCTAGTTCATTATGAGGTTTCTTTTCACTTTGGTTTATTTATTTTAATAAAAGAAATAGATTTGAACTTTATGAACCTATATTTATAGGTGTGATTATTCTGTAATGTGTATGTGCACGCACGTGTATTTGCATACCCACATGCTCTTTACCAAGCACAGCATCAGGCTTATACCAACTGCATAAAAGGAGCAGAAAAGCTTTGACTTTTTCTATGGTCTGGAACAATTCAGACTGCTTGGAAATGTTGCTTTCCCTTGAAGATTTGACAGGTCAACCCACAGCACTCTCACTCAGACTGCTTTGTATGTCCAGGCAGTTTCTGCAGCATTAAAAACGAATTTCTCCCTATTATCCACTGAGTATCTATCGAGCCTCTACTCTGCTGGATGCAGCAGAGAGACACAGGAAATGGTTCCAGTAGGTCCACATCAAAAAGATGGTCCACAATACAAAGCAATTCATTCTAAGCCCAGATGGGTGGAAGACACAGTGCATTTCATCGGGACGCAAAAGAATGAGCAGACAGTCTTGGCTTCCTCGGCTTGGAAAGTTTGTTGTTGCTGTTCCTTGTTTTGTTTTGTTTTTCTCTGAATGAGAAGGGATTTGAGCTTAATCTCAGATAGCCCAGCTGAGAAGTGCTGAGAGCACCGTAGCTGTAAGTATGAACTACTGTTTGGGACATTGACTTGCATGCTTGAGGCACTGGAGGGCATTCTGGCAGAACTGAGAAGGCACATTAAGGATATAATGTTAGAACAGAAGATTGGAGTCAGATGTCTAGGGAACCTGCAATATGTGCAATTTTTCCATCCCCTACAACCTAAATATTTCCATCCATAGGTGCATCAATGAAAAGCTCCAGCCCACTGATATGTAACGTCAAAGGTTCACGTAGATAACTTGCAGGCTCTCTTCCAATTTTTTGACTCTGACTCTGTGAGTTTCCAAAGCCCTATACTGTCTCTTGGCCTCTGGAGTTGGGCATGATTTGACTTGTGTAAAGAAATGATTTTTAGTTTAGCCTATCTAGTCCATTTCATCACTTAATCATGAATTTCTAACTTCCTGTGAGCCAACAATGACAATAATAGTGGTTTGTATAAGTCACACAAGAGAAACGCACATCTATATCTTATGAGTCTATTTACAAAGGGAATTATAGAAGATGTCTGCTTACTAGAAAAAAATCACGTAAGTTAAGACAGTGAAAGTGCCATTAAGTCATTTTTCCATCCCTCAGAATGTGGCAGGGAATTATTCCCCGTGGTGCATTTTCCTGCTTCTCTTGCAGCCAGGTTTTAAACATCTTAAGCTCTAGCACTACCTTCCCCTCCCCAGAGCAGTGACTATACTGCCTCATAAATCTCTTTGGTCTGAATTCTTTTCAACATAACTCCAGGTCCCTTGTGATGGATCTTTCTGCCCCTGGGAGGCCCTGTAGTTTTGTCGTGTGCTAAAGGAAAGAAGGCAGGAATTGGATTTGGGCAAACATCAGAAAGTGAGTCTGTTGCTATCCTTTGTTTACTTTCTTAACTGTAAATTGGAAACTTCAGATCTCACGGAATACACCGCTGACATGATCACACAGGAAATCTCATATATCAATCAGTTGAGCATTTCTAAGTTCCACGAGAGTGGGAAACTTGGACATTTTATTCAACCCTGGGAACACAGAATCTAGAAAAGTGCCTGGCCATTAGTAGGGGCCTGATAAATACATGGTAAATGCCTGGATGAATGAATGGCTTGCCACATGTCAGGCACAATAGTATGCCCAATGGGGATGCTAATAAAAGACACATGTGACTCCTGCCCCATACAGAGCTACGTCTGATTGGGGAAGCAAGATTGATAGCAGAGACTAAGCAGTCTGTGGTGATCAGGATTTAAGAGCTGCATCACAGACTCTGAGGCTATGGAGATGAGGTGTAATGTTAACAGAGGTGGGTAGTAAGTGGATCCTGGGTTGATTGGCAGGCATTAAATCGCTGGAGGAGAGGGGAAATCCATGGAAGAGACCACTTCTTTTTCCACGTGTCCTCTTAACTATTTCTCTGAACATACCTCCAACATCTACAGGTTTACCTACCTCAATTAATCCACAATTCCTGAGAACCTGGTTTTAGAACCTATGATTAAAATGACGTTAGTCTTTATTCAAATGAAACCACAGCCAGAAACTCAGCTAGTTAATTCGATGGAAATACACTGCTCTGACTGAAATAAATTAGGGACTGTGGTGCACCCTGAGCAGGCTCCCAAATCTCAAGGACTCCCTAGGAGCAGTCTGGGGGATGCCTGCCATCCGCGGACAGATGAAGGACGTGGGTTCCCTCTCTCCACTCTCCTCCTTACACAGATCTTTCCACTCATGCCTAGCCAGCCCTCTACCCGCTCTTTATCCCAGGATCATTTTCTGTGAGCATGTAACAACTCAACACCTGGAAAGGAAGCCCAGAGAATTTACCTCCAGCCGCTGCTGTTTGTGCATATGTGGTTTTCCAATTCATATTTCTGAATAAGTAGTGTGCAGTCATGACATCACAGAACTGGGGAAACACAACGCCCATGTATTGTTATTCTCTTTTCTCACAGAACACCATAGCACTGTAGGAGTGTCTCTTTGAATAGACTATGGAGGTGATTACTCAGGAGGTAGGTGTGATTTGGGGTATCATGAGAATCCACCCATTGTCTTAAACTGCCTCCCACCTCAGTTTATCTGAAAGCCAAAAACTTTCACATTAGACATCAGTTTATGAAGAACTCTGTTATTTAAAAAATACTCTCAGGAGAGGTTGCACATTAAATATCTGTTATCTCTTAACACCTTTGCCTCCATTAGTTTATCAACTTAGCTATGCAGTCGCTGAGTTAAACTTTAAGGAAACAGGATATAAAATACAAAAGTATCTGATTCCTTTTGTTATGAATTGTATTCCCACAAAATTCACATGTTGAAGTCCTAACTTCTAATGTGACTATATTTGGAGATATGGCCTTTAAAGGGATAATTTAGCTTAAATGAGATCACAAACATGAGGCCCTAATTCAACAGGACTGAAGTCCTTACAAGAAGAAGAGGAGACACCAGCAGCACACAGAGAAAAGCCCATATGAGCACACACTGGGAAGGCGGCCATCTGTAAGCCAAGGAGAGAGGCCTCAGGAGAAGCCAAACTTGTGGACAACTTGATTTTGGACTTCCAGCCTCCAGAACTGTCAGAAAATACATTTCTATTATTTAAGCCACTTAGTCTGTGGTATTTTGTTATGGCTGCTCTAGCAAACTAACAAGTCTTTTACTTTTCTTTTTCTTTTTTTTTTTCTTTTGGCAAGGAAAATTGCCTCTGAGCTAGCATCTGTACCAATCTTCCTCTATTTTGTATGTGGGACACCGTCACAGCATGGCTTAATGAATGATGCATAGGTCTACGTACGGCATCTGAACCTGCAAACCCTGGGCCGCCGAAGCAGAGCATAAGAACTTAGCCACTATACCACTGGGTCAGCCCCTAATTTTCTTGTTAACATAGTAGTATTACCAACCTTTAGGGTAACATTTCCTTCAGCAAGTCTCACTTTGCCAGCCTCTCTTCCCCTACAAAAAAAAAAAAATAAAGAAAACAGGGATGTGCAGCTCTCCTTGGGGTCGTCTTTATTGCAGCACTCACCACACTGGGTTGAAGATTTCCTAGTCACTCAGCCGGTTGCCTCAATAAACTGAAGCTCTTTGGTGGCAAAGGTTGTGTCTTGTTCACTCTTTTATTGCTAGTATGCAGCACAGGCCCATGATATGGTTACACTCTCAGTAAAAATAATGTTGAATTTAATCAAATTTAGTGGATGGGAAGACTGTTATGTGGATTTTAGAGGGATACTCCAAAATCATCATTTTTCCTTCAAGAACCCATAGACTATGACAATTGACATCATGATTGCTTCCTTTTGTTACTGTCAAGTGTTTCTCTTGTTGTTTTACCACACAGTAGGTCTGAAACAAGAGAAGATTCTATCAGGTAAATAAGCGTGCTGCATTTATAATTGTGTATATCAAACAATTAGTGTCCCTATAGTCATGTGCAACTGGTCCACATTCTATACAAAATTTGCTTCCATGTTACATCAGTGATTAAAATCTCCAATTCCATCCTACGGCCTCCAGAGAAACATTCAGAGTCTGTGTTGGCAGACATGGCTAGTCCTAACATGGCTCCTATCTGATTTTCTAGGCCTTGCTTGGCTATTCCTTAGTTGGCATGCATCCTTCTTAGAATATACCATATTAAACCTTCAAGAAATGCACTATCTGCTCCCTTTGTCCATTTAGAAAACTCAGTTCCTATTGTAAAACTCAGTACAAATGCCATGTGCTCTGTGAAGACTTATGGAGGATGCACGGCTGTTGGTCTTTCCATTATTTTCCCATAGCACTCTGAATATTCACGGAATGCATACTCTCCACTTTGTGTTATAATATCGTGCAAATACCAGTCCCAGAAAGTTCAAAAAATCACCAATAACAATACACTGTCATTGATTAAGAAACAGTTGCCAAGTAACTTAGTAGAAGTAGATGGTGACTTTTACCCAAATTCTCAAGTGATCTCACAGCCTTTAGTCTCTTCTCTCTCTTTATTGCCTCCAAACTTTTCCTCCTCAGAGCAGAAAACACACCATAATCCTCTTTTATTAGGTGTGACATTGAGGTAGACTGAGACTAGCCTAGCTTTCAGATTCACAGAAAACTTGGTTAGCTGCAAGATATCCATCTTCACAACACACCTTTTGATGACAATAATCTTAGATAAGTTAAAGTTTTTCCAGTGTGACATTAATTCATTTCCTTTCTTCTTCCAGTTCTGTACTTCCCTACTCCAGGATAATTGGAGAGAATATTACATAATTCTCATGAGCAATATACATGCCAAATGTGGTGTTCACTTCCAATTCAGAGATGCTTATTCTCAGAGATCCCACCCAGCTATTTTACCCTCATCTTATAGTGTTTAAGTTTCTTATGACATAAACCATCTGCCCTGAAAAATTGTTGGGTATACTAGACGTTTCTGACATTGTGGACCCTAAGATACTCCTTAGAGTCATGCACACCTTCAAAAATATCCAACATGAGTATATTATATTGGAATTAAAGTTTCATGAACTCTAGGTAATAAATTTAGGAAAATTTCAGGAAAACATCTCAAGACAAAAGAGAATACAGTGCAATTCATTAGAGCCATCCTACTAGCAAATAAGTAAATTCAAGTTTTACAATAATCCAAAGAACTTCAATCTCCTACTCTTGCTCCAATAAGTTATTTTGCTTTTTGTTGTTTCCATTTAGGAACCCCTCAGTCAGTCGCGCATCTACACATGAGAACTCTCTGCTTCTACACTCATTTTGTTTAACTTCTCCTTCAGAACAAAGTGAAATCTCCTCAGAAATCTGTTGCCTTCATATTGTGGCCCGAATCCAACTTTTAGGACTGGGACACCATAGCTCAACCCAATTCTACTGGTACATATGATGTTTTACCCAAACTAGACTCCTTGAAATTCTCCAAACATATCTTATATCTTCATGCCTCTGGGTTTTACTTCATTCTAGCTGTTTCTGCTCCCTGAAATGCCCTCCTACACCAGACCATGTCTATTCACCCTCAGAGCCCAACCCAAATCCCACCTCCATGGAATCTTCACTCCCTTCACGGCCAAAAGAAACTAATTGTGCTTCAGGACTGTCACAACACTACACAGAGCCCTTTGTTCTTTATTTTATCAAGTGATGTGCTATCTGACATTTTCATATAGCCTCCATCCTCCTGACCCCACCTACAGTCCCCTCTATCAAGGGAGTAAGTGCTGGATTTCTTTTCTAACCATCCACATTATGTTTCTCCTCCTGTAAAACAAAATCTTATTCTATTCCACAAACCTATGTATGTTGGATATAAACATTGAGACAGTCTGAACAATTTCCAAAAAGGATTGAGAAATTTTACGCATAATGGTATTTCTTATTGACAATCCAGGAAAATGTAAGCTCTCAGATGTTTGTAAGAGAGAAAATAGAGTGAATCTTTAAAGAGACATTTCAAAAAGGTCAAAGCTAAGATATTTTTTATTTTTAAGGATGGGATGGGCTGTCTTCTTAAGTTTTCAGAAATGAGATCTATACTGTGACTCTTCAAATCAAAGTTTCTGAAAACTTAGACAATAGGAAATTTACACTTGAGGCAGCCTGGTACCATTGCCTATCTTATAAGTTGAGAAAAACATGTGTGAGCAAGGACAGAGCTCACAGGAGGGGGAAAAAAGAAATATTGTTATCTCTGAAATTCTTGAGGAAAGTAATATGGGGAAAATAGTTTCACATAAAATAGCTAAGGTTAACATTTGTTGGGTCTAACAGAGCAAGTCTTTTCACGGAGAAGGAAAATCAGTAAGGAAACCCTAAGAAGTAAGAACCTAAGGACCACAGTGACTGAAAGAAAACTTACAGTGAACATCACTCTTTAAAGACTCCAAAGAGTTCTCTGGAAAAGAAATTCATTCATCTTTGTTTAACCAGCATTTCACAAACTTATTTAAACATAGAACACTGTTATTTTTCTGCAAAGTAACCTATACAGCTAAGTTTGGAGAATTCTGCCTGCCAAGGCTCCCCTGATGTTGACTTTAGCTAGTTTGTATGTGTGTGTGTGTGTGTGTGGAACAGGATAGGAGCATGCGCTGTGGAAGATCTCTGAAGGCTTTGGGCATTTCCTTTTCAAAGAGGTTTGAATGAAGGATAAGGAATTTGAGTTCTTCTTACTCAAGCTCTGCTCTTTCTAGTTAAATGAAACCATCCTCACTTTCCATTAGCTCTTAATCACAGCAAGAAATTGAAGGCAAAGAAAAAACATAAAGAAAATTCAACATCAGAGAAAATAGAGAAAGAAGAATGGAGTATAAAAATGAAGAAATGGCTTAAAAACAGGATACCAACAGCAAAGCATAAAAAAAATTTGTGCCAGATGTAGCCAGCTAAAGTCTAACTGAAGTTTCAGCAGCAGGCATTTCATCTGTCACATCAAAGCATTTTCAATACCGTCTACCAATACAGCACTAAATTTTTGGACTGCCATTAATGTCAACCCATTTATAATTTTGGCCCACAGCACTACAAAAAGGCAGATGACAGCCTACTATTTCACACCTGCTGTTGAAATGAATAAAAATGACTGAAACCCTTAAAAGTAAAAAAAAAAAAAAAGAGGAAGGGGAAAAATACAGCCAACAACACTGCACAAGAAGGCTGGAGAGAATTCCCTGCTTGTCTTGTGTTTTGAATACTAGGCTTTGGCTGATATGTCCCTTACAAATCTAATAGCAGTAAGTGCAACGTGGCCCAGGTCTGGGAGCTGACCTACTTGTGATAATCTCCTGTCTCTTTGATTGGTACTATTTCAGCCACCGGACTTTCATGACTTATACCTGTCCATACTCTCTTTCCTTGGCCTAAATGAATATGATACACACTTTCTGTAACATTCCTTTGTGAACTTTGTCATATATGGTATTGGAAATGTTTCAATGGACCTATATGCTTGGAAACGTTGAAACTATTGCTTGTACTTCTTTTGGGTGCTCTTTACTGTTCTCTCCCTCAGAGTGTGCAGCACAACATGGGGACCATATAGTGTTACACACTGGCATGACACCTGATCTTGATTTCTTCAATCCACCCAACCATAAGTGGAATGTTAAATATAACTTTGAATAATTCGATGCTCTGGTTGCTAACTCTTAGCTTTGCCTGAGCTGACCAAGTGTAGTTAAGACAATGTCTAAGGCAGCCTTCCTTAAACCATGAAAGGCTGACCCCTACTTTTATTATAATGTTAAGAATATCATTTGCCTTTTTCACTGTCTTCACATTTGCACTGATAATACTAAAACAACAGTGGGTGAAACTGCTGGCACCTAAACAAATAATAGTTTTTATCTTGATATTATCTAACAGTTTCAGTTAAAATCTCAAATTATTCATCAATCTATGATTTAGCCATTTTTATAACAAAGTGATCAACATATTCAGATTCTCTTGGTGTGGCACAAATCCAGATTATGTAGAATGATATAGAATGGAATTTTTCATTCATATTACATTAAAATAGTCTCAGGTACACACCAGGGTAAAGTAAGTCAAATGCAATGCATATTCCTGTAGAATTCAGTTCTGTTCTTCAGAATCTCAGCCTGTATGAAGGGAAAATGAGGAATTCAAGAAAAGTTACTCAACTGTGAGATGTCAGTCTTGGGAGAGAATGTTATGACTTTTTCTTTTCTTTCTCTGTTTGGAAGGGAATGCTTCAATATCCAATTCTTTGTAGAGGTTGGTAGTATCTACCAGAAAACTGACTCTCATTCCCTGGTTAAACATCTGCTAAGACTTCATTCTAGCTGATCTGGCCTTGGGTGTATCTGAGAAGGAGTAAAGGAATTGGAGAGAACCTGTGGACAAAGAGATTGGGCATCCATACACTCATATCATTGAAGTAGCAAAGGTGTAAAAAGTGAGCTTCCCTTGGGCCAAATGAATGCATCAAGCATAGGCAGACTCCAAATGCCTTGCATATATCTTACCCAAAAGATTCCTCTGATGTTAGAGGAACCCCCAGTGGTAAAATACCTTGTATATTACCAAGGATTGGATTGAGAGAAGGTGACAAAAAGCTAAGTCATAGAGGACATTCTCCTCATTAGAGAACTTGTCTCTCGTAGGACTAAACACGAGTCCCTCTGAGCCACAACTTGAATACCCACCAGGTTCACAAGTTCTACAGGCTCACAAGTAAGAAATGTTAGATGCTTTCCATCAATTTCCCAGGAATCAACTCACCAGAGGAGAAAGGAAGGAGGCAGAAGAGGAGGTGGTATTGAAGAGCAAGACTCATTCACCACCACAGAGGTCCCTAATGGAGAAAATTAAGTTTTATTTACCAAAAAAGTGATCTCTTATCTCTAGGAGCTGCCTCTATGTCTTTAAGAGATGGGAAGAGAAATTTGACACAGCACAGTTGAAAGCAATGACCAGAAAAAATAAAGAAAACTATTTCAAACTTTTTACCCCACTCATTTCAAACTCCAATCTACCTTTAGTAAAGTTTTAGCTCTTAAATATTGCAATAGTTACAATGTGTCTCAAAACGAAGTTTTTTCTATTATTACACCAGATTTCCAAATATTCTAAATAAATGAAAATGACTCTTTTTATATAATGCCAAGTGAAAAGTGCCTACAAAGCCACATTTTGATATTTATTGTTTTCCATACAGCCAATAATACCTTCCTCTGAATCTCACTAATTCTAATTGTATCGGGTTTTTTCATGTCAATAAGGTTACAGTGAATGTTTGTACCTGCAAATAACCAATATGCTATATTTGACTGTGTGCTGTCAGAATCCTCTAATTAAAAAGAATTGGTCCCTGAAACACTCATCCTTGGCACAAATAGGAAAAACATGTCTACAAAGCATATGATTTGTAGAATACAGAAAAAAAAAAGAGAGTAACAGTCTCATGATCCATCATTACTTGGAGAACATGGAGGGGGAGTCTGGCAACATTCATCCAGGGAGTAAACAGCAGGATGCCTCAACTTCCCTGAATCATCTACCTACTTTAGGAGGTCTATTTCTGAATAATACATAGGTTGCCTTGAAAGCTTCTGTCAGAAAACACTGAGGCCTGGTAAGTAAGAAACATGTAATTGTAAGGAATTATAAAAAAGAATTTCAAAACTATTTAGTATAACTTTCATAATTTATAGGTGAAGCAATTCTCATACAGATAGATTGAATGTTTTGCCCAAAGTCCAGGGGATCATAGTTCTGATCTCCTAATTGCAGTCTAATCTTTTTCCACTAAGATTCCTCTTCCTAAAAACATGTGTTAACTTACCTCAGAAACATTTCCAAGTCTGAGTCTAAGGAACTTAGATGAAAATAGAGGCTAGGAAGATTCTCTTTTGTTGTGTAGAAGAACAAGGACAGTAGCCAAATCTATAATCTTCTTCTCCTTCTGGGAAGAAATTAAAGGACTGTAGAGTACAAAAGGTAAAATTAACAACCGTCAAATAAACAGGCATCTAGGACACAATTAAAGCACCAATCCACAGTTCCTCTTAATTACATGTAATGGCACCTTCTGGGACCAATTGAAAGGTTCTAAGAACAATGGTCTCCAGCCAAAGTGAACTTACAAGCTATGTCCACTGGTATGGGATAATCCCCATATAAGAGAGAAGAGAAGATCAATAGCAATGGATTATTCTTTCTTCTAGGAACTTTTAGGATCCAATAGCTCAAAAGGTGTAAAAACTACAGATTCATTAATATTTGTAATTCTCTGCATAACTTGACAGTTTGTAACCATTGCCAAAGGGAAGGGGGTGGAGATCAAAAGATTGTTAGGAAGTGGATTGTTATTGGTTGTTATTGTCAGAAAGATTTGCTTGGCAAACTCAAGAAAAACATGAGTCTGTTGCTGAAAGAGTAAATACAGCAGTGAACTGTGAACAAAAATTGAGGCAGATCAGTCGCAAAAGATAACTGCGGTAAATAGAGAGTTGGAACCAGAACAAGCAAATGCATAACGGCAGCCATGTTGTTGGGTAACAGTGGGTTTATCAAATATTGACAAACATGAAATGATTGTAATCAGTCACTGTCAAAAGAGAACAGGTCCCCTCCTCTCTTTTACAAATGATCCAATTAAAGGAAACATGTTGGCTATAAAAGTCAAAATCAACAATGCACTATACACTGACAACCCATCCAACATATAAAATCAATAGTGCATTCTGCTGCCATCCAGCACAAAGCGACAGTAGCAACTTCCCCACCTCTTTAGTCAAATATGACACTGTATCAATCGATCAAAACTCAGTACTTATCGAGCAAGGCTTCTGAAGAATGCAAACTGCATTGTATGTCTATCCCCCCCTCCCTGCCCATGTTCATTTGGTTTCGATAAATTTTAACTTAAAGGCATAATACCTAATGTTCTGTTGGCACATAGAGTATTATCTTTTTTTGTATAATCACCATATGATTTGGCATTGACTATATTTACAAGATTATACAACATTGTAGGGCTAGAAATGTGAGTGCCATTGGATGGGGAACTGTCATTTTAGCTCAATCTCCATACAATGGCTCTGTCCAAGTCCTCTACTCAGTGTGACAAACAAGACATAGATGGCTCCAATTAGTCATCAGGCTTGCATTAAAATTAAAAACAATCTGAAAGGGAACTGACCAAGGAATGGAGATGGAACAAATTGTGAGGTTGACAGAAGAAGGAAAAATCACAACTTCATATTTGTTGTAGAGTGGAAAGGGCAGCAGAGTGGAATCGGGCTCTGACTCTGTTTCCTGTAACCTTGAACAAATCATTTTTATTCTTTGGATCTCAAGTTTCTATAAAGTTAAGGAACAGGCTCAATAGACTATAATAATTATTCAAAGACTAAAGTTTTAGTAGTCTAACACACTGTTTTTAAAACATTTTTCCCCCAAGATCCACAGTCAGAAATACATTTTCTATCATGACAGAGTGCATAGTATAACTGAAACAAAATTTCATAAATGGTACTTACTAGTATTATGTGCAATGCTCTCTAATATTTTCTCTTCTATTCATTTTCGTTTCTTTTATAAATGTTGATCATAATTGCCAATGGCTCACAACCCACAGTTTGGAAAACGCTGTTTTATGGCTGTTTGCTTTTCTTGCTCCCTTCCTCCTGTGTTCATCCTTAGTGTTTCCCTTCCACCCTCCTTCCTCCCTTCCTTCAAGTATCTCTACCCTAAATCCCAAACTTTGATTCTTTGTACTTAGCTGAATTTGTATTTTTCTCCAAATACTCTATATTTCTGCATCCCATAGGCTAGTACAATACAGGCATCCTCACTGGGTGCTGAATAAATACTTATTTCATTAACCCTCCAACTACTTAACTCCTTTGAGAACAAGAGACATATGCAAAATGGCATCTATTTCCTGGATTTTTGAAATTTTGGGATAAAATAGGGGGAATTGTATAGTTATTTAACATTTTTGACAGTTTTCACATAGTCAAAATTAGCTCTTAATATGATTTTAAATAAGATTAGAGAGTATGCATAGAGTGTATGAATTCAATTAATGAAACTATAAAGAAGACTGGAAGGGAATTTGCTAACACATTGACAGTCTTTCATCTCTTGATAGAAAGTTTCTTTGTTCATCTTTTATACTTTATTCTGCTTTCCAAATTATCTCCTTTAACATGTGATACTTTGATAATCAGAGAAGTAAATTTTAAAAATTCCTGAGGAGGAAAAAATATGCCAGAAACTTAAGCCCAATGATTTGGAATAGTACGTCAAACGTACATTGTGTGTCAACCTCTCTTTTTATCATCTATGTATGTATGTATGTATGTGTATATATCAATCTATCAATCATCTATCTATCTTTCCTTTCTGACAAAGAATTGGTGATATACTTAATTTGTCTTTTTAGCCTCTGTTTTCTTTGCATTTCTTAAGCAATCCAGTACAAAGTTAATTTTATTGCCAGTAATAGTATTTCTTTTCCCACAACACAAGGTAAAAATCTAAAATGAATCAAAGACTCCCTGCTACCTCTTTCCCTTTAGCCATCCAGAATTAGAATATGTATAAGTTAATAACTGCTCACATCTCTGCAGGGCTGCTCATGTGTCAGGCACTGTTTCCTTTTTAATCCTGTGACCTCATCACTCTTTACAACTATCCCAAGAGGAGTTGCTATTGAGGTTCCCTTTTTACAGATAAAGAAACTGAGGACTGAAAGATGAAATAGGTAACTTGTTTTAAGTCATGTAACTCTAACATGAATTTGAGCAAATGTTTGCTCCTTTAAATTTAATTTGTTCTAATTAATTTATGACGTTTGTTGTGTTTAATCCTCATGAATGAATGAAGTCAGTACTATCATTATCACTTATTTATATATGAGAAAAGGAGGCAAAGAATTAGCAAGAGAGTAAGTTATAGAGGGTGAAGATGAAATGTGTGTTTAGAAGTTTTCGCTAAAAATTCACTCCTATTCATAAAAATTCTAACCAGATTGCTTAATTTTATCTTTCTTTGTTTTGATAATTAATTTTTTTGTTATTTTATTTTACTATTATTTTTTTAATTTTTATTTTTTTGGATGCACATCATATTTTGAATTCTGTATACATTACATCATGTTCACCACCCGAACACTAATTATAGTGCATCCCCTCACATGTGACCCTAATCACCCCTTTTGCCTTCCCCCCTGCACCCTCCTCCAATGATAACCACCAGTCCAATCTCCAGTGCTATGTGTTTTTTATTTTGTGTCGTTTTTATCTTCTACTTATGAATGAGATCATATGGTATTTGACTTTCTCCCTCTGGCTTATTTCACTCAGCATAATACCCTCAAGGTCCATCCATGTTGTCACAAATGGCCAGATTTCGTCATTTCTTATGGCTGAGTAGTAGTCCATCATGTATAAATACCATGTCTTCTTTATTCATTCATCCCTTGATTGCTAGGTTGCTTCCAACAATCCAACTAGAAAATGGGCAAAAGATCTGAACAGAGATTTCTCCAAAGAAGATATACAGATGGCCAACAGGCATATGAAAAGATGCTCAACATCATTAGCTATCAGGGAAATGCAAATCAAAACTACCATGAGGTATCACCTCACTCCGGTCAGAATGGCTATAATTAATAAGACAGGAAACAACAAATGTTGGAGAGGGTGTGGAGAGAAGGGAACCCTTGTTCACTGCTGGTGGCAGTGCAAGCTGGTGCAGCCACTATGGAAAGCAGTTTGGAGTATCCTCAGAAAATTAAGGATAGATGTACCATATGATCCAGCTATTCCACTGCTGGGTATTTACCCAAAGAACTTGAAAACACAAAGGCATAAAGATACTTGCACCCCTATGTTCATTGCGGCATTATAATTTTATCTTTCAAAGTTTATTGATTCCCACAGGGGCTTACAGAATTTTGCCTCTAAATTTCCCCTTTCTGTCACAAAATCAAGGCAAGTGTGGGTATACTTATGACTCCGTTTTCTTTTGGAAGACATTTAAGAAATATATATTTTAGAAATATAATAAGGAAATAAAAATATATCTCTCAGTACTTTATTTTATTGAATATAAATTCACAAATAATAATACTCAATGCTACAAAATTAACAACAAAACATGAACAAACTAATCTTTTGAAATAATGCAAAGGTGCAATGTTACTCCATCTTGTCTTCACCAGTCTCCCCAGCTCTCCTCTCTACCATGAAGAGTTCCCATATTCCATTACTTCAACTCCCTCAGGATTTTGTCTTATTCCATCTAAGATTTTATCAGCAGTATCAGCTCATCCACTATGGAGATAACAAAACACAGATGACCAGGCTTTAAGAAGCCCTAGAAGAAACTTTGCAGAAATGCTATGAAGCATGTGAATCAAAATATAATGATGGGGCTGCATCTCTTCACACCCATCCCCTCCTTCACTACTCATATCTCAGTTCCAAGTGTAAGAGATGTGAAATCATCTGTAATCAGCCCTTTTCCTGCAAAAGCTCTTCTTCCTGATCATTCCTAAGTTGGATCTCCAATCATGACGTGAATGGTTGAGTAGCCACTGAGTTTTGCAGTGACTCTGAATTTAGAGCTCTGCAGCCATGCCATCATATAAATGAATGAATTTCCTTTTTCCTTTCAGGCTTTGCCATGTGTGTCTCCAGTCTTTGATGTTCCTGAATCACTTGTATGCCTTTGAAGGACATTGATCAGATCTTCTTCTCCTTTGCACTTTTATACAATACTTAATCTCAACCTCATTGGACACTAGTGTACTCCCTTAGTTAAATTCATTGCCAAGTGTGAAAGTCTGAGTAGTTCACTGCAGTGCTCCCCCAGTGCTGAAAATAGGCTCTGTGTGTGAAGATGGAGACACTGACTTTGATAAATAAAGGTCATTCAGGTTGCTAAACAGATATAGCATCCTATTACATTGAATACTTTTTGCAAGTCATGTTTTTAGTGTTGTATAATCCTCCCAACTCCTAACTGTGACCCCATCCCCCTCACTTCCTGAACTTGTGTCCATCCTTTTTTGTCTTTCTTCTGCACCAGAAGTTACAGACATGGAGGAGCCAAGGAGAGAATGATCCAAGGAAAGCATGGTAGGCTGTTAGTGCAGAGCCTTATAGAAATGAACAAGGCTTAAATTTGCCCAGCACCTGTGCTCAACATCTCACACTCTCAAACCCATATCGGCATTAGATGGCCTGTAGAGAGTTTGGGGGTTTGGGGAGCTGGTCCAACATCTTTCTACCTAACCACAGCTCACAATGTTTAAAGTGTGTTTGAGCCTCCTTAATAAATAACACATGGTGGAGACATTTTTCCATAATAGGCACTTCATAAGTGTATCTTGGTTTGACCAACAGTTTTGCAGAGTCAGGATTACAAACCATCTAGCAAAGTGCTGGCATTTCAAATCACTTTTTATATCTCACCACAATGTTAGTTGCTCTGAAACGCAGTAGAAACATATGAACCGTCCCCACCATAAAGAGCTTACAATTAACCAAAAGAGACAATATTTGGTTCACTTTTCCACTGGAAAAAAATCTCAACTTCAGCCATTAGATAAAAGGGGAGAATTCATTTCAACTTCATTTTCTTTCAGCCTGTATATTAATATCTTGATTTCCCTGATAGTATGTAGGCATAAAAGTTATGTTTCCAATTTTTCATTTAGATGAAAGATATTCCACATTGCCTGCTACACCACTAAGGACTAAGTAAATATTCTTCAGCTTTCCTTTAAAAAGAAATAACCCACACTTATTTGGATGATTTTCTCTACTGTGGCTCGGGAGAAAGCAGTATTGGGGCTGTGGCAACATTGTTAACCACATAAATGACCTTCTAATTGCAAAGACCTCCTGGCTCAACTGGGATATCGGTTCTAAAATCATATCCCAGTAATTTATTCTCTCCATTCCCTGAAGAGCTGGCTTGAGGTCAACGTCGTCATGTGAGACACAGCTTCTCTCTTGCTGCTGCACCAGTAAACTGTCGTTTTCTTTTATTCTTTCTTCCCCCCTCCCCTGCTCCCTGACTAATCTGTTGTAAAAGGAATTTCACATCAGACATGGTCAAATGCTGATGATTTCATCGCCTCCAAATGGCCCTCCCTGGAGACAATTAACCAACAATTATAGGATGAGTTCCCACAAGGTCACAGAAATGGCCTGTTAGTTCAGGACCAACCACCTCAAACCCAGACCATGGAACACCAGAGCTGAAGGAACAATAGCTGCCAAGAAATTGCAGAAGAGGGAACAATGGCAAATTAGCTTACCTTTTCCCCTCTCTGGACTATCTCATCATTAAGATGAGAGTTTGGACTAGAAGTCACAAGTCCCTCCAGTTCTCATAGAGAAGGAATATGCGGCCATCAATAGGCTGCCAGGGTGTCATGGCAGGTCAGAGGGTAATCAATCTAGTTGTAAGTTTCCATCATACTGGCCTGGGACTTTTGGGAACTTTGGGAAGTTCTTTAGTTTCTTAGCCTCAGTTTTCTCATTTAGATAAAGAAAAAAAAAGAAAGAAAGATTATATGAGCTAATGCATAAAAAGCAATACCTAGCTCATTGTAAATACTCAACATTAACGAATACTTTAAAAAATTAAAAGGTGAAGGGCAACCAGAGATTTTCTCTTGTCTATGGTCTGAATAGTTTGGCCCCGCGTAGAAGAGTTTCCCTTTCTGCCTGACTTCCTATTCTCCCTTGCAGTCCACAGTGCACTGATGCTGCATTTGGGAGACCCAGAACAGATATAAAACTTACCTGGAAAAGACTTTCCAGCCTGCAGCAATCAGCATTGTGAGTCATCAGAGTGACTTCAAGCTCCGTATCCCACTTCTGTCTCAGTCAGGTTAAACTTCCTTAAACATAACTTTTCTCATGTCATTCACATACCCCAAATCTTTCCACACCTTTATATTTCTCACCTGTATAGTTAATACTTTTCTACCTGACTCAGGGCTCTCTGTGGTCTGGCTTCATGCCTCCTGCCCACTGTCTACCTCTTTTATCCTTTAGAAATCTGCTCTCTCTTATCTAGAAATCTCCACTCCATACTTACTTTTCATTCCATGCCTTCATTCACATCGATTCTTTCTTTAGACATGTCTCCTTCTTTTTTCCTCTCCAAATACTGCCAATATTTAAATACTTATCTCAGTTTTCAGCTCTTCTCTAAGGTCTTTTAGGTCTTTACTGAAGTCATTCTCTAAATCAGAGTTGGCAAACTTTTTCTGTAAAGACAGATAGTAAGAGTCATGGAAGAGCGCTTTCTATATTCAGATTATTAGAGAGAAAGCATGACAAGTATCAAGGCTTCTCCTCTTCCTCAGTTTAGAAAGGATTCTCCAGATCTGAAGGAGTGGGACCAAGGGGAAGAGGAGAAGTGATGAGAGGAAAGGTTTGTTGGGGCTGAAGTCAAGGAAGCCCACCTGAAGGGATTATTTCTTGGTGAGTCAGTTTCCTCATACTTCACAGATTTTACTTGAGCAAGTAGTGTTCACCTTAGCGACCAGAGCCCATCAATGTTTAAAAAAATTTTAAAAAAGAGAGATATAGACAGTAAACATTTTAGAATATATGTATATTCTAGATACATATATATGTATCATCTCTGTGGCAACTATTCAACCCCATGGTTGTAGTGCAAAGCAACCATAGATGATATGGAAATGTTTGGGGGGGGGGGTGTGTTCCAACTACACTTTATCTACAAAAGCGGGTTTTATGATACTTAACATCAATACTATGATGTTATATGATATTTACTATCAATACCATGATACTCTGTTATCTATTGAGTTAAATGGAGTAGCGGTGACTCTTAAACTAGACTTTTAAGTTTTATAAGGGTAAGGATATGCCTTATAAACTTATCGTATCCCTGAAATTAATCAGCATAGAGCTAAGCATCTGGATTATGGTTAATATAGATTCCATTGGTTGAGTAGTTGGTTATTTTTTCTCACTGCCCTCAACGATCTCACCTGTGAAATATCAGGAGTGAGGTACAGTTTCCTCTACCTCTGGCGTTTGATAGAGGTAGAATAGAAAGTCTCAAGTTCCTTTTATTATCAAAAATTGTAGTGATTTTACTTCAGTTTTAAAAAGAAATTATTGCAGTAAAATATACACAACATAATATGTACCAAGTTAACCATATTTAAGTACACAATTCAGTGGTATTAAGTATAACTAAGCACATGTTATGCAACCATCTCCACCATCCATCTCCAGAAGTCTTTTCATCTTGCAAAACTGAAACTCAATACTACTTATTAAAGAATTACTCTCCATTGCCCTCTCCCTCCAGACCCTGGAAACCACCATTCTACTTTCTATTGCTATGATTTTGACTACCCTAGGCAGATCATATAAGTAGAATCATAGTGTTTGCATTTTTGTGACGGGCTTACTTCATTTAGTATAACGGGCTCAAGGTTCATTCATGTTGTAGCACATGTCAAAATCTCCTTCCTTTTTAAGGAATAACATTCCTAAAAATGAATAACAATGAAATAACATTCTATTGTAAGTATATACCACTTTTTACTTATCCATTCATCTGTCGATGGACACTTAGGTTGCTTCTATGATTTAGCTATCATAAATAATGCTGCTATAAACACAGGTGTAAAATATCTCTTTGAGATTCTGTTTTCAAATATTTTGAGTACATATGCATATGTGATATTGCTGGATCGTATGGTAATTCTATTTTTAATTTTTTTGAGAAACCACAATATTGTTTACCACAGCAGCTGCACAATTTTACATTCCCACCAGTAGTGCACAAGGGTGCCAATTTCACCATATTCTCGCCAACACTTTGTATTTATTTTTTTCATAGTGGCGATTCTAATGGGTATAAGGTGGTATCTCATTGTGGTTTTGATTTCAATTTGTCTAATGATTAGTGATGTTCAGCATGTTATCGTGTGCTTATTGGTCAATCAAGCATCTTCTCTGGAGAAATGTCTACTCAAGTTTTTTGCCCATTTTTGAAGCAGATTTTTTGTCTTTTTTTTTGTTGAGTTTGAGGAATTCTTTATATACTCTGTATATTAATCCCTTTTTAGATTTATGACTTCAAATATTTTCTCTCGTTCCACAGAGTGTCTTTTCATTCTGATAATAGTGTCCTTGGATGCACAACAACTTTTAATCTTCATGAAATCCAATTTGTCTATTTACTTTTCTCTGTGCTTTTCGGTCATATCCAAGTAATCATTGCCAAATCTAATGTTGTGAATCTCTTAGAAGGTTATCTTTTAAGAGATTTATATTTTTAGCTCTTATGTTTATATTTTTGATTCATTTTGAGTTAATTTTTGTATATAGTGTATAAGGGTCCAACTTTGTTGTTTTGCATGTAGATGTTTAGTTTTACCAGCACCGTTTATTGAAAATACTATTCTTTCCCATCGAATGGTATTGACACCTCTTGAGGAAAATCATTTTACCATATATGTGAGGGTTTATTTCTAGGTTCTCTGTTCTATTCTCGTGGTCTATATGTCCATCTTTATGCCAGTACCATACTGTTTTCACTTTTGTAACTTTGTGTTAGGTTTTGAAATCAGGAAGTGTGCATCCTGCAACTTTGTTTACGTTTTCAAGATTGTTTTGGCTATTCAGGGTCCCTTGAAATTCAGTAAGAATTTTAGGATGCATTTCTCTATTTCTGCAGAAAGCATCACTGGGATATTGATTGGAATTGCTTTGAATGTGTAGACCACATTGAGTAGTATTGACAGCTTAATATTAAATCTTCCAATCCACGAACATGGGCTATCTATTTATTTATGTCTTCTTCTAATTTTTTTCAGCAAATATTTTATAGGTTCACTATGTAATTCTTTCATCATTTTTGTTAAATTTGTTCCTAAGTATTTTATTCTTTTTGATGTTATTGTAAATGTAATTGCTTTCTTAACTCTCTTTTCAGATTGTTCATAATTAGTATATAGAAATGCAACTGATACTTGCTTTTTTTTTTGGTAAGGAAGATTCTTCCTGAGCTAAAATCTGTGCCAATCTTTTTATATTTTATATGTGGGATGCCAACACAGCATGGCTTGATGAGCAGTGTTTAGGTATGTACTCAGGATCTGAACCTGCAAACCCTAGCCTACCAATGCAGAGCGCACGAACTCAACCACTATGCCACTGGGCTGGCTCCTGGTTTTTGCTTTTTGATACAAAATGTTGACTTTATACCCTGCTACTTTGTTGAATTCCTTTATTAATTCTAATATTTTTTCATGGAATATTTAAAGTTTTCTACGTATAAGATCATATAATCTATGAACAGAGATAATTTTACTACTTCCTTTCCAATTTGGATGGCTTTTATTTCTTTTTCTTTCCTAATTTCTCTCGTTAGGACTTTCAGTACTATGTGGAATAGAAGTGGTGAAAGCAGAGATCCTTGCCTTGTTCTTGATCTTAGAGGAAAATCCTTCAGTCTTTCATGATTGAATATAATGTTTTCTGTGCATTTTTCATATATGGTTTTTATTATGATGAGGTAGTTTTCCTGTTCAGTGTTTTTATCATGAACGAGCGTTTAATTTTGTCAAATGCTTTTTCTACATCACCTGAGATGATCATATAGATTTTCCTTCATTCTGTTGATGCAGTGTATTATGTTGATCAATTTTCATGTGTTGAACTATTCTTGCATTCCAGGAATAAATTCCACATGGTCATAGTGTGCAATCATTTTAGTGTGCTGCTCAATTGTTTGGCTAGTATTTTGTGGAAGAATTTTGCATCAATGTTCATAAATATTAGTTTATACTTTTCTTATCTTGCAGTTTTTGCCTGCTTTAGTATCAGGGAAATAGTCACCTCATTGAATAAATTGGTAAGTGTTCCCCCCTTTTCAGTGATTTGTAAAAGTTAGAGGCCAGCTTTGTGGCCGAGTGGTTAAGTATTCACACTCTGCTTTGGCAGCCTGGGGTTCAGTGATTTGGATCCTGGGTGTGGACCTACACACCACTCATCATGCCAGGCTATGGTGGTGCCCCACATAGAAGAACTAGAATGACCTACAACTAAGGATATACAACTATGTACTGGAGCTTTGGGGAGAAAATAGAAGAGGAAGATAGGCAACAAATGTTAGCTCAGGGCCGCTCTTCCTCACCAAAAAAAAGCATATCTTAAAAAAATAATATGTTAAAAAAAAGAAAAGAAAAGTTAGAGAAGGCTTGGTGTTAGTTCTTCAAATGTTCAGTAGAATACAAAGTGAAGCCATAAAGTCCAGGGCTTCCATTTGTTGGGAGATTTTTGGTTACTGAATCAATATCTTTACTATTTATAGGTGTAGTCAGGCTTTCCATCTCTTTATAATTTAACCTTGGTAGACTTTGTGTTTCTAGGAATTTGCTCATTTCTTCTAGGTTATCCAATTTGATGCCATATATTTATTTATCATGCTCACTTATAGTCCTTTTTATTTCTGTAGAGTAAGTAGTTTTGTCCTCAATTTCATTTCTGATTTTAATAATCAGAGTAAGGATCAGAGTTTTGATAATCAGAGTCTTAATCATTTTAATAATAGTGGAGTGTCCTCTGTTTTCTGCTTAGTTAAGCTAGCTAAATTTTTGCCAGTTTAGTTGATCTGTTTGAAAAATCAACTTTTGATTTCTTTGATTTTTCTCAGTTGTTTTTTTTATTTTCTACTTCTTTTATCTCTACTCTAATCTTTATTATTCCCTTCTTTCTGCTAGCTCTGGGTTTAGTTTGTTCTGTTTTGAGTTCCTTAAGTTGTAAAGGTGGTTGTTGATTTGAGATCTTTCTATTGATTTTTTTAATATGAGCATTTATAACTATAAATTTCCCCCTTAAAAATGCCTTGCTTTCATCCCATAAATTTCAGAATGCTGTGTTTTTATTTTCATTTATCTCTAAGCATTCTCTGATTTTCTTTGTGACTTCTCCTATGATCCATTGGATGTTTTAGAATTTGCTGTTTAATTTTCACAAATTTTTAAATTTTCCAGTTTTTCTTCTGTTATTGATTTCTAATTTTATGATGTCGTGGCTGGAGAAGATAATTTGTATGAAGTGTATCTTTTAAAATCTATTGAGATTTAATTTGTGACATACCATATGGTCTATGTCCCTAGCAATGTCCCATGTTCACTTGAGAAGACTGTATATTCAGTTGCTGGGTAGAGTGTTCTGTATATGACTATTAGATCTAGTTATTTTACTGTATTGTTGAGGTCTTCTGTTTCCTTATTTATCTTTTGTCTGATTGGTGTATCTCTTATTGAGAGTAGGATATAGAAATCCCAAACTATTATTGTAGAAATATTATTTTTCCCTTCACTTGTGTCAAGTTTTGCTTCACATATTTTGATTTTAGATACATAAATATTTATAATTGTTATATATTCTTGCTGTATCGAACTCTTTATTAATATATAATGTCCTTTTTTGTCTCTTGTAAACTTTTTGATTTAAAGTCTCTTTTGTCTGATATTATAGCCAACTTCTGCTCTCTTTTGGTTACTATTTGCATGGGATAAATTTTTCCATCTTTTCAAATTTTTAACCTATTTGTATCTTTGAATATAAACTGAGTCTCTTATAGGCAGCATAGAATTGAATCATTTAAAAAAATTTTCTGTCAATCTCTCTCTTTTGATTGAATAGTTTAATCCATTTATGTTTAAGACAGTTACTTATAAGGAGGGATTTACTTCTCTTATTTCACTATGTTTTTATAACTTGTTTTTTTTTTTGGTCTCTCATTTCGTGCATTACTATCTCCTTTTGAGTTTGGTTGATTTTTTGTAGTGATACATTTTAATTCCCTTTTCATTTCCTTTGTGTATATTCTATGACTATTTTATTTGTGGATACCATAGGGATTACATTTAGCATCCTAAAGTTATATCATTCTAATTTGAATTTATACCAGTTAGACTTTAATAATGTGCAAAGACTCTGCTCCTTTATAACCTCTGTCTTAAATTCTTTCAATTATTGATGTCACAAAATCACATCTTTATGCATTGTTTGTCCAAAAGCATAAACTAACAACTGTTTTTAATGTATTAGTCTCTTAAATTATGTGGAAAATAAAATGTGGAGTTGCAAAGAAAAGTTACAATAGTACTAGCTTTTAGACTAATAGTTGTGGTTTTAAAAATTGTATTAATCTTTTAAATCATCTAGAAAATAAACAGTAGGTTTACACATCATTGTTACAATGATACCAGTTTTCATAATTGCCATCTGTTTATCTTTACTAAGATCTCAGTTTTTTTATGTGACCTTGAATAACTGTCTAATGTCCTTTCATTTTAAGCAAGAAGACTTCTTTTGGATTTTCTTCCAGAGCAGGTCTAGTGGTAATGAACTCCCTTAGCTTTTGTTTATGTGGGGAATGTCTTACTTTCTCTGTCACTTGTGAAGGGCAGTTTTGCTGGATACAGGATTGACAATGTATTTCTTTCAGCACTTTGACTATATCAGCCAACTCTTTTCTGGCTGCCAAAGTTTCTGATTCCATGTTGATAATTGTATTGAGGATCACTTGCATGTGATGAGTCACTTCTCCCTTGCTGCTTTTAAGATTGTCTCTTAGTTTTTGACTTTCTACAGTTTGATTATAACGTGCCTCAGTGTGGATCTCTTTGAGTTCATCCTACTTAGAGTTCATTGGACTTTTTGGATGTCTATATTCATGTCATTCATCAAATTTAGGACTTTTGGTTTTTTTTTAGAAAGATTAGCCCTGAGTTAACATCTGCCACCAATCCTCCTCTTTTTGATGAGGAAGACTAACTCTGAGTTGACATCCATGCCCGTCTTCCTCTACTTATATGTGGGATGCCTGACACAGCTCTGCTTGAGAAGTAGTGCATAGTCCACACCTGTGATCTGAACCAGCAAACCCCAGGCCACTAAAGCAGAACATAACCTCTGCACCACTAGGCTGGCCCAAAATTTAGGAAGTTTTGAGCAATTATTTCTTCCAGGAATCTCTCTGCCCCTCTTGTTCTCTATTCTCCTTCTGAAACTCCCACACTGAATATGTTGTTCCACTTGATGCTATCCCACAAATCCTTTTTTCTCTGTTTACTCATCTTCAGTCTTTTTGTTTTTTAAATTTTCCTCAGATTCAATAATTTCAAGCGTCATCTCTTCAAGTTTACTGATTCTTTTCTTCTGCCTCTTCACGTGTATCTTTGACTCCCTCTAGTGATTTTATTCATTTCAGCACTAGAAATTATTTTTGGTTTCTTTTAGGTTTTCTATCTATTTTTTAATATTTTACTTTGTTCATACATCATTTTCTTGACTTTCTCCACATTTTCTTTTAGGTCTTTGAGCATCTTTAAGATAGATGTTTAAAGTCTTTGTCTGGTAGGTCCACAATTTCATCTTTCTCAGAAACAGTTTCCATTGGTTTATTATTTTCCTTTGAATAGGTCATACTTCCCTGTTTCTTCATATGCCTTATGAATAAGTAATTTATAGATAATTCAGCATTTAAATCAAATAATGTGGTAACTCTGATAATCAGATTCTCCCACTTCCCCAGGATTTGCTGTTTTGTTTTGTCTGATTTTCTGGTTGTATGTTGTCTCCATTCAGAAGATTATCCTGAGGTGTAAACTTAAGCTTTTTTAAGCTCTTCCCCTGTGGTTATTTTTTAATTTTGCTCATATATGTCATTGCTTTTGAATGCCATATTCTTCAACGTCTGGCTTATAAAAAGAGACAAATGAAGAAGAAGAGAAAAACACCAGCCCTATAAATCCCATGGAAGCTGCTTCAGCCCAAGGAGAGGAGGCTTACAGAAATGGGGGAGGGGAGCAACAATGGCTGCCAGCTTCTGTGTCTGTACCTTTGTGATCAGAAGCAACAATCAGTGATCAGAACACAAATCCCTGATATTTGGACGACAGCACCATCACTGCTCACTCTGCCTCCTTAAGTTATGTGCAAGCTGCTTCAGGAACAGATGCACAGCTGCCTGCCATGGGACTGGAGAATGGGGGATGGGCAGTTGCTCCTAGCTAAGAACTGAAATTGACTGAAAATAACCAGAACTTACCATCAGAGGCTTTCTCCAAATGTTGAAAGACTTCAAGTGACTCCCAAGTTCCAAAGTACTTACATCATAGGTTCTACAAGCACAATTGTTGTATAGGTGGTGACACAGATTCCTGGTGCTTTCTACCACACCATCTTCCCAGAATCCTTTTAAAGACTTAAGCTTTTATCAGAGGAAATGTTAAACTTTAGACATTGGCATGGATTGAAACAATTGAATGTCTTATGAGCTTCTGTCTCCTCTGGAAACTCAAGAAGACTAAAGGTTACTTGCCTCTCCATCCACAAAAGTTAAGACTGAGTTAAAGAAAACCACATAACTCAGTTGAGGAGGCAACCTCAGGAAACTCCAAGAGAGTCCAATACAAACATTACAGATTTAATATTTTATCAAGAGGGCACAATTGTATTTCACGTTGTAAGTAATGAAGTGATGAATACTTAATTTCCATTCTCTTGAGCTATACACTCACCCTTTTCTCAAATGAAGAATGTGACATTTTGTGTGGGATTGACAGCAGGAGAATTGAAATCTCTCCCAGAGATCAGAGATTCTGATCATTTTAAAAAGGTACCTTTCTAATGCAGTGTTCTCAAACTTCTACTGCTGGGTTGGGCAAGTCAGGGGCTGTTCACAAAATGAGCACAGAAGGGGATTGAAGATAAGGACATGATGAGGACAGAAGGGCACTAAAGGAAGAGGTACGAGACTAAAGAAAATTAACTGTACTCTTTCTTAGATTGAACCAAAAAAAAAAAAACCCCTTAAGGTATAGTGTCCCTAATACCAAAGAGACAAAGATTCTCACCAGTCATTCTCTCCTCCAGCTCTCTAATTTCTCTGAGGACTCAAGAGTGTTTAGTATTACTCTAGTTGCAGTAATAACAAAAAGTTCAGCAATGAGAAAAGAAATGAGCATTTTCCAGGTAAATGACACAGAGCCCTTTAAATTGCCTTCATTTTTTGAAAGAGGAAGGAGAAGGTACTGTCTACCTTCTTATCTTCTTAAACATAACACAAACATCACAGTTTAACTCTTGGTGGTTCATGTGTGATATTACAAGAATGAGTTTTGTTTAATGATAACATGCCTTCAGGGTCTCTTACAGAGGAAGAGGTTGTCTGTCTTCACATATTCCATGAGATTGGCAATTATATTTTAGGGTCATTTAGTCCTATCTTGGCTCCTTTGCAAATATCAGACTGCCCTCTACTACTTCAAATCTCATTTTCCTTTCTTGCCAATAGCTTATACCATCCTGCATCTCCCCAGCCTTCTGGCTAAACACAGACCTCTAGTGGACTTTGATAAGTAGATGGGAAACCCAAAATAGTTACTTTGTTGGCTTAATAAAATTAAATAGGTGTAAGTGAAAGTTTGATTTTTTATATATAAAGCTTATGATTATTGGTGTTGTTTCCAAAACTTTGATTATGTTTTTATGGTTAAAATTTCAGAATAAGTAATTTACAGACAATTGAGGTGTTTCTTAGAGAGAGAACAAAGTTGTGGTTGACCACATTTCTATTGTGTTTACCCTATTGTTCCCCTGTTGGCTCTTTTTCTGCCCCAGTTCCCTCATGCAATGCATTCTTCATATGCTAGCTGAGCCCCTCATGTTATGCAGTGAACAAACAAGTAGGTATTTGGATTGTATACGTGGTTATTTGTTGAACAAAAGAAAGTACAACATAACGTAGTTGAAAGGAGGATAGCTAATGGCTAGAACTTGAGTCTTAGGTTGAATCTGATTAAAATAGCCTGTGTGACTTCAAAGAAGATACTTCACTTCTCTGAGATTCATTTTGTCTGTGTCTAGAGTGAAAGCTGAATCATCTCTAAGATCCCTTCCAGCACTAATATTCTAGGATTCTACTCTTCGAGATATGATCTCTTTTACATAAGGTCCTCCCAAACCATCAAAGAATAATTAAGATCACAGAATGATGCACATTCCAGCTTTATCAGTCATACCAGATAATTGTTCAGGTTCATCCCCTAGATCCCACCAGGCTTGAAACCTTTATTGATGGGAAACTGTCAGCATGGGGCTGGCAGCACAAACTTCTTTTGCTGCACTAAACCACTGTGCTCGCTGGGATACTGAGTCTTGTCAAAGCAAATATCGGCTTCCAACCTGCTGCTACACATCTGCAGAGAAAATGAGCTGACACAGATCAGATGAGAACCAGAATAAAAACTTGCCCAAGCCACAGAGTTTTGGAAATGTTGAAGACATGCCACTGACCTCTTTTTCTTTCCTCTAAAGGAGTGTTACCACGTTCCATTGTGATTCTGTGTGTAACCTGGGGCCAGATGAAGAAATATAGAAATACTGTGAGGAAAGCATCTCTCTCCACATATCCAACTTGATTAAAACTGAAGTGCATGTCCAGGGCTCTCCCTCCAAGAGCCAGATCTCCAGGGATCTTCAGATCAAGAAGGATAAGCAGGGTTGCAGCAGAGGCACATTTTGCAGCTCAGAGCACTTGCTGTCTAAGGTGAAGTTGGGAAACAGGGTTTTCTCCTAGGCACATAGTCCAGAAGGCCAAAGTCCAGGTTTCCAAGATGTACTTCATACTCCATATTAATGGAAACTTGAGGCAGTGATGGAGACTAGGAGACACACAGACTGTGTTGAATTTAAATTTAACTCATGTTTACGAGCTGTGTGTTCTCCTGCAAGTTTCTGAACTCTGTGCTTCAGTTTCTATATCTGCAAAGTGCTAATAACATTTTTTCAATGACATTAGACTGTGGAGACAATTCAAGAGAATGCTTGCAAAACTTTGGATACAGTGCTTAGGACATGGTTATTCTGAATGCCAACAGATATAGGTGTTGTGTTTGCTGTGCTTCGATATATTTATTTTTAAAATGGAGATAATATTAGAAAATATCTTATTAAATTTTTGGGAGACTACATAGATCATTGTCTGGAACATTATAAAGTCTCCATAATGTCAGCTAGTACCATCACCATTGAGATCATCATGGTGGTCATCTTCTTTTTCAGAAGTGACAGTCTAGAAGTCCAGGCTAAGATCATGTGTTTTGACACAGCTGAGTTCATAGTTGGTAGGTGGTGTTGGACCTCTACTTTCTCACCTGCGGAAGGACATTGCATACATACCTCCTGAGGCAACAGAGTCCAGGGAATAAGAGGGTGTCTTCTGGATTCGCATGATCTTGGTTAAAACTCTGGTTCCAACATTTATTAGTTGTATGCTTTTAGGTAAATTTTTCTATCTCTTTGTGCCTCAGTTTCTTCACGTTTAAAGTGGGGGGTTGTATTAGTAGGAATTGCCATGAGAATTAAATTATGTGTTAGAATACTTTTAGCTTCAGCTTTCAGGAATCTGGCTCCCATGGTCTTAAATCATGAATAACATTCTTTGATCCCATAACAGGTAGTTGAGGGTATGCTACATGCCTGCTGTGACTAGAACTCGGTTTCCTTTTTGTGTGTTCTTTTGCATCCCTCCTATATGTGTGGGCTTTGACCTCACACTGGCTTCCTCTCTCCTCCTAAGACACAATTAACACTGCCTGGGAAGCATAGATTCTCATTCATATCCTCTAGGAAAGAGAGGCAAGCTTCCCTTGCTTTCTCCTGACAGCAAAACATTTCACTGATGGAAGCTTCCAAATGTGATTTCCTTTTTATTGTTGGTACAAATTAACTTAGACCTTTACATCCTCAAACCAATCATGGGCAAGAGTGAAACGGGAGTGTCATGATTGGTTTAAGCTAATCATTTAGGGGAGGAGTCTGCATACACGTCCACTACAAATGAGGGACTACTTAGGACGGGGCCTGAAGGATCTAAAGGTACAATGAGTGTTAGATAGTATTATTACTCTTTTATTAGTATATGTACTGATAAAATTAAATTGACGATATATTAAAAGCATATATCACAGGACTTGGTAACCCTAAGTACTTAAAAAGTGGAAGCTCCCACCATGTAATTAGTCCCAGTGCCTAATTAACATACTCACTCACTCTATCTAGACCAGCATGCCCATCACCCATTCCCACAACTTCTCCTTGTACCTGGTGTGCCTGCTGCCTGGAATCTGACCCTTCTTGAGCTAACCCCACCATATAGCCTTTATCACCCATCTTCAAAACCATTTTTATGATGTTTTTTCTGACTTCCCCAAAGGGAAAGGATTTCTTTCCTTTCTATGAACCCTGCTGGCACTTCACTCTAATATATACACTTTTCAAATTATGCCAAGAAATTAGTTATCTATATTAATGGTCTTAGCTTCCCAAGAATTAGTAAGGTACTTAAGGTCAGAGAGAGTTTTCATATATCCCTCCAAACTGCCTGACCCAATGCAGTGGAGCTCATGGGTACTCAATGAACAACAGTTAGCTGATTGCTATGGATGGCCAAGTAGACTCTGGAAACAGAAGCCTTGTACCTCGTATCACTTATTAAAGAATGAAAGCTGACAAAGCAATAACAAAAGCACAAGGAGGGCTTTTCACTGAGTGGAACTTTTTTTCTCACAAAGAGACCTTTGGCATTGCCAACTCTTTTGTTTTCTCTCTCCAAATCCTCCCAGTATATAGCTGTACATTTCTTTTAGTTGTGGGTCCTTCTAGTTGTGGCATGTGGGATGCCATCTCAACGTGGCCTGAAGAGCAGTGCCATGTCCGCGCCCAGGGTCCGAACCAGCAAAACCCCGGACCGCCGAAACGGAGCGTGCAAACTTAACCACTCGGCAACAGGGCTGGCCTCTGCCAACTTTTCCTCAGGGAAAAGGTTTGCTCATATAAAAGTCTATGAACAGAGAAAAAAGTTAAGTTTAGGGAGTCAGCAGGATGTCACTGGAAATGAAATATTATGTTCTTTCAGATGTCCCCAAAACTAGTGTGAAAATTTTCTCCATCCACATCTCTGCAATGTGAGGACTCTCTTTATCCTCTCAGAAAAGAAGTCATATTCACTCCACATTCATTTTGTTATCTGAACTCTCACTCCACCTCACTGCCTCTATCTATGGATCCACGGACTTCAGGTCAAAGGTGAGGGGTAAAAGGTGGGTTATAGATATGTGACCAGAGAGGACAGGTTACTCCCCACTGATGCTTGACAGATGCAAGTCAGATAGGGCCTGCAATCCCTTCCCCTCTGGCCCAGCACCTGCAGAGTGGATTCCAGGTCACCTTCTCTTGATACCTGGTCCAGCACCTATAAACTAAAATGCAAACTTTGGCATGCCATTTAACTTGAATCCATCTGATGTATGACTCCTTATTTCCCATTGCTCTCTTCACTGTGTTCAAACTCTACTTCCATCTTTTCTCCAAATATTGCTTCAACTCCCTGTTTGAATCTTTGCTTCCAGGTTGCTCTGATTGGAATGCTCCTCCTCCTCTCTCCTATTTAAACCTTACCCTGTCTGCAAGAGCCAGCTTTAGTCATTCTTCCACTCACAAGCCATTTTTCCTTCCTCTTGAAAACCCCAAGTCAACTGATCCAGCCCTCATAGTCTCTCTCTTTGGGGAATACCATTCACTCAGCACTTGATAATATCAATCTGTATGACTTTCCTTACCATTTCATGTATATTTGCTGTCTCTCACCATTTTTATTGGGGTGGATTTGGAACTGGTACTGTCTGGCTTCCATTTAGTCTTTCTATATTATCTAGCACCTCCCCCTCCCCAATCCCCATACTAGAACAGAGAATTTGTTTATAAATTCTCATGCGTATTTGGTGAACTTCAAGTTATCACAGTGAATTACAATTAACTCTGGCCATATCTGAGGAGAATGATCTTTTTCAGAATTCATCTCTTGTGTTGAATGTCAAGTTATGGCAGCAAAAGACATCTCTTTACTCTATGTTACATGCCACACCAGAGAGAAAAGTAGTGGTCTCTCTGTAACTAAGAAACTGCAAAGCTGATCATATCACTGGGTGGTGGTGGAGGGGGAGATGGGTGGAGTGTTCAAGAACCTGTGCTTGAGTAGTCCATCCTTTTTCCAGCCCAAGACCAAGGCCATGAATTCCAGTGGTCCAGGAGTGTCCTCAGCTCCATAAAACACAAATCCTCCACATTTCATCAGCTGTGCCCTGGTCCTGTCTCAGTGAAGTCCCAGAGAGATTCAGAGAAAAGGCAAGGCTTACATATACATACTAAAAAAAAATTCACACTCTATAAAGACACCAATGAACCCCTCTAAAATATCGTCTAACTTTCCTGGTCTTCTGTATAACACAGTTAAACATGATCAAACAAATGTTTCACTCAGAGTAGGTTGGAAGAATACTCTTGATGGGGCAGGGGCAGGAGGAGGAGCTGTGATAGTCCTGATTATTATTTTTTTTTTACAATAAAATAAATGGGCAAGAAGGACACACCTGCTTCTCATCTACAGAGGGATGTCATTGTTCTTTTCTCTGGAAGACACCAAAGTTCAACTTGTCTCTGCTAAGACCCACTATCCATATACTCATATTTGTTTTTTGTTCTTTATGCAAACTTACTGAGTCTACACATTAAACTGAAAACTGAGAAAGTCAAAGCCATGCAAGCAACCTTCACCTACCCTTGTGGGAACCCTAAATTCCAGGTGTTCCCCATCCTATCCAATACCCTTACCATTGTCATCAGCAAAACCCAAAAGTCAGTTTTGAAAACTTTGACATGTGTGTTTTTATCCTGAAATTATTACAAAGAGAATTGTAAAAATTTAGTTATCCAAACCAAGTTTGCGCCACTTTCATGCAGGACCAATAAGGATAGTGTGAGTCTTAGACTCTCATGATGTATTAACCCAGTGATACATTCTGTACAGCCCTCTTTAGTTGAGATTGCTTATAGTAAGCATTTCTAAAAAAGCAATTACTGTTGTGAAGTGTATTATAACATCTTGATGAGTTGGAGGTAAAATTTCATGAAGTGTGGAACCCCACTACTGTATTTTCTAGTGGATATAGACACCAGTATCAACAAGGAAAAGGGCTGCATGTGTAACCGTAATTTCTTCAGGAAGAAAATATGAATATGTATTTAATCATCTTGTTGAAGAGTTTAGAAAAAAAGTGAAAAGCAAAAACAAGACCTAATTACTCACAAATCAGAAACTATAAGTAAGCAAATAAGTAAGACAAAAGAAATCAAACATATTGCTAAAGAAAGCCATCAAACCACAAAGGAAGAGAACGAGAGAAAAAGAAAATAACAGAGAAGAACTACTAAAACACCCAGAAAAAAAAAAGGGTAACAAAATGGCAATAAATACATATTTATCAATACCTACTTTAAATGTCGATGGACTAAATGCTCCAATCAAAAGGCATAGGTTGGCCAATTGGATTAAAAAACAGGACCCATATATATGCTGCATACAAAAGACACACTTCAGACCTAAAGACACAAACTGAAAGTGAAAAGATGGAAAAAGACATTCTATGCAAATGGCCAGAAAAGAAAGGCAGGGTAGCAATACTTATATTAGACAAAATAGACTTTAAAACAAAAACTGTAACAAGAGACAAAGAAGGGCACTACATAATGATAAAGGAGACAATCCAACAAGAAGATATAACACTTGTAAATATCTATGCACCCAACATAGGAACACCTAAATATATAAAGCAATTATTAACAGACATAAAAGGAGAAATAGACAGTAACACAATAAAAGTAGGGGACTTTAACACTCCACTTACACCAATGGATAGATCATCCAAACAGAAGATCAATAAGGAAACACTGGCCTTAAATGACACATTTAACCAGACAGAGTTTGTAGATATATATATAGAACATTCTATCCAAAAAACCACAGAATACACATTCTTTTCAAATGCACATGGAACATTCTCCAGGAGTGATCACATATTAGGCCACAAAACAAGTCTCAATAAATTTAAGAGGATCAAATAATATCATGCATGTTTTCTGACCACAAAGATATGAAACTAGAAATCAACTACAGGAAGAAAACCAGAAAAGCCACAAAAATGTGACAATTAAACAAAATGCTACTGAACAACGATTGGGTCAATGAAGAAATCAAAGGAGAAATCAAAAAATTCCTGGAAACAAATGAAAACAAAAATACGACATGCCAAAATCTGTGGGATACAGCAAAAGTGGTTCTAAGAGGGAAGTTTATAGCAATTCAGGCCTACTTCAACAAACAAGAAAGATCCAAAATAAACAATCTAACAGCACATCTAAAGGTACTGGAAAAGGAACAACAAACGAAGTCCAAAATCAGCAGAAGGAAGGAAATAATAAAAATCAGTGCAGAAATAAAGGAAATAGAGACTAAAAACCCAATAGAAAAAAATTAATGAAACCAAGAGCTGGTTCTTTGAAAAGATAAACAAAATTGACAAACCCTTAGCTAGACTCACCAAGAAAAAAGAGAGAAGGCTCAAATAAATAAAATCAGAAATGAAAGAAGACAAATTACAACAGACACCTCAGAAATACAAAAGATAATAAAAGAATACTATGAAAAGCTATACACCAACAAATTGGATAATCTAGAAGAAATGGATAAATACTTAGAAATATACAACCTTCCAAAACTGGACCAAGAAGAAGTAGAGAATTTGAATAGACCTATCACCATTAACGAGATCGAAACAGCAGTCAAAAACCTCCCTCAAAATAAAAGTCCAGGACCAGATGGCTTCGCTGGTGAATTCTACCAAACATTCAAAGAAGACTTAATGCCTATCCTTCTCAAACTCTTCCAAAAAATTGAAGAGGAGGGGAAGCTTCCTAACTCATTCTACAAAGCCAACATCATCCTGATACCAAAACCAGACAAGGACAACACAAAAAAACAAAATTGCAGGCCAATATCACTGATGAACTTCAATGCAAAAATCCTCAGCAAAATACTAGCAAATCAAATACAACAATGCATTAAAAAGATCATACATCATGATCAAGTGGGTTTCATTCCAGGGATGCAGGGATGGTTCATCATCTGCAAATCTATCAATGTGATATACCACATTAACAAAATGAAGAATAAAAATCACATAAGCATCTTAGTAAATGCAGAGAAAGCATTGGACAAGACACAGCATCCATTTATGATAAAAACTCTAAATAAAATGGGTATAGAAAGAAAGTACCTCAACATAATAAAGGCTGTACATGGCAAACCCACAGCAAATATTATTCGCATCGGAAAAAAACTGAAAGCTATCCCTCTAAGAACAGGAACCAGACTAGGATGCCCACTGTCACCACTCTTATTTAACATACTATTGGAAGTCCTAGCCAGAGCAATCAGGCAAGAAAAAGAAATAAAAGTGATCTATATTGGAAAAGAAGAAGTGAAATTGTCACTCTTTGCAGAAGACATGATTATATATATAGAAAACCCTAAAGAATCCACTAAAAAACTTTTAGAAATAATAAATGAATACAGTCAAATTGCAGGATACAAAATCAACATACAAAAATCGGTTGCATTTCTATACACTAACAACGAAGTAGCAGAACGAGAAATTAAGAATACAATCCCATTTACAATTGTAACAGAAAGAATAAAATACCTAGGAGTAAACTTAACCAAAGAGGTGAAAGATCTGTACACTGAAAACTATAAAACAGTGTTGAAAGAAATCGAAGAAGACACAAAGAAATGGAAAGATAGTCTGTGCTCTTGAATTGGAAAAATTAACATAGTTAAAATGTCCATACTTCCTAAAGCAATCTAGAGATCCAATGCAATCCCTATTAAAGTTCCAACAACACTTTTCACAGAAATAGAGCTAAGAATCCTAAACTTTATATGCAACAACAAAAGACCCCAAATAGCCAAAGGATTCCTGAGGAAAAGGAAAACAGCTGGAGGTATCACACTCCCTGATTTCAAAATATACTGCAAAGCCATAGTAACCAAAACAGTGTGGTACTGGCACAAAAACAGACACACAGATCAACGGAACAGAATCGAGAGCCCAGAAGTAAACCCAGACATTTATGGACGGCTAATATTCAACAAGGGAGCCAAGAGCATAAGATGGAGAAAGGAAAGTCTCTTCAATAAATGGTGTTGGGAAAACTGGACAGCCACATGCAAAAGAATGAAAGTAGACCATTATCTTACACTATGCACAAAAATCAACTCAAAATGGATTAAACACTTGAATGTGAGACCTGAAACCATGAGACTTCTAGAAGAAAACATAGGCAGTACGCTCTATGACATTGGTCTGAGCGGCATATTTTCAAGTCCCATGTCTGACCAGGAGAGGGAAACAAAAGAAAAAATGAACAAATGGGACTACATCAAACTAAAAAGATTCTGCACAGCAAAGGAAACCATCAACAAAATGAAAAGACAACCTAACAATTGGGAGAAGATATTTCTAAACCATATATCAGATAAGGGGTTAATATCCAAAATATACAAAGAACTCATACATCTCAATAACAAAAAACCCAACAACCCAATTAAAAAATGGGCAAAAGATCTGAACAGAGATTTCTCCAAAGAAGATGTACGGATGGCCAAGAGGCATATGAAAAGATGTTCAACATCATTAGCTATCAGGGAAATGCAAATCAAAACTACAATGAGGTATCACCTCACTCCAGTCAGAATGGCTATAATTAACAAGACAGGAAACAACAACTGTTGGAGAGGATGTGGAGGGAAGGGAACCCCCGTACACTGCTGGTGGGAGTGCAACCTGGTGCATCAACTATGGAAAGCAGTATGGAGTATCCTCAGAAAATTAGGATTAGATCTACCATATGATCCAGCTATTCCATTGCTGGGTATCTATCCAAAGAATTTGAAAACACAAATGTATAAAAATGCATGCCCCCCTATGTTCATTGCAGCATTATTCACAATAGCCAAGACTTGGAAGGAACCTAGGTGCCCATCAAGGAATGAATGGATAAAGATGATTTGGTCTATATACTTAATGGAATACTACTCATCCCTAAGAAGTAATGAAGTCCAGCCATTTGTGACAACATGGATGGATCTTGAGGGTATTATGCTAAGTGAAATAAGTCAGAGGGAGAAAGTAAAATACCATATGATCTCACTCATAAGTAGAAGATAAAAACAATGGCAAACAAACACATAGCAGCAGAGATTGGATTGGTGGTTAACACAGGAAAAGGGTAGGGGGGGATAGGGCAAAAAGGGTGATTAGACACACATGTGAGGGAATGGACTATAATTAGTTTTTGGGTTGTGAACATGATGTAATCTACACAGAACTCTAAATATATCACGATGTACATTGGAAAGCTATATAATGTTATAATCCAACGTCACTACAATTAAAAAAATAAAATAAAAAACACAAAACCTGATGACAAGAATATCGAAAAGCTAAGAAAATGAAAAAACAATTAGGGGTAAATGGCACCAAGAAAAACAATGGCACAAAAAGCAAAATAGAATACTGATATGCTACTTGGTTCAGTCCTATTTAATAATGATAATGAATTAAATGATAAAAATAAATTAACCAAAAGTTTTTAAATAACTCGTTTGACAAGGATAGCAGGAGGTGAATAGGGATATTGAGTAAGAGGGTGAAATATCTGTCTTCTATGGAGGAAATATAAATACATAATATATGAAATTGGTAAATTAACAGGTTGTGAGGTAAGTGCTAAAAAGTACATGGAGGTAATTATCAGAAGAAAGTATTAAGAGTTGAAAGTTAATGCCTCTTGGGAGTAAAATTGGGAGTTAGGCAGGTATGGGAGAGGAAATGCTACTTTGAGTTATTTTTTTAGTACAATTTGAGTTTTTTAAAATCTAGCTTTATGTTTTACTAGAAACAAAAATTATTATTATTATTTTTTTGGTGAGGAAGATTGGCCCAAAGCTAGCTTCTGTGATAATCTTCCTCGATTTTGTATTTGGGATGCCCCCACAGCATGGCTTGTTGAGCAGTGTGTAGGTCCCTGCCCAGGGTCTGAAGCAGAGTGCGCGACCTTAGCCACTATGTCACCAGGCTGGCCACCAAAATTAAATTTAAAAAAAGGCGGGGGTGGGGGGGGGGTTGGGATTGATCCCTGGAGCACTCCAGCATTTAGAATTCAGGCAATAAATGAGGAACCAACAAACAGGAGGTAGCAGTCATTGCCAGTGAAGTAAGAAAATGTTCAGGAGAACATGATGTCACCAAGACCAATGAAAAAAACTATCGTTTCAAGATGAAAGAAGTGGCCAACCATATAAAAGGCTGCTAAAATTTTAAATAGGGACAAAGATGTTGTCCTTAGATTTGTCATAATGGAGTATGTTGCTGATATTCACCAGTTGACTTTTGGTGAAGTGAAAGATTGAGTTTAATTAGCGTAGATTGAAGACAGATTGAGAAATGAGGAATCTGGTACAATGAAAGTAGAAAAACATGGAGTCGTTTTATTTTAAGGGGAGCAAAAAAGTGAGACGATACCTGGATTAAGTTATGAGCTCAACGCAGCACCACTCACCCAGGATAGCAAGCAGTGAGTCTGGGCTTACTTCATCGCACCTGGCTGGGAGCTTTGGTCTACACACCAGGAGAAGTTCCTGTCTGAAAATTTTCTAATTTCTTTATAGAATATAAGGCAAAATTATGAGATAAGAACAGATGAAGAATTAGAGGTATGAAGGTGAGAAAATGCAATATTATCTCCTTGCGTGGTAGAATTAAGAATAATAGGAGAAAATCATAGGAAGAGTAACTTCGGCTCAGTGTTAGAAAAAACCATATGATAGTCAAGAGTGTAAAAAAGATGGTCTTCCTTAGTGCCTGTGGACAAATCACTGAAGCTGTCACGTCTCAGCTTCCTCACCTTGTATATGGCATGTGAAATGGTGGCTGTGCATCTTAAACAAGTTGTTGTATCCAAGCATGGTGCATAGTGTAGGTTCCTATCAAGTTCCCTCAGTATCGGCGCTCTCCTTTCTTGGGCCTGGTGAGTGCCATCTGAGCCGAGGCTGGGCTGCCAACTGTCAGGCATGCTGATAAAAGACCTTAAAGCATGGAGCAGGTGGTTAAAAGGAGTGGCCATCAATTCTGACACCCTACTGTTTTGAGCCCACAGCTAAGTGTCATCATTTCTGTGATAAAGAGACCCTGGCTAGTGTTTCCAAGTAGACCCTAGAATTGTTTTTTATAGGAAGAGGGCAATCTGCTGCTTATATGTGTTTTAGAAATTTGTAGATAGAACAGAGGATTGACTCAGAGATGAATAATTTTAAATAGATGCTCAGAAGAAGGTATTAAAATAACAAGCCAAATCTTTACATGATCAGAGATTGCCTTCTCAAAAGTTGAGTTTTGAAAAATGGAAAAATAACAAAGTTGTCATTACTTTAAAAGTAATTAGTAATCTGTTGCTAAATGTATTTTTCAACTAAGTTTTCCTAAAGCAAAGTATGCATATAGACACAGTCCGTGTTTTCTAGTGCAGAAAGAGCTATTATAAGAAGCCAGATGTTTTCATCTCCACAAAGAAAAGAAGTAAGGGAAACGGGCCACCAGTTAAAAGCTATCTTGGTTAAATACAGCATGTCGGTGAAGTGTGGGATCTCACTTGATCTAGAAGGCTCTAAGAATGGGACATGCATTCTGGTGAGCATTTTGCCTGGAAGTGGGTTGCTGAATGAGTTGAGTTCTTCAGATTCCATCCTTTACTCTGGATGGAGGAGCCCACTGCATCTCTCCACTCCTGTCAGGGAGTCAAATATAGAGAGAAGTTAAAAAAGAAAGGATTCCTCAAGTCATTGGGGAAATTTACATAAGAGCCCACCCATGCTGGTTATTTGCTTTCATATGGCCAAAGTATCAAGCTGCTTGTCTGGAATATGGATTCTTGCCCATCAAGTTAACTTTTTCTTCTTGTGTAGACATTACCTTTATATGGAAGAGCCTACATCACATGAATGGAGTCAAACCCCTTCTGGAGCTTCCTTTTCTTTTTCCATTTTATTTTCATCTGATTTATCTAGACTTTTAATTTTTATCATACAGGCATTGATCACTTGTTATAAACAATTGGTAAATCTCATCTGTATTAAGCTTAAACAAAAATTAGACTGAAGGATATTTTGCTTTACCTTGTGATTAAAATCCCCTCAAAGATTTCATATCGAGCTCATCCTATCCAAGTCCTTGCTACATAAACGTGGAAAACAAATAAATTTGGACATATTTCTGATGAAACTCTTACTCTCTGAATGAGACTTAAATGCTTCCAATGATGAGCGACTTATTACCACACAAACCACACATTCCATTGGGGAACAATCTGACTTACAGAAAGTATTCTCGGAAATTCAGCCCAGTTCTTTCTCCTTATTAATTTCATCCTTTGCTTCTTTGGTTACCACTCAGTGCACAACTTCTAGCTATTTTAAGACAGCAATATCATTTGTATCTAGCTTAGTCAAAGAAGATACGTACTTGCAAAGATTCTGTTGATTTCAACACTGAAAAGTGGTTAGCCTTTATTGATCAGAAACAAATTCAGAAGGAAATAGGACACTCAGACACTTCTTTTGCCTTTTACATCACTTAATTGCTAGCAAGGCAAGTCAAGAAGGCACCAGATAGATGTGCTTTTAGCAAAATTATACTTTCAACTAATATGCTATTAAGCAAGAGAACACTATCCTCTATACTGTCTGTCACTGTGGGTTCTTTTCAGTATACTCCCAGAGGGATATATTTTACAATTTTAGCTGAATGCTTCCTACTGTGACTATATTCTAATGCTCATCTTTTGTATTATGACCCAAAGTTGGTCATTACTTGAAGTTGGTGCAGCCAAATGAACTACATGTCACACCCTATATAGTCCCCACCACTTGAACTGGGCTGAGCTTGTTACTTGATTTAACCAGTGGAGTGTGCTGGAGGTGGCATTGTGCTAGTTCAAGGCTTAAGCTTAAAAATGGATAGAAGCTTCTGCTTTAGTGTTCTTGGTAATCCATTGCTATGCTGTGACAAGCCAAAAGTACAAGGAATGTCCATATGAAGGAGAACCACGGTTCTTTGCTGGACCAGACAACCAGCACCAGTTACTAGTCATGTGTCATGTTGTGAACTATCTTATAAGATCCAGTACAGCTGAACCCCCAGATGACTGTACGTCCAACAACATCATGGAGATCAGAGGAATTGCTTGAGTGAGTCCAATTATGCAACATAATCATCAGAAATAAGAAAATATTTGTTATTTTAAGCTGCTAAGTTTTGGAGTGTTTTTTAATGCAATGAGTAACTTAAACATTCTGTCAGAAAACGTATATTGAGCAATCTTTATCCTCCAGCCATTGTGTTAGGGCCTAGAATTTATCCAATTTACACACACTGTGAATGTGTGTAAAATAAAGATTGGTTTGAAATAACAATTGGATCAAATTTCTGATAACTCTGAGAGCACATATAGAGCAAATGAATATAAGACTGAAAACTGATGATGCTACTGTACACACATTCTGCACTCACCATACACATGTGCAATCATTGTCTTCACAAAGTCCATCCTATTGTGTCTCTGTGACAACATTTTTCTCCTTCTTTCTCTGTTCCTACTCATTGGTCTTTTTCCTTCCTCTTCCCCTCCTTACAACACTCTGACCTCGGAGCCAAAGCTCAATCTACAGCTGGATTTACTTGTCTTCTACAAAAAATAGGACTCTGCCTCAGGATTGATCTGGGTAACAGCATATTTATCTTTGCAAGCCATTAAAAGTTGATTGTCATTACTAGTTGACTTTTGGCATCTCTGCGATGGGATGCCAGCTCCTAGCATAATGATGCATTTTCCAAGATAGAGTGCTTTGGTTAAGAGAGATAATCAGAGGTGCTTATGCAGTGCTCAGGAAGGCTACCGGCAGACTAATGAGAAAGAAATAAAAAAGATAGAAAAAAGAAATTGATTGACTAAATTAAGTTAAAGGAAAAAAAGTGAATAGAGGAAGGGAAGAAAAGTGGAGGAAGAGAGAAATACGTATTTTCACCACCTTTTCATTTTAAGATGTTTCTCAGTAACCTCCCAGCCCAAAATTTTCTCCTTGGATTTTACTGATATTGCTCCTATGTTTTTAATTTAAATTTTTCCAAATTATTTGTGTTAACAGTGTGGTTATTAAATATTATTAAATAAACACAAAGCTACATATATATGATTTTAAACATGCTAAGGAGCCTAAAATTTCACTGAAGAGGCAATATTATTTATGAAATATTTAAAAATAGAGCATTTCCACTGAATCAATGGTATCGTCCAGGATCAATATGAATAAGCCAATAAGATGCTAACAAACAGCCTGCAAGGCTTGGTCTCAATAAACTGATGAAACTGGAAGCCAGGAACCAGGGCTGTGAGCTGAGGCTGTGATTGCATCACTGATTGCTCTGGGCCTCTGGGTGGGTCATTTAACCTTGCCTGTCTTCAGATTTCCTATCACCAAAAAGGAAATTAAAACTAGAATTCATTCTCCTGGGTGGCAGCCTAAGAGGCAGAGAGCATCTTATCATCCTATTTATAATTGTAGACGCACAGAATTTTAGAGTCAGATGGGTCTTTAGCCACCACCAAATTAATCCCCTGCTTTTACAGATGTTGGCACTGGGACTCAGCGAGGTGAAGCTCCTTGCTCAAGGTCAAGCCAGCTGGTACCTGGCTTTTAACCTGAAAGTCCATCATGATATAACACAGACCTATGGCCCTGAAAGTATCCTTTTCTCTTTTCTTCCTTGTGCCCATCAACACATCTGTGTTTAGTCAAAAAAAAAAAAGGTTTAAGGGAGCCTGCCCTGTGGGTAGTGGTTAAGCTCAGCATGCTCTGCTTCAGTGGCCTGGGTTCCTGGGTTCAGATCCCAGGCATGGACCTACACCACTCATCAGCCATGCTGTGGCAGCAACCCACACATAAAGTAGAGGAAGATTGGTACAGATATTAGCTCAGGGTTAATCTTCCTTAAGCAAAAAATGAGGAAGATTGGCAAAAGATATCAGCTCAGGGCTAATCTTCCTCAACAACAACAACAAAAAAATTAAGACAATAACATCACCTTGAGATAGATAGCAATTATGTAGTAATGACCAACACACAAATAATATAGCCCTTAATGTCAAGTTTGGTATTTGCCTAAAGATAGAAAATCAAAGTTATAGCTACATTCCTATTATCCTGATTTGGGGTGGGACAGGATATGCCTTTGCTTAGCAAATTATGTTTGAAGTTATTTGGGAACATGAATATATCTTGACTTCTGCTTGCTTCTCCTAGGACCATTCTACTACCTCCGGAGAATATCCTTCTTAAGATGGTAAAAGGGGTTATGGTAGCTTAAGTTTAAAACAAAACAAGTCATGTGCTATTTCCATGAGTCCATGAAATCCACACAAACATAATCTGAAAAATTAGGTAAAATTTTCGTTGGATTCCTTTTGGTTGCATCCTGACCTCTATTCAGCCTCATTTGATTTTTTCCTAAGGACTTGAGTGGGTGCAAATGGATGTGTTTCTTCAATTGGGATTTTTATTTGCATTTTGGAGAGCCAGTGCAAGTTGCTTGGCCTGAAGTCCTAAAGATGCTTCCCTTCAGTTTCTTGTAGAAGAAAGACAACGCCAGGTCCATTCCAGCAATGCTTTAAGAGACATGGAAATCGGTGCTGCCCTGAGAGCTCCTGGCTTCGTGCAGGGGAGCTTGCAAAGGCATTTTCTATAATGTATGGAATGAACTGTTTCAAGTTTTTTTTCCTTGCTGCTATAATTTTTATATCTCATTTTACCTCTGTAATTAAGACAGGTCTGGTAGGTATTTAAATTAGCCCAGCTTTCATCTCTATCACACATTCATTTCAAAACTTTTATGAATATTTAATAGAGGTTTTATAATTCATGGTGATATGATGAACAGCCTTTTGGCCGTTAAGTCAATTGACAGAAAAAAAAAAAAATCTCTCTCTTCAGGCAGAAATAATAACGATTCTATTTCTGTTCCTAGATTGGTGATTACACAGTCACCTGTTTTCACATTAAACTTTGATGATAAATTACTCAGCAACCATGATAATATCAGAAGTTTTACTGGCCAGAACAAATTGTCAGTAATTGCTCACAAGATAAAGAGAAAGCGCTGCTTCTCTTTCCCCCTGTCCTTCCCCCGGGGGGTCATGGCTGCCACCCCACAATCCAACTGGTTCCAGTTTCTTTCGTTTGTTCTTTTCTTTTTCTTTTCTTTTTTGTTTCCTTTCAAACCTCGATCTGTCCGCCTGGTAAGAATATATTAATATTCCATTAGCGTGGCTGCAGATTTGGCACGCACACACAGAACATAGGCTGCATAAAAACAGTTAACTTTGAGATGAATTGCAGTTCAAACAGGTTCATTTTCTACCCGACTCCCCACAGGACATCCATGCACATTTTAAAAAATATTTGGGGAAATGCCTCCAGATTAAAGCATGCATCAAATGATGCTGTTTCCAAAGCAACCTAGAGGTTCTATTTCATTTAAATATATCAAATGGTTTAGGAAAAGAGAGTCTGATGATAATACCTAACTATGTATCAGAGAATTATAAAATCTAACGTTGGCATCAGATGAAGGTAGCTGGGGCATCCTGCCTTCGGTATTCATCTCAGCACCAAACTGGAAGCGCAAATGGTAAGAAATGGAGGAGCCACACTCCATCCTCCAGGCCTGTGAGTCTCCAAGGGGCTGGGAGCAGGCCCTCCCTATAGCATATTGGGGAAGTGGACCATCCCGCCGGGCCTTTATGTCCCCTGTAATGGGGTCACAGACTCCACTGTCTCCCTGGGGACGTAATTCTGCTGCCTAATAGCTTCTACTGCAACAAACTTTTTTCCCTGATATGCAGACAACCCCTCTCTGCTCATTTCCTTCACAGTAATGCCCCTTTTACTAGCCTGCAAATTCCTCTTTGGGGGTTTACAGCCCTGAGGCAGAGGCCATGATACCATAGCTCCTTAGCAGCAGCTTCACGGAGCTACACACACTACCTTCTTTTAATTGCACCTTGTATGTTAGGGCCTTCACCCTCTCAATCATTTTTGTGGTTCTTTTCAGTACTTTGTCCAATTTATACAAATATATTACTTGTATGAATGAAGAATTTGACTCTATAAACTGCCGTGCATCAACGGCTACGTGATAGTAAATACTCACCATATCCACAATGTGTACTCACACCACTGACACACACTGCACCTTATATATTCAGTATCCAAGGTTATTAACTCTAAAGGCATTCACATACCCTTGGTTTTACCCAAGAGGAAATACAGAGAAATTTGGATTGCCCATCCCCTGCCCCAACTCCTTCTTTCTCAGTGAGATTTTAGAAATTTGTCCTTGGGTGAGGAAGAGTAGGAAACTACATAAGAGATCGATATCCTGGCTATTACCAATGCAAATTTGCTTCCATAAAAAGCATTAAACATGAGCATGATCAGGATGAGTATTATTCAGAGTCCTATGCAAGAAATAAAGAAGAGGACTGTGTGAGTATTCCCCTACTTCTGGACAGAGGTTTCACAAAGCGATGGGAAGAGGCAAAGGTTATCTAAATTTCAGATGACGTCATTTTGGAAATCATAGCCTTTCACTCTGTTGAGGAGGGAGGGTGGAACCCACTATCAACATTCCCACATGTTCTATTCCCTCTCCCATCAAAGGAAACCTCAAAGCTGAGCTACCAAAGTGGCAGCATGCAAACAGGAACCCATAAACGTCAACTGCCTCTATTGCACAGCTTTTGATGTGTGAACAGTGTGTCATTGTGATTCTGGAAGAAGACCAGCTCCTTCCTTCTTTGTTGTGGGCTGCAGGGCCTAATAGGCATAAAATAACTGCCAACTGGGTCCATGTGCATTTTACTGCTTTTAGATGCTGAATAATTTAAATAATTTTATTCCAGTGAGATGGGAGGACTTAAGAAAGCAAATGTTTATAGGATAGTGACTGTGAATAGGTGGCCACTCCAGCACATGCTCATGCACACACACACACACACAGAGTCTTGCAGACAGAGACGTAGAACCAGAGAAGTGAAAAGGCAAGACTTTCTGTTACTATGTCTTCATCTTTAATACATGAGCACTTTGCACTTGATAATCCAACTACTCCTTTTCAGTTGTGAATCCTTTTCATCTGTGAATCCTGGACAAAAAAATTACCCCTACATATATATACTTGAAATGAAAGCCTCATGATGGCTTTCATCTTTCCACTTAATTTTATAGTTATAATGTATGGAAAAGAAGTTAGTGTTGATGTTATTTTATCGTAAGCCATTTCAAGGAATCTTCTGACCTAAGAGGAAAGCCCTCAGCTCTTGCTTAGCGTTGTGATAACTGATGGTTGTTGTTCCTGAATGAATGTAATTAGTATGCTTCCAATTTTGCTTTTGGGCCAGACCTTTCTGAGAGGATATCTATGGAGCTGTGTTTATACATACCTGTGTATGAAGAAGTAGACAGATTCACAGATCGTAGTCTTTGAATCATAGTCCATCTCTCTACCATGTGCTATCGAGACTGGAGATTAGTCAGAGCACACACTGCTCTGCCTAGAGCCAGGGAGGTGCACCAGAAGACCTGAGGGATCCTTGGCAGCTACTGAAGCTGTGTGAAGACACAGATGTGAATACACCAATAAATGTTGATGCTGGATGCTTCATAACATAAGTACCTGAATAAGTGCCTTTCCTTTGCGCAGCCCAGGAATTGATCACAGTTGTATAAATTACAGGTTACTAGAAAGGTTATGGCATACTGAATTAATTATACATTGCAGACATCCATGATAAGTTTCTCTTATATACCCCCCACCCACCAAAGCGTTGTTCCATGCCTCCGAGACTAAAACCCTGGACAAAAACTAGAATGAAAACATACATAAGCTCATAGGTTTTGACTTAGAAAGAAGTAGAGTGGAAAGGATGCTTTATAAGCACCTGCAGTCTGGGCACTGTGCTAGGCTGGGAAATTCACATGTGTACTCATTTGATCCGTACATCAACCTTATGAAATAGACTACACTCCCCACACTACAGAGGATTACACCTAAGCTCAGAGTAGCTCACTAAAGTTTCCCGAGCAATTCGTAGGACAAAATCCAGATTCTGAGTCCAGATCTGACCACATAGCTTCAGATGCTATGTTCACATTATCAACCGTGAAGGATATAGCCTCAGAGTTTGCGTTGGATTCTAAATTCAGACTCTGTGGGTCGCCAACATTAACAGCTGGAGGGAAGAACTGAGTCATTATTCAGATATACAGTTGCTTTACGTAGAGGCAGAATAGACTGTGGCTCCATGGCAGCATTTAAAGGGCTCTGGGGAGGACCCCTACTATTCCCCCGATGAGCTACACTGCCTGCTTGTTAGCGCCTGCATTCCTTTACAGGGAACAACACCTTCCATTTCACAAATATGGAGAAGGCTTAAAATAAAATCTCGCAGAGAGCTGTAGGACACAGTCTGAAATACATACCTAAATTAGATGAGATCCCTGCCTGGGAGTAAGTTTGATCAGAGAATAGAAAAATATAAGAAAATGTGGGCTGGCTGAACATCTCCCCTGAAAGAAAAGGCTGGGGCACTAGAAATAAGAAATATGAACCTTCAATTGTCCTGAGTGAGGCGCATTTTGATTATCTGATGAATTAAATAGAGACATCTGAGTACTGTGTGATATAGGCAGGTCAGGACCTTCCTTTTGCCCCAGGTTCCCATCTAGATCATAGGGACAAACATGTCCATGTGGCAAGGACATTAGCAACTTCACTGAAGTGCTTCATACCTACTTGGGGAATGTGTTACATGGAACATTCACATCTATTTCTCTGAGAGAAAACTCAAAAGTAGAAGGAGAAATGAAAACTTCAGAAAAATACTAAAGGCAAGCCATTGTCTTTTTCCCCTTGTATATAGCAGTGACAAGTTGAGGTAGATTTAAAAAACATAGGCATTGGATTAAGGAAATATGTAGCAGGTTCTTCAAATAGAGCTATGAAAACAAAGGAAAAGAACCATTGTCCCAGGACAGCAAGAATGCATGAGATCCTACTGATAAGCCACTCCCTACAGAAGGAATGACTACATTTGGCAGAGCAAAAATAAATCTGAGCAGATTCAGTCAAAGGAAAAGGGCTTAAATAAATTGGAGGGATCGTGGTCAGACATAAGAAAGAACTTGACTAACAGAAATCAAATATTGATCTAGGGAGATGCATAATCCATTGCTTAGAGATGTTCTGAAACAGAAATATGTCTGTTCAATTTCCTAGTTGCACAACAGAATGATTCTTTTCTTCCTCAGAGACTTAGGAAAAAAGTTTTAAATTAATAAACCATTTTGCTTTAACTGTTGAACATATAATTAATGTTATTTTCCTAATATTGTACTAGTCATTTTACAGCAATATTTACTAGTATTTTTAGGTTATCTTTTGGCATCATCTATTTTCCATACATTAGTGGTCATAACATGGAAAGTAAGTATTGCCAGCCACATGGCTGATAAATGACATTGCCGGATATTCGTTAATTCCAAAGTTCAGGTACTTCTACAACACTCAATTGCTGAAAAACATCAAGGCTTAAGTTTCCAACCTGTGTTTTCTCAAACAGAATATGGAGTACTGGAGGGTGGGGGCATGTGTTTCTCGAACCTGAACGCCTTTTGTATCTGATCCTCTAACTGATCGTGTTGATGCTTTTTCCTCCCTAACCTATGCTAAATTGAACACCTTCTCCTATCCTCAACTTCACTATATTCATACAAGCCACGTCACCATCATCTTTCATGTGGAGCACTAAAACATGAACTAATTTTGTCTTTCTTCCTTTGGTCTTGCTCTCCTCCAAAAACTTTTCTCGTTGATACCAGAGAGCTTTCTAAAATGCAAATTAAATCAGGTCCCACTCTTTCTTAAAAGTCTCCAGTAATTTGAATTGTCCCCAGAATGCTGTCTAACCACAGCACACCCTCTGGGCCTCGTCCCTGCCTTTCCCATTGCCCAATATGGCTTTTTACATCATCTTCTCCAAGCCAGCTCCCACTTACGTTAGGAAGGCTTCCTGGGCTTCTGCAAGATCCAGCATTGAAGACCCCCTAGAGGTCCTCCCTTTGTCTTCCAAGCCTCCTCTTTTGGGAATCTACTTATCCTTTTAGAGTATTTAAACCCATATTGTCATGGGTTAACTGTCTGACAAGACTACAGTTTTTCAAAGGCAATGGCTTTGAAATCATTCATAAATAAATCTTCATCAGTTCTTTAAGTTCTCAATACCTAGATGTTGAATAATGAATCCGTGGTAAGGGTCTGGACTCCAAATTGGAGCTTAATAAATTCTTATTAGTTAAATTCATGTATTTATTAAACATTGTAGCTAATTTATTTTAATCAGACTTAGCCAAAAAGAGTTTCCTCCTTTTGAGGCACTAAACTTCATGTCAAACATCAAAACAGAAGCACCAGTTCAACAAACAGAGAAGAGAATGAAGCCTGCTATTTTCTGAATAGGAGAAAAGAATGTTCGATGTCCACCAGTTAATTCTCCTCTGTTGTTTTTCTCAAGGGTGTACACACAAAGCTGCTTTTCTTGTAACAATACAGATTTTTGGCCAGGAACCATTAACAAATGTGTTAAGTCCTTGTGACAACTGATTAATTTTTGTTTAAGGTTATGAATACAAAACAAAGCGTGTTGGTATGTTACATGCATTTTAATGATGTCACAGCAAAAGTAAAGGATGAGAAAGATAATTCAATTTGCTTTCTCTAAAAGGTCAGTTCTCCTGAGATAGAAATTGTCCCTAAGGGTACCTCTGCTTTTCTCTGTCTGCTTCCCCTTCTGCTGCCTCTCTGGATCCTCCTGTTCCTTGGAGATGTGAGCATTTATATTTAAAGACAATCGGACTGTGTTTGGAATCAAAGTAGGTTGGTGGAGAAGAGAAGAGGACACCTCATGCTTTTAAAATGAAAAGAGAAAAAAATGTGGTTTTGCCCTTGCTTTCATCATTATTCCAGCACACTTTAAGTTACTTTCAAGTGTGAATTCAAGAAAAGAAAAGAAATAGAAACGGTTATGCTCATTTAAATACTATACTTGCCAGTCTTTGTATACACACAGACTTCATGTGGAGGTGGAAGTTTCTGGGAGAAAGATTGTATGTCATTTGGTCAAAGTTTATCCCCAGGGCTTATAAGTGAGATCTGGTCTTTCAGCAGGATTGAATCTTTCATAACAGCAGAGCCCAGTACAGGGTCTTCACAAACTTGGAGCTCAATATGGATTTGTGAAATCAATGCATTAATATCTAACTCAAGATATGTTGGCAAACTTTCAGTGACTGGCCCTTAGGACCAACCTAGTGGGATTCAGTAGGTTTTATATATAACAAAACACATTTTCAGGACACAGTTGTTTACAGATTGAACAGAAATTTCTTTAAAAATAAATATTTAGGGCCGACTCCGTGGCTGAGTGGCTCCGCTGTGGTGGCCCAGGGTTGGGATCCTGGGCGCGGACATGGCGCCGCTTGTCAGGCCATGTTGAGGCGGCGTCCCACATCCCACAACTAGAAGGACCTGCAACTAAGATATACAACTGTGTAAAGGGGGAGGGCTGGGGAGATGAAGCAGAAAAATAAATAAATAAATAAATATTTAGCTTTAAGTTTCACAGAATAATAAAAAAGGGGAATCTAAGTGAGATATAATCAATCAAGTTATCAAAAAGTACTTGAGTGTAAGTTATAATTGTGTATATAGGGTAGAAAAATATATAATCCTTCACATTAAAGATATCACAAATCCATGCATTAAATAAACAGCAAGCAATGAATCACTAAAAGAGAAAGGGAAGGTCAGAGAAAAGGCAGAGTGCCCTAACCTGATTTCATTAGACACAATTTATCAGAAGAGGAGAGATTTTTGTTAATGAAGGATGTGAGTGTTTGAGTAGACTGGAAGACTTCCAGAAGATAGTCTTAAAAGAGGAAAGAAGATACAGAGAAAAGTAAGGATGTTCTAGAGAGGAAAGTTGATTTGAAGAAGTTGAATAACAGCTAAGAGAAAATGCAGGAGAAATGGAGAAAGTGTATGGAGACATTTGTATTCATATATCTGTTTGTGGACACGCTCACATTCATGATCACGTTGCCTTTCTTTGGGCCCTGTGCCATCATTCCATACTCAGATCACACGTAAGTGGGAGGAGAATGACTACTCTGAGGCATTCTAAACATAAGGGTCCACTTGTGAGAGGAAAAGATGCATCACTGTCCTCAAGTACCTCAGACTAAGTCAGATTAAGGAGAGGGCATCAGGGAGGTGATGTGCTGTAGTAGAAAGAACAGTGGACTCAACAGCGTTGGGTTTGGGTTGCTAACTTTGGGCTACTGACTAGCTGTGAGCTATGGAACAAGCTCCTTAACCTTTCTGGGCTTGATTTCCTCATCCAAAAAGTAGTGATAATAAACTTACGGTAACATGAGAAATTGCTCTTGTAACTAGGAGGTGCTGCCCGAATATAAACCATCTCATCCTCTTTGAAGAATTGTTTGGAAAGTTTGCTCAGAGAAGGCCTACTGGTAGAGTCATATTTAAGGTAGACCTAAAACGTTATGGTCTCATTTATGCTGAGGAATATTTGAAAGTAATATTATTTCTGTCACTATATAAACAGTTGCTTTCAGAAAATCCTAGTTATTTGGCATAAAGTGCAAAAACATAGAAGAGCAAAACTTGTAACTCATCTCCTGATAATTGAACACTGATTTTAGCAAATAGTAGGTCATCTAATAACGTTTATTGAAAAGAAAATTATACTTTTAAAAAAATTGAGCTATAATTTACATACAGTAAAATGCACTCCTTTTGGTGCACAATTCTACCAAGTTTACTTGTTTTAAATGCAGACATAAGGTAAGACATCTGTGCTGATACATCTATTTTTGTTTGCTCTTCCCCACAGTGACCACAGGGCCATAATTTGTGAGTAGCTTGAGAAAGAAAGGAGAAAAATCTATGATATGCACATAGAGTAAAATAACTGTCACATCTCTGTCTCATTGGCCCCCCCGAGGAGTAACAGCAGCATGGATGACAAAGATGGACAATGAAGGAGGTGGCTCATAGGCTTTTGCTTTAACATCCTCAATAAAGACTAGACATAGATGTATAGTCAATAGACCTAGAACCTAAGGAAATAATCTCAGAGAGAGACGGAGGACAAGGGAGAAACAAGTACAAAACTGAATGTTCTAGACAGAATTATTGGTCTCCTAAACATTGTTTGAAAAGTAAACTTCTGTATATACTACCACATTGTCTCTCAATTTCATGACTAAGCTGCTGATTCTATACCTCTTCCCTTATGTTTATTTGACTTTCCCCTCCACCAAGCTATTACAGTCACAGAAAAATGTACAAATTCCTTCAAAGTTTCATCTAATGGAAAGTAACCTTTCTATAAACTATTATTGCCAATAATCAATCAAAGTTTCAAAAGATGAATTAAAGCTGATTCTTTTCCCTTTTGCCATGATAAAGTCTGTAGTGAAGAACAGAAATATAGCTTAATTGAGCAGAGCAGTCCTTAAAATCACACAGCCTCTGGCAGCTCCAACTGTGGGCAGCCCACAGAGGAAAACATTGACCCTGGCTGTTATTCCTAAAAGCCACTCCTTAGTCCTGCATGGACACTAGGAATTTTACAAATTAGCAGGGTGACCTGAGCTGACAAATAGAAATCTGAAAATAGGGAAGATATACACGTAAATGAATGAGTAGGAGAGCATAACAATGATTAAATAATACAAGAAATATAAAAAATAAATGAAACGTGGGCCAGCTCCAGTGGCCTAGTGGTTAAGTTCAGCACACTCACTCTGACAGCTGGGGTTCATTTCCTGGGCATGAACCTACACCACTCATCTATCAGTGGCCGTGGTGTGATGGCAGCTCACACACAAAATAGAGGAAGACTGGCATCAGATGTTAGCTCATGGCAAATCTTCCTCCATAAATAAATAAATAAATAAAATGAAATGCTTGAGAACTAAACTTATTTACTAGAATATATGACCAAGGAGCTCTGAAGACGTTGTCAGTTCTTTAAGTAACACAAGTCAAGCCTACTTGCTTTTTTTGCAAACTATGTGGATAATGTTACACTCTGGAGATAGCTTTCTGTAGAAAAAAATATAGGCCACTATTATTGCTTCCCAAAGCTCTAATCTAGCCTCAATAATAAGATGGCCAAGACTCTTCCCCACAAATAAATGACTGACAATGGTCAGAGAAGTGAGTCTTGGGTAACACAGATGAAAATCATCAGTGTTCAGCTAGCCCATTCCCAACTGTGGAGGATAGAAGACACTTCACACAGAGAAGATCAGGCTGCAGGAACACCTCAGCCTGTAGAATACTTTCTAATAAAGGGTCAGTTAAGAATACATTCTGGAAGGTATACACACAAAACAAAAATAAATTCATTTTTCTAAGTTTGCACTTTGAAAGCACCTAATTCGCTAAGAATAATCTATGATAATGACAAAATGTGCGTCATCAGCCTTCAATTCAGCATCATAATAATATCAGTGTCATTAGTTTGTAGCTACTGATAGTACTGAGAGTGGAGCCATTAAAGGAAAATGAAATACACCCATTCTCTTGAAATCATTTCTTTAAGCCGAAAATTAGAAATGATTTTCTTTCTACTGCAGCGCAACTCTGTTGGAAGGAGAATTGGGCATTCACGTGCATAGAGGGTGAGCCCTCCCTCGAGGCCATTCCTCACCTATTTTGCCACATGCTTGAATTTCTACACATCAGAGTCACTTTTTCCAACCTCATATTTGACAGTCTAAGCACATAAAGAAAGTAATTCCATGGGAGAATGAAAGTAGCGCTCCTCCAAGGGAAAAAAAATTGTAGTAAACTTCTTTTCACATTTGTTAGATGTAGAGGAAATCAAAAACGGCCTGATCCAAAGGGAACTGATTTTAATACAACTTGGATTAAATATGGGCTAAAAAATTTCTAAAAGAAATTCTTCCAGAATTAGGGTCTCTGCATTAAATCAGTCTAGAGGATGCTATTCCCATGTAAGTCTATGTGAATGCTGCAGCAAAGTTGTATAAGGCACGGCCTGTGCAGCTGTACATGGCAGTTCCCTCCAGATCTCACCAGGCATGAATGAGATGGGTCCACACACCTTGGCAGTTTTGAAAGGGAATGATTTTAACCAGTGCAGATGGTTAGCAAAGTAGGTTTGCTACATAGCCACTGAATACTGGGCATATCAACAGGCCCTCTCCAATTTTTCAGTATTTTGACCTCATTTTTAGTAATTATGGAAGTTTTCCAATCATCCTTTCAAGAGTAGAGTTGGCACTGTGCCTGTGAGGACAAGGTACTTCTTATCACTGACTCCCCTCCCCTCCAATGTTCTTGATCAATTTCTTCTCTTGATTGCTTATTGATCAGCAAAACAATGAATGGGAATGTTTTAATCACAGATGTCTCCTTTGTATATCATATTTCTAATTTTCTAAATCAGTTCGACATCCATTATTTCATTTGACCCTCCCCATAAGGGTGATGTTGGGACTGATAATCCTGAGGATTAAGAAACTTATTTCTGTTCCATAGCTGGTGGTACCAGGGCCATGAGGATGCCCCACATGTTCTCTTAGCTAGTCTACTGTGTTCTCCTTTCACCAACACCATCTCTTGGCTCTGCCAAAACCATGACCTCTTTTCATCAGCCAGGTAGAAATAAGCATGTATACATTTGTTGTTTTGTTTGCTTGTTGTTAAAAATGTTAAACCAAATGTCAAACAAATTCACTTCTCCAGGAAGGAAAGGGGGAAAGGCTCATACATTCTGCTCTTATTTAGGCTGGATCACTTCATGAAACTAGCACAGCATCTGCATGGCACAATTTAGGTAGCTACCTCACCCTTATCAGTCCAAATCAAATAACCCAGGTTCCTGCTGCTGAGCCCTCCATGTGTATCTCCTTGTCTCCATGCCTCCTGTGACTGTGGCTCCCTGTCCCACACAAATTTTCTGCAGCCTTCTGAGAAGGCACCTCCTTCCAGCCAGTTAATCAGCACCATGTTCCCCTGCTGCAGTCTGGCTAGACTAAGTAGACAGTGTCACTATTAAGCTGCTAAGAATCAGATGCCATGTCACACATGTGGTTTCAGAAGAGTGATTATAAGAGGGACAGCAGCCTCCCTGCCTGGTGACAAAGTGATGGCTGGCGCTGTGGACAAGCAGCCAGGAATCTCATTAGCCTCTTTTCTGCTTGTAGCTTTGCATGTTAAGCATCTTTCTCTTTTGATTACTTTTCTTAGCTTGGGGTCTTTGAGGAGCGTGTCTCTAATCCAAGGACCTTGTTACCACCCTAATTTTCAACATGGCTGAAGGGGAGGCTTTTACAAACTTTTTTTGCCTCTCCATCCAACTAGAATATCACTAGTCAGTATCTCTTCACCTACAAGCAAGTTTTATCATTGTCCAATAAAATGTCCTTTCTTTTGTGGTCACTTAACAGATCACTGGGAGTTTTATACTTATCTTGGCAGAGACATGGTGCAGAGCTTTTTCTGGTTTATTTCACAATCCTTAGCTAGTCTGCCACTTATGCCAGGGGTCTTATTTAAACTGAGGTTCCAGAATACACCTAGCCTTGATTTCTGCTGGTTGGATTCTACAGGGCCAGGTTATCTGAATGGTCAGTTTGTTAGTTAAGCAAGCTAAGTGTCTTGTACATACCAATAGTCTACACTGGAGTCAGCTGGTATAATTACGTGCCATCTTGGGTTCTGTTGGTAGCTGGTTAATAATTCTTAGGAGAATTTGATAACTCAGTACATCTTCTCAACTTATAAACTCTACCGCCTACAAGAACTTTAAACAAAAGTGGGAGAACGATCCCTATGGGCCTCTAACAACTCCATTTCAGTAGATCTTCATGCCTATTCAAATCGATTCTTGATGATTATTTTGACTGGAATCCATACCTTTTCTTTCAATACTTGTTCAATCCCATTAATACTTTCTTGGAAGAACTTACTATATTTCAGGCTCTGGCCAAAGTATTAAGTGGCTAAGGCCGAGTTCCCAGCCGTGAAGAGTTTCTTGTCTGTAAGAAAATGGTTCCCCGTGGCCTCAATACTCCATATAGCCTTGTTTAGGTGTATGGGCCGGGATCAATTGATCAAAAAAGACAATAGCTGAGCACAATTATTTAAGTCCCCTTTATGTACTGGGGCCTGGTCTGTGGGCACTGAAAATTCAGAATGACAAAAAGAGGGTCTTTAGTCTGGAAGTTTAGATGATAGTTGAGGTAAGAAGATAAATTTCAGTTTTGGAAGAAGAGACCAGGACAAAAATAGAAATGATCTTGTATCTGTTTGATGGGTGATGAATAGTCAATGTGCTGAGTATGCTGGCTCACCCATAATGCCTATTTCATTTAAAAATACGTATGTTGGTTGATGGTTCCATGAATGATTTAGTTCAAGAACAACGATGCTAACAAAGAATCCACCCTTTAATCCTTGATAGACCATAGTGGACTATTCGTAAGCTGTTCATCATATTTCTTTTCAAAGAAGAAAAAATTAGACTAATAACAGTGACATCATATTCAGTATCGACCTTGACAAGTAATATACTAGGCATTCTCCATTCATGATTTCTGATCACAATAGCTCGATGAAATGGCCATTTTCATCAGCCTTTTACCAAGGCAGGCTCTGAGGTTCAGAGAAGTTAAGCAACCTGTGCCATGTGAAACGTGTTGTAAAACACAGTTGGGATTCAAATCCTGTCCTCTGCGGGTTAAGCGTCAGGCTCTATCTGCTCTATACAAAGAACCCACTGCCCTTCCAAGCAGATGGCTCCCGCAGCATTACTGTCAGGTTAATGAGTGTCACTCTCATCTTGTGCAGGTAAGAGTCCGTGATGATAGGGCCACGCTTCATTCACATTACTGTGCTCAGCTCCTGGCATCATGTTGACGCTTTGTAGGGACTCACTGATATTTATTGAACCTTATTGAATCATATCAGGCATGTGCTAGGGGCAAGTATGATGCGGTTGATAGCACACAAACTTGAAATGACGTTCCAGGCCCAGAGCACCAGCTCTTGATTGTGTGGTTTGGGTCTCCTCAGTCTCTTTGAGACTCAGTTTCCTCTTCTGTAACTCGTTACCTCGTACTGTTCTCATGAAGATGGGAAGAAGCAAGAAGATGAATGAAACACCAGCCACCATGTCCAGCATGTACTGGACACAAAACCAAATCTGGATTCTTTTACTCCTCCCTTTCCCCTTTGATGCTAATTTTGAAAGTGACTTTGGGAGATGAGTGTCCTTTAAAACCCAAGCTTTCCAGTAATCCAGAGCTTCCTTGCATTTCAAGTATTCCTGGTTGTATATTAAGTGGCCTGAAGCCATTAATGATTCCACTCATTGGTCTTAACAAGCTAATATGCCCCTGAAGGTGCTTTCATAACACAAGCAAAGGGAAGCAAAGGGTTGAACCATTTACTCTGTGAATTTGATTGATGTCGACAGGCAATCTGGACAGCTGAGGTCCAAACGCACAATTTTTTCCTTTTCCTTCCTGGCAGGATTGATTTTGGCCTGAATCATCTGAATAATTGCCTTAGCTCCCCTAAGACATGCCTTTCACTTTGTGGGTGTAGACAGCTATAGAAAACAAGCATTATTTTAACCTCCTCAAAACATGGAAACTTTCAAACACAGAGAGGTTAATTGGTTTGACAAATGTCACACAGCTCCTCAGTCGTGAAGTTGAGAGACAGCCTCCAAGTCTCCAAGCTACCCCTCCTCTCAACACATTAAAGAAAACCATTACAGCTGCTTAAGCACATCTATGCTTTAAATAGAAATAATAACCTCTACAACCACACATTTCTTCCCTTTTGAGTATAGAAAGTCATAGTCTGAAGCTCCCATAATAGGGAGGTAATCATATGTAAAGAATTTTTATTATGTCCACTACCTAAATGTCATATTTTCTCCTGTCTTACACTTTGCACTTGGGTAAAACAGACAATAGATGATTGTAAAACAAGCAAACAAAAGAAGTTAAAGTCTGCATGTTTTTAATCAAATGATAGATGCTGCTTTTGGGAGTCATGAATCCATCCATTCAATCAAGTGTTTTGAACCGCCTTCTGTGAGTGCAGCGCTGTGCTGTGGAAAGACACAGTGCACATCTTAGGCTCCCCCTGGAATGTACTTCCCTTTAGAACGAGCAAGCTGCAGGCCTGGGGAGAGATCAACGCTTATGGCATGAAGGACTAGGGTTCCTGTGCCAGCTCTGCATCAACTGACTGGACCAGTCACCCCTGGCCCTGACTCATGGAAACTATGGTATCCAGCTGGGCTAAATACTAAAGAATTTTTTTTAGAACCTAGTGAGATCATGTAGGAGAAATGGCTTTGAAAATATTGAAGAACTATATGAATGAATTACTAGGATCTTCCTATTAAGGGAGAAAGACAAGACTATGATTAGTACAAAGCTGTATGTAAGCACCAGCTCCGTGGAGTGAATGTTGTGTATTCTGTGAATCTAGAGAAGTAAAAGTCCATATCAGCATTGGTAGTTGTGAAATGACCCTTGTTGGGGCTGGGTCTTGGGTTGGGGCTTTCTTTTATATGGTGCTTTTAACTTTGTGTTGACAAATATGATGCCGTACATTCTCATCATAACACCATTATTTCATGAAGCAATTAGGGAAAGGTGAATAGCAGTATTTTCCCTTTAGGTAATTTAGAGTCCATATAGGTAAGTTCATGGTCACGCTCAAGATCACATGGCAAGCTTTCCATGAGGATAGGATCTGTATAGGCAGTGCGACTGGAATTGTCCTCTGCAGACATAAACGTAAGTTCAGAGAGAAGGGGAAGAAGTGTGTCATTTTAAGCCACTTGGCTCCATTTTGTGAAGGACAGTGGATGCTGAACTAAATGGAAGTCTTTGAACTACCTGTAGATTTCCATCACAGTTGTATGTCTCCCATTGCCTCACAAGTAATTGAAAGTTCTTGTAGATCACATTTTGTTCTACCTAAAACTTTGCACTTCCTGATGGATTGTTTCATAATACTGAAGCCCTGTGAATGTAGAAGGAAGTAGGCACAAGATAGGACCAAGGAGACTTGGAAGCTACTCTTAGCTTGAGAACTAATTTGCTTTGTGAATTTGAGCAAGTCACTGAATTTCCTTTAACTCTCCATATGCAAAATTGTAATAATACCCCTTTTCCCTAATTATCTTATAAACCAAGAGATTATACTGAGAATGTACTAGGATAGTATATGTTAATACGAAGGTTAAAATGCCATACAAATGCAAGATATTTTCTTGAGACTCTTTCTCTGATGGCTCTTTTAGGAAAGAATAGCGTATATGATCATCAATCAATCAAAATGTCCTGAGTACCTAGTAACTGCTATAGAGAACAAAGAAATACGGCAGGATCGTGAGACTGGAAGGGAGTTCATCAAACTAAGTAGATGTGAATGACTACATACAGGGAAGCTCACACTCAATGGAAGCATTGCTTGCTGAAAACTGAACAGCTGGTTCATATTTTAGAAAATGCAAAATTTCAGAGGAAAGAAATGTAACTTTTACAGAAGACGTGGGACTCTATCTTGGTCTGACAAATTGACAGGACAGAGGAGGGCAGATAAAGAAGTAGGCCTTTCCTGTTGAGTAGAATGTAACCTCCCTGAGGACAGGGCTTTTGGCTTGTCTTGTTCATTGATGAGTCCCAGGGCCAACTATCTGTTGAGGTACGATAAATATGTGTGAGTACATCAATGAGGGACGACAGCTTGAGTAAAGTAGGCAGGGGAAAATGAACCAGGGTACCAAAGCAGATGAGGCTATCTTCCTGACAGGAGAAGGTTCATGATAGAGTTTAATGGAAGAAAAGTTTGAAAGAGTAAGTTGCAGTCAAAACTGAAATCAAGACTGAATGGAAGAAGCACAGCCTCCTAGGATGTGGAGCGATGAAGAGTCCTAGCAATGGTAAATATCTTAATCTGGGTTTGACAGACTCTCAGGCAGGGAGACGATTTACAGATGTGGTGTGGGGAATCCATAACACCCTCCCCTAATATAGATGGCACAATTGTGTACGTGAGTACGATAGAACTTCGCTTTCTGTCCGATGCCTAAGGTGGTATATGCCATAAAGCAGCCAAAGAGTTCCTGACTGAGGTCCTGAGATGTTGCATATGTAGCAGCTTTGTTATATGAGGAATCATCTTATCGCATGTTGTTATTGCATTTGGGGAATGTTCATAATTAATGTTATCTAATTTTGTGTCATATGGTGTTTTGTGTGTGTGTGTGTGTGTGTTTGCCATATTTTAAGAATGTTGACAGTTCCTTTGCCTCTTTTCTGTCTGTGGCCCAGTCTCAGCTAAATTGTAGGCACTCCAGAGCAACTGTGCAAAAAAAAAATATATCGGAATCCTTCAAGTCACACATGCAGCTGAAATAGTTTTTTTTCTGTTATGAAAACACAATGCTTATTATTTCATAGAGATGACCTCTTCGGCTACATGGGTGAACATCTTCGATGTTCAAATACATTCTCAAGTGCCTCTGAGATGTTCTATGTGCTGAATTCAAGTTTCAATAGGCCCATCTTAAGGACTTCCCAAAATAGTCCAGGCTGCTAAGATGGCAGTCCTAGGAAATCTCTCCTTATCTGCCTTTCTATCTAGGAAGAAGTAAAAGGCTTATATTTTGAGTATCCTTTCCCTACAAGCAGAAATTATAAAAATAAAATGTGCAAGATGAATTTTTCAGGTAAGAAGGCATGCATTTTCATTAAAATTAAAGAGAGCAGTGGGAATATGGATTGGCAGTGTCCTACGAGAACCAAAGGTGGTCCACCAGTGAGGAACGAATGAAAGCCCATCAAGTGTGGTGAAACCGTGGTCACAAGCACCTCTGTCTATAAAAATTAACCCAGAAGTAAAGGCTGGGAACTGGTTCTGAAATTCAATTAGTTTTAATTCAATTACAGAAATGCCTTTATATAAATACCTCTCAGCAAGATGCGAGTGGCAGTATTAGAAATTTCTGATGAATCTTTAACTCCTCTGAGAGACGGCACGTCTTGTCACCAGCAGTTTGAATGCAGAGTTTATTTACAGGCATCCCAATGAACGGAAACACACACAAGCCTTCTCCTCTGCACCAGAAACTTAGAGTTTCCCAACTTCTTTACTGCGGTCACCTTGTTTTATTATAGGAATGAAAATATCTATTGCATCATGATCAGATGAATGATGTCAATTACAGTGGTGGGAATATACACAAGAGATAGTGTGGCCCATCTGACATCCTGAACTTACCAGTTAAGGCAGTAGTGGGATGGAGATTGCTGTACTTTGGGTGAAGTAAGTTCAGGATCTCAAGGTGTTTGTGCATTGTCTGAGAATATTGAGTAATACAAGATTAAATCTGGTGGAACAAATAACCATGTAGTAGCTGAGAATTCTGGTGAGGCCGGGAGTGTAGCTTTAGGCCTTAGCTTTGCATAGGGGGACAGGGCATTTTGACCTTGAAGTTAAAAAAAACGTACATTAAGCCAGGTGGGATTTAGAGTTGCAAAACTAGCTTTTGTTGCTTCGGACATGGTGTAAGGCTTTAAGTGGACCATGAGGTATTTTGACCTTGGCAGGACACAACAGTTTATGGCAACTTTAACCAAGGGTGCAAGGCTGTTGCTATAATAGCAGCTTGAGGAAAATTGTTCTTGGGTGCTCTGGCCTTAAACAGAGCCTCCCAGGCTTGGACAAAGGCATGGGAGGGTCTTGGCACACAGCAGGGGCCACAGACTCCTACGAAAGTACCCGTGGCTGAGGCAAGAAAAGAAATCCTTTCTGGGGCTGGCCCAGTGGCGCAGCGGTTAAGTTCACATGTTCCACGTCTCAGTGGCCCAGGGTTCTCTGGCTCAGATCCCGCGTGCGGACATGGCACCGCTTGGCAAAAGCCATGCTGTGGTAGGCGTCCCACATATAAAATAGAGGAAGATAGGCATGGATGTTAGCTCAGGGCCAGTCTTCTTCTGCAAAAAGAGGAAGATTGGCAGTAGTTAGCTAAGGGCTGAACTTCCTCAAAAAAAAATTTGCAAAATAAGAAAGCCTTTCTGTGTAGAGACATTTTAGACATCTGATTATTTTTTGTATGTTGCTTCCCAGGATGGCGGTAGCTTCACCACAAGTAGTGAGGTCAAATCAATGTTTGGTTGATTACCCGAGTATTAATTGTTGCCCTATTAATTGTTTGCATGTGCTAGATTAAAGAAGAGATGGGCGAGACCTATACTGGAATATTTGCCTCTAGGTTATCTGTTGATTTGTATCTTGGCTCAATCTGTGCCCCTTCCTGGGTACATTATCAAATGGCCTCATCATTATCACTCAGGGGAAGCAGCCACCCGATAGAAGCAACTAAAAGTCAAAGCTGATTCAGACACAATGACAAAATGATGTAGAACGGTTGGTGTTATCTTCTTCTCCTTAAGTCTAAATAACAATGAGCTCCAAGAGCAGGTATACGGAGACACAAGAGTGAACATTTTGAGGAAAAACAAGGTCTTAAACAAAAGAATGGCTCCAGTTAAACTAAAGAATTGGGAGATACACCATCTCTTGTCCACTTGCAAGCCTCTGATTTACTTCTGTGTATGATCAAAACATATTAGTTTAGACATAAAAAGACCCAAAGGGGATGCGCCCAGTGGCATAGCGGTTAAGTTCACACGCTCCACTTCGGGGGCCTGGGGTTCGCCGTTTCAGATCTTGGGCATGGACCTACACACTGCTTATCAAGCCATACTGTGGTAGCATCCTACATAGAAGAACTAGAAGGACTTACAACTAGGATATACAGCTATGTACTGGGGCTTTGGGGAGGAAAACAAAAGAGGAAGTTTGGCAATAGATGTTAGCTCAGGGCCAATCTTCTTCATCAAAAAAAAAAAAAAAAAAAAGACCCAAAGGAAAAATGCAGTAATTGTTACAATTATATGTCAGACATCACCCAGGTATAGTGTTTTATAATACTCAGAGCAGAGCACTGTAAGTCTTTGAAGTAGACAAGACTGGATTCAGACTATTTCTGCCTTAGGATTGGCACTCAGCTCAATGTTTCTAGCCCCTGACCTATGTGCCCCTGGGGACCTATTTCCCATTCTTCTGACCGTTCCTCTAAAAGCTTGCCTCATATGGATTGGTCCTAGAGTACCTAGTCGGATCACTTAACTAACTTTTTACATCCCACATTCTTATAGAATGTTTCTGGTGCGTTCCATATCAACAAAAGTCCATATTTTATTTTTTCTAAGCCATGAGTCCCTCATTGCCCTCAGTTGAACTATCATAGCATTCACCCAATTAAACTTTTTGTCTCCAACTTTGATCTGCAGGCCATAGTGGTCACCCTGCAGGACAGAGAAGCACAGAGAAGGTTGTGTGTGTGGAGAGCAGAGCAAATGGAAGATAACCCCCTCCCCAAATCTCTCCTCCATGGGACAGCCAGAAGAGGGATCCAATCGGCTCTACTTGACATGATCACTCCCCTCATTAAGATGTTCCCTTGCCTTCCCACAACCTACAGAATCAAGCCCAAGCCGGACACTCAAAGTCCTCCCTATTCTTGTCCTAATGACCTCACCAGCATGATCCTCAGACCCGCTTTGCCTCCTCAAATGATTTTAAACCATTATACTGGGTTTTTGTAGTTCTCCTCATGCACCATGTCATTTCTTTCCTTTAGGCTTCTGTTTGTGGAATTTCGTCCGAAATATCCTTCTCTTTCTCTTTGCTAATCAAACTCAAATGTATTCTTTAGGAAGCCTTGGCCAAAAGCTACATCATCCTAAACATATTTCTTTCTCAGAATTTACCCTCAAATCAGACTGGACCATATGAAATTTCTGCTATTCTGCTGGTTTTGATGAACAAAAATGGAATTTTGCATGCAGAGTCTTGTCTGTCTTGACCATAGGCAAGTCTCCTGAAGTCACAGAAGTCCCCTATTCGAGTACATTCCTGGGCAGGTAGCTCAGTAGCTGCAAATGGTGGGTGATTTATACCTGCTCATAAAAAGGTCCATATGAACAAAGGTTCATATTTTATTTTTTCAAAGACATGAGGAGCAGGAACCATATCAATCTTGATTTCTCAGTAAATATTTGTTGTTTGAGACATAAAGCACATCTCAAACCCTTATTTGTCTGTTCTCATAAGCAAGGGAAATGGGTGAAAATTATTTTTTCTATACTTATTCCAGAGTTGAAGTATCTCAGCTTTCCGAAGACTCAGTTTGCCCCCCACAGTTTTAGGAATTCTGAAAGTTAGCAATCAAGTGAGAATCAACGTAATTTGTCAAATGCCCTCAATAGCAAAATACCCGAGGTAAGACAGTAGGTTTTATACAAGGTATATTAAGATACATAAATGAACCAGGGGGAGGTTGAGGTTCCTTAGAGTTTCCTAAAAGTCCCTTCTAAGCACAAACTGCAGCTAATTATTTTTGATGTCATTCAAAGGACCAGGGTCTCAGAGCTGAGGTCTAAATGGGGCTGACAACCTGATGTGGCATTTGAGCCTTCTTGATTAACAGTCTATTTCCAAGTGACTTTGCCTGCTTTATTCACAAAAAAGAAGAGAGAAATGGCACCTGACCAAAAATGACCAATGAGTGTTCATAAATCTCTCTCAAGTCCTATCAAAACTAAGGTTTCCGTGGTAATTCTCCTGTAAAAAGAAATGTAAAATTTATTCCAAAATGAGGGGTGGAGAGAGGAGGTACCTGGCAGGATTCAGGAAGCCAAGGCTTTGAAGCAAAATTAGCTCATGCTTCTTACAGCAGGAGTCACATTTTGGCCCCTCATTTCGTGAGAATAGCATTTGTTGGGAAATATAAAGAAATAGCCTGTGTGTGCACTTTAAATCCCTTATCCTGCACCCGTGACGTGGGTCCCCATCCTTTCACGCCTCGTTAGGACCAGGCCAGGCCAGCTGGCCGGGTTGTCCCTGTCCTCAGGCCAGGCCAGCTGGCCGGGTTGTCCCTGTCCTCAGGCCTGGGTGCCATTGTCCCAGAGCTTGCTTAGCCCACATCCCTTTGAAGCTGTTCCAAAGAAACTTTATCCTTCTGTTCCAGCTGGCATTTCATTAAGCCCTGGCTTCACAGGATTTTCCACTCCCATTGACACATCACAGCAAAGATGTAGCCATTAAAATAATGAAGAAAAAGGGAGCGAGTGGAGGAAAAAGGGTGCTGAGGGGAAATTGAAAAGGAGTACAGGGTTATTTAAAAAATAAAGGCCAACTGCAGAAAAATAAAATCTACCCATTTTCTCATTGCTCTCTCTTTCTCTTTTTTCCTCCCCTACATGTGTGTGTCCTAAGCTGTCCAAATTTTTCACAAAGCTTCATAAGGAGTGACTTCAGAGAGGCACTGGCTGTGTGAAAGGGTTGGCAGTCACAGGTCTAAATTACAAGCAGCCGATAAGAATCCCAAAGACATTCTGAGTACACAGGAGCACAAGGGAACTCTGCGCACTGAAGATCCAGTGAATGTGAAATGTAACCTTCTCCCTTGCTCTGAAATAAATCATTGCATCTCCTGCTGGTTAGACATCAAGCCCACCTAAGTTATTAACCACCCCATGTCTGACCTCCTTCCTCTTACCTCCACGGCATTGCCAGCCGGGAGTGTCTGTTCCAGAACGCGTCTTTCATTTCTTCAAAGGAACATTGGCTCCACACTTCTCTGGTCACAAAATCTTTTTTGATGCTTACCTACTCCCTGGGTAATGTAACTGTGATGTGCTGCTCTTTTTTTCCCTCCAAAATTAGATCACCGGTTTAAGAATCAAAATAATTGCGTGACCCTTTGTTGTTATCTCTAAACAAAGACCTGGCAGGAGACTTTCTATGTAGCATTTGTATTTGCCATAATATCTGTCCAAGGTATCAGACTTCAGCCAGCTCAACCAAAGCCATGGACAAGGAAGATGTCACAAAAGGCCTTTAAGCTCCTAAAACAGCTGTGACAAAGCTCAGGCACTAAACCTATACATTTTATTCCCCTGGGCTTCATTCAGGCATCGTGATTTCATTAACAAGCTTGCTTTTCTAGCATCTCTTCCCACAGGAATTAAAAGCAGTGACCTAGAAGTAGGCGCTTAGATATATGCCTGATGACAGAAGGGTATGTGACAGCTGACATGTAACTGAAGGAAGAAATACACATTAAAAAAAGCAAAAACAATGAACAAATATATTGCTTCACAGTAAAGAGAAGCAATGTTTGTAAAAATGTATTTTAAAGTATATTCAAGCAATGCTGTTAAAAGAATACACACGTTCTTGAAAAGTGTACTACAAAATGGTTAAAATTTGCTTTAGGAAGCAAAAGACATCAGATATTTAGAACATCCATGTATATGCTTCCCCTCATTTCAAATATTTCAGATGAAATTGAGTGTCATCCATATGAGTGTTCAGTTTATATTACCCCCAAATCAGTTACTATTTATGCATTTATATTAAAGGCCGTTGAAAGAAATATTCATTTATTTGTTTTAATTAGCGATGCTGAGATATTAAGAAAAGTTCACAAAGTTCAAGAAAAACCTGTTAAAGTAGCGATCCAGTAAAAATACATCCCGAGAGGAGACAGGACCACACAGGAGAAGATCTTGTCTTCAGAGAAAGGTGAAGTCATGTGCAAATCTTACCGCTTCCTTCTCTGCACTGGCTTGTGTGACTCTGGTCTATTCCCCAATATCTCTGAATGGCCCTAGGCAACACCTTGTGAGAACTAAGTGAGGTCGTGTATGTTCCAGGTTCTACATCAGGCTCACGTGCAGAAAACCTGCATTCCAGGACTTGGTTGTTGAGGGTGGCACTCAATTTGGCGTTCGGCAAGCATTTGGATCAGGGCTTAGTGGAATCTTAAGGGAAAACGCAATCGATCAATGGATCAGCATAGGGGAGTAAAGTTCTTAATTCAGTAGAAGATAAAGAAAAAAGGAGCAGAAAAATATTTTGTCCCTTAACTAAATAGAAATTTCTTTACAAAGATAAAACATACACATGAACCAACACTTCCAGAATAATCCAAGGAGATGATGGAATATGGAACTGGAATTGGAACGACTGTAATTAACAGAACTGAGTCACTGGGGGTTGGACATGTCATGAGAGGTTTTGCTGCAGCAGTGGGACTGGACGATTTGGGAAAGGGGGTGTTGCAGGTGGGAGGAATGGAGAAGGATGCATGAAGGGGAGGAGGAGCCGAGCGAGGAGTGGATGAGCTGGCTGGAGAGTCAGAAGCCTCTAGCTCAGTTCCTATCTGGCGCCACTACAGAGTTCTGCAGCGTCCCCATGTCACAGGGTCATGGGGAGATTTGACTCTGCCCCTTGGAAGTTCTGGGACATTGGCTAACTGATACAACATTGCTGTGCCTCAGTTTCCTCAGCTGTAAAATGAAGTTAATAGCTACCTTAAAGAGCTGTGAAGAGAAACAAACATGAAAATGCGTGACAACCACTTGGCATAGTGCCAAGCCGAAGCAGCCCACATACAGCCATGTTTCTTAGTTCCATTATTATCTCTTGTGGATATTACCTTCTATCCTCTATTCTCTCACATTGCCTCCTGCATGCATGTTCCCCATCTCGCTAACCTTCCTTGCACTGCTTTGCTTCTATCTTTATCTAATTGCACTATTGAAATCATTCTCTACCTTTAACTCCTTTCTCTGTTCCCCAAATTATATCAACTTGCTATCTTCCATCTCATCTTTCAAGGTCTACATCAAATCACATCTCTTCTTAAAACCATTCTAAGATACCTGGGCCTATTGTTATTGTACACTTTAACCTTTTTTACAGCCCTTGCTATAAACTGCATTGCGTTATAATTTCTAGTGCAGGTGACAATTTCTCATTGACTTGTGACAGCTTATGAGGCAAGAATATATTTTGTTAAATTTAATTTTCCCCCAAGTCACTCTACATAAGCTTGATAAGATGAGCTGAAAGCATCCGATTCTCTTTGTTTTCTTCCTAAGGACGGAAGCCACGTTGCTATTTCTATTTTTAGGATTTACTTACATTTTTCATTGCATAAGTCTTAAAAAAGAAATGATTCAGGAATCAAAATAAATAATCTGACAATTAGGCAATCCTGAGCGTATAGAGCATCTTGAACAATTCTTTTTGCTGTCCTAACCCCCACTTAGAGAGGTTTCTGGTCATAGTAATTTATGATTCTTAGATTGTGGGTGTTGTGGGGTGACTGTGTGTGTGTGTGTGTATCCAAATGCCATGAGACTTTGTATTGTCTGGCTTCGTGCATGTTTTTCAAGGTTTCAAAATCCATTAACTAGAGCTTATTTAGCCTCGCCTGATATGATAGCTTTTATTGTGTGAGTATGTGGGGATTTTTTTTTTTTTTAACAGAAGCCAAGTGTGCCCTTTGGATGAATTGATTTCCTCAATCTCATGGTGAAATATTGCATTTCAGTTGTCAGTTTTGATTTATTGTTTCTTTAAACATTAAATCTTCCTTTGCATTTTTATTGGTTTCATTAAAAACGTTCTGCTCATCTTTTTCATGGCCACCTCCATAAAGGCAAGGAAGGCCTCAGTGAGGGAGCCTTGGGGGACCCACAGAGTCCCCTCCTTTCTACAAAGTCCTCCTGGCTCAGGCCCTTCCATTGGCTGCATGTTCTGAAGGATCAGCATATAAACCCTGCCTGCTTTCGTTATGGAGTTTATAAAAACATGTATTAAATCTAATAACTTTGGTGTGTAATGAGGCACAGAGCATATGTCAGAAGTATGGTGTCCAAACAGCAGTGGGCTTGAATGGTTTATCTTCCTGGCAAATGTGTTACATGAGATTTGACCCTTAAATTGAGCCCTGGGAGAGATAAATAGGGTAATCAAAAGGACTCCCGTACAGTCACAGGAACCTGGAGCCATCTGGTCAAGACGAAAATAAATCAGTAATGCAACTGGAAATGGTCTCCAGAGACCTCTGAGGATTGGTTTAGCATCTCTGTCTCTCAAATTGTGGAGCAGAGGAAACTGACAGCAAAGATCAGGAAACCAACTCTAATTAACACACACACAGCAAAGGGCTCGGAAGTCCTTTCAGACTGAAATGCCTCGCACCTGAGGGACAAAAACCCAGACAGTAGTTTGAAAGTCCCCCAGCTTGGTAAAGATAAAAATAAAAGCACGTATTGATTGTAGGATAAGCTTGTGAAGACCTGATACAGAAGAACAAACAAAACAAAACAAAAACACAACCCCGTTTAATTAGAATATAACAAACTAGAGCCTTCAGCTGTGTGGCATTGCTTTGCTGCCTTAAATTAAGAAAACCAATATCTGGCCCATCTCTTTAAGAAATCCATCTTTCCTCAACTTTTTACATATGTGGCAAAGTGAGAAATTAGCAAAATTTTGTAAAGTGTTCAAGTAAAGCTATTTTTTTCTTCAACATTTTCTTTGTCTTTTGACACTTAGCCAAAACCATATTATTTGCTGTACCTGTTACAAAAATACATGTTAAAACTATCCTGTGTCACGTTGGTTCAAATGCCCCAAAGATAAGCCATTAGCAATACAAATTAACACAGAAATATAAATACTGTTTTGATTTAATTCTTGGAAAAACCTTCAAAATTCTCCAAAAATTGTTTTCAGCTACATCACATAAAATATTTGGACTAGCATTTGCATTTGGCACAGTTATTTAGGATCATTTCATGTTATATGGAGCCACGTCTGCCCCTATCTCCCAGGATTCCGTTCGTCTGTGTTGTGGTGGAGATTGCGCAGTAGGCTTTCTCATCCATCGCGGCTTCTCATTTGTTCAGCTTTATACGTAAGTGCTGAGAGCTCGCTCCATGAAAGATACTCTGCTTAGAAACGTGAGACTTAAAGAGATGTGTGAGACACAGTGCTCGTCCTCAGAGTAGAGATTCTTGAGGGGGATCAGACATGGAGATAAATAAGCAGATTCTGATAGTGTCACCAGTGAAGTTCACATAGTCTGGGCAGGCAAGGAGGAGCCTATGTCCTGTCCCATTTTGCTCTGTCGCATGTAACCTCACTGTGCCTCAGTTTTCTCACTTGTAAAATGGAGATCACAATAGTATTCAGCTTGTTATTTTCTTAGATTAAGTGAGTTAAGGCATATAAAGCACTTAGAACAGACACCAGTGCTTTTTAGCCCGAGGAAACAAAGAATTATTAAATATTATATATATATTATTGCAAGTTTCTGATTTGTGGAGATTATTATTTTGTCCCCTTATGTGCTGCATCTAGGCTAGTTTTTTCCTCAGACCTAGATATTAATTATTTAAAGTTTTGCCCGTTGCCTTGCATTTTTTACTGAGGGAATGGCCCACTGCTGCAGGGGAATTAGAGAAACAGAAGATGCTGTTCCTTTCCCGAGAAGCTCCTGGTTTAGGTGGAAAGACAAGAAGTACACACACACACACTCGCAATATGCAGTGCAAAAGCACAGTGCACACAAAGTGATTGGATGCAGTGTTTTCAATCCTACCTGGCACGATGATACATCCTGAGAGCCACACCATATACTACTCGTCTGCTAGCATTCTAATGAACTGTGTAATCATGAATTGTGATTACAGTATAATTCTTGCCAACTTTCTCTTTTCTCTGAAGTTAATAATTGCCTCTCTTCTTTTCTTTTAGTTTTCTAATTCACCCCAAAATTTTCCAATAGAGCACCTAATCTCTAAATATAGTTACAGGTATCATGTAATAAACATCAATTGTACTTTTTTTTCATTTTTTTTCTTTGGAGATATCCATCCTGTAGCCCTCTTTCCCTTTGCTTCAATGTAGGCTGGATACATTCTAGATACATCCATAATATTAGGATTTTCCTTCAATACATCTGGAGAATTCCATTGCCTCCCTTGAAGCCCCATATCCTAGATCATGTGTCTCCTTCTTTCCTATTTAGATAGAAAATCTTATAGAAGTTTTCTGACAAAGAATGAATGGGAGATACATTTTTTAAAACTCAGAATATCTGAACATATGTTTTTCCCTTTAATATTGATTGGCTGGATATTAAATTGTAAGTACAAGATTATCTTCTCTATGAATTTGAAATCTTTTCTTCATTCTCTTTTATAATCAAGTATGTCCTCTTTAGAAATGAAATGTGATTCTGATTCCAAGTCCGCCTCTATTTTTCTGTACGGATCTTCTCTTTAACCCCCAAATTCTGGAATTTCATGACGTTATCCCTTTGCAGAAAATCCGTTCTCACTCATTTCACAGGATATTTGGTGGCCTCTTTTTTAAAAAATTTGGAAATATATCCATTAGATATGGGAAGTTTCCTTGCTTTATTTCTATGATAATAACATAGTTTCAGTTTTGTCTATTTTTATTTTGTCTAACTCCTGTTATTCCTGTGCTGTAACCCTGGACAGATGTTCTAGTTTTATCTTTTCTCTTTATTTTCTCTCTTTCTGGTTCTTTGTCCTGTTTGTAGAAGCTTTCTTTAACTTCTATTTTTTGTAGTGAACTTTTAAAGTTCCGCTCCATGTTTTTAATTTTTAATAGCCTTTTCTTTTGCTCTGAATGCTCATTTGTGAACCAACCAATTTTCATTTCATAGATGCCACGTTTTCACTCTTCTCACTGGAAAAAGCCATTTTAGATTTTCAGAAGTTTCCTTTTGCTCCTTACATTGTCTCTATTTCTTCTGGTCTTATTTTATCCCTTTGCTTTGATCTGTCTTTCGTCGTTTTTCATGCCTTCCACAACCTTCTGATGTTTACTTGTGATACATTTGTAATCAAGAGTGAAGCATTAAAAACTGATCTGGATTTCTTTGTTCATGAATAGGGACTGTCAAATGGTGGATGTCACTCTAGGTTAATTGAGGGGGACAGCTTCTTCACCTAGGCCAGAGTGTTTCCTGAGTCATTCAAATACTGACTTGAGAAGTGAAGCTCAATTTTCCAGCATTCTGGAAGATGATAAGGAAGAATAAGCCAGGATCTGATTAGTTTGTTATGTAAACTTTCATTAATAATCTATTTTTGATGCAGCATTTTCACCTCAACCTTCAGCTGAGGCTATTGTTTCTAAGATCAGAGCTTTTATGTCTCATTGCTCCAGAAAACAAACCTCCAGTCTTCTGACCCCATTGGTGCAGCAAGTGTCCTGGCTGCACAAGGTGAGGCTGGCACCTAGGTTTTTCAGTGGCCCTATAAAGACTTTCAACTTACCCTCCAGTTTTAAGCCCTAACTGGCACTTTCATCATCCAAAGTGCTGGTGTTTCTAAATCTTAAACATATCCAGGTCTCTGCCATGAATAGTTTAGTGAATATGTTTGTCATTTCCTTGCAGGCATTTAGGTTTCAGTTTCCTCTGAGTTGCTCAGGCAGTAACCCCCTGTTTATCTCATTGTAATTCCTCTGGTTTTGTTGGCATCTTTCATTGGCTCTTGTCTTTCTATATCATTGCTGGTTTTTTTTGCCTCTTCTGATGTCCCAGTAGAGAGAAGATTCAAAAGAGAAGAAGAGATAAATGTATGTCTTTAATTCATCATGGCTAACTGTAAATCAGGATAGGATTTTAATGGTTGCATTCCAGGCCAAAAGGCAGTGTACTGTGGGGCATATTTAAGGGTAAATCATTATATGTAAACTTTCTCAAATCATAATACATGAGGCCAGGTTTTGTTAGGTAAATACTCACTGTTACAATTAAATATTTGTTTGCCTGTGGATTGTGAAACCCAATATTTATTAACATATTTTCAAGAGTCATTGCAAAGGCAACACCAGCCATGATGTTCACTTCCTAGTGTCTGGAGTGGAACCTTCACAGCCAAGAGATTTATTTACCAGCATCCTCTGATACTACATTTGTCTGAATAAGAAGACAACCTTAGGATTAATTATACCAAGTGTAACTGAAAACTCTAATGAAAAACATGATCAGCGGAGACATCTTGAAAACATTTACTCTGACAGATCCAGTTCATCTAAGTACCTACCTTGCTGACATCAACAATTTTTGAAAGTCTCAGTGGGAATAAGTATGTGCCTGGGAACATGCTTGTCCAGAAAAGACATGAATTTCATGGAGGCTGCCAAGCTGGCAATGTGTGCAAGAGTATTCATTAGGAAGTGTCCTTCACATGGGATAGTAGAAAGGTAAAGTCATGAAGCTAGAAAAAGGCCCAAAAAGTCCATGGTCCTTATACCCAACTAAAGATATTTAAGAGGATTCTTTTTTTTCTATAGCATCCCTGATGTTACCAGTGTTTGCAGAATGATAGCATGTTCTCCCATTTGAGAGGTAAATCTTCTTCTATTGAACAGCTGAAATGGTTAGAAAGATCTTGCTCGCATTTAATCTGAAACTTATCTTATTGATTAGCTTTGGATTTCTTCTCTTTTTTCCCTATTTCTTTTCCCCCTCCCCCCCTTTTTAAGTTAACATTAAAAAAGTCATTGATCTAGCCATAAAAAAGCATCACAGATAGATCTTTGATGGCATCTTCAGAGAAATAGAAGATTTCAAAATTATCAAGACAGGCCTATGGACCTGGCATCTAAATTATAGCATACTTATTTCATTGAAGTTTCCTTCAACAATTGGTCATCCCAGTGAAGATCATGAAGTTTAGTATACATGTGCATGTGTGTGTGGGAATATGTGTATGAGTGTGTAAATGAATGATGTGTGTTTGTGATCTTGTCATGCATTGGTCTTATTTTCTTACAGGAGAAATTGAGGGAAACTAAGGTATAAGTAGAGCCTGTGGACAGAGATATTAACAAAATACATGCAAAAGCAGTTCTAACACTGATTCTGGAGGTATTAACCAGGAGCATCACTTGTAACTGACTCTCTTGTCATCTTATAGTAAGGCGTCAGTCTCTTTACGTGTTTAGGTTTTCTTGACACCCTCAAATTCTCATTTTTCTGAAGTCCTCCAAGCCTCTCAGGATGATAACCTCATATGCATTTTCATATTAAAATGTTGAGTGTTTAATGTCACATTTCCCCCAAAGGGGATCAAATTTTGAAGAAAAGCCTTAAAAGGATTATTTCCAACCTAAAGGATCAATCATGATAGGCTTTCACAAATCAATGCTGACTGCACAACTTGAAAATATCTCTTTTTGGCACCCATCAAATGACCTCTATAGCCTTGTGCTTGATGCTCTTACTTTCTGTATGCATGAAGACTAGCCCTATTTTGAAAGTTACTCAGACTTCTTTGACTTTTTGTAAAATGGAGATGATGAATTTTCCCTTCTCCCCAAAGTTTTGGTCTCAGTTCAAGAGGGCTTAGGTGCTGCCAAAGTGTTAGAGGTGAGGGTACATTTAGTCCTCTATCATCGGTCCAGGTAGGTTGCCACTGAGATCTGGTCTCTATTGGCCTGTCTCTCCCTTTTTTTCAATGATTCTCTCCTCATACACATATTACACAAGCAACATCCACATCACACTTCTGGGTCGTGAAAAGTTTTCCTTGGCTTCTATGTCACAGTGAGCTGGTCAGTCTATTCTTCTCCAGCCTTCTCTTGCTCAGGCAGAGTCTGAGACTCCACCAGGAAAACATGGCCTGGATCTTTCATTCTTTTACATCTCACAAACTTGTTTGGCATTTTGCTAACTCTCCACATTTTTCCCTGGTGTGCAGATTCCATGTTCCACTTGCTTCAACCATGATGTCTCTGCTTTCACAATTTTCCTCTCTTGGAGGCAAAGATCTTGCTCTATTTTGGGATATCGGCTCCAAAATTCTGTCTATGCTCAATGTTCTCTCTTTTCCCCTAAAGACATAGAATTTTTAAACATAAACACTAGTAGACCTCCCAACACACCAATAAGTACTACTTCAAGGAAGGGGAGTGGTAAAGATCAAAGGTGACACGAGTATTTTTTTAAAAATCGCATAGTTTAGGGGCTGGCCCTGTGGCCGAGTGGTTAAGTTCATGTGCTCTGCTGCAGGCGGCCCAGTGTTTCATTGGTTCGAGTCCTGGGCGCGGACATGGCACTGCTCATCAAACCACGCTGAGGCAGCGTCCCACATGCCACAGACAGAAGGACCCACAATGAAGAATATACAACTATGTACTGGGGGGCTTTGGGGAGAAAAAGAAAAATAAAATAAAATCTTTAAAAAAAAATCACATAGTTTAAAAGTATTCTTTAGTTCACACTATGTAAACATATGTGTCTTATCTTATAGTTTCTTATCTGTCCTCATTCTCTTTTTTTAATATAGAATTTTCATGATCTATTTATGATTATTTATTCATTCATTTGTTCTAGCCACAACTTTAAACTTCTACAGTCTGAAAAATATTTCAGAAAAAGTTTTTTGGGTTGCTTTTCTGCACTCAAGCTGTGCCTCTATATGTTTACAAGTTCCCAGAAAGGGTTAGAATCCACTCAAGATCATATCAAGCACTGAGTAGAGGCAAGTGATATATGGGAGGGAGATATGTTTGCATGTTTGTGATTTTTTCCCCTTTTTGGTACTTTCCAGGGGAAGCACTGCAAGAGAAGAGGAAAGAGAAGCCAGGGATGAATATTAGAGGTGCGGGGTGAGGAGCACCTTCCAAATAAGGCCTCAAAGTGTGGTTTCATCTTTTGAATTAAACATTTTCAGAATTTCAGAGCATTCAGTGCAACATTTCAAACCAATGAATAAACAAATAAACCAAAGAACAAATAAGGGAGGAGGGTCCCCTGTCCTTGAATACGAGTAACTAAGAGGTCATACAGGTGAAATTAGATGTTCCCATGCATTCGGGTCAGTTAAGAATTGCATTCAGCTACTGGCAATCAACATAACAGCAGCTTAAAAAACATAGAGTTTTATTTCTCTCTTATGAAAAAAGTCTAAAGGTGGAGAAACTAGTGCCCGCATGGCAGCTACATGGTATTTTCAGACTTTCTCAGTATTTCTACTTTCTGCAATATTGCCAACAAGCTTGAGCCTATTGGAATTCAGATGAAGTGGGTGGAGCAAAGGGAGGTGCCCAATTTAATGAGCTCAGAGAGTCTACTGCTGAGAAACGATGAGCAATAAAGATGGATGGGGTGAGGGCAGGTGACATGAAGCCACGCATTAACCCATAGGTATCGGGGAGCCCTCTCAGCCTCTTGACAGCAGAAAGACAAGGGAATGCTGCAACTAGTATTTTAGGTCTGACATTGATGTGAAAAACGGTTTAAAAAAAAGATGAAACAGGAGTGAAAAGAGTATAAGGAGCATTGAAATAGCCAAAAGGGAGGAGTGGCATTTGGAATAGAAAAAGAACTGCGAGCATAGAGGCATCTTGTGGATGTTATTTCATTTTAAATATAATCATGATCCCTGAGGTCCATGAAGGAATAAGTTAAGAAACTAACCAGGAAAGTATACGCATGGATTTAATTATTTTCCTTATCATTCCAGCCACTGAATGTGTTGCACTCCTGCTCACATCTTGCCCTCTGCTCATTCACCATACTCAGGAGGAAAGTATAAGCAACCGCCACAAGACGCGATGAGAAGGGATCAGGACAGTCTGCCACTCCAGTCAGAAAACAAAAGTCTTGATGCCTTAATCGCTCTGATGCCTGTAATTCTAACTTACAATGCCATTTTTTTTTGTCTCGTAGAGGCTTTTTGATCTTCAATAGTCCAATGTTAAATGAAAATACCCTTGTGAGGAAAAATGCCTTAAGCTATAATTTTCTCAATTCATCTTGATAATTTTCAGGTAATTTCAAGGCCTGGCAGGTCCCTGGAAGCCAGGCCAGTAATATGAGTGTTTTGAAAAAGGGGAAAGCTGGAAGGGTCACAAAAGGAGGGGAAATGTACCAACTTCCAGTTTCTCTGAAGACAGGAAAGGAGCTTAATGTGTTCAGTCATTCAACACTGTCCACTCCTGTCTCTGTGTCCCTGCCATGGCCAGGTGAAAAGTCAGAATTGGTCTGCAGTTCACTAAGTTTTCCTGTCTCTGAATCTGTGTGATACTTGCGTGTGACTCTTGGAAAATCACTGAACTCCCTGAGCCTAGCTTTCTCTTGTGAAGAACAAGAGTCTTGGGTTAAACAGGCTATTGAGGAATAAAGAGAGTGAGTGATTAGAGCAGCTCGAGGTTTCTGTGGGATTTAGAGTGTTAGCTGTTGACAGAATGGCATTGGAATTGGAGATCAGCAGTAATCTTGAATCGGATGGTAAGATGGGCTCTCCAAACTCCTCAGCACTCCTCAGGATGTTTCTGTCAGTCTGGATTCTGTTCCTAAGGAATAAGCTTTAGGAGTCATTGACAGGCTGTTCTTTGCTACGGTTGATACAGAAGAACAGCAAACATGTGAATGAGCCCGTCATTTCTCTGTAGGATACACGCATGGGGAATACACAGCACTGGTACGGTTCTGCTTCCTCCAAGGGGGAAGAATTTTGTTTCTGACAATAGGTTGCCATTCATTTGGAGACAAACTGAGCATTGTTACAATTGACTGCTGAAGTTGGGGGAAATGCTAGCATAATTGTTGACAATGTCTACCATCTCAACCACTAGAACCTAAAACTGGAGCCCACCGGAACACAGGGAGGGAAATATCCGTGTGGGTGGGGAGGCCTGGGAAAGGCAGTGTTAGGAGGGAGAGGTGCACGTTATGAATAGGAAGGACATTCTGGGGAACGATATTTCTTACAGTCTAATTGCTCTATGTTTTATAGAACCTGATCATTAGGGGATCTTGGGCATGATTCCGCAGAGATGTTCTTGTGAAATAAAGCAAGAGGCTATTAAACAGAAAGTTTAAATATAGCTACAGGGAGACATACTTCCTGACAACTTGACAGATGTCTTGGAGTGACGACTCCTTCCTTCATTGCTAATTACAAAATCATTTGTCTTAAGGAAAGGACAAAAGAGAAGTAATTATGAAAAACATGATTCTTAAGGGATAAAAAGATAACATCAGTTTAAAACACGGAAGCAATCATAACCACTTAGAATCATTATTAGTTTGGTGGAACCAATGACAGGTTGCTTTTTAGAAACCAGAGGGAATGGGGCTCCTGAAGCACAGGGAAGAAAACATTCAGTTTCTTGTTATGCTAAACTTATCCCCAGACTCCCGAGACTTCTTTGATGAACAGTTCATTAAAATTTCCAACCGCAGATGAATTTGAGCTAAAATACACAAATGTTTTAATTATACATTCCTTTTTAATTACACTAATGACTTGTAATGTGTTTATGTTGGTTTAGAGTTTAATTTCTTCCCTTAGATTAGGTGGTTGACTTAAGGACTGTGCTTTTCAGTAAAATAGCATGATTCATCAATGTTTGATTATGAATTAATGCCCAAATGCAGGAGCTACTGCCCTTGGAGGGATGGCTCTGCCCATGAACAATTGCCTTTCCTCTGGGGCCCAGGAACAGAGCAGATCTTGCCATCTTGCAGGCATAAGAGATTGGAGTTCTGAGGAAAAAGCTTTGCACAGTTCCCAGGTAGAGAATGTGCTAAGAAAGGGTAGGGGAGAGGATGACTGGTGAAGTAAACACCCTATTTATGAGATAGGTCCACTTACCAAGGGTCCATTTACATGTTGACAAGAAGAATGAGAGCTGGCCCATGATCAGGCTGTGAGGGTCTAGGTGCACTCTTGATGTTTTTGGCCTTTTCTTTATGCCCCCTTTAGGACCTCTCATTTTGAGGTCCTCTAACTTTCTTCCCCAATGTAACCTGTTGCCTCAGCCAATTCCAACTTAAAGAACAAAATTTTGATAAACACTTCCACACTGATGTGTGACTCATCATTAATGTTTATCCCCACTCAAACTTCAATATGTATGTTTTAAAAGAGGATCCCTAAATGGCCTATGCTTAATTCATGGCTCCCTTCTTACAAAGGTTGGGAAATAGACAAATATGCCTGTTTATCTGCCTGTCCCGTGCAGTGGACATGGGGGGCTGTTTTCCTTTTCCAGCATCCCATCACCCTGCTCTAAGAAGAACCTCCCTTGTTTTCTGCTGAGAAACCATTCCGTGTGGTATGATTGATGCTAAAACCATCATCCCTGCTGGCTCACCATTGGGCTTGACCTAATCTGACCCAGGCTAACCAGTCAGAATATACAACCCTCTCAGGCACAGAGATTGGTTGGAGGCAAGCATGTCACAGAAGCCAGACCACTCAAAGTCCTGCCTAGGAATTTTTTTGCCAAACATGTTGTGGTATGTCAAATAGTGGCTCCCCAAATATGTGCACATTGTAATCCCAAGAACCTGTGAATATGTTACCTTACACAGCAAAAGAGACTTTGCAGATGGAATTAAGTCGGAGATCTTGAGATGGGAAGATTATCCTGGACTATATGAGTGGGTCTAATGTAATCACAAGCATTCTTATTAGTGAAAGAGGGAGGCAGGAGAGTTAGAGGAGGTGTGACAATGAAAGTGCAGTCAGAGTGCTGCAACTGCTTGCTTTGAAGATGGAGTAAGGGGCCATGAGCCAAGGAATGCAGGCAGCCTCTAGAAGCAACAACAGGCAAGAAAATGAATTCTCCCCTAATGTCTTCAGAAAAGAACACAGCCCTACCAACACCTCGATTATAGCCTCATGGGACCCATTTCAGACATCTAATTTCCAGAACTGTAAGATAATAAGTTTGTGTTGTTTTAAGTCATAAACTTCATGGTTATTTGTTATAGCAACGATAGGAAACAAATCACCTGTGCAGGAAATGCTGCCTCTCAGCTGAGATTGTGATGTTCTGAAAACCATCATGTCCATTACATGGAAAGAAGCTATCAAAGAACTGGAGAAAAAGACATGGATCCCTGCTGATGCTATTTGAGCAGCTGGTCAGCTGAACCTGAAATAATAGTCTCCTGTACTTCCCAGTTACGTGAAGCAATGTATACTCTGTAAACCCTTTGTTTTATTCTAGTGTGAGTTGGATTTCTGTCACTGGAAACTAAAGTATTCATTAGCATACTCCCGTCACAGTTTTGTAGCAAATGAAACATGCAACATAAACAGGGTTTTCCATTAGATTAGGTCATAGTGTTGTAGTAAAATTTTGTCACCACATACAGGTTGATATAGTTGGATGGAATTGGCAGATGATATTTGTATTTATTGCAGTTTTTATGTTCTTGCTGTCTTCTCTCCAAAACTGTGCTCTCTGAGTGTTTCAAAGTGTCTGGTGGAAGTATACCATGCTCAAGTGGAAGAAATCATGGCAGATTTAGCATCAATGCAGAAAATATCTTTGGGTATAGACACTTCAGATACCTGAAATTGCGCCATTATAGCTTCTTCCCATTCTGAGTACATATGTGGCCACTTCAACCAATGACACTCATTTTGTCTAAGCTTCATGCAGTAGGCATGTAATCAGAGAGGCCAGGTTGGAAATCATGAACAAGGACATATCAAATCACCTAAGTACTGAAGGAAGGGAATTTAACACAAATACCATCCAATCCAGCAGACTGAAGGTATTCAACTATGGAAGGATTTCCATATGAAAGGGTAAGTGATTTTTTTTTTTTTCAGACAGGGAAGCCCGGTAATCAAGACACTGGCTTAGAACCCAGTGATACCCATAGGTAAATGGTAGCACAGAGATGTCTTCACAGCCTGAAAAAATTGAAGTTATCTCCAGGGTCTGACTGAGAGGTTCTCCATAGCCCCTTTTCTTGCCATAAGGCAGAATAAGATATAGTAAGTTCAGTTAAAGACAGTTGTACTTGGAAAAGTTAAGGCCCTGAAGTTAGGCTTTGAGATGGGAGTTAAGGGGCCTCAGGTGCAGGAAAAGCAGGAAGTAGTCAATTGGGAACCCAGCCACACAGACCACTGTTGCTCTTCTAAATAGACTTGCTCTTCTGTGAGTGCTGCCATTAACATTGGACTTATTTGGCAATAGGCTATTCCATATTCATTTCTTATAAGGGAAATTCCTTTCAACGTATGGATAATCATTTATTCGTTAGCATGCATTTGGTTATAGATTTTCCTCTAGAGTGGAGGCTTTGATGGAGTTTGGAGAGATCATTCATTCAAGCAACATTTACTAAGTGGCTGTTATGAGCCAGGCTCTCTGCAATGTGCTGGGAATACAAACAGGAATCAAAGCAAATACTCTTCCTTCTCTAAGGATTTCCTGATCTAATGTGAGGGTGGCAGGGAGCCACGATCTGCAATACTAGGTTGAAAAGGTTAAAGACAAATATTTGCTGATTTGACCAAACACAATTCCACTGTATCTCGTCTGTTCTTGGAAATTCCACAACCAATCTTTCTTGCCATTTTCTAAAACCCTTTCCTCAATTTGCATATAGCATCAGCACTTCATAGTTTGTACATGTATTCAAAAATATAAATGTAAATGATCATTTCATTCATTTTCCTTTGATTTATTGATAATCTGGAAAGAGGAAGCAGAGGTAGTTACAACAGAAATTTGAAAATATGAGTTCCCTAACTCTCAGTTCAAAGCCCTTTCACTACGTCATGGATGTATAAACCCAGTATACATTCACTAATAATAGGACATAGGGATTTCGAGAAACATTGGCTCCAAAGTCTACTGAATACAGCCAAACAACATGATCTGGCATTCCAGGCGTTCCACAAACTTGGCTTAACTCATTCTCCAAGTTTATTCTACCATTAAACTACTAAAATTATATGACCATAATTTCCAGAATAATCTGTGTGCTTTCCTACCTCCATGCCTCTGCTCTTGCCTTTCTCTCCACCGCAATGCCCTGCCAGTTCCATCTTCGTGTACTGACTTTTCCAGTAAATCTTCAATGTTTTCTCAAGTCTCTCCCAATCTCACCAGCCAGAAATTTTCTGTAGCTACTTTATTGAACTTTGCTTGCACTACTCAAATGGCTCTTGTCACATTCTGCTTTCTATCACAGGTATTTTGTCACTGTCTTATCTCTTCTAATAGAAGGCAGAGATTCTAACATCTATCTGGGGATCCTGCAGTTTCCAGCACGTTGAATGCTGGGCATCATAAATATCTGATCAATGACTGAATGAATTGAATTGAATTCGGGTCATCGAGAGAATGGGTAGACCAAATCAAAGCAAAGTAATTACAAAACTTAGCCTATCTGGGGTAGGCTGACTAGGGCAGAGAGTGCAGAGTCTAAAAGGAGCCTGCAGGGGAACGAGTTAAGAGACTTGCAGTTATCCTGGTGTAAAGAGATAAAAGTACTCTATACTCTCTCTGGTAGAACTGGGACAGGAAGGAAATAAGTAAACTGTAAAGGCATTTCTATCCAAGACATAGTGCATGTAAGCGATAAAGAATGAGGTTTTTACTTGGGAGACTGAACATGGTAATGCCACAGACAGAATGTGCAGACGGTAACTGTCAACCTGTTAGTGCTTCCTTCCCTGTTGATAATAAGCTCTGAGCTTGTTTGATACATGCAAATTTTTGTTTTTTTGTTGAAAGTTCTTGAGATTCTCCGGGGCACAGAGATCCAGATATCTAAGCTGTGTTCCCCAGAGCTCTCATGCTCTGTGCAGTTGCCTCAGGGCTGTCTGGGACCCCCAAGAGAAAGGGGAGGGGGCAAGCTAGGACCCACAACAACCTCCCAGCCACCCCACTTGGACTGATTTTCTTTACTATGGTTAATGTAAGATCTCTCTTGAATAGAAGTTTTACGCTGTTCACAAGTGTCTTAAAACCTCTGCTCTAGAGCTGGGTAAGCAAAGTCTGACCCATGAACTAAGAATGGCTTTTATCTTTACCAAGTGTTATTTTAAAAAAAGTGAAGGAAAAATAAAAGAAGTATATGCAACAAAGACCAGACCTGGCCCACAAAGCCTAAAACATTTACAATCTTGTCCTTTAAAGAATAAATTTTCCCAGTATGAGTACTTAAAAAATACAAATAACCTTTCCTAACAGTGTGGCCAGAGTTTGTTATTGCTGGTATTTGATGGTATTGTTCCTCCAGACCACTTTGGCTGGCACATGTCTCTCATCACTGGCCCTCCTGACCTGCACTGGCCAACTAGAATCCCTGAACCCTGTATTTACAGCAGTGACCAGCTCCTCCCCTCTCACAATGCTTATAAACCACTTCAGGATTATAGCCAGAGCACTTGAAAATATTTATGCAATAAACAACTAATTTTTCAAGATAGTTATGGTTATACACATTGGGCAGGAGATATCTTAAAATTCCAAATAAAGTACCTTATTTTAGTTATATGGCATGGCTTTCCAATCACAGCAGTCACCTTTCCATAGAGGTACATCAAGATAAATAGAGCAATATCCATATTTTACAGTCTATAAAATTCAAATCTTTGCTTAAAAAAAGAGAGTTTACATGCAATGCGTACACCAGCTTGCAAGTTTATTTATCAACATATATTTATGCAATATGTGCATTGTAAAGTTAGGGCACCGATTTTAGAGTCTTGGCAAATATTTACAGCCCGGATTCAAACAGGCGTGAGTGCCTATCAAAAAATTTTGTGACAAGCAGTTGTAGTTCACGGAGAAAGCACTACACAGAACCAGCTCTTCACAACTTTGGGAGATGGTAAGTTTCATCTTCAGGGGCTAAGGCTTCATTTCCTGTTCAGAGGCGTTTTTTTCTACCTCAACTGCAGCCTGGAGATTCAGACCCTCAGTCATTTACCCTATCGTGACACTTGTACCATATTTTTAAAAAGATATGAAAGTTTTATTCATATGGAGATGTACATGTTTGATAACGTGTAAATTTACCTTTTGCAAGGGTATGTATATTTTAAGAGCAATCAGAAACTTCAGGCACAGCCATGGGAATATAAAAGCAGAAATTTAAGAATATGGTGCGTAGAGAGTTTAATATTTTGAGAAGGAGTTATGTGGTTACCTTAAAATTATCCGAATGCTCCTGCCCGAGAGCTAGTCCAGGCTGAGGTTGTGCAACAGCGGCTGGGTATATGGAATGGTCGGTGACCTTGGCCTATGGCCTATGGGAGTGTAGTGCCAAGAGCAATCCACATGGCAGCAGGCTAGGGTGACAATGGTATCTGAAGCCAATCAAGAAGTCCAGAAGAAAAGTCCATTCAACAGGGGAGGCCAAAAGGCAGAATCCGGGTATGAAGAGCACAGAGATTGAGGATGCCACATGACAGCAAGAGAGTTCAGAATCTTGAGAAATGAAAGAGATCATGAGCACAAAATATGTAGCCATAGGTGTCTGTCTCAGATACCTCCGGTCTTGTTGGTGGCGAAGGTATTATTAGAGGTGAGAATATCCTAGACATTGCCCTCTGGGATTTTGTCCCTGAGATGAGAGGGACCAGTGTTCCTCATATTTGTTTAGCCATCTGAGGCACATTCTGAAAAGGAAAGTAGATTCTAGACACATTGCCACTAGATTCCCTCACCCTTGCTGGTGTACTGGCAAGCCTCAAAAACAGTCGAAGACAGGAACTGTTTTCCATTCTCAAGTGGAATAATGGGCTTCCACTGGGACCAATTTTGAGAAGTCTCTGGAGTTCATCTTTTCCCAGACATGGTATCTCCCAGAATAGCGATAGAGGCCTCAGTTTGGACACATGGAGCTAGTATTCCAGGTAAGAACACAGTTTGGGGAATATCACACAGGTCTCTAAGGCCCAAACAAATCCACTCCAATTTTGTTTTTGTTTTTGTTTTTGTTGCTGTTGTGTGGGTTTTTTTAAGAAGATGTGTACTAAAACAGAGTGGAATATTGAAACATGATAATGCCCATGGTAATCAGGTATTAACTCTCCAAATTATGGGATGATTTGGTAGACAAAAGGGGTTCCCACTCTAGAACTGCTGCTGCCATAGTCAGCGTTATGTGGAGCCCATTGATAGAAATTGCATGAGTCAGGAGCTTTATCTCAGGAGCCCATCCCAACATGTATTTCCCAGAGTTGGTCAAGAGATGCTACTACTGTAGCAAGCAGTTTAAAATATCCTGGCCTGCTAGATTGTGGAAAGTAGCTCAAGCGGTTACATTGAGCTACCATCCAGGTAGATCAAGACTTTACAGTTCAGTGGTCAAAGAAGTGTGAAATGATAGCTATTTATAGGGTCCAAGAATGCCCAGGAGGCTGCCTCTCTTTACTACCACTGGGATGAATACATAGAAGCGGAGAGTAGAACAGTATTTACTAGGCAGGGAGGTACGAAAAATGGGGAAATGTTGGTCGAAGGGTACAAAGTTATATTTATAAAGGACAAGTAAGCCTAGAGAGGTAATTTAGAGTATGATAACTATAGCTAATAATATTGTGTTGAATACCGGAAATTTGCTAAGACAGTAGATTTTAGGTGTTCTCACACATACACAAAAATGGTAACTATAAGAGGAGATGGATATGTTAAGCAGCTTGACTGCAGTAATTATTTCACTATGTATATGTATATCAAATCATCTTGTTTTGCACCTTAAATATATACGATTTTTGTTAAAAAATATAAAAGGTCAATAGGAAAGAAAAAGAAATGGTATTGAGACAGTTATCATTAAATAAATGACTTCTCTACTAAAAAAATAGTCACAGGCAAAGTAGAGATTCTGAAGGGCCCCTCTTTGTGGTGGTGTTTGTATGTCTGTAGAGGGCTAACCAGGGACTCCAGTGGGGTTACCTGGGACCCAGGCACAGATCTATCCATATCCTATCCATATCATATAGAGCTCCCACAGACCATCCCACAACTGTTTCCAGAGTTGTGTTTTTCGAATCCTGAACATCAAAGAACTAGAAGCCTACAAGTTAGCTGTCCCTGACAGAACCTACAGGACAGTTTGGTGACTGTCTCCTTCTAGGCCAGGCTCTTGGGCACCATGATCTTGCTGTAAGCCCCTGGGCTTAGCCAGAGTTGGGCCTATAGAGGATGCCTTTATTGATTTATTTTTTTCCTTCTTCTTCTTCTTCTCCCCAAAGCCTCCCCCCCCGACCCCCGCAAGTACATAGTTGTATATTCTAGCTGCAGGTCCTTCTAGTTGTGCTATGTGGGACGCCACCTCAGCATGGCCTGATGAGTGGTGCCAGGTCCATGGCCAGGATCTGAACTGACGAAACCCTGGGCCACCTAAGTGGAACACATGAACTCAACCACTTGGCCACGGGGCCAACCCCAAGGATGCCTTTATTTTTAATGGACTCCTTATATTTTGGATCAATGTACATTTCATTATATCTAGTGATTTTTATTTAACTTAAATTTTATAATCAGCAATGAGGTAGAAATTATAATCATTTTTAAATGGAAAAATTGAGGCTCAATGTTATTAAATATTTTGTCCTTGATTTCACACTCAAAAAGAAAGTACCAGTCATTAAGGAAACACACATGGATACCCCTACATCAATAGAGGCCCAAAACGCATATGTGATACTTAGTTCCCATTCTCATGATAATCAAATGACAATAGTTATAGTCACTGAGTGCTTATCTTTCGTCAGGCATGTGGTATGGCTTTTCTTCTGACTCAGAAAAGTATCTGACTATCTCATTCTCCATGAAGTATTATACATCGAAAATAGCTTAATGAAGTCTTGCTCTCAGACCATTTTCCACTTTAAAAGAGATATATTGGAGAGAAATGTGTAACCTAAAGGAATAAATGACGAATTGTGGAATTTCGGCCTTTTAATAGGCAGTGTAAAAAAGCTTTCGGGGTCAAAGATGTTCTTACAAATCATTCCTTCTCTTCCACTTTCTACCAAATCATGCTGTAGTCAGTTTTCCAACCCCAATTTTAGCCAAAGTGATCCTGAAGCCAAGGCAGAGATGAAGGAAAGATTTGGTAGATATAACTTCTTGAAGACGCTTGGAATCAAACAGTCCTAATCCAGTTACCTTAATGTCTAAGATTCCATTATTGGAAAGTGATATTGTAGACTAGCCAATGAATTTTATCTCAAAATCCAAACATTCCAAAAGGTCACAAACTTTTTTAGGTATTATAAGTTACACTGCTGTGTGAATGGGCTTATTGTTTATTGGTCCTGAAAGTTAGTTGAAAAGCGCTCTCCACTGAGAAGTAGAAAATAAACAAACAAAAAATAACAGTCGATTCAGATCTTTAAACAGAGCCCTAAGAGGGAAGGCGTATAAGACTGTGGTGGCCTGTACGATGAATTCTGAAAGGGATGTCATGGGAGGAGTGATGGAGATGAAGGAAGTTCTAGAGGGTCGGGCCTAACTCAGGGGCCATGGGCAGGGCTAAGGGAGAACAGAACACAGAGCCCACTGATGCAAAGCCTGGGTTTAAGTTCTAGCTCCACCACATCTTCCTGCCTAGGCCACTCCCTGAAGCTTTAAACCTGTTTCTTCAGATTTGGAGGGGGTGGATTATTTTGTGGCTGAAATCAGATCCTGTGTGTGGAAGTCATTTGAGCAAAGTAAAGTACTACAGGGATGTTGATAGGAATCATTCAGTGATGAAATCAGTAAGAGGGTCCAGTTGGTGGCAAGACTGAGAGATTTCAAAAAGGTTTTAGTCTTTTTTTTTTTTTTTTTTTTTTGAGGAAGATTAGCCCTGAGCTAACTACTGCCAGTCCTCCTCTTTTTGCTGAGAAAGCCTGGCCCTGAGCTAACATCCATGCCCATCTTCCTCTACCTTATATGTGGGACACTGACCACAGCCTGGCTTGCCAGGCAGTGCCATGTCCGCACCCAGGATCCGAACCGGTGAACCCCGGGCCGCCGAGAAGCGGAACATGCGAACTTAACCGCTGCACCACCGGGCCAGCCCCAAGGTTTTAGTCTTGATGAGACAAGCAGCGGCTTCCTCAACTGGAAACCTGAGCAATTCAATGCTGAACAGTTTATAGATTAACTTTTCCATGCTCATATGAACTTACACAAATCAAATATCAGTAGCCTGCAGGAAATCAGTACAGGGCAAAGGAAGGACGATGTACAACCTCTGGAGCTTTTGTAACATGCGTGGCCTGTGTGCTGGCTGTTTATAAAATAGAATGTTCATCTTTAAGGTGCCTGAACAAAATCCCAGCTTCAATGATTGCTGTTTGGAATAAATGATTTGAGAACAATGATCAGAGAACCATAGGTCACCAAGAAGGTGCCCCTTTTCCACCAAAACAAAGGGTTAATTTGGCTGAATTGGATGAGGAGGCAGGAAACCTAGTATAGACATTCCAGATGCTGATTTTGAGCTACACCTGTACCAGTGGTAGACGATGCCCACAGAGGAAAGGGATCTAGCTAAAAATCAACTCTTGATGGTTCTGAATTTGTAGCATCTTTCTCCACTAAATGAACTCACAACCAACCTCTTGTATGATTAAATGATGATCAAGTTTAAGTCAGAATGAAAACCAGTGTCACTTTACATTTCCTTTTTGTTACAGATTCTCCTCCATTTCCTGGTGACAGGGTTGCTGCCATGGGTTGGCAGGTAGACTTGTGCAGTCAGTGGATGAGCTGACCTCTTGATTCTTTTCTTTGATTCACAGGCTTCACTGTGCAGAGGATGTGCCGTCCATGCCAGGTTGATCTGTAGCCTCTGTTGTTTTCCAGTAAACAACCAGGACTCACAAATCTCAGATTTGCATCCTTCATCCGAATTCTAACACTATTTACTGCAAGTGCAGCCTTGAGAGGTGGGGGATTTTAGGTTTAAGTATACCCAGATGAATATGCTGAGTGGCATATTCCAGTACATAAAGAATGATATCCAAGTGTCTACGTTGCTCAAAAATGCAATTTAAATTAAATTACATTCCTACCCGCCCCCACCCCATTATCCCTGAACTCATATCTGCAAGCCAGAAAGTAGTCACACTTGAAATAGCAGCAAATAAAATCAGAGACAAAATCAAAGCTTCTGGTGCTGAGAAGAGTCAGGCATATGGGACCATGGACTAGGAATTATTCCAGTCTGCTCAATAGGAGGGATGTCAGGGACCTTTCTATACCCCCTTCTGCATCAAAGCCTCAGGTCCCAAGCATACTGATGCCTGAAATATACCTTTGGAAAAAAAAAACAGCTTTATTTATATATTTATTTTGCTTTTTCATCCACAACAAAAGATTAGGCATAATATAAGAATACAGGAAGGCAGCAGTGCTGAAATGCATCATTTCTGGAATCAAGCGGGACTGAGTTTAAATCCTGACTCGGCCCCCGTAAGCTCTTTGATTGAGTAATTTACAGAATGTCTGAATGTCTATTTTCCCACCCATTGAACGGGATTAAGAACATTCACCTCATAGTGTTGGTCAGCACGTTATCTGAGCCAGAGCAGGGAGAGCACTTCATGTAGGAGGCACCCATAATTCACATGTTTGACAAATAGAAGCTATAGCAATAGCACATATGTGAAGATATGATGACCCAGGAGGTGAAGTATGTTTTCCTAAACACTCAACTCATTATTCACAAAGTGTAGCCTTAGAGCCAGATCCCCTGACCAGGCCTGGCGTGTGAAGGAGAGGTGGTTACAACCAATAAGCCCCACACAGAGGAAAGGGAGAGATTTGCCTTCATGCTAAAGTGCAAGTGATTGATACTGGCCAATGTCATTCACTTTTTCAGACCTCATGCTTTACACAGTGCCAGCCTCTCTCTAAATCTGTAGTCACTGCACATGTGGCGACGTGTCTGCATTGGGGCTGGTATTCCTCCATTGCCCTATGGGTCCAGGCCATGGTTCCTAAGACAAAGTTCAGGATGCAGAGGCCAAGGAGAAATTTTATTCTTCTCCGTCTACTCTTTCCTCAGAGGCTCTCTCTCTTTTAGCAGATTCTCTTTCCCTCTTCCGTGCCCAGTGCCCAGAGCACTGACTACCGAGTATCTAGGCAGTGCACTTTTTATTTACCTTTTAGTCCCTCTCCATTCTTCTCAACCCATCCTAACTGATCAGTCCTCTGGTCCATTCTTTCAAGGGAAGTCATTCAAGCTAACCACAACTAGAGGTTTTCTCTCTGATAAAGATCTCTCTTCTCACTGTCTACACATTTCTCCTTTAATTGTGACTTTTAGAAAGATTTGAATTCAAAGATTAGAAAGTCAAAATCTTCACCAGGGTCTGCAGAGAACTTTTTGAGCCACTGGGACCTTTATTGCTCTCCAATTGTTCCCTATATGCTCTCCATAGTCAATGGAGCTGGTTCTGGTGGTAAATGAAAATAACTACTCAGGTGAGTGGTGAAAAACTAATCAGGGTTTAAATGTCAACATCTCCACCCCTTGAAACTACACTGTGAGATAGAATGGGCAGTAGATATGTGGAGAATATTTTGCATAATGTGAAACTCCAGAGACATTACAGTGTAGGCTTATGAACTTGCCTCTCAAACCAACTACCAGAGTTGTAATCCCAGCTCTGTAACTTCCTAGATGTGTGACCTTGGAAAAGTTGCTTGATGTCTCTTTGCTTCTGTTTCTTTATAGGTCAAATGGGAAATATCTGCACTTACCTGGCAAAATTGTTGTAAGTATTAAATGGGTTGTACTTGCCCAGGGCTCAGAACAATCACCTGGCTCCTGATAAATGCTCACTGAGCCTTAGCTTTTCTTACTATGCAGAATTGAGTCCTTTGTCTTTGGCATTGGATGGACTATGGGTTAAACCTTGGCTGCTTTGCCTACGGGGCCATGAACAAGTTATTAACCTCTCTATGCCTCAGTTTCTTCATCTGTAAAAAATCAGTACTAATAACACCCACCACCTCTGTAGGGAAGTTGTGATGATTAAATGGCACAGTGATGATTAAATGACACAATGTCTGGCACAGAATACACACATAGTAAGAGTGACTGCTGATTGTTAATGAACTAACCTGATATTCTATGGTGAACCCAATATCTATCTTTAGGACAATCAGCATTAATCCACTTACGTGGTTATTCTCATGAAGACCTGTGACAGTGACACATTTCAAAATCTGGCTCAGATGCATCCTTCTCTGTAGCCTACTCGACCAGACGACCCACCCTGGCCTCCCATAATCCTGGTTGTGAATGTTCTACATTGACTTACGGTGCACTTGTTTGCATATAGTTTATCTCTCCTGGAAGAAGAGGTAAAAAGAACTTTTTTTGCCCCAAAATTTGGCAGATTATCCCACAACAAAGTAGACAGATACTAGTCCTTTAAATTCTCCCTTAGACACCATCAATTTTCTTCTTCCATAGCTGTTTATTCTGCTACTGTTTCAGTGGCATGCTCTAAACATGATTAACAGTCCTTTTCTTTTAGTTACAAGCACAGTAACTTCTCAGTGGTACATGGGAAAGGTGCACTCCTTCAGATACCGCAAACATTGTTTTTATCAATCAAATAGCCTGAACCAGAAGTACCAAAGCTGGCTTTAGTCCTAGGACAGAACCCACCCCACGGTCTGTGCTGATGCCAGTGAAGTTCTACATGGATCTGATTAGTCTTGACGTTGGTCTCTTCTCTCTGCCTCAAAATAACTGATTTCTTCAGAAAATGAATATCTGTAAAAGTTAAAATAAATTATCTAACTAATATCTAGCTCCAATATTACCAAGGGAGTTTTTGACTCCCTTAGTTGATTGAAATCACATAAGGCTAGTTTTTGCCTGAAACATTTATTACTATATCATATTTAGTAATTTGGAATTCTGTTGTCCCTGTAGTCTGAAATTCTTTGTAATTTGTCCTACTTGTTACAGTCCAACAACAATGATGACTTTTGCTGAATCAACTCAAATTTCTTGCCAATACAAATACAATAGACTTAGGCAATCATGGTAAAAGTGTACCCTTGGGACCAGTCTAGGAAGATCATTCTATCTGAAATATAGTTGGAGATGGCACCTTAACAAGTCTCACACAGAGGGCATCAAAGAGAACCCAGTATAACCTGTGGTCTCAGGCAGTCCAACCTTAGCATGTGTTGGAGTCAATGAAACACAACTCAGAAACCAAGAGTAATTAACGTGTGGTTTCTGTCTTTATTTAGATTTCCCAAAGACCATCAAAGAGTTTCCCACTAATAACTCCTGTCAATGTTTCATAAAATTCCCTTTCCTCCACTTTCGCTACCAACCAGACGGGCATGGATGGAAGTATTAGTTAGAAGGGTAGGAAAATAGAAAAACCATGAAGGTGAGGATAAAATTTTCCCTCGTAGGTGGGGACACAGGGGAGGGATAAAGGTAACCTTCATAATATTGGTAATAATCCCCAATTAGCATGGTTCTATCATTATCTTACATTATTTATAATAACATAGAATACTCTCCCAACGTGTGCACACCACACACACACACCCCCCCCAGAGGGAAATAGTATGAAAATTAATAAGCCCTTACTGATTGATTGGTTTAGTGAGTAAGTGGAAGGCGCGTATGTCCTCCACAGCAGTTTTACTGTATGAATGTGATCACACAACTTCATGATCAATATACGTAGGAGAGGAAATGGGATATTCATTCATTCATTCATTCAAGAAATTCTTTTTGGCACTTGCCACAAGCCAGACACTTTCTTTGGCAGTAAGGATATAGTATCGAACAAAATAGCAAAGATTCTGACCCCGTAGAGCTTACATTTGTTGGGAGGAGGAATAATAATAAACAAAAATAATACAATAAAATGCTACAAAGAGCAGGATAAAGGGACAGAGAGTGGGGTGCTGTTTTACATGGGGTGTCAGGGAAGTCTTCTCTAAGGGGAATATTTGAGCAAAGATCAGGAAGAAGGGAGAAATGGGATTGGTGGTAAGATGAACAGGTTCCGGGGAGGCACCAACAAACCAGCACTGTTTTTTAATACCTTCGTTCCATTTATGAATGGAATGCTTTTTTGCTCTTTTTCTTCCCTTCTTTTATTATTTTTTTTTTCCTAAGAAATCCTGTGCTTCTTGAAATGTGAAATAGGTGAAAGAAAATACAGTTCGGGACCATTAATTGTGCTTTCTTATTGAGTATATAAATTTGATGTCAAACGGGCCTGGCTGAATGGTATATATTTATTTCAAAAATATCATTTCTGTGAGGCATTGCTGCATCATCCTATTGATTTAGGGATTGGTGTGATTGTGCCTGATGCTTTTATGAAAGGCAGGCTATTAACAAACTAAATTGAAAAACTAGTGAGTCTGCCTTTCCAGACCCAATCCAGCATGCTGCCCATGTGAGGCTTAAATGGGAAAAAACTGTAAAAAGACTTATTTTAATGTGACAGACTCCTCATTGCAATCCATAAACCTTATTTGCTGTGAAGAAAAAAACATCCTACAAGATAGAATTCTCATGCTCTGGCAGCAATCTCCCTCTGGTTTCTCTCCCATCCATGGCAACATTAATCTTTTCATTTCAGAAGCTGACTCTCTTTGACCTTCTTGGACGTTAGGATTAAAATCTTGTGTAAGACAAGGTAGCTTTAAGAGAGTCAGAGGAAACATGGGTGCTAATACATAAAGCCCCTGAAAGTGTCCGGGGATTGAAGCATCTACTGAATTCCCGGTGTGGGGCTGGAGGATTAAACCTGGTGTGGGAAGGCTGGAAGTTATTTGATTTTACCTAGTTCAACCTCCTTGTTTTGCAGAGAGAAACTGAGGAACAGATAAAGGATGAACTTGTCCACCATCACACAGCCAGATTCGCGGCAAAACTTAGGAGCTGAAGATGATTCCAATCAAACCCATGAGCTCCTTTAGATCTCACCTTCCTGTGACCCATGCACCAAAGAGGAACTTCCAGGAGAGTGCTTGAAAAGAATTTGGAATCTTAAATACAGCAAAATGGTTATGTGAACTCAAAGGAATTGTACTTGAGTTTTCAATGAGGAGAGAAGGGGACTTGTTGGTGGCACTTTTACCTGTAACACTGACAGCTCCTCTCCCAGCTCTGTTCTTCTGACACCAAATGACTTTGAGGCTATTGAACAAAAGAAGGAGGGGTTACTGTGAAAGGAAGCAATGCTGCTTAACCCTTTTCAATCGTGAGAAAGATTATGCATGGACTTATTTTTATGATAGAGCTAAACCATAGACATTGAGTGGAATTTTGTTTAACAAAATCTGTATTAGTGGAAATGATTACTCCACAGATGTGTATTGAAAACCTAGTGTATTCTCAAGTCGCCATCATGCTATCCATGAGGTTTCAAAAGAAAAAGGTAATACAGCCTCTGCTTGCTGCTTTGAGGGCCTCATGTTCAGGTGGAGGAGAAGGACCCAGCAATGTGGGAGCAGATGAGTCCAGCTGTGCACTTCATGACTGGGAGCTGGAGAAGACTAGAGAGAAGGAGATGATGGAGAGAGTGAGTGTGCAACCTCTCCCACGGATGAGTTTATGCAAGGATCTCTGTAGGCCTCTGTTTAAGGATGATCTGGGGATGATATCAGAGTCTACATAAAACTGCCAGGAGTAAAATTGTCACCTGGGCTAGCATATGGCACGTGATCTGTAAGACTGACATTTCTCCTCCCTCCCTCCCTTCTTCCTTCTCTCCCTTGCTTCATCCTTCCTTTCCTATTTCTTTTCCTTCTCCTTTTCTTCCCTCGCTCTCTTTTTTTTTTTTCTTTCCACCTACTTAACAACAGAGTCTGCAAAGTCAGTCCTGGAAATAGATGCCTTTATGGGAGAAAAGTATTCCAAAGGCAGCGTAAGAACCTTTTTCATTTCATTAGGAGAATGATGTCGTTTCTGGAAAGAAGGAAAGAAGCACAGTAAGTGGCAACTTTTCCCTAAGGGAAATCACACTGTGGAGGTGCGCCTTTGCTCAATTTCTCAGTCTCCAGAAGTTGGGTGACCTTGGGTTTCCCTGCTGCATGCAACCCCAGCCCATGGATGTGTTTTGGTGATCTGCAATGAGCAGTATATGCTGGTCCGTTACCCTGCATTTTGTTTAAGTTATACTTCATTAAAGCAGAAAGCTCTCTGAGTTTCTCTCATTTTCCCTCGTGGAATCCTTATTTTACCAGCTTCCATTCATCCTCCCTTTCACTTTGCGTTCTCCTCCTCTTTCCCTCCCTCCTGTGACACTGGCTCATTTCTACTTGCTGGAATTTCAGATGACTTCCAACTAGACAAAAAGAAATCCTGTTTCTATGCACAGACATTCTTCAGACTGATGGCGCCATTACATTAGCATACAATAAAAGCCAGCAGGGGGTGCATTGCCGCTGCTATATCCTGGGTCGCAGTGCCTCAGGGGGCTGGGTAGGTTCCCAGGGTGCAGCATCTCTCTGGTAATGAGGCAATTGCACATTTTGGTGACAGCTCTTCAGCCTCAATGGAAGCTGCAGTCTTAGTGCAAGGAGAGGGGAGAGAAGGTCAGCATCGTGCATCCTGCGATCTGACGTGGGCTCCCTGGTTTCACTAGCCTCTTCGACCTCTCTTCCATTGGCCTAAGAACTGCTTGAAATACCTAACTTTTGTCTTCATAGTGAGTTAAACGGTTTGGATGGTGGGGAGCATTATTTCTAAAACTTTCCTTATGAAAAATATAACAGGTAGTTAATCAGACATTTATAGCGCTCCACCTGCTTGGCAATCCTATGTGAGGAGATGGAGGGACAATGGTGATAGAAGAAAAATACAGCCCCTCCTTTTGGCCATGAGACAGTTTTTCAATACAATACTACAACACATTGCCAGTGTTCCCCCGTGGTTTTTCTAATGACAGGACTTCAACACCCAGACTTCAAGTCCCTCTTCAACCCATGCTTGGACACAAATATAAACTCTACCTCTGCCATGGACTCAGGAAGGCCTCTTCCACCAGCACTGGGGCCCTCTAGGTGCATCACTTCTGCCATCTCTAAAACTGTCTTGAATCCTTCACTCCAGCCTTTGTTGGCATGGAGTCACTATGGCCACCGTGCTTGGCAAATGGTGGTCAATTAGTTCCTTGTGTAAATCTGTGATAAAGAGGTGTGTGGAGGGGGTGAACTGAACTCAGGGCACACACATCCTGGGCCCGTCAGCTCTTGCTGCTTGTACATTTGAAGAACCCAGAGGAAACAGCAGAGATGTGGGCAAGTTCCATACCCCTCTATATAATATTGCTCTCGTCTTCTCTCTACAGAGTGAGTGGACAGAAATGAGCAGGTTAACAGCCCATGAGAAAGGAATGAGCTGTCAATCCCAGATAGAATCAGGACAATTTATATAAAGGTTTTTTGTGATAAAATGTCATATAGCTGTACCCTACCCCAAATTCCTTGCCTAAAATCTACCTTCCCTCTGGCAGCCAGTTCAGGTCTGAATCCATGCTCCCCAGACACACACAGATTCCTAGAGGCCATGCAGTCTTACAGCCTCTTCTTTATGAAAAGTTGCTGACTGTTGGATTACAAATCACTACTTAATACGGTATTAAAGCTCCCCAATTGACCAACTTCTAAATAGAAGAAAAGAATGTTTAAATTAAAGCAGAGAAGGTTGTGGTTGGATATGGGTATATCTCCCTGACCAGAGACAGGGATCATGTCCTGAGGAAGGTAGCCAAAGGAGGGCCTAGAGTCCCTGCTCTCGGACATCCTCAGGAGGAAAATTGGTCATCGTGTGTTCAGACCGGTTTGTTCCCCTTAAAGGCAGAAGTCTGTGTAATGAGGCTCTCATGATCTTGAGGCCCTCATGATTCTGTTCCTCCATTGGTCCGAGAGGGTGACTTCTGACAGTTACAATGTCCTCTTGAGTGTTCTTTTAAAATTATGCTTACATCCATCTCTTCTCACCAAGGTACTTGAAGGTCTGACCAGTACCACCCATGCCTGAACAATTATGATAACCTCCTCACAGGACTCACTATCTCCCCATGCACAGTCCATGCTGCTGCTAGATCAACATTCCCACCAGCGCACTCTGGAGACTTCCTTCCTTAAGACACTTCCATGATCCTTGTGTCTGTTGGATGTAGTCTAAATTCCCAGAGTAGGCAATCAAGGCCTCAAACACTACCTCCAACCTTATTTCTTCTATTCTCCTGTATATCCTGATAAGGCATCACTGTAGGGGTCCCACCTCATGCTGTGCACCTGACATTTCTCCTACTTCTATGCAGCATTGCATAATCAGAGAAAGAAGTTATGATGTAGGGGAATGAGTGCCAAATAGGTGTCGGATAGAGGAGGTGGAATATTATTTCTGCTATTTCCTTGCTCTGTAACCTTTACTTAATTATTAAATATTTTTCTGTGCCTGCTTCTTCAACTTTAAGCTGGGGATAATAATTCCTTTCTATTAGGTTGTTGTGTGGATTCAGAAGCTAATGAATATGAAGCATCTGGCACATAGTAGAGACTCAATACATAGCATTTATTACTATGCTTTTACTCTTTTACAGTCCCTCTAATACAGCCAACCCATTGTTCAGGACCCTGTTTAAATTTAACTCATTCTATGGAACTTTTATGATTGCACTAACTTGGATTGACTTCCATTTCTTCTGAAATCTCTTAGTCTAGTTTTTAAAACACTGACTGGGCACTTACTTCTCTGCATTAATTACATTTTCATGGACATACAGTCCGTACATCCAGTACTACTGAAAGTGACTGTCTCCTCCCTGTCTCCTATTCCCATTTCACCCCACCTAAAGGTGCCATTCTGCCTTGGTTCTTGAGCCAGTCCCCAGTGATTCAAGAAATACTTAAGATGCTCTGACCCTCCATGCAGTAGTTACCTTCCCTGTTACTATGTTACTATGACCCAGAAGATGTCCTTAGTACTTTGGGGTGAGCTTTCTGCAACCATGACCTTACCCTGTCAAACCTCAGATTAAGCCACATGTTCCCCAATTCCTTTCCTGCACTGTCGCAGGGCCTTTTGTCAATTTCTTTGAATTTGAATGTTCAAATTCAATATCCCCCACTTCTTGCAAATATGTTTTATTCAAAGCTGCTACATGTGAATCTTGGTTCTGGGCACCCACCTGGCAATCCAGGCACTGTGTAGGAATAAGGTCTAGCCTGAGAACCCCTGCTTGATGGCCTGGATTCTGCCACCTAGGAAGACACTCCTCCCAAGGGTTGTTCCAATGTTCAAAGTTCAACAGCTTCCCCGAGCCCTTCTTTCTGTGCTGTTACCACCTGTGGGTATCCATTGTGTGCCAGCCTAAGGCACTGGCACAGGCTGTTAGCTCCACTGCCAAAAGAAGATGTAGCCACCTTTGAGTGCTGAACCTCACTCTTAGCCAGCCTGTCCTTAACGTTGTTTGCTAGGCAGATCTAGTTACAGGTGCCACCCCACCTGCTTTGCTCCACTGGGGTGAGTGAGTCATGTGAAGATAACCACCAAATCCAAGACACAAGGTGGTTCTTTCTACAGTGTGGTATATTCAGGCCATCTCTTCCCCTTTCCAAGATATTTTACATTTCCAGCTACGAGAATGGTGGGTTTCTAAACAGAGATGGTCTGATGACTGCACTGATTGAGCAAAACAATTTAAATGGAAGACCCAAGCATGCCCTTATCAACTCATGGTGGCTTTGTGAACCTGGGTTATGTCAGAGGCGGCTTTGTGATGGTCAAGCAAGCGGACATCTTTCAGAGCTTTGATGAAAGCAGGGGAACTCAAGGCTCAAGCCTGCTCCTGACATTCACTGTTCTGTGACCTTGGGAAAGTCACTTATCCTTGTGAGGATTAATGAGTTAATCTCAGGGGAAGTACTTTGAGATCATTGGCTGACAGGTGCTGTATAAGTACAAAGTATTATTATTAAAATGTCACTGTGCTGGCTGCTTTGCTCTTGAGGGCGCGGAGGCAGGAATGACAGCCCCGGGTGAGTGGATAAGGATTGCGTAAGACAAGGAAGTAGAGAGTTCTGCATTGGGAAGTTCTGTCTGCTAACACTCCTCTCTACCTCCACCCCCATCCAGCAATCTTCTGACATTGCTCTGGACAGAGGCAAATTTTATTTTCCCAAAATGAACTGTACAAAACAGTTTTAGCCAGAGGCTCTATATCCATAGATCATCCCGGTCCTTAGCACAGCCTTGGAAGTAGAGGACAAAAAACCTTAGTTTAACATCTCCAACTCCCCCGACTCTCCCGTAACAAATCCAGAAACTTCCCTCTGGCTCTTCCCTCACATGAATAAAAATAAAAATATGGACAGAATTAGTAAGATTGAAGCCTCAAACAATAATGGTAGAAATTCAAACCCCCTCTGTTAGTGAAATCTTCCACCTTGAGGTGCCTTTTTTTTAAGCGTACTTTATTTTTGTTCCTGAATCAAAAAAACTTTTGAAGATATAAAGTATTGTTTATGAAAATTCCTAACACATAGTAGATGCACAACTTAAAAAATTGATGAATGAGTGATTTGTATGCAGTCAGCCTGGGTAACAAAATTCCAAGGCATATCAAAATATCAAAAAATCAACAAACAACTACTGAGTGCTAGGTCCTTTGAAAGAAACCCAACGTGTGAAGGACCTAATTGCTCCCCTCAAAGACGTCTTGTGTTTTGAGGGAGTCATGATTCAAAGAAGTTGATGGAAGATGCTGAACCTTGAAGTGTGAGGGAGCATTTGCACGGGGGAGAGGTGTGCTTTTTTTATGGGGAGGGCTTAATGGTGAAAAGATGCTATCAGTGACAAGGACAGCAGGAAACATATAGACAAGGAAAGAGGGAAAAATTTCAGGGGACAAGATCGACAGCAAGTAAGGATCTAGGAAGGGCCTCAGCATACAAACAACCAGGTGAGATTTGAAAGGAGATAAAGATGTATCAGGCTATACTCAAGTGTCTACAGATTACCAGGATGATTGCTTCCAACTGAAGAGACGTAGAAGGGCCCCTGATGGCTTTTCTTAGCTCCCCATGTGGCCCTGGGAGTTAGAGAAGGGATTTTTATTAGTTTGTGTGTTTTTGTTGTTTGTTTTTGTTTTCTTAAAATGTATACATTGTAGCCTCTATAAAGGGGACAAACACACCCAGAGGAGTCACTGCACAGCATTGCTTATTCCTCTTTTCAAGACTCCTGGAAAAACGTGGTCAGTTCCTGCCTGAAAAGAAAGTCCAGTTCCAAGCAGGAGGATGGACCCTTCTCCTTATTACAGGCTGTAATCTATAGGAAGTTCACCTTGTGGAAGATCAAATCTAAACAGGGCAGAGGGAGAGGGCAGGCTGCTCAGGCCTGGAGAGCAAGGAGGCTGGCCCCCGAGATTTTACATGTAGAACCAAGATGTCACCATTGTAAGCTCTAAGTGGGACAGAGAAATTGTTCTCTATTAAGAGCTGTATATGGTCTATTGCTCTTATCTCATTTTTTTAAATTATTACTTAGCAGCATTGTTATTCTCTATGTAACTTTCTTGGCAGTATTTTGAAGCTTTCTCACAGAGAAAGACAACTACACTAATGGATGGAAACACAGAGAAAACCCTCATTTTGTGAAATGGGTCTCTTCATCCCCTTTTCGCACCCCCTCTGCAACCTCCTTCTTCTATTCTATCAACCAGCTGAACTCACACTCTTGACCTGGGTTCCCTGCAAATCCCCAGGACATTTGTCCCCTTCAAGCAAACTTCCTCTCTGAAAAGAGCTCCTTCCTCATTATCCACCTGGGCCTCACTCATGTCCTCAACACTGCAGTATGTGATTAACTAACTTGATCAACTGATCTTTGCTGGATTATTAACAGCCACTGACATCTCACCTTCCTCACAGCAAATTTAATTTAAAAATCACATCAATGTGTTTCTCTAAAGGGGAATATAATCTGGGAATCCAAGAAGCCCATGAAGGGCCAGTATAACAGGTATTAGGGTAGAGACAGTCGCTAGTCATGGTTTCTCAGCAGCCACCCTTGATAGAGAAACAATGCTGGCAGGTACATACACCAAAAACTTGATAACCAACTTCCTTAATTTACAGACATAGACTGGATGCTGGGTTAAATGACACTTGGTGGCCACAGAGCTGGTTGGTCACAGAGCCAGAACTCAAGCCCAGGTTCTGAATCTCAGACTGTAGCCATGTCCACAGCACCAAGTTGTTGTGTATGTCTCATTCTGTACCTGTCTTGCTGTGGGACCCTTGCACAGAAAATGTTCAATCTCGGGGTTTCTGTTTCACACTCTGTAAAACAGGAATTGGATTACTGGGTCTTAGCAAGGAAGAAACTTTTCAGCTTTTCAGGGTTTCTGATTCTGTGTATGTGGAATCACACATATGCATTGTACATTCATCTACATATATAGAGCCTGGGGAATTTGACTGTATCATTTCTTCAAGTTCCCCTATGCTGTGATGCTTCACTCCTGGTATAATGGTCTTTAGCATGTCAATGATTCAAATGCAAGGACATTTTCTTGGGCCTTCATTGTTTCAGAGTGAAATTGAAAGAGGGAATCCAGCTGTTTATATGCAATATGCAGCAATTATGAAGTTCATTTCCAGAAGCCACTGTAACCATAGCAACCTGTAATTCTGGAAGAATAGAGACAGGCTGTAGACTGACTTCCAATGGGGGCAACTTTTAACCAGAGATGGCTCAGGAAATGCTGATGGAAACTTGAGCTGTTTACTTTAATTTAGAAGCAGTGTTTGAAAGTCTGACTCTCTTAATCCATAACTTCAGTCTTTCTTTAAAGTTCAGTAATCGGTGAAACTCAAGTTTCTGGATTTGCCCGAGTCTGCCCTAGAGGGCTAAATAGTTCAAATGAAACAAGAGCCAGCATTGTATTGATGTTTATTTCATAGTGCCTTAAACGCCAAACTCAAAGTCATAACATCAAACTGACTGAACTTTAAGCTAGTGATGCAGGAACCTCAGAAAGTTCAAATGAGAACCGGAAAACCCAGTCTCTTGATATACAGTTTTTCTGAGCGCACACTACTTTCTTTGATATTTCAAGAAAAAATGGATAAGACTAGTGTTAGAGTGAATGATTTTATGATATTTTGACCTCATCAGGCCAGAATGGAAGCAGAAAATTGCTGAAGGGGCAGAGGATGTGATGAGGTGGTCAGCAAAAGGGTAGAGATACAGTCATTTTGAGTCAGAATTATTTAAAACAATTTGGTCAGGTTACTGAGTTGATTGTCTTCCTATTACTGCCTGTGTGTCCCCTTTGACTGATAGTGTGAATTTCTGGATACACAGGAATGGAATGGGACAATGGCCAGCTAAGGGTCAAATCTTAAATACGTACAACTCCTGTCTGCACCCTGGGAAATGCATGGGGGTGAAATGTTAAATGACTGCAAGCTGCAAAGGCATCTGAATTGGATTTTTGCTATTTCTGCCTCTTTTGACTCTGTCTTTGATCCCTGCTGGCAGCACCCTGGGCATGTGTGAATACCACAGCTCAGAGATGCTGTACCCACTGGGAAAGTGAAAAAGAACCTAGGCCTATCAGTTGCAGGTTTTCCTCTCTGAAATTCCCAGGGATGTTAAAATTAGGGGTGCACTTCAAATAAGCTGAGATGTACCCCTTCCGGTTGAGGGCATTACTTTTCACTCATTTGCCTGAATGATGAACAGTCTTACATGCACCTGAAGCACCAGACAGACTTGAACTAATAAATAATCCACAGGACAAGTTTACTGGCTCTCTAGTGATAGCGACTAGACTTGGGAGGCAACTGGATGAGCAACATCCAGAAAGAAATTTGATTGTGTCAAGATTTAGGCATAAAGGGATGCTAGAGATAAGAGGTAAATACATACAAGGTAAATGCATACAAGGATTTTTAAGCGGGTCTTGAGCTGATTGCAGAATACACTATCTGTAGGGCAAAAGGAAGACCTCCCATTATGACTTCCAGGCTCCTGGCTCCCATCTTTGCCCTGTGTGGACTCCTGTCAGCTGTGACTGTATTTGCCAAGAGTTCTGTGCTCCTTCTGCTTGGATATGGCTCTTCCTTCCTGGCTAGGCTGCTGTTGTACCCTGTTCTAGGTCCTGACTCAGAAGCTGAAGCTAGATCTACCCTGCAGAGAGTCATGGAAGAAAACACAGGTTTTGAAAGCTGAGAGTCTTGGCTTTGCTACTAACCTACCAGACCCAGAACAATTTTCCTAACCTTTCTATGCCATCTGTAAAGGGCTAATCAAGAAACACTGCTTGAATGGTTCTTGAATACAATATGCTGAGTACAGTGCCTAGCAGGGGGCAGATCCTCGCTAATGGCAATGACATCTCTAACCCCTGTCCAGATCAGAATTCACAGAAGCCGTAGAAAACTACTTCCACTACGCAGCTGAGGAAATGCAAGGTCAAGAGCTCAGGAAATCAGAGACAGAAAGCGAAGTCTAGAGATAGGGTAATACTGGTCTCCTAGAAACGAGCGGCAGATGACATTCTTTCACATGCAAAGGAAGAAAATATACAAGCATGGTTTAATGAAAACAACGTTGTATTCGGGCTCAGAAAGCTGGATGCAAATATGAGTTGGAATAACAGGGCTGATAATTCTGCCCACCATTTCTGTTGTGTCCTGGAACAGGTCCCTTAGGCTCAGTGGTCACTGGAATGCTCTCTGCACAGCTGAGCTGGTGGGACGATCAGGCACATATTGAAGGAATAGTCACTGTGAAAACTCAAGTATCATCGTTACAGAAAGGATACAGAAAAGAAGGCCAGAGTGAACAGAAAACTCTTTATAAAGCAGATGAAATTTGAGGGATTCCTTAAGGGAATAACTGGGAAGAGGGGGGGAGAATTAACTGGGTTAGTGTGGGGGTTAAGCGCAGGGCGGGGGCAGGAAAGAACCCAGGAAGAACAGAGAGATCAGTAAAGAGATCAGTTTGGTTTGAATGGAAAGTTCTTAAAGGAAACAGAGCAATACATGGCCAGAAGAATAGACTGAGGCCAGCTAATGGACGCCGTTTATTATTATTTTATAAGCAATGGGAGACCATTAAAAATTATGGCAGGTGATCTAAAACTAATATCTTGCATCTACCCCTGCCCCTGCCAATTCCCATCAGACCCCATCACTCCCCACCCAAGGTAACTCATGTTAACACTTTATAAGATGTACTCTTCCATGTTTTTTTATGTTCACATGTACATATGAAGATGAATGTGTATTTATGTGTGTGTACACAGACATGTATACATTACATAGATACAAATATATAAATGGATTGGGTCATTATTAAAAAAATGGGGTCATATGTACACATTTCTACATCTTTTCTCATTCATAGAAATTCCTCTTAATCAGCTTCTATACTGCTAAAGCACTGATTCATACTTCTAAAGGCTGCATAATATTCTATGGTGGGGATATACCATAAGTTATTCAACAGTTTCTTATTTCTTGGTATTCATTTTCTCCTGAAGGATTTTTTGTTTGTTTCTTGGATTGTTTTTCTATTTCAGAGCCTTCTACAGCAAACAGCCTTGTGCACATGCATCTAAGTTCTAGTGGATTTCTTTCCTGAGATAGATTCCTATGAGTGCAATTGTGGGGTCAAAACACACGTGCATTTTTAATTGTGATAGATTATGCTAGACTGATGTCAAAAATTACCCATTCACGTTTCTACATGCTGTATATGAAAGGGCACTTTTCCTACATCCTTCTCAGCATTAGCTATTATTATTCTTTTCATTTCTTTTTCTGGTCATAAAATGATGTCTCATTATTAGTTTAATTTGCATTTCCCTGAACCATTAGTGAATCTGAGCATCTTTTGATATGTTTCTCAGTCATTTGTAATTTCTCTACTGCCAATTGCTTGTGCATAAACATTGCTCATTTTCTGTTGGGCTATTTGTCTTTCTGTTGTCAGAAAATCTTGTATTTTAGAGACATTAACCTGAGCGTGTGGTTGGCAGAACTGCCCGGAGGAGGGAGAGATGGAGCCATCAGGAAACAATCACATTGGTCTGAAAATGAGGGGATGTGAATCTCCTCTAGGCTCAGGTCCTCAGCAACATAAAGGATGGGCTGGGGAAATGTTTGGAAAAAAGGAACAACAGGACCAAGAAATTGATTGGATGTGACTGCAGTGAGGAGTGGGGAGAGAGTGCAGTCATTCTGTGGTTTGGCAAGTCTGATAGATGGGAAATTGGTTATTGCATTTTAAAAATAGAGAATTCACAGGAAGAACAAGAGTGGTAGGAAAGAAGAGTTTGGCTTACAAATGAGAGGAGTTTGAGGTGACAGTGAGTCATCTTGATGACAATGAAACTTGCAGAACTATAATTTACAAGAATGGTCAAAGATTTTCAAGCAAATGGAAGAGCTATGTGAAGAAGAATGAGACAGGAGACAAATATGGCAGAGATTTGTTTTTTTTCCAGTCATGGGGAACAGAAAGAGGCACAAAATCTCTCTGCCCAATGCTCTGCAAAACATCTCAGACCATATCCAGTCACAGAGTGAGATCACACAGAAATAGTGTGTGAAAGAACAGTTGGACTTTACGGTGGGGTTTCCAGGTTTAGCAAATAAAAATACAGGGTGCTCAGATAAATCAGAGTTTTATATAAATAATGAATAAATAACATTTTAGATTAAGGATGTTAATTAAGGATTAAGATTAATGGGACATCCAATCTTTGGGATATGCTCATATTAAGAATATCCCATTCTTGAGGCATACTTATCCTAAAAAAATTCAATATTTCATACATACTTGTCCTAAAAAATATTCCTTGTTCATCTGAAATTCAAATTCAATTGGGCATCTGTATTTTATATGACAGCCCTACTTTGCAGCTTAACATATGAGGGCTCATAGCCTTGGCCTGCCATGCCTTAGCTTTCTAATGCCAAGCAAGCACTTCACCATCTCTAAAGAAAAGATATTCTTTGGGATTGAAAAGCTTTTCATGGTAATATTCTAGGCAGTGAAATATCTGACCCCCTCTTTGCTAGCACTTTATCCATCTACAATAATGCAATAATGATTGACGTCCATTCATATCTAACCACTCTACCAACAAGCACTTATTGAACATATGTCATGTGAAAAAGAAGGTGCTTGGTGAAACGTTCATAATCATGGCCCCGAAGTAACTTGAACATCACATAGTGACTGGAGAACCATCAAAGATTTAAACCATTCTCAGGAGATTTTAATTGTTTAAACTTATTTTATTGTACATCATTTAAAAGAATAGTCCTGCCGTGTCTTTATAGAGAGTATCTATTAAGCAGAATGTTAATTTCAATCTCAGTAAATAGTAATTGAGAAGACACATCATTGGGGACCTTTCTGGCTAATAAATAATGCATCATTTGTTATCCCTCAACCAGCTTATATTCCTCAAGGATCATGCAAATCTCCTTTCTGCTTTTAGCATCAGACTAGATGGCTCTCGCTTCTTCTTGAAATGTTTTATTACTAATATTTATAAACTACATACATGTGGTAGATATTTTCATTTAACTCTCTCAACAAACTTACAAAGGAGGGGCTGTGATCATACAGTTTTATGAATGAAGAAACAAATACACAGAGACCTTGAGTCACTCACCAACATCCCACAGGAGGAAATAGCTGAGCTGGGTCTAATTCCAGTTGACAGAGCTCTAGGGCCCATGCTATAACACTCCACCGACCTACTCCAAGGAATGAGTGCTGGATGGAACAGGGTGGCATTCTAAAGAATTCAGCCCTCAGCTAGGGTTCAGAGGGAGGCTGTAATCTTAAAGGAAGCCTGGGACACTAGGAGGAGAAACAACAAGGTTAGCATTCTACCAGAACCTACTTCTGATGAACCACATTCCCTCTAAGACTTATAAGCAGAGTCTGCTGGGCAGCAAGGGTGACTTGAGGTGGGAGTTAATGGGAGCTGAGGCATGAGAGCTGACTTTATGTCTTGGACCTGGCTGTCTGTGAAGGTCTCTCAAGGGATAGAAATCATGTAGGAGCACTGCATGTCAGGATGCATCCCAACCTCCTGGGACTAGGGAGCCTGTCTGATTTTTCAGACCAAAGGATGGACCGTAGACTGCTGCTCTCCTTCCTATCTGTCAAGACAGAGAAAGGCAGACATTGTAAGGGCTGGCACATGAGCAGGTGCTGAAAAAAAATGTATGTGGTATAGACGCAGATTGTAAACTCTATATATAATTAGAAGACTGAGATTTAATTTAGGATGAAAATATATAGTTAGAGTATGCTTAAATATCTTTAATAGAATCCATTATGGTTCTGAAAAGCAATACAAAAAGTTAAAACACAAAGCCAAAAATCTGGATCATTTTCGAAAAAAGGAAGAACATGTATTTGCCACATCCCACATTCCTCTCTCAACAGTGCCAGTGCAGTATGAAGAGGTTGAAGCTCTCAAGTTTTGATAACCTAATTGAGCTCCCAATACTTTACATAACATCCTTATGCTTTTCTAAACAAAGTCACTGTGTCTTCAGCAAGAGTTATCATAAAGTCATGTAGAAGTAACTCTAATTCTCCCCAACTTCCCTTTATGCCTCATCAAAGTCAATTCCATCTCTTTCCCAAACTGTGTCAGTTTGATGGTTTATAATAGTCGACTATCCTTCAACATGTTTCCACCGCCTTAGCTAGGTAGACACCTGGTGATGGAGGAATCTTGGCTATATGGCCATTAATAGGTAGGACTTCATTCAGCAAAGGGGAGAAAAGGACACCGCAGCCTGTTAGAGAGGAAGTGGATGGGCAGGAGACAAATGTTGGGGACTAGAGAGCAGAGAGCACACCTTGACTGAAGGTGTTGGGAATTGTTCAGTTAGTGAAGCTTCAACCTGGCTACTCTGGAGCTGGACAAGGAGAGTGGGGTCAAGAATAGCTGACCTGCTGACCAATGTCTCTATCGTTTTTCTCTTTAAACTGGGCTGACCTATGCCTTTCATTCGGCAATATTTGTAGAACTCTTTCTATGTGCCAGGCACTGTTCCGGGGCTAGGAATACAATAGTCAACAGAACAGATGATAATTCCTGCACTTAGGGAATATTCATTATAATGTATCTGAAGATAAATTCATAACAACACCTCAAAATTCTCTCTAGAAACAATAGTGTTTAAAATTCACTTGTATATAAATATTCTTCCTTAAAAACTGAGATTGACAGATAGTTATTGCTATCATATTGTTGTTGTCATGCCGGATATTGTACCTGAGGTGTTCAGCTCCTGCTGCTGAAGGACGTACCTCTACAGCTGCAGAGATGTGAGTGCCTACAGTGGCTACTTGCTGAAGAGAAAGCCTTTTTTTCCCCTTAAGTTTATGTTCATAAGTAGAAACAATAGAGGGAAGAAAATAATCAGAAAACACACACACACACATTCTCTTGGCCCTCAGCATATATGTTTTTAAAAATATGCTATTTATTTTTACAAAATATCTGTTAGTTAGGTAGGGAGATAAGAAATATTCATGGTCTTTCCTTCTTTCTTTCTTTTAACAAGTGAGAAACAATGGCCTTGGGTGGGGGGTCATTGTGAATAAGCAGAGGAAGCATAACTAAATGGGAAGATGGAAACTGGAGCTCATGGGTGACTTAAGCCATCATCCAACCCGCTCACCTCACAGATAAGGAAACTGAGGCTATGAGTAGTTGTCATAAGTGATCTAACAGCCATAAAGTTAATTTGTAGCAGATTTGGGAGCAAATCAACCTCCTTTGACCCTCAATATAGGGTCCTCTCAATTACACCATACTCTCCCTCCTGTTAAAGAGAGATCACCTATAAATCATGTTCACGTTAATAACAATGTGTTTCACAGCTAAGGCAGGAAGCCAAGACAGACACAGTGAAAACTACCAGTTGCGGAAGATGGTTGAGGAGCCAGCCACCGGGCCATTTGCCCCAACTGCCTATCTATAAGGGCTCTAAATCACCACTATAAATGTAACCAATAGAGAAAATTATATTTACCAGGGTAAAGACTGAATGTAATTCTAAAAGATATTTTGATAAGGAGCCTAAGAGTGTATATATGAAGGGGAAACCCTTGTAAGGCATGCTCCCACACTTACAAGTGGGTAGGCTGCCTTCCAAAGTAGGTGGCTCTGACTAACTGCAGGAGCTAGTTCTGCTGATGGAGCTCAGGGTGTGGGGCTATCAGCTGTCCCCTGCTTTGCCTTGTCTTGTGTACACTCAGCTTACACTCCAAATAAAAGATAAACCAATACATGAAGACCATCTCTTGAAAGAACACCAATGTATTGTCTTGCCTGGCTTAAAAATATGGTGGCTGATTGTCTTTTCCGAGAATCTACCTACCAAGGGTAAAAAGGTAGTAAAGCAGGGAGAATTTCTTATACTGAATGCCCTTGCCCTGATGCTGACCCAATAATTGTTTCTTGTTATCCAGAACACTTTTGCCCCCCAACATATTTTTTCTGGTTCTCTGGCGCCTGCCAGTAGGTTTCAGTTCCCAAAGCAAGATAATAAGATTTGTTTCAGTATGTGAAAGAAGGACCATATGGTATCAACTGGCAAGGGAGAAAGAGAGAATAGTTATACTTTCTTAAAATTCATATTTTAAATGAACAGGTAAACTGAGGATTCAGGAAAGCTGTGTGTTTGGCTCAGATTTTCATAGACATGGAGTCTGAACCTGTCTGCTCCTCCTATGCCCTTGCACTCTGTTTTCAGAGCTTTGCCATCTTTTTTTTTTTTTTTTTTTTAACTGTAAAGAAACTATATTCTTCTGGGACCATATACATATGTATACACTGTGATGTCTGAGTTTAAAAGATATGCCCGGAGAATTCACATTTTGATAAATTATAAAATGACTTTCATCTTGCCTGAGTTTTCATTTTGAAAGTAAAAAATAAAAATAAGAAAAGATGATAAATATCAAAACGTTTTATGGGTAAGGGACATCATGTACAACTTTGTGTTTATAAAAATTAAACAAAAACTTATCAATAGCATATATCCAGGAAAAATTGCATACCTTCGTCAAGTTCTCATCTTATCTACCTCTTTTCCATTGCCCTTTGCCTCCCCAGCATCCACACCTTCCTTCTCCTTTCAAAGAAAGGTTTGCCTGTGGTTAGAGAGGGGTAGACATCATCCCCTTGATCCAAGCATTGGCCTTAATTAGGCTAAGCCAACTTCATGCCCCTTGCTACAGTGATTGGGCCTGGGATGGACACATGACCTAAGACAATCTAATTGGAGAGAAGTCCAGGATGGGTAAGAAAAAGAAAAGTCCTTTCTCCCTCTAACGCAAACAAGCAAGAAAGTGGATTAGTTTGGTAGGGGAAGTTCTGACACAAGCACAAGGAGAACTAGCCTTGAGCTGAAGTCAGCACCTTGGATGTTAGAGCAGAGAGACTGAAAAGAACAAAAATAAAAAAAAATCCAATTTGTTTCTTGGATATATCATCAATTAGTTGTCAGACCAACTTTTTCTTGAAACCTGAAAAACTGTGCTTCCCAATATGTCAACCAATAAATTGTGTTGTTTTATTTTGTTTTTAATTCAGTTTGAGGTTTTACTGTTCTCATTCCTTGAAAGCAAAAGAACCTTAAGATATTGTTGCTTGCTTTAGGTCTATTCAATTAATATGTACTGGCTTACCAGTTGCCATATTTTCTACTTCCAAAGTACATATGCTATTCTACGTGTAGAATAATAGTAAATGCATGTAATTCTACATGATAGACCTGCTATAGCTATATCAGAATGTTTACTGAGAGGATAATGATTGCACCTGCTGTTCTTCTGGAACCTGGTTCCTAAATCTGTGTTCTTCCTTTTCCCCTTTCTCGATAGACTTAAATTGAATTTTTAAAGTTTATTTCCCAAATGTTAATAGCATACATTGGCCCATAAAAAAAGTCCTTCTTTCCTCCAAACTAGGTAGTTAGCACTGGCTGTAATAACTTCAATCTTATCTACATTCAATGTCCAAGCTATTGCTTCTTTATTTTTCTTCCATAGTTGCATTCTTAGTGGCCTCTGCTCCCATGACATGATGGTGAGTTCAGGCTCATTCATGGCGTTTAAACCTTTCAGGAATATTTTCCACTTGAAGAATCCTCTTAAAGCGGATATGCATCATTGAGCATGATTGTCCAGGCTTAGAGAAACGATGCACAGAACAATATGGCCTCTGAAGAATTTGCTGGCCATCTTGCCCATGAATCTCTGTTCACATTTTCAATTCAGTTTTAGATTTGTTGCTGATTAATTTCCTTGTCCTGCTCTTCTGTCTCTTGGAATCAAAATCTCAGGATTGGAAAGGACTTTAAAGATCATCTAAACCAGCACTTATCAGTCTGGTTTGGGAAGACACTTTGGAATCTATCAATTTAAACCAATAGATATTAAAGAAATTAAGCTGGAAATCTTATTAAATACACATGCTTAGACTCCACTCTTACTTAAAGAACATGTGAAAGTTTAAAAAGATTCCCAAGTGGCCCTAACATGTATTCTGATTTAAAATCACAGAAGAATCAGTTTAAAAACTGTTTCAAGCTTTTAGTTATCTTTACAACTTCTATACATGACTATATCCGGATACCAGCAGTAATAGGCAATTTGCTACCCTTTGAGACAAGCCATCCCTGTTGTGGACAGTTATTTTAGAAACGTTTGTCTTGAATTGAGCCTATAATCTATCTTCCGGTAACCACTGACCATCAATTTTAATTTTACTCCTCAGGAACTACATAGAAGTCAATTCCATCTTCCACACATCATCCTTTCAAACACATAAAGAGAGCCGTTATGTGCCCCTAAGTATTTTTCCTCCAGAAGAAACAGCTCTCTTCTTCACCATTCACATTACAGTTTCAAATGTCCTCACCATTGCTCTCACCTTCATCCTCTGAAGTTCTGACTTTGTTTACTGCACAACCCACCCTTCTTGGATAGTAGAGAAAAAAAAATGAATGAGATGAACGATTATATAGGAATTTAAGTCTTTGGGCCTTGTAGTGGGTTGTATATGGTCTATAAAAGGCATGTGACATTCCAATCCCCAGAATCTGTGAATGTTACCTTATTTGGAAAAAGGGGTCTTTGCAGATATAACTAAGTTTAAGGATCATGAGGTAAGGGGATCATCCTGGATTAGACCTGGATGAGCCCTAAATCCAATAAATATCCTTATAAGAGACATGCTAAAGAGGAAAATGACATGTGAAGATGAAGGCAGAGATCAGAGTGATGCAGCAACAAGCCAAGAATAACCTGGAGCCACCAGGAGCTGGAAAAGGCAAAGAACAGATTCTTCTTTTGGGTCTTCTAAGAAAGCACCACTCTGCCACTACCTCGCTTTCTGAGTTCTGGCCTCCAGAATTGGGAGAGCATAAATATCTATCATTTTAAACCACCAAGTTTGTGATAATTTATTATGGCAGCCCTAGGAATACTAATACAGGCCTTACCATCTAAAACTGAGGGGATAGAAATAATTAAAGTTATTAAATAATCACTTTTGATTTTCTATAAAAGGTTTTGATGATCAGGCAATGTATCAATTTAAACCAAGGGGCAAAAAAGTTCTTGATATTCAGAATATAAAGCTAATTCTTACCAGGGATGATGTCAAATTTATTAATCTCTATCTCTATTTGAACATAGATCATTGATAAATCTCTTAAAAGGGTGAAAGATCAGAAATATTCTCAGCACAGGGAAAAGAAGTGATTCCCCGGAGCCAGCATAAGTGCAAATAAAAAGCTTACACTTTTTTCTTGAGAGGATTACTAGGCATCCAGGTCAGGGGGATGCTGTAGATAGGATATATCTTGATGTTGGGCAAGCATTTGGCAAAGTCACAATACTGTTGTGGCAAAAAGTGCGGGAAGGTGAACTGGATGATAGCAGCATTATGTGATTAACAAAAAATAAAAATGTGAATTAATGCTTCCATGGCAAGCAGGAAGGGAAACTTCAGGAAGGTTGCTGTCCTATACTTTGAACTTATTCTCTTCCACCATATTTTAGTGATTAAAGGCAGATTGAAATCTTTCTGCTTGTGAAATTTATGGAGAATGGAATAATTACCACATATAATGCAAACCATTTCAGGACCAAAATACATTAATAGGTTAAAAGAATATATCTTCATCATATTTTTAGGACCCAGCATCTCCAGAGAAACCTTCTGGGCAAGGTTCACTCCACCTTCAGCTAGGGATCTGGGCTTCTATCCTATCCACACATAGAGCAGCTCTTCTTTAATTTATTATTTATCGGTGCTGAAAGGTGTTTCATCTAACAAAAAGGCTCACTATGCTAAACAAATATGTATGAAAAATTAAAGCACAGAGCAATAGACTCAAGGAAAATTTAGTAGAACTATAAAGACCTAGATTCAACCATTTATTTAATGAACACTGTTGGAGGGTCATCAAGAGGATGTGACCACAAGTTGCCCTAAGAGCCAGATTCAGGCAATCGGAGGCTCCTCACCCCTTCCCCTGTCCTTGGAACGTAAGTTTTGCCCACCATTCCCAAGGCTCAGGACTCAGCCTTGAGAGAACAACGTGTTGCTGAGACCATCTGGACTGTTTATATGACTGAAACCAGTTAAGGACTCTATATAAACTTTTAAGATTCTAGTGGGCAGGTGAAGAATCTACTCATCTTGCAACTGCCCAAGAAAAGTCTGGTAGGTAAGTTCTCTTGCTTATTAAACCTGCTACCTATGGATGTGGAGTGGCCTGCCTCCTTCTTCTATATCTGTTTGCCCTCTGTGTTCAGGGGCCAATTTGCAAACCAACAAACAAGAAAAATTTACTATGTGTCAGGCATTATTCTAAGCCTTTGATACATATAGGCTTATTTAATCTTCATGATAATCTTACTCTCATTTTACAGATGACAAAGCTGATATAGAGGGGTCAAATAATTTCTCTACAGTCACACCACTGATATAATGACTTGACTGGTCTAGCTGTGGCTTCCTTGTGGTTAATCAGTTCCTTTTTCTGACTCTTAAATGTACTTTAGGAGCACAAGAAAGAGAATACTTGACTTTTTAGCACCTGATGAGCAGACGTGTGGTGATGATGGTGCCATTTCCACTCTGGAAAATACCATCAAGTTTGAGGAAACTAAACTTCACAGGAGATGGTCACGCATTGAAGCTCTTTCAATTGAGAGCATCCAGAACAGTGACTGGTAAATAAATCACGCCATATCTGGGGTTCTTGAGAGTAACAGGAATGTTGAGTCTGAATCAGGCAAGACATGTAATGGCAACAATAAACAAAATGTGTAAATATTTGATACACTAAAGGTGAAATGTAATTAGACGCATCCTGTGTTGTGAAAAAGCAGAAATTAATCTGATGGGCAAAATTTTAAGGAGAATGTAACTAGCAGACCTCTCGCACAACTACAAGGCAGTGAAATATGACCCACATATTTTGTGTTAGTAAATATTGATGACCTACTGATGGAATTATAGTGGGAAATTTTCTGCATTGTGTGGGAAGCTGGATTAGATAATCTGCAGGTCTCCTTCTAAATATTAGATTCTGTATTTCTATGTTTATTTTTCTGCAGGCATGCTGAGAAATTGACATGGCAATCAATGAGAGTTTTTGCTTGAATAAATATTTCAAAGTCAACCCCATATTTCTCAGGAATTCTATTGTATCTCCTTTCTCCACCACTTTCCAAATGCCTATTTCAAAATTGAAAGAAATCCGCAAGAGTAATTTCTTTCTAATTGCATAATTGCGGCATTTTGGTGTAGCACTAGAGGGAAAAAAAATGGCTTGACACTCTGAGATTTCAGTAAAGAATTACTTAATAAAGAATCCAGACTCAAATAATTGTTTACTTAAAATTGGAATTTACTGAAAAACCTCAAACACTTTTTCCCCCTTACTACTGCCACATAATTAAATAATTTCACAATTAATTACTTTCAGGAGAGATAATTTGTTTTCATTAAAATATGTAAATATGCATGCCTTGCTGTGTTTTTTTTTTCCTTAATGTTGTTTTTTCACCCACTGTTGTGATGATGCTCCAGGATAAAGGCTTCTACTATCTGCTGCAAATCACAGCCTAAAGACGTATCCCTCAGCCCTGGAAGGTGCTTTTCCCCAACAATGTGGTCTCCTCCGCCCCAGCTACCCACAGCACAAATTTCAGAGCAACCTCAAAGGTTACTGTTGAGCTCTCGTCCTGTCTTTGTGTCCTGCAATCTTTAGTTTAGAAGCTCCAGTCTTCTTATCATGTCGTTAACCAAAGAAGACATTGGAATCAAGAAAATTTAAAGAACCAATCCAGTGTAAACACACACATGCAAAACCTTGCATTTTAGATTACAGTCATGCACTGCCTAACAACGTTTAAGTCAAAGATGGACTGCATATATGACGGTGGCCCCATAAAATTAGTACCATATAGCCTAGGTGAGTAGTAGGCCGTACCATCTAGGTTTGTGTCAGTACACGCTATGATGTTCGCACAGTGATGAAATCACTTAATGATGCATTTCTCAGAACATATCTCATTAAGCAATGTCTGATTGTCTTTACATAAGATTGGGATCAAAACAGGATCTAATGACACCAAACTAATAGACACAAAGTATCTACTATGTGCAAGGTACTGTGCATGCAGTTATGAGGCATGAAGCATACCACTAGAAAAAGTCCCTTTAAAGGAATTATATTTCTTGTCAAAACCCTATATGGAATCTACTGGTTTTTCCCTCGAGAGAGAACCTTTATGTAGGGGAAGGCAATAGGATGGAGCAGTTTTCACTATGTGTCTGAGTATCTTCTTAAAGTAGCTCTCCAATCATCACATCAAATTATGGAAGGCAAAGTTTAAAAGCAAAATTTATTTTGGATCACCCTTGACTAATGGGACAAGTTATGACATTCGAAAAGTCTACCAATTACTCACACATACCATAAAGGAAATAAACATGGGGAGTAGAAGTGGCCTAAACCCAGAGATTCCAAGTTAAAAATTCACATATTACTGTAGAAAGATTACTCCCAATGGCTGCAGATCCATCATTACTCATACTGCCTGCGAAATCCCTACCTCCGAAGAGTCAAAACCACTTGTCAAGTAGTCTTTTCAGACTTGTCAACTCATCTAGATGTCAATTTATTGAGAGGAGGAGAGAGGTCCAAGGCATATGTGGTATCACTGCCAAAGATGCATTCAGATATATGTAATAGCTACTGGCTAGTTTACTATGACTAATGCGAGGGGAATTTGAACTTGTCTTTTTGTGCAGAAAAATACCTCCTCTTCTTGCTTTTATTTTAGAAAGAGAAATGGCTTATTGGTGGGGGTTGCTATTTCCTCCTTAAACACATAGTACCTGCACACTTGTGAGAGAAGCATTTGATGAGGTTCTCTTCTTCCTTTTTTTTTATTTATTTTTTTTGTGAAGGTTATGAAAGTTAACATCCTTGTGAAATTACAGTTGTACATCATTATTAGTCATGTTGTAGGTACACCACTTCACTCCTAGTGCCCTTCCCCCACCCCCCTTTCCCCTGGCAACCACCGATCAGTTCTCTTTGTCCGTATGTTAACTACCACCTATGAGTGGAGTCATACAGAGTTCGTCTTTCTCTGGCTGGCTTATTTCACTCAACATAATACCCTCAAGGTCTATCCATGTTGTTGTGAATGGGATGACTTTGTCTTTTTTATGGCTGAGTAGTATTCCATTTTGTATATATACCACATCTTCTTTATCCAATCATCAGTTGCTGGGCACTTAGGTTGGTTCCATGACTTGGCTATTGTGAATAATGCTGTGATGAACACAGGGGTGCATGGGACTTTTGGAATTGCTGATTTCAGGTTCTTAGGATAGATACCCAGTAGTGGGATGGCTGGGTCATAATGTATTTCTATTCTTAACTTTTTGAGGAATCTCCATACTGTTTTCCATAGTGGCTGCACCAGTTTGCATTCCCACCAACAGTGTATGAGGGTTCCCTTTTCTCCACAGCCTCTCCAACATTTGTCACTCTTGGTTTTGGATATTTTTGCCATTCTAACAGGTGTAAGGTGATATCTTAGTCTAGTTTTGATTTGCATTTCCCTGATTATTAGTGATGATGAGCATCTTCTCATGTGTCTATTGGACATCCGTATATCGTCTTTGGAGAAATGTCTGTTCATGTCCCCTGCCCATTTTATAATTGGGTTGTTTGATTTTTTATTGTTGAGTTGTGTGAGTTCTTTGTATATTATGGAGATTAACCCTTTGTTGGATAAATAGCTTGTGAATATTTTTTCCCAATTAGTGGGCTGTTTTTTGTTTCAATCCTGTTTTCCCTTGCCTTGAAGAAGCTCTTTAGTCTGATGAAGTCCCATTTGTTTATTCTTTCTATTGTTTCCCTCATGTGAGGGGTTATGGTGTCCGAAAAGATTCTTTTGAAGCTGATGTCAAAGAGTGTACTGCCAATATTCTCTTCTAGAAGACTTATTGTTTCAGGTCTAATCTTTAGGTCTTTGATCCATTTTGAGTTTATTTTAGTAAATGGTGAAAAAGAATGGTTGATTTTCATTTTTTAACATGTGGCTGTCCAGTTTTCCCAGCACCATTTGTTGAAGAGACTTTCTTTCCTCCATTGTAGGCCCTCAGCTCCTTTGTCAAAGATTAGCTGTCCATAGATGTATGGTTTTATTTCTGGACTTTCAATTCTGTTCCATTGATCTGTGCATCTGTTTTTGTACCAGTACCATGCTGTTTTCATTACTGTAGCTTTGTATTATGTTTTGAAGTCAGGGATTGTGATGCCTCCAGCTTTGTTCTTCTTTCTCAGGATTGCTTGAGCAATTTGGGGTCTTTTGTTGCCCCATAAGAATTTTAAGATTCTTTGTTCAATTTCTGTAAAGGATGACATTGGAATTCTGATTGGGACAGTGTTTAATCTGTAGATTGCTTTAGGTAGTATGGACATTTTAACTATGTTTATTCTTCCAATCCATGTGCATGGAATGTCTTTCCATCTCTTTATGTCGTCATCGATTTCTTTCAAGAAAGTCTTGTACTTTTTGTTGTATAGATCTTTCACTTCCTTGGTTAAATTTATCCCAAGGTATTTTATTCTTTTTGTTGCAATCGTGAATGGGATTGAGTTCTTGAGATCTTTTTCTGTTAGTTCATTGCTAGCATATAGAAATGCTACTGATTTATGTATGTTGATTTTATACCCTGCAACTTTGCTGTAATTGTTAATTGTTTCTAATAGTTTTCTATAGATTCTTTGAGGTTTTCTATATATAAGATCATGTCGTCTGCAAACAGCGAGAGTTTTACTTCTTCATTGCCTGTTTGGATTCCTTTTATTTCTTTTTCCTGCCGAATTGCTCTGGCCAAAACCTCCAGTACTATGTTGAATAAGAGTGGTGAAAGTGGGCACCCTTGTCTTGTTCCTGTTTTGAGAGGCATGGGTTTCAGTTTTTGTCCATTGAGTATGATGTTGGCTGTGGGTTTGTCATATATGGCCTTTATTATGTTGAGATACTTTCCTTCTATACATATTTTATTGAGGGATTTTATCATAAATGGATGTTGGATCTTGTCAAATGCTTTCTCTGCATCTATTGAGATGATCATGTGGTTTTTGTATCTCATTTTGTTAATGTAGTGAATCACATTGATTGACTTGCGGATGTTGAACCATCCCTGTGTCCCTGGTATAAATCCCGCTTGATCATGGTGTATAATCTTTTTGATGTATTTCTGTATTCGGTTTGCCAAAATTTTGTTGACGATTTTTGCTCTATGTTCATCAGTGATATTGGACTGTAGTTTTCCTTCTTTGTGTTGTGCTTATCAGCTTTGGGGATCAGGGTGATGTTGGCTTCATAGAATGTATTAGGGAGTGCTCCATCTTCCTCTATTTTCTGGAATAATTTGAGAAGGATAGGTATTAAATCTTCTTTGAATGTTTGGTAGAATTCTCCAGAGAAGCCATCTGGTCCTGGACTCTTATTTTTGGGGAGGTTTTTGATTACTGTTTCTATTTCTTTACTTGTTATTGGTCTATTCAGATTCTCTATTTCTTCCTGAGTCAGTTTGGGTAGGTTGTGTGAGTCTAGGAATTTATCCATTTCTTCTAGGTTGTTCAATTTGTTGGCATATAGTTTTTCATAGTATTCTCTTATGATCCTTCATATTTCTGCGGTATCTGTTGTGATTTCTCCTCTCTTCTTTCTAATTTTATTTATTTGAGACTTCTCACTTTTTTTTAATGAGTCTGGCTAAGAGTTTGTCGATTTTGTTAATTTTTTCAAAGAACCAACTCTTTGTTTTATTGATCTTTTCTACTGACTTTTTTGTTTCAATATCATTTATTTCTGCTCTAATTTTTATGATTTCCCTCCTTCTACTGACTTTGGGCTTTGTTCTTCTTTTCCTAATTCTGTTAGGTGTTGTTTGAGGTTGTTTATGTAAGATTTTTCTTTCTTATTGAGGTGAGCCTGTATTGCAATGAATTTCCCTCTTAGGACTGCCTTTGCTGCATCCCAAATAATTTGGTATGGTGTGTTTTCATTTTCATTTGTCTCCAGATAATATTTGATTTCTTCTTTAATTTCTTCAATAATCCATTTTTTGTTCAGTAGCATGTTGTTTAGTCTCCACATTTTTGGCCCTTTCCCAGCTTTATTCTTGTAATTGATTTCTAGTTTCATAGCATTATGATCTGAAAAGATGCTTGATGTTATTTCAACCCTCTTGAACTTATTGATGCTTGTTTTGTTTCCCAAGATATGGTCTATCCTTGAGAATGTTCCATGTGCACTTGAGAAGAATGGGTAACCTGCTGTTTTTGGATGAAGTGTCCTATATATAACTATTAGGTCCATCTGATCTAATTTTTCATTTAATTCTATAATTTCCTTGTTGATTTTCTGTCTGGATGCTCTGTCCATTGGTGTTAATGGGGTGTTGAGGTCCCCTACTATTATTGTGTTCCTGTTGATGTCTCCTTTTAGTTTTGTTAATAGTTTCTTTACAAATTTTGGTGCTCCTGTGTTAGGTGCATATATATTTATAAGTGTTATGTCACCTTGGTGGAGCATCCCTTTTATCACTATATACTGCCCCTCTTTGTCTTTATCTGTTTTGCTTCGAAGTCTACTTTGTCTGATATAAGTATGGCAACACTTGCTTTCTTTTGTTCGTTATTAGCTTGGAGTATTGTCTTCCATCCTTTCACTTTGAGTCTGTGTTTGTCTTCGGGGCTGATGTGTATTTCCTGGAGGCAGCATATTGTTGGATCTTGTTCTTTGATCCATCGTGCCACTCTGTGCCTTTTGATTGGAGAGTTCAATCCATTCACGTTTAGAGTGATTATTGAAACGTGGGGGCCTACTGTTGCCATTTTATCACTTGTTTTCCAGTTCTTTTGCATTTTGTCCTGATGGAGAGCTGTTACTTTGTGTTATTGTCCTTCTGCTTATCTCCTTTGTTCTGGATTTCATAACCCCTTTCCTTCTTTTGATTTTTCAGGAATGAGGTTCTTCCTGAGCATTTCTTGAAGAGGAGGTTTTGTGGTGATGAACTCCCTTAACTTTTGTTTATCTGGGAAAGTGTTTATTTCTCCATCGTATTTGAAGGATATTTTTGCTGGGTAGAGTATTCTTGGCTGCAGGTTTTTGTCCTTCAGAGTTTTGAATATTTCATTCCAATCTCTTCTAGCCTGTAAGGTCTCTCCTGAGAAATCTGCTGATAGCCTTATGGGGTTTCCTTTGTAAGTTATTTTCTTCTGCCTGGCTGCCCTTAGTATTTTCTCTTTGTCGTTGACTTTTGCTAGTTTCACTACTATATGCCTTGGGGTTGGTCTTCTTGTGTTAATAAAGTTTGGAGAACTGTTGGCTTCTGTCACATGAAGTTCCATCTCTCTACCCAAGTTTGGAAAGTTCTCAGCTATCATTTCTTTGAACAGGCCTTCTGCCTCCTTCTCCTTCTCTTCTCCCTCTGGTATACCTATAATCCTTATGTTGCATCTCCTAAATGAGTCAGATAATTCTCGGTGAGTTTCTTCATTTCTTTTTAGTCTTAGTTCTCTCTCCACCTCTGTCTGTAGCATTTCTATATTCCTATCCTCCAAATTGCTAACTCTGTACTCCATGTTATCGACCCTACTGTTCAGAGAGTCCAGATTTTTCTTAATCTCCTCCATTGTGTTCTTCATCTCCAGTATTTTTAATTGGTTCTTCTTTATAGTGTCAAGCTCTTTTGTGACATAGCTCCTGAACTCATTGAGTTGTCTATCTGAATTGTCTTTTAACTCGTTGAGTTTTTTAATATTGGAAGTTTTGAAATCATTGTCCTTTAGGTTATAGATTTCATTGTCTTTGGGATTGTTTTCTGGGTGCTTATCATTTTCCTTCTGTTCTGGAGATTTAATATATTTTTTCATACTGCTTGATGGCATGTATTTGTGCCTCCACATAGAGGTAGAGGTTAGTCACTGCTTCCACTTGTTGTGACTGGTGTGTGGGGGGGTGGCAGCTGTTTAGACTGCACCAACCAGGAACCCTGTCAGCTGTTACTGACTGGACCTGAACCCCTCCTTGTAGTCACAGTGGTCCTGTGGGATCCCTCGTCAGTTGTGGGGGCAATCGCAAGGGGTCCTCAGGCTGCTGGTGCCTACTGTTGCAGCCCACTTAGATGTGCTCCCTCCTTGTGGTCTTTCCCAGCAGCCAGGAGCAGGATCACCTATAATAGCCACTTTCTCCCTAACAGAGCCCACAAGATCACACTTGTCCACTATAGGTCCCAGCAGAGCTATGGGTATCTTCTGCAGTCTGTCGTTTAGCTCACCTAGCTGTGCTACTTTGGCCCCTGGGCTATGTAGCCATTTCTCTGGAGCTCCACTCTGCCCCACTCCACTCTCACAGGATCTCTGGGAGGCCCTTGCCTCATCTGGGACACTGCCAGAGTCCGTGGGCCTGGCAGTGGCTTGTAAGCTTCTGCCTTGTGGGGAATTCTGCTCTAGGGAGCTTTCTGGTGTTCTGAATGCTGGGTCGGGACTCCCTGCCAATGGTGAGCAGAGGCCCTCCCTGCTGGGGTGGGGGCAGTGCGGGACCCTGGAGGAACACTCCGGGCCACAGAGCCAGGTGTTGGAGCTCCACCCAGTCCCCAAGCACGTCCCTGGGAAGTCTGGGCACCCCCTGCCCAGACACATGTGCCAGAGACCATGGGCCCAGCAGCAGCTGGCGGTCTGGTGCTATGCCGGGGAATCCACCTGCCATGAACTTTCCTTTGTCCTGGATTCTGGGTGGGGCCTCCCTGCTAATGGCGAGCAGAGGCCTTCCCTGCTGGTTGGTGCGGGACCCTGGGGATTCCCCCTGGGCTGAAGTGTAATCGCGGGGGCCTTGGGTAGGGCTGTTGTCACCTGTTTCCACCGTCACTCCACTTGTGAGTGCACACTCCTGCCCTTGTTGTGTGGCAATGCCAGGGGGGAGTCTGCTGGAAGAGAGCCTCCTGCAGGAACTAGGCTGTCCGGGGGTCGGGGGTCAGAGAGTTTTCAACTATTTCCACCTTCTCCCAGGGGGAAGTCCGTCCGCCTTCCGATGTATAGTAGCATGAGACTCTTAGGCATCTTGAGATGCTATCTGGATATCCTTTGTTAATCAGTGAATGTCCAATTAGTTGTAGATTGGACGGGGGAGAGACAAAGAAGACCACTCACTCCGCCATCTTGGTCCCGCCCCCCGAGGTTCTCTTCTTTCTTGATTGGTTACACTCCATTGGAGAAAGTTGCTTAGCTGTTGTTGATTCCACAGTGGAATCATGGCTTTCTGATCTTTAATTTTTTTGTACCCACTAAAATAATTCTCTAAAATTGAAAATGAAGGGCAAACTGAAATACAGATGTAATAAAATTTTGTTTGATCAAAAAGATTATAAGAATCTTCAAAAAGAACTAAATATCATTCACATGAAGGGGTTTATTATTATCAGGTGTTGAAATGACTACACATTACTAAAACTGATTTGTGTTCGAGATTTTGTTTTTAAGAAGAACTGATCATATTAGGGGAAATATGATATTAGAAAGGATGCTATACTTCTATGTGCAAACCAAGTAACTCTTGCATTTTTTGGGTTTACATGGAATTATTTTTAAAGAGCCTAATCACTTGGAGGTATCTAATTTGTTTTCCAAGACCCCTTTCCTGGGTTAAGCCCTCTATCCCCAGGCCTTTAAAATGAAATGCTAACAGAGCATTAACTGCAGTGGCACTCAGAGGCCTATGCATTAGAGCCTCTGCTTTGTTAATTAAAGACACGCCATCAAGGCTGCAAGGGTCTGAATCATGACCTACCTTTTGAGATCAGTTTGCAAATGTCTCTTGGCTACTTTATGCACAACTTAACTTTCAAATAAAACCCAAGAAAGAATGAAAACTTTTCTTTTTCCCCAACATCTACAAGAACATATTGAATATGTGAAAATGGAACAGAAAGAAGCCTTATTTATCTCATGTGATTAGGGAAGATAATGCTATGAGATAAACAGTTCTAGAAAAAGGAAGAAGCCTCTTTCAGTTAATTATATAAATGAGAATATCTCATACTATACGTTTCCTGTACTTTATTTATTTATTTTGGTTGTGAAATAAAACAGATATAGAATGCATAAAACACAAATGTACAGATCAATAAAATATTATAAGTATATTCTCCTCTAACAAAACCCTTATCCTGCCATTCAAGACATACACTAACCCCAGCAAAGCTCCTAAAAGTCATCACTACTCTGACGATTATTGTAATCACTTCCTTTTGTTGTTGTTTTATTTTCACCACTTAGTTATGCATTTCAAAAAAAAAAACCTGGTATATTTGGCCAACTTCTTTAATATTTTATAAAAATATTCAGAAATTAAATGTTCCTTTATACCTTTCTTTCATTCAACATTATGATTTTAGAATTAATTCTTATTGCTGTGTATAACTGTAATTAATTCTTTTTAATTGCTATATAGTGCTCCATTATATGAATGCGTCAGAATTTATTTATTCATCATAGCACTGATGAACATTTTGATTGTTTCCATGTTCTGTCTATTGCAAACACTGTTCTTAATGAGCATTCTTGTCTACATACCATGATACGCATGCATGCATGTTATGCTGGTATTTTATACCTATGGGTGAAATTGCTGGTTCACAGGCTACATACTGACAAATGGTTTTCTAAAGAGGTTATAGAAATTTTCATTCCTACCAACAGAGTATGAGTTTCCCATTGTAACATATTCTAGTCAACATTCAATATTTTCACATTTCATTCATTGCAGACAATCTGGATAGTGGATAGTGGTATCTCATCATGATTTAAATTGCATTCCTCTTGTTATTATTAAATTGGAACAGACTTTCATATAGCTATTGGTCATTCTATCCTTTTCTTTCATTGAGTGTCTGTTTCAGTCTTTTATTGATTTTTCTATTGGTTTGCCTCTCTCTTTTTTATTGATCTGTAAGCATTCTTTTTATATATGGGGTGAACCTTGTAAGTCACATGCATTGCAAATATTCTTTTACTTTATGTTACTTGACATTTTACTCTTTTAAAGGTATCTTTTGGTGAGCTAAAGTTCTTAACTTTAATGTAGTCATATTTATTAATAACGTTTCATATGTTTAGTGCTTTTGGTATGTTGTTTAAGCAATTTCCCCATCCTGAAGTCATGAAGAACTCTTATGTTATTTTCTAAAAAATTTCTTACATCATTTTCTTATGTAATTTCTTATGATAATTTTTAAAATCTTCATTGTTTCATCTTGCATGATTAGGTCACTAATCCACAAAGAAGTGAGATATATATAGATATAGATATAGATATAGATATAAAATTGATGTGAAATAGAAACAGAATTTCTGGTTTCTTTCATATATAAATATTCAATTTTCTATCTAAAATGCTATTCTTCTTCTTGCTCTACCATGTCATTTTGTCAATAATCAAAAGTCCAGAGGTGCATGGGTCTTCTCTGAGCATGCTGTGTTGTCTGTCTGTACACCAATACCTCACTAACTAATTATCGTACATTAAGTCTTTCCACATTATCCTCCTAGTGTGTTTTGACCCTTTACATTTTTGATGTGAATTTCAAAATCAATCTTTCATTTTCAAAACATAAAAATGTCATGTTGGAGCTTTGTTTGGAGATTGCATTGAATTTGAAGAAAATTAGCAACTGGATAGCATTACTCTTCCAATCCATGATCATATCATGTTTCTCCATTTATTTAGGTTTCTCCGTTTATTTAGATCTCTAATTTTTATGTATTCTCATAGTGGTCTTGAACATATTTCATTAGACATTTCTATGTAATTGAATTTTTTGATCCATAAAAATGACGTGTATTTATAGGCTGATAAATAGGTAAAATTATTTAATTTTATTTTTCTACATATTTCATTGATATCTAGAAATAAAACTGATTTTTGTATTCTGAGTTTGTATTTAGTAACCATACCATATTATCGCATTAATTCCAAGAGTTTATCTATAGAATCTTTTGGATTTTCTACATATGACATCATATCATCTATGAATATTATTTGTAATTAATGACAATTTTCTCTTCCCCAAAATACAATTTTTATAACATCTATCTGTCATCTATTTTTTAATGTATTACCATAGGTATTGGCTAGTGTTTCCCTAGACTTGTGTTAAATAAAAGTGGTAGAAATAGACACACTTTTCTTAATCTCAAGCTCAAGAGGAAAGCTTTCCATATTTTACTAGGAACTGTGGAGTTGGCTTTTTCTTTTGAAATAACATTTATCAGATTATGGTCATTCCCATCCTTCCCATCTATTCCTAGTTCTGTATGCCTTTTAAGCATGACTGAATGTTGAATTTTAGTTAAAACATTTTCTTCATCTATAGAGATAGCTGTTATATTTTTCTTCCATAACCTGTTAATGTAGGGAATAACAGTGATTGCTTATTTAATACTAAATCACATGTATCTTCCTGGTGAAACCCATCTTAGTGATGACACATATTAATTTTTGTCTTGTTGCAATCAGTTTGCTAAGTACACCTAGAATTTTTGCATTTACATTCATATAATTTTCCTCTTTTATACTGTTCCTCTCCAGTTTTTTTATCAAAGTTATACTAAATTCACATAATTGGTTGGGAAGTACCCCATCTTTTTTTATATTTGGAAGAATATGTGTAAGACTGGAATTATTTCTTAAATGTTTGTTAGAAACTACTTGAAGCTATTTACACACAGTTCTTTTTAGAAGAATGTTTTCAACTACTGAGTCAATTGCTTTAGTCTTCATAGCACTATTCATAGAACTATTTTTTGTTTAGATATGCTATTTACTTTTCTAGAAATCTGCCCATTTTAACTGTATTTCTAAAAGTTTTGGCATAAATATGTTTTTCACAACATCTCCTAATTATTTGTTTAATAGTCAGCAGGATCTGTGGTGACTTTTTCATTCCTAATATTACTTTTATGCTTTCTTTTGTTTCCCCTTGAAGTTTGTCAATTATGTCTTTGCAAAGAACCAGCTTCTGCTTTGTTGATTCAGTCTTTTTATGATTTCTTCCTATTTCCTAAATTTGCTATTAGTTTTACCGTTTACTTTTTCCAAATTTATTTATGTTGTTTTGCCATTCTCTTTCCAATTTCTTGAGATGGATGCTTAGCTCATTAACTTACAACATCTTTTTTTCCTTTTTATGAATGGATTTGAGATTTTGCTCATAATAGTCAAAAAGTGGAAAGCAATTCAAATGCCCACAAACAGGAGATTTAATAAGCATACCTTGGTATATTCACACAATGGTCTATTACTCAGCATAAAAAAGAATAAACTACTGATATCTGCAAGAACGTGCATGAATCTCAAATAAATTATGTTGAATGATAGAAGCTAGACAAAACAGAACAAATGTGTGTGATTTCATTCATGTGAAGGTCAAGAACAAGCCAAACCAATATGTGGTGATACGAATCAAAGCAAGGGTTGCTCATGATGGAAATGTTCTATTGTCTTGATTGTGGTGGTGGTTGCACAGATTTATACATTTATCAAACTCGTTGAATTATTTAAAGTCAATGCCTGGCAGTTAAGAAAAAATTTACCTTGCTAAAAAATAGTTTTAAAACGAACACGAATTACATATTATATCGAAGTAGTGTGATAATCGCAGGAATTACTCAGATGTGTAATGTTGTCTGCTCTTACTTGTAACTTTTTATTGATATTAAGACACTCTCTTGTATTTTATTTTGTTGTTCTCAATCTGTGATGAAGTGCGAAACAGGAAACTAAGCATAGGAATTTAGGTGAGTGAATTTCAGGCTCTGATTGGCTCTCGTGTAAAATTAAAGGATTTTAGTAAATGAACGACTTTTGGTATTTATTTAGTGAATTACAGTTCTTATCTGCTAAAATGTAGATACTTTGTTATGATCCAGAAAAGTACGCCTGCCAATAAGACAGATCTATGAATCATTACACATCTGCCAAGGTGCACGTTTGAAGTATATGTTTTGTTTGACAAAACCAAAGACAGCGTAAACAAGTGAGGATCATGTTTGAAAACATTTACCAGACTGATAGATTTGGTTTTCTAATCTGTTAGAGACTTTCAACAGCTTTCTCTAGTCTCTTTCAGGTCAAGAATGTGTGTGCCTCAATTCCCAACTCCTCTGAACTCCTTAGGGGAAAGTTTATGTTTAGTCCTGAAGTTCTCATGAAATATGACTGGATATTCTTTCTCATGTTCATCATGCATTTGTCTGCTTCAAGGTACTCAAGCAGGTCTATTTGCCCCCTGGGAGGCATCATCTCTTAAGGGATATACGTGTTGGGGTCTCTGAGGTTACAGGGAAAGCTGAAACAGATTCTTTGTTTCGTTTTGTATGTCCTCACTCACCAGTGCCAAGGTGACATCCGGGTTCAAGATGTAGATTAGCGCTCTTTGGGTTTGTTGGCTTGCTGGTTTGTTTTTGACAGGTTCCTTTATGTAAAGGGCTCCAGGTTTGAACTTACCTTAATGACTGCTTTCTCTAATCCTAGAATCCAATGCTTGCCTTTAGGAATGTAATCCCAAAACTGCCCTGCATAATAAGTCAGCAAATTCTCAGTTTATTACTCTATCTCAAGTGCTGATGTGCCCTGCCATTTTAGCTGTGAGACAAGATCTCCAAGCAAGGAAAGTGAACAAGATCATTGCTATGGTAAATTCTTTCACACCCGTGTACCTTCTCCACCCCACAGGTTCTTACAGGTAGAATGGGCCCTTGGAAACTCTTCTGTCCAGGCCTGGTTTAATATTAGAACTGGTTCAGAACACTAGAAATGAGACCCATTTGCTGGGAAGGGATTTCCACGTCAGCATTTTATATTACTTTGTCATTGACTGCTCATGCAGGCCTGGAATGTTTTGGTTTTTTCTTTAGTAAAGAAGAAAAATAAGGGGGTAGGGAGCCTTGATATTCATTATTATGCAGCTTTTGCTCTGCAAAGCACAATTTATAGACAAAAGTCTCCTTTTCCATATTAGGTGCCACTTCAGATGTCCAATACTAAACAGAAAGTGCTATAAAAATGTCCGTTCTTTTTCAGAAAGATTCAAATGCTTGACAATAAAGTGAGAAACTGTTAACACATGTACCGGTGGTGTCACTTTCCTGGAATATTTATTTGTCAATGATTCTATTCTTAGCCCACTTTTGAGGTTGTATTATTTTCCATTGTGAATTCTAGGACTCCGGTAGCCGCATCTTCCTGTAGGAGCTTACATTTCATTAGCACTTCTTAAGTCTTATCTGTTCTTCCATCTATCCTGCTTTCTCTTTGGTGAAAGTCTCCTCTTGATTCCCTTTTACATTGTAATATATCATGTGTAATGGTTATGTAATAAACATGTAAACCATGATTTATTTAAAAAATCTGGTTTATCAAATGGTTCTTGATCAATTTTGATTTGAAAACAATGAGAGCTGTAAAAAAGAGGTATTTTGGGGACATAGGAGAAATTTGAGTATCAACTGAGTATTAGACTACAGGAAGATATTATTGTTAATTTTACTAGGTGATTGTGGTATTATGATTATTTAGGAGAATGTCTTTAGTTTTCAGAGGGGCATGCTGAAATATGTACTGGTAAAGTGATAGGATTTCTGAAATATACTTGAACATTGTTTATAAGGAGAGAGAAAAAGCACAAATATGGCCAAGTGTAAGTAACTGTAGCATCTAACTCGTAGATGTGTCAATTCATTATACCATTCCTTCCACTTGACTATATTATTTGAAAATACCAACCAAAAAGTGGGGACAAAAGCCACATAGCTGAATCATTTTTTCCCTTGTGACATCCTGAAAATTTTGACTGGCACCAGGTAAATGAGTGCTGTCCTTCAAGTGGTCCAAAAAGCGATTGTTTCCAAAAAGAAAAAGAAAAATACTTCTCTGAGAGCTATAAACAAAAGAGGCTTGTTGCATCTATATTGCCAGATCTGTATTTCAAGCTAAAGAATGTACAGACAAGATCTGTAGGAACTAAGCGGAAAGATGATCTCTTGGGTCTGCTTTAACAGGGAAAGGCTTGAAGAATGCTTAGACATTGTCTGCACTTTGAAGAGTGAGTAGGATTTGGATGAACAAAGGAAAGTGGAAATGGTCATTCAACAAGAGCCAAAGGGCCACAAAGTGCAGTCATAGTCCCTTGGAGGAGCAATGGTGATGCAAGTGTAACTAGAACTCACAAGCCACTAGTGGCCTGAATTGAGCCCCAAGTGTACTTTCTTTGGTCTGCTTAATGTCCATAAAATTTTTGCATCCGAATGCCATCATTCTAGTCAACAGCACTCCATATTCATCCTGTTTTTAAAATCCAAATTTACATACAATAAAATTCATACATTTCAGTGTGTAGTTCAATGAGGTTTGACAGATGTATAAATCATATCTACGCCTCCCCAATCAAGACAGAAAACATGTTCATCTCTCCAAAAGCTCTCATGAGTCATTTTTTTTTTGCACTTCTTCTCCCCACCCTATATTCCAGGAAGGCTCTGATCTAATTTCTATTGCTATAGGTTCATTTTACCTGTTTGAGAACTTCATGTAAATAAAGTTTATACACTATAATGGCTTTTGTGCCTGGCTTTTCTTATTCTAATTTCCCTTGTGACTTTTTTTAATTATTGTGTTATTTGGAAGTATTTTATTTAGATTCCAAATATTTGGGATTTTCTAAATCTCTTATCCTTATTGAATTCTAATTTAATTCTTTTGTGATCAGAGAACATAGACTGTAATATTTCAGTTTTTCAAAATTTATATATACTAACTTTATAGTCAAACCTTGGGGATATTCTCTGCACAACTGAAAAGTGTGTGCATATTGCTGTGGTGGTCTAGGGGTTAAGATATGGTTTCTCACTACTGCAGCCTAGGTTCCTTTCCCAGTTGGGGAACCACACTACCTATCTGTCAGTTGTCATACTGTGCTGACTGCATGTTGCTGTGATGCTGAAAGCTATGCCAACAGTATTTCACATACCAGCAGGGTCATCCATGGTGGACAGGTTTCAGGAGAGCTTCCAGACTAAGACAAACTAGGAAGAAGGGTTTGGCTAACCACTTCCAAAAAAAATTCTTCATGAAAACCCTATGAATAGCATCAGAGCATTGTCTGATATAGCATGGGAAGGTGAGAGGATGGCCAAAAAGACTGGGCAAGATTCAGCTCTGCTGTACACAGGGCCACTACGAGTTGGAATCAACTGTATGACACTAGCAACTATTTTGTACATGTAATTTAGCTTAATCTGCTTGTTAGTATTGTTAAGATCTATGTCCCTACTGATATATTGTCCTTATTTTCTACCAATTTCTGAAAAAGGAGTGTTAAAATGTTCAGTTGTTTTGTTTCTTTCTTCTGTTAGTTCTCTCAGTTTTGTTTCATGCTGTTTGAAGCTTTGTTACTAAGTACATATATATTTATGATTGCTATCTGATGAATTGTCCCATTTATCATTACAAAATACTTCTCAACCTCTATTAATAGTTTGTCTTGTAGTTTACTCTGTCTGATATTAATTTAGCCAGGCCAACTTTATTATGATCGTTATTTGCTTGGTATATATGTTTTTCATCCTTCTCTTTTAACATATGGGTGCCTTACTTTTACCTATTTGGGTCTTTACATTTAAAGTAGGTTTCTTGTAGATAACATGTAACTGGGTCTTATATTTTTATCCATAAAGACTATCTCTGCCTTTTCATTGCAATGTTTAGTATAGTTACATTTAAAGTGTTTATTAATATGTTTGATTTTATGTCAATTTGTCCCTTTTGGGTTTGTTGTTGTTGTTTTTGCTATTGTTTATCTGTTATTCACTTACTCATTTCTCTTTGTTCAATTGATTTTTGGTTAATTCTTTATGGTTACTTGATATTGTATTAATATTTTTTTTCTATTGAAATTTTAGCCAAAATTTTGGCTGGCAATCTTTTCCTGAAAAGGGCCAGGTAGTAAATATTTTAGTGCTTTCAGGACTGCATATGGTCTCTGTTGCATATTCCTTTTGTTTGTTTGTTGGTTTATCTTCAGACCATTTAAAAAAATTAAATATCATTCTTAGTTCATGGACTATATAAAAGCAGATAGCAGGCCAGATTTGGACTCTGGGAAGTAGTTTGTTGACCTGAATTCTAGTGGTAAAAATGTGCATCATTAATTTATAAAAGTTATTTATAGTCAATATTTTACCATTTTATACTTAACATTTCCCACTTCACACTTGCCATTTGCCACATCTGATTTCACAAATGTAATAATCTTACTACAGGTTTCCGTTTACCTTCATCCCCTTTACAAATAGTCATTTATGCTCTTGATGACATTTTGCTTACTTCTACATAAGTTATAAATACCATCTTACAATATTATTCTTGCTCTGCTTACTAGGTTCATTTTAGGAATTGCAAGAAATGCAATAAAAAGCATCTATATCTATTTTCATACCTCATATTGCTGGTACCCTTCTTTGTTACCTGTAGGTGAGAGCTATTTGCTATTATTTCTCTTCAGCCTGAAGAACATCCGTTACCTTCTCTGCTCTCTCACCTGTGCATGTCTGCTAGCAACATGTTCTGCAGCTTTTTTTTATTTGAAAATGTATTTATTTCATATTTTCTTTTAAAGACTATTTTTGCTGGATAAAGAATTCTGGGAAAACAGTTATCTCCTCTATTTTTTTTTTCTTTAGCTGATTAAAATATAATTTTATTCAATTTTGGCCTTCATCTTTCTCATAAAAAGTGAGCCATAATTCTTATTTTTGGCCCCTGTGGGTAAGGAGTCTTTTCTTTCTTAAACCTGCCGTCAAGTTTTTTTTCTTTATTTTTGGTTTTCAGTAGTTTGATCATTATGGGCCTAGGTGCGACTTTCTTTGCATTTACCCTCTTGGGTTTCTTTCCATCTCTTGGATGTAGAAGTCAGTATGTTTGATCAAATTTGGAAAAAATTTCAGATACAATTTTCTTAAATTTTTTTTTCTATTCCATTCTCTCTCTTCTCCTTTTGGGACATGAATTACACGTTAGATTGTTTAACATTGTTCCACCCATTCAGGAATCTCTGTTCACTTTTCTTTAATTTTTTTCTTTCATCTTTAGAATGAGTAATTTCTACTGGTCTGTCTTCAGGTTTGCTGATCTATTTTTATGATATCTCCAATCTATTATACCATAAACTAAATTCTTCATTTTACTTATTGTGCTTTATCATGTAGTTCTTTTTATACTTTCTATTTCCCTTCTTAGATTTCCTGTCTGTCCATTCATTAAGATCAAATTTACTTTTCAGTCCTAGATAATCATTTTGATAACTCTTTAAAGTCATGGTCTGCTAAATACAACATCTAAGACAGCCAGCAGCTTGAGATTGGTGTCTGTTGATGGCTTTCATTTATTTCTTAACTCTAGTTCACATATTCCTGTTTCTTTGCATATCTAGTAATTTTTTTTTCTCTACTGGATATCAAAGCTTATGCAATTTAGAGACTCTGGATTTTGTTTTCTTTACCTAAAGAGTCTTTGTTCTTTTCTAGCAGGCAGTTCAGTTATTGGTTCATTACTTTCAAATAATCTCCTCTGCAGATCATTTAATGTTTGATTTTAAGCTATGTTAGGACAGTTCTAGAACAGACTTTTCTCTAGTATGTGGAATTTACTCCTAAGGTGTGGATTTTCAATTCTTAGTTGGATGGTTGGGATATTAAAATGCTTCTCTATTCTGCAAGGCCAGAAATCCAAGTGTTATGGCATTTATTGACTTCTAATGTCTGCTTTCACTGTCAAACTCAGAGCAGCCTCTCTCTAGTATTTCTCATGTAGTCTTGCCCCACACAGGTGCAGCACAACCCTCAGTCAAACATTTATGAGGAACCTCCATTTAAAGTTCTGCCTACCCTCATGCAATTCCTTTCTTTCCCTTTCCATGATCCCCAAAGTCTAGTCACTGCAACAGTCCCAAACACTGATCTTTGATTTTTCAGCTCAGTGGTTCCACTGTGCATGTCCCTGTATCATGGTCAGGATATTGTTACCAGGTAGAAAATCACCAGTGATTATGGAGCTCGCATAGTAAATTTCCCTCCTCTCGGGGATCACAAAGTTGTACTGTCTGTTGCCCAGTTCCTCAAAGCTGTTGACTGATATATTATGTCCAGTTTTATATTTGTTCATGGCAGGAGGGCTGCTGTGAAGCTGTTACTCCATCATGGCTAGAAGTGGAATTATCTCTAGTTACTCTTATTTTCTCTGTCTATTCCCTTTCAGCATTTGAATTTGTGAGCCGTGAAAAAAATTTTTAGATATAATAGAAGCATGAGTTTAGGGTATTTTTCTACAAAAAGGTATTGAATGTTAGGACTTGGATCTTGGGAGAAGGCTATGAAGGACTACTAAATTTCCTTGAGCAAGAGTGGCATTTGCAAATTAATAATATGCAAGGTGGGAGCTGTGTCGTGAGAACTTTGCAAACAGCTGAGAATGAATTGTGAGTCATGAAGGAAACTGGGTCTTCACAAATCCAAGCACTGTAATTTTATGTGAGTTTTATAGTTTGTTCATTTGTTTTTATTTTGTTTTGCTTGTTTAAAAGCTTATGTTTGATGATGTGGCTTAACTTCTTTAGTCTCCATGATATGAATTCAGTTTAGAGATCCGTGGTACAAAATCCTAGGCTATTTTATGGGAGTTAAACTCTTCTGATTTTAATCTTCACCTGAGGAAACTTCTCCATGGGCTCCAACTCCTCAATTGGCAACTGATATATAGACTACACTGCATTAGAGAGAAATGCCAATAAAAGGGAGAAAAAACACTATTTACCCAAACACTTATTCTACCTTGTAGAACATGCACATTATAGTTAACAAAAGTCTTCCACTGTTTCCCAGTCTTTAAAAATTTGCAAAAGTTATTTTTCCTTCTCTAGGACTTTCTGTTGTCCAGACACTGGTGGGCCAGCTCTCCAAAAATCTTATCAGCTTCTGTGTTCTTCCAAAGTGGACTGCTCCGAGGCATTGTGCTTACCATCATATTTTGCGTTCTCCCTCAGACCTTGAAACAGGTTTTTAATGGACATAGTTTATCATTATTCTGTTACTATCATGAGTTGCATTGATTGCTTTTTGAATATTAAACAAATCTTGGGTTTCTGGTATAACTGCAAAATGGCCATTTTTTTTTATTATTGTTGGATTCAGTTTGCTAATGTTTTGTTAAGAATTTTTACATCTATGTTCATGAGGAGTATTGTCTGTAATTTTCTTTCATGTAGTATTATTGTCAGATTTTGTATCAAGATTATGTTAGTTTTACAAAACAAGTGGAGAAGAATTTTCTCCACTTCTTTTGTGAAAAGACTTGTGTAATATTGATATCTATTTTCTTGTTTGATATAATTCACCAGTGAAACCATTTGTACTAGTAGTTTTCTTTGTGGTAAGGTATCTTAAAACAAATTTAATTTACACAAATTTTCTATTTCCTAAGTCACTTTTGGAAAGTTGCGCTTTTCAGGGAATATGTCCATTTTCTCTGTGGCATGAAATTGTTTGCAATATTTTCTTGCTATAAATTTGATTTAAGATAGGTCTGTTATGATATTTTCTTTATAAATTTTTTAAATTGGTCATTTGTGTTTTCTCTATTTCTTTATTATTAGTAATTTTTTAAAGAACCAATTTTTGACTTGCTTAATTTCATTATTATATATTGTTTGTCTGATTTCTATTTCATTAATGTCTGCTCAATTCTTATCTTTATTGTGTCCTTCATTCCACTTAATTTAGTTTTCATTTGCTTTCCACTTTTAGCTTTATAGTTGAAAACTAGGTTATTATTTTTAAAACCTTCTCTTTTATTTAAATATACGCATTTAAAGCTAAAAATTTACCTTGAAGTTTTGCTTTCACAAGTGCCCACACATCGTTATTTTGTTTTTTTATAACTTAGTTTGAAATATTGGAAAAATTTCCCTGTTGTTCTTTGACCAATAGTTTATTTTAAAGTGATGTTTAATTACCAAAGTTTTATGGCTTTAAAAAATTTACGGGAGGCTGGCCCAATTGCCAAGTGGTTAAGTTGGCACGCTCTGCTTCAGCAGGCCAGGGTTTTGACAGTTTGGATCTTGGGCTAGCACTGCTGGTCAGGCCATCTTGACGCAGTGTCCCACATAGCAGAGCTAGAAGGACCTACAACTAGAATATACAGCTATGTACTGGCGAGACTTTGGGGAGAGAAGAAAAAGAAAAAAAAAAAAAAAGATTGGCAACCAATGTTAGCTTAGGTGCCAATCTTAAAAAAAAAATTACATTGTTACCAGTTTCTAATTAAATTAATTGGATTCAGAAAATAAACTTTATATAGTTTTGTGTTTTTTAAGTTATTGAGACTTATTTCCCAGGCCATCATAAGGTTTACTTTGGTGAAACTTCCATTTATACTTGAATATGCACATCGTGCAGTTTGTGTGTCTGTTACTCTATTGATATTTTGTTTACCTTTTCTTCTAGTTACCAAGAAAAGTGTGTCAATATCACCATGTATAATTGTGTGCTTGCTCACTGAATCATATATTATTTTATTTGTACTCCTCGTTAACTTCCATAGATCTGGGTTTCCAGCTGGTTGTGTTGTCCTTCATACTAACCAATTTTTTAATCATTTCTTTTACATAGAGTCTGCTGGCAATTTTTATTTTGCTTTTATTTTTAAAGGACTTGTTTTTTTCTTTGACAGAAGTCTGGATTGATAGTTTATTTTGGTCTTTTTTCCTCTTTTAGTACTTTAAAGATGGTATTCTATTGTCAGGTTTTTTCCATTATTTTTGATGAGAAGCGAAGTATCATAATTGCCAGTGTTCTTCTGTGTGTAATATGCTATTTTTCTCTGGCTACTTTTAAAGATATCTCTTTATATTTGGTTTAAATCAGTTTAACTATGATAGGCCTAAGTGTGCACATATGTGTGTGAGTGCAGGGGTGGCAGGCATGTTTTGCATTTAAAATGGGGTTCATAAAGCTGTTGGGTCTAAGAGTTTGATTTTCCACCAAAATTTTTATTCTTTAGTTTCTGCAAATTTTTCGTCTCTTCTTCTGCTAGGATTCTCATTACCTAATTTAGATTGTGATAATGTCCCACAGGTTGTTGTGGTTATCTTCATTTTTTAAATTAAAAAGTTTAATTTAGGACGATTATAGATTCACATGCAGTTTTAAGAAGTAAGAAAGACAGATTGCAGGTATTCTTTACCCAGTTTCCCCCAGTGTTAACATCTTGCAACAGGACAAAATCATAACCAGCACACTGACATTGGATACACTCAAGATACAGAACATTTCTGTCACCACAGGACCCCTCAAGTTGCCCTTTTATGCCCACACACACTTCGCGTGCCACCTTCACCCTTGGCAACCACTAATCTGTTCTCATTTCTATAATTTTGTCATTTCAAGAAAGTTATATAAATTGAACCACATAATATTTTACCTTTTAGGATTGACTTTTTCCAGTAAGTATAATTCTCTGGAGATTCATCCATGTCATTGAGTGTATCAAGAGTCCATTCATTTTTATTGCTGAGTAGTTTTTCATGGTATGGCAGTATGACAGATTGTTTAACCATTCATGTGTTGAAGGATATGTGAGCTGTTTCCAGTTTTTGACTATTACAAATAAAGCTGCTATAAACATTCACATACGTTTTTGTCCATGTAAAGTTTCATTTATCTGGGATAAATGCCTAGCAGTTCAATTGTTAGGTATTATATGGTTCTTGCAAGTTTAGTTTTTTAAAGAACTATCAAACAGTTTTCTAGAATGGCTGTACCACTTTACATTTCTACTAGCACGGTATTAGTGACCCAGTTTTTCTGCACCATCACCAGTATTAGGTATTGACATTGTTTATTATTGTAGCCATTCTGAGAGGTCTCAGGTGATATCCCAGTATAGTTTTAACTTGCACTCCCTTAATGGTTAATAATGTTGAACATCTTTTCATGTGTGTGTTTGCCATCTATATGTCCTCTTTGGTAAAATCTCTCTTCACATCTTTAGCTTATTTTCTAATTGGACTTTTTTTTTCTTTTTTAATTTTAAGTTATGAGAGTTCTTTATATATCTATTTAGTAGTCCTTTGTCAGATATGTGGTTTGCAAATATTTTCTACCAGCCTGTAGCTTGCCATTCTCTTAGGATATTTTACAGAGCAAAAGATTTTAATTTCAATTAAATCCAAATTATCAATTTTTCTGGTATGTATATTGTTTTCGGCATCAAATTTGAGAAGTCTTTTCCTTACCCTAAATTCTAACTACGTATTTCCTAAACATTTTTTGCTTTACGTTTTACATTTTCTGCCATCCATTTTTAATTATCTTTGTATATAACATTTCATTTATGTCAAGATTCACTTTTTTTGCTTGTAGATCTCCAATTGCTCCACCACCATTTGTTGAAAAAGCTATCTTTTCTCCATTGACTTGATTGTATTCCTTTGTCAAAACTCTATTGGGCATATTTATATGAGTCTATTTCTAGGTTCTCTATTCTGTTCCATAAATCAATGTGTTGATATATTCACCAATACCACACAATCTTGTTTACTATAGCTATAACTATTGAAAATGAGTGGATTGAACCTTCTTACTTTAATCTTCTTTTTCAAGATTTATTATCTATTCTAATTCTTTCATCTTTCCATACAAATTTTAGAATTACCCTGCCTATATCTATAAAAATATTTCTGGAATTTTAATAGGAATTGCATTAAACTTGTATATCAATCTGGGAAGAATTGGCATCTTTACTATATTTAGTCTTCTAATCCATGAACATGGTATGTCTTTATATTTATTTAGATTTTTGATGTCTTTCATCAGCATTTTGCAGTTTTCAAAATTAAATCCTGTACCTGTTTTGTTAGATTTACATCTAAGTATTTCACTGTTTTTGAGAAACTATGGGTGGTATTGCATTTTTAATTATGATGTCCACATGTTTATCACTAGTATATAGAAATACGACTGACTTTTCTGTGTTTTTCTTGTATCCTGTGACCTTTATGCACTCACTTATTAGTTCTATGAGGGCTTTGTTTGTTTGGTAGATTCCGTGTTTTTTTTTTTTTTTCCTCATGCACCAGCTACAACTTTCCAGTACTATCTTGAATAAGAGTGGTGAAGTGGACATTCATTTCTGCTCTCATTCTGTATATTTTTTAAATCATTGTTTTTCTCTGTGTTCTTTGGTTTGCATAATTTCTTTTTCTCTAGCTTCAATTTTGATGACCATGTCTTCTGTCATTTTAATCTGCTTTTAAGCCCTTCAATTGGATTTTTCATCTCTTACTGTAAATTGTAGAACTATGATGTTCATTTAGTTGTTTTTATAATTTTCATGTTCATCTAGTCACTTATTAAGAAATCATCTTACTTTAAGTGCTAGAATATATGTACAATAGGTACCAGAAAGTCTTTTTCTGGACTATCTTGGGCTTAGTTTCCAACAACTGCTTTTTTCCCTAACTCTGGGTTGCATTTCTCTATGATTTTTTTCTTGTTGTTTTTGGTGTATCTTTGTTTTTTGCATGTCTAGTAGGTTTTATTAAGTACTGGACATTATGAATGTTATGTTTAAAGACTCTGAATTCTGTAATCCTTAAGAGTGTTGTTCTCTCAGAGAGCTAACTTGGCTAGACTCAAACTAACCATTTTTATTCCCTGTGGTAAGCAACTGTTGAAGTTTCAGTTTTTTCTTTCAGACTTCCAGGTATGTATTGGTTTTAGCTGAGCTTTCTGGAGCCTCCACTTTATAAGCATAATGAAGGAGCTTTCTAAGGATTTAGTGCCTCTCTCTCTGTGACTCCAGTTTTGATTTCCCTCTCACTTTCCAGATGTACTTTTAATTTTGAGCTTTGCCCTTTATCTCCTCAACCCTCCCCATACTTCATGGACTGGAGAGTGTCCTCAGTTGAAACATCATATAAGAGCTCACAGCTGATATAGTTTACATCTTTCAAGGATTGACTCCCCTATAGTTTCTGCTTATTTTTGTTCTCTTTCTGGTACCTTCAAATAGCTATTTTTATTTTTTTTAACAAAAAATGTATAGTTGTTATTTTCTGGAGGTTGACCCAACATGAACTACTCTACCAACACATGAATCACTTAAATTTTGAATTACATTCTTGTTTTCTTGAACACATTCCTTCCGGTACTCTCTGCTTCAATCTGGGCTGAAATCTGTGACCAAAGCTCTCTTCTCTACTTTTCTCAAGTTATCCCCTTTCCATGAATAATAAGTCTGTCTCTTTCTTGATTTACTCGCTCATTTTGGAAGAGAACACTCTTCAGTAATCTCTTTCTAGGAGATACTTTTTGAAAACTGTAGTTTGTGAAAAAAATCTTTTTTTCTTATGTATTTGATATTTACTCAGACATAAAGGACATTAATTTATATTTTTATGTCTTCCACTCTCAGACTTTTCTTCATTGCTTTTCTTATTTTTAATTAAGTTTTGTCCTTTTCTTTTATATTGGAGATTTTTTCTTCAAACTTTTGATGATATTTAAATAGATATTTACATTTAAGACTAAGATAACAAAAAGGCTGTGGAAGCCCCGTGTGGGGTGATGGTGGGATTTCCTTACTGTGAGCCTTATTCTAAGGCTGTTGGTCAGAGACTTGTCCATTTTATTGGGAACCCACAAATGGAAGTATCTGTGTTTCTCCAAAGAGGAAAATTTCAAACACCTGATGTTGGCCAGAGGATGATAATAATGGTTGCCAGTGCTCTGAGAGCCAAATGAAAGGAGAAAACAGAGAGATTTTATCATTTAAAAAGTAGATTTTCACTTAATGCTTGTGTTTTATCCCTTTGCCTGATTACCAACCCACCTCCATACTCCAGCTTCCTAATTTGTATTTATATCTCTCATCTATTATCATCTCTTCTCGTATCAGCTTTGTTTGTAAGGGTTTATATCATTTTTAATCCTTTTGCTGTCATTTTTATTAGTAACAAAAACATATATTTAAAGCACTATTTTTAATTAGAAAAAGTCATTTAAATTTGATTCAATTTTAACATCTGATTCTTACAATTTTGTATTTAAATGTTAACATTAAATCATATTTAAATCAAATGTTTAAATCAACTTAGATCTAATCTAATCAAACATTTGAAGCTGAACAACATGATTTAGTTAATTTTAGGGATTAGTGACAGCGTTAAAGATTCTTAATTGAAAAAAAATACTAAGTGCGATTCAAAAGCTTTGTTAAAATTATAAAACGTACGTTTAATATTGTAGCTAGTTCAAATATGTAACTAGTGTAAATTTCTAGCTAGTTTGTTAGTTTAACAAACTAAACTGTGTAATAGTTTCTTAAAATCAATTCTTTCATTTGATATATTTGGCAATTCCTCTTTCAGTGAATTGGCTTTCATGGGCTAGGATTTTAGAGGATGACTTTTTTTTTGGTCAATTATCTCGCATGTATAAGAAGAGCTGAAAGGAGGGAGGGTTTGTCCCCCACTCCTCACTCAGAATTCAGGATGAAAAACATAATGCAAGGGTCCTTGCCAGAAAAGAGCTGCCCTAAAGAATCAAAAGTAACAGCAGACTGTGGTTAGGCTGAGAAAGGAGTGACTAATGTCCTGAAACTCTCTTGGTTCTGTGCAATGCAGAAGGGATCCATAATTTCCTGCATATCTTAGAGAGGACTTGGAAAGATGCTGATGGTGCAAGCATGGCAAGAAGCAAAATGGACCCACCATATAAATGAGAGATAGGTAGCCAGGACTAGGATATGAATGAAAGTTAAGTCTGAGTCAGAGTGGTTGGCAGCTATGATAGACTGAGACTGCACCAAGACAATGAGATAAGTTCAGAGGCCCTGACTTAACTGAGAGGACAGACCTTGTGTTTGGGCCACACACTTCACAGCTTCTGATACAAGCTTGGGCCTCTGTCCCACACATCTGGATGCCATCTGGGGGAGGATTGTGAGAAGAGGAGGAAAGTATATAAAAACTGAGCATAGTTCCAAAAGAAGCTGAGTTTTACATACTTATTTATGGATGCATTCATTCATTCAAGAAACATGTATCAAGCACCTGCAAAATAACAGGCACTATTCTTTGCACTGGGAAGCAGACAAAAATCCACTATCTCGTGGACCTTCTTTATTTGAAAGAGATTGATTAGGCCAGAAGTGAGTGAAATAATTAATAAATTTTAGTTATTCTTTTGGCTACCTGGCAGGTAGTTTTAGCAGGAAATTTAAATAGCTTAAAGAAAATAAAGGAAGTACATTTTTTGCATCTTTGTCACATTGTTGTACCAGCTATATCAGATTCTACGTTATTTAATAGTATTTGTAGACAAGGATTGTTTTGTTCATTTATTTAATACATATTTATAAAGCACCTGTGGTGGCTTAGGCACTGTTCTGGTGCTGACGATGCAACAGTGAACAGTTCCAAATTTGTATTCCTTTTGCCTAGCAGATGGTATATACTCAATATTTGCAAAAACAGGAAGAGGTAATGATTGCTGTCCTACTAATCATGAGGGATTTCATGCAAGGCAATGAGGTATATAGGGATGCCCTTCAGCATAAGTCAGTGAGAACATTCTGTATAGGACCATCATGGGTCCAGGACCTGAGGTCTGCCATGTCTCCTCTGACTCCCATGCTAATCCACTCCCATCCTAAGACATGCTGGGAAAGGGTTTTTAGCACCATGCAATCCTGGGCCCCACTCTGACCCACCTATTAGAACATCCAATGCATATTTGTGCTTGGTTTAGATATCATAGTTATCTGAGTCTATGTGCATGTATGTGCATATGTACGGTGTATCTTAGGAGGAAATTTTAGTTTTCAAGTTTATATACTTCTTGAGAAGACTGCTGGATTATTTATACTACTGAAAATAATGATGTTGAGTCAATCAGAAGAAAAATTATGAGAAATATTCGGTTACAAGACATAAACTGATCACTTGAGACTAGATCAAGCCTTTAAACAGTGATGATTGTCACTTTTATGGATATTGACTAATTAGTGGACCATTATTCACTTGAAAAACTTTATTTAAAACCTACTATGTGCTCTCTAAAAATTCATTGATAATTTTTTACATTTTCAAGTTGATAAAATTGTGTGACAATTGCATTAATTTACTACTTTTTACATTTTTTCTGGATTTATGTCTTTCAAATTTCTAGGGTACCCAATTGTTCGCTTAGTTTGGGCTTTCTTGGATTTAGTAGAAAAGTTTCATGTTTTCTTGATCTACTTTATTGTGTCTTTTGTACTCTTTCGTCATTTCTCTTCTCAGGTTTTGTCTTTTCAGACTAAAGGCTGCCCCCTTAGAGTCTGTTTCAGTTTATTAAATTCACTTTTAATGGATATTCTGAAGTGGTTGCCTTATCATTTGTCACTCCTCTTTTTGTCTTTTCCTTCCTTTGCTTCCTCCTCCTCCTCAAGTGTACTTCCACCTTGGGAGAATTCGTAGTCTCTGGCCATGCTGCAGTTTACATCTGTCACTAGTACTGCAGCCTCCAGCAACTTTTTATTAAAGCCAGTGATGTAGTGGGCACTTTGGCCAAAGCTGTCCACATGATGGATAGGAGCACGTCTCGAGGGGCCTTTCCCTTGCAATGCGATGAGATTGGCTGATGTTGGGAGATGAAGCCTTTCCCCTCTAGGTCAGTGCCTGCAATCCATTCCAAGTCAGAGGGGAGAGGAAGTTATTACCAGCCACTGACTGTCTCGTGGTCACTGGGAATTCTATGACTGGGAGAGCCTCATCTCTCTTTTCTCTCTATAGGATCATAGTTCCTATCAGCTAATACTAGTGACCGTGGTATCTGTCTCAGAAGAGATGCCCTGGGCAAAATGAACTGGAGTCAATTAACTAAATCTTGACCTACAGTGGAAAGTGAGGCAGATAATTATACTCTTTGGTTTCCCCAGGCATGACATATAGTTGCACCATTGCCTTACAGGAAGACGTCCAGCCATCTAAACTTTAGAAGCATAACTTTGAACCCAGAAATAAGTAAGGATGGCCCTAGCAGTGAGGAAAAGAGAACCACAAAGCCCATGTACTTTATTCCACATACACAGATGGTAAACCATTCTCAAGTAAAACATTTTTAGACTTTTTTTACAGAAAAGGAAAGAAACTAATAGTTATTGAGCACTTCCTGCATACCAAGGAGTTTATATCCATTGTCCCTTTTAATGGTGGTAATATCAATATTGGCTACTTTCTATTATGCTTTTACCAGATCACAAACCTATTCATCTCATTTATCATCTCATTTAATGCTCAAAAATGTCCTATAAGTTTTTGTTTTATAATTTTCTCTATTTAACAGATAAATAAGCTGATTGTGAAAGAGGTTAAGAAACTGGAAATAAAATGAGGAAAGTGAAATTCAGAGAATTTGAGCAAATTGTTCAAGGCTGCCCTCTTTAATGGTTATGCTGCTTAATGGCAAAACTCATGCTTTGGTACTTCACCAAAAATTCAGAGTATATTAAGTGCTACAGGTTGTAGGCAGGATGGCCATATAGAGAGACAAAAAAGGTAGAACTAATGGTAATGAAGAAGACAACAGAGGCAGGAAAACCATCATTTAGGGCTTTTCCTTGGGAAGCATGTAGTTACTAGGAGCATTACTCTGTTGGAGCACAGTAGAATAACTGATACTCATCATGATGACCTTGAGGTACCCAGAAACGGTTAAATCTTTTTCAATATAATTTGGTCAAGAAACACAGAAAGATTGAAAACAAAATTTGCATGAAGAAAAATTTTACATTCTAAATTGCTCTAGAAATTGAATCCACCTGCTGGGGAATTTTCTGCATAGGGGATATTTAAAGATAACTGTAATCCCACATACACAGAAGTATGTTTACAGACAATCCAAGCATTTCCTGAACTTGTAGGGAAGCTTGGACTCTATTGGAATACAGACCACATTATTGACAATGCTACAATGTCACTCAATTGATGAGCAGCTGATTATAAAGAAGAAATAATTGTGTCAGGATTAGGATAATTTCTATTGTCCCCACACAAAGTCAGCCTACATAAAGGTGTCCATCACTGCCCCAACCATGTTGCTACCCTTAATTTCCTCCAAAATGAAATTCCACAGTTACGATTGTGAATATACTGTATTATAAGTCTTCTCAAAAATAGCAGATACTCAGTTAATGCTTGTTGAACAAATTCATTGATTAATGGTACTCATGTACATACTCAAATGTTATCTTCCTTATTACTAAGAGTTCTCTTTGGTTAAAAAGATGACCAAAGTCCAGAGGGCAGATAAGATGATTGGAAAAGCCCTGAACTTGGGCTCCGCAATTTGGCCTTACTTAGTGAAGTGAGGTCACTGAGGACAACATCACTGTAATCCAAGCTGCCATGGATATCCATGCCCAGAAAAGCAGAGTGCAAGTTGAGAACTGACATAATCTTGGATCTCTGGGAGCTTATAACTGATGATAGAAATATTGCCGTAAATGAAATTCAGGCATTTGAACCAAATAGACATGTCACTTACTAAAATTATCCTACAGGTGAAAAGATAAATATTCCTTATGATATTGTAATAATTTAGTGTTATGTTCATGAGGAGTCATATGATTTTCATGATGGTTGAGGTTTTAATTATGATATTTCCAGTCAGTAAAGGAAAAGGTAGTCTGAGGGAAATGGGTTGGAGTATATTCTTGACGTTATATTTTCCATACAGACATTTAAATAAGGCTTTTGAAAATGTACTAAAGATACATGAAGTGCTGTTCTATCCCACCTACTTTTTGCAATGCACAGAATAAGTTTGATTCTATGTTCAACTCTTAAATCTATGCTCAAATAACCTTGTTTAAATTTTTATTAAAATGCTTTATTCAGGATCATAAATAATTTTAAATATCAGTTATCAAGATGACCTTGTAGTGCCTGTATAGAAATCATGAACATTTCGAAGGAATTATTGGAAGTCCATGGCAATGAAGATCCAACCAATATTAGGTCTAGTTAGCCTACATCTTTTCTGGAAGTACAAACCCATTTTTCAGAATATTGCATTTCCAATCTCCTGATTGAGCAAAACCATCTACCTCTTTGATTTGCTGTCCTCTGAGTGCTGTCATCCTTTGCTATGTTTTCTTTTTTCATATTTTGGTAAATATGCAGCATTCCTACAACCAAGGCTATGATATGTGTTGGGCTTCTGGGGTCTCACTTTTCTATTTTTAGCCTCGAGAAAACTTTGAGATATTGTAAAGCATTCAAAGCTAATATGGATTTTAGTAACTAACGAAGCCTTGTTGCCCTCATGAAGCATGAAGAAACATAAAGTCTTTCATAGGAAAGCTTTCTTTTATATTAAAATGTCTTCTGTAATTTCCTATGAGTTCCAGCTCTTACAGTCACCAAACAACCCGTATTTTATAATAAAAGATCAGAGCTATTACTATGAAAGACTGAAGAAAACTTGCTTTCCTTCCTTTTCTTCAATCACACCAATGGCCACTTCCGGGATTGCCCTGATGAGCAGCTAACAGAGAAGGAGAAACCATAGGCCTAGTTTACAGATGAATCTTCATGGGATACTGTCACCAGCACAAATGAGTGGTTCTTGCATTTCAGGTCAATTCAAGGGGTATCTCTGAAAGATGGTGATGGAGGAAAATTCTCCCCTTGGGCGGAAATGGAGTCATTTTACTAGATTGCATGATTGATCCTCTACCATTTTACTACTACACAATTTTGGCAGGAAGAACTATTCCCAGCTTCTAGGATATTTACCAGGATACCTCATATACCTGCTATAAATATTTCCTCCTCAATTAAACACATTGGCTGTGTTAGCTCCTTCCTGCCAGTGTCCTGACTGACATGCAATTACCATGTACCAGGCATTGAGGAGACAAATAACTCTCTGAGTGCCCCTCAATAAGATGTTAACCTCTCAGTACCATGTCTTCTTCATCTGAACATGGTGATGGTTATTACCCAATAAGCCTGATGTGAGGATAAAAATTAGATGGTATATTGAAGTGCTTAGAAATTGCCTCTGGTTTTCCCATAAATTGTAACCATTATTTTTTTCATTATTACCATAATTAGTATTATCTGCAGCACCCTTGCTAACTTTATTATTATTACTGATCAGTGTTATTGGTAGGAATTCTTGCCCTACATTTTTATGTGCATTTCTGAGGGAAATAACCCATTAGAATAATATTACCAGACATTTTCAAAGAGGTTCTTGTATTGGTAGAGCCTCCAAGATCATCCACGTTGAGAAAATCTTTACAAAGAGGAAAAATCTCTTTTTTTTTCACCACTGAGAAAACGAGTGTAGAGGCTATGGTCCACTAGGGCTGAACTGAGATGAAAATGGGAAAAAAGAAAAAAATCTCAAATGGTCGTACATAGACTGACTTTATCAACCTTATAACCATCCTCTCCAACTCACTGAGTATATTGAAAAATGTATCTGAGCCAACAAAGGAGTACATTGTCTTTTATTTTATATATATGTATATTTTTTCCTCCCATTCTCTAGAATATCCACAGAGGTAGCAGAGGATCATTGAATTTTTAAAAGACTGTTGGAGGTATAATTTACATAGAATAAACTGTACATATTTAAAGAATAGAATTTAGTGTTTCAAAGTATGTGCACACTTGTGAAACCATCACCATCATCAAAATAAGGAGCATATCCATCACCCCCAAACTTTCCATGTACCCTTTGCAATCTGCTTCTCCCACTCCTTCCTGACCCAAACCTTCATCCCCAGGCAACCACTGGGCAGATTTCTGTTACTTTGGATTAATTTGAATTTTGTACAATTTTTGTAAACTGAGTCATACGGTATCTTCTCTTTTTCTGTCTTCTTTTACTTTTGCATAATCATTTTGAAAACCATTAGTCTTGTTACACTTACCAATAGTTCACTCCTTTTTTTCATTGTTAAGTAGCATTCTATTTATAGTTACATGAGAATTTATTTTTTCGTTCAACGATTGATGGATATGTTTCTTGTTTCCAGTTTGGAGCTATTTCAGATAAACCTATTTTGAACATTCGTGTTGCAAGTCTTTGTTTCGTCATATGTATTCATTTCTGTTTCATAAATCCCTAGGAATAGAGTGGCTGGATCATAGGGTACATGTGTGATTAACTTTTGAACAAATTGTCAAACTGCTTTACAAGTGATTGTACCAATTTACATTCCCCATGAGCAGTGTTTGTAAATTCTAGTTTCTCCATGTCTTTGCAACATTTGGAATGGTCAGTCTTTTTAAGTTTAGCCATCTAAGAAGTGTCTGGTGGTATCTTATTGTAGTTAAATTTTAAATGATGTTGAGCATGTTTTCATGAGCTTATTTACACCCATATATCATCCATATATCACAAATGTCTGCTCAAATCTTTTAAAGATATATATATATATTTATATGTATTTGAGATTTTATGGTTTTAAAACACTTTCTGGGTACAAATAATTTAGCATATAAATAGTGGGAAATATTTTCTTCCAATCTGTGGCTTATCTTTTCATTTTCTTTCCAGTAATTTTGAAGAGAAGATTTAATTTTTTCTTTTTTTTTTTTTTTTTTTTTACAAATTTCAGTTTGTCTCTTTCTCTCTTGTTTTTTTACGGATCTTGCCTTAAGTGTACATATCAAAGCAATATTTGCCAAATCCAAGGATATTAAGATTTTGTCCTAAATTGTCTTCTAGACATATATTTTTAAGTTCTACATTGATTTCAATGATCTATTTTTAGTCAAAAGTTTTATGTCTAGTTGAAGGTATGAATTAAAGTTCATTTTGCTTGGCATATTGATCTTAAACTATTCTAAGCTGATTGGTGAAAAGATTCTTTCTTCTTTATGAATTTTCCTTGCTACTTTATTAAAAATGTTTTCTATATACGTGTTGGTCTGTTTCGGGACTCTCTATTTTTTCCATTGATTATTTTTCTATCATTGCGCCAACACATTCCCTTCACTCTTAGAGCTTTGGATAAGTTGCAAAACCAGGTAGTCCTAAGCTTCAAATACTCTTCCTTTTCAAAGATACTTTTGGCTGTTTTAGGTGCTTTGCCTTTCTACATGAATTTAGGAATCAGCTTACTGATTTCTAAGAAAAAGCCCACTGAAAGTTCTATTGGAATCACATTGTAGCAAAAGATCTATTTGAAGAGAGTTGATATCTTAATATACTAAGTCACCTGACTCATAAACATGATACACATCTCCACTTATTTGTCTTTAATTTAAGCAATATTTTAAAAAATTTTAATGTACAGTTCTCACACATCTTTAGTAAGATTTATTCCTAAGTATTATGTATGTTTTGATGCTCTGGTATTGTATTTTATTGCAATTTCTGATTGTTCATTGCTACTATATAGAATTATAATTGATAAGTGAATATCATTCTTGTATTCTGCCATTTTATCAACTTTGTATATCAATTCTAGTATCTTTTTAAAAATTCAATGGGACTTTTGATATAGATGATCATGTTTTCTGTGAATATAAATAGATTCACTTCTTTTCCAATCTGGATGATTTTTATTTCGTCTTACCTCGTACCACTTGGTAGAAAGTCTAACACAAAGGTAAATAGAAGACAGACATTCTTGTGCTTTTCCTCATCTTAGGAGAACAGCATTTAGTGTGACAACATTAAGTATGATGTTAGATAGTTTTTCATAGAAGTGTTGTGTCAAGTTGAGAGATTCTTCATATATTTCATACTGTTTGCTGAGAGTATTCATTAGGATAAGATGTTGATTTTTGTCAAATGGTTTTTCTGCATGAACTGAGAGGATCATAATTTTTTTTCTTCTGGTACATTAATATAGTGAATTACATTGATTGATTTTCAGATGTTAAACCAACCTTGCATGACTGGGATGAACTGTACTTGGTCATGATGTATCACCCTTTTTATATATTCCTGGGTTCAGTCTGGTAATATTTTTTGAGGATTTCTATGTATATGTCCATGAAGATATTGGTTTATAATTTTATTTTCTAGAAATGTATATACCTTGTAGTGCCATTAGGGTAATGCTGGCCTCATAAAATGAGTTAGAAGGGGTTCCTTCCTCTTCCATTTTCTGGAAGAGATTGTGCATAACTGTTATTATTCTCTCCTTAAATGTTTGGTAGAACTCATCAGTAAATGCATTGGGACCTGGAGTTTTCTTTTTGAAAACGTTTTTAACTATAAGTTAAATTTCTAAAATAGAACTTTAGGACTATTGAAGGTATCTATTTCCTCTTGAGTGAGTTTTGGTAGTTTCTGTCTTTCAAGAAATTAGTCCATTTTGTCTAAGTTGACAAGTTTGTGAAGCTAGCTCACAGTATTGCTTTATTATCCTGTTAATATCTTTGGATGGAAGTGATGTTCATTTTGGCAACTTATGTCTCTATGTCTCTTTTTTCTGTCAACATGGCCAGAGGTTTATCAATATTTTTGATGTTTTCCAAAAACCTCCTTTTGGTTTCATTGATTTTTCTCTATTGCTTTTCTGTTTAAATGTCATTGATTTCAACTTAAAATTTTATCATTTCTTCCCTTCTGATTGCTTAGTGTTTAATTGGCTCTTCTTTCACTAATCTCTTAAAGTGGAATCTCTTAAAGTGTTTTCCTTCTTCTTTTCTAATATAAACATTTCATGCTATACATTTCCCCCAAGAACTGCTTTAGCTGAAATCCCACAAATTTTTAAATTGTATTTAAAATTTCATTAATTCAAAGTATTTTAAATTTTAAATTTATCTTGATACTTTCTCTTCATCTATGGGTCAGTAAGATGTGCATTATTTAGTTTTCAAATATTTGGAGGTTTTCCAGACTTTCTCCTAGTATTGATTGCTAGATTAATTTTATTGTGTTTCAAGAACATTCATTGTATCATTTCTATTCTTTTAAATATCTTAAGGTATCTTTTGTAGTCCAGAGTATGGTCTATCATGGTGAATGTTCAATGTGCTCTTGAAAAGAAAGTACATTCTGTTGTTGTTAGAAGGACTATTCTATAATTGCTCAAGTTGGTTGATAGTATAGTTTTTGTCATCTATATCTTCTCTGATGTTCTGCTCACTTATTCTGTCAATTATTGAGAGATGAATGTTGATGTCTCCAATTCTAGTTGTGAATTTTCTCCTTTCAGATCCATCAGATTTTGCTTCATAAGTTTTTAAAGTAAAATGAGCATACATGTTTAAAATCTTTTTTTCTTCTTGGAAAATTGGCCCGTTATCCATATGTAATTTCTCTTTTTTCGTTAGTATTTGCACTGTACATCTTTTTCCAGGCTTTACCTTTTATTATACATTTTAAGCAGGTTTCTTATAGAGAGCATAGAGTTAGATTATGCTTTTTTAAATTCAATCTGATAATACCTGCTTTTAAACTGGTGTTAAAACCATTTATATTTAAAGTGACTATTGATATCATTGGATTAAAATATACCATCTTGCTAGCCATTTTTATTTTTTCCTTTTTTTCTTTTCTCTTTTCCTGCTTCCTCTGGGATTAACTGAGCATTTTGTTTTATGATTCTATTTTATCTCCTCTATTGACTTATTTATTTAAAGTTCTTTTACAAAAAATTCTTCAGTGGTTGCCCAAGGATTTACAGACTAGACATTAAAATAATCTAGAGTCAAATGCTATAATATGGCTTCACTTGTATAATAAAGACCTTAAAACTGTATATTTCTAATCCATCTTCCATCTTCATTTCTCGTGTTATTATTGTCATATATTTTACTTGTATATATGCTATAAACATGCAATATATTGTTATTATTTTTTACATTAAACCATCCGTTATCTTCTAGAGTAATTAAAATAAGAATAAAACTAATTTATTTTATTTTCTTTTGTTTTGTTTCTGATGCTTTTCATCTCTTTACATAGATCCCATTTCTGACCTATACCATTTCCTTCTGCCTGTACAACTTTCTTTAACACTTCTGATAGAGTAAGGGTGCTGGCAGTTAATTCCTTACTTTTTTGTATGTTTAGGAAATCTTTATTTTTCCTTCTTTTTTGAAGAATTATTGCACTGGGTAGAGAATTCTGAGTTGATATTTTTTGTGTATGTGTTTGTTTGCTTGTTTGTTTATGTTACCTTTCTACATTCCATTTTAATGCTGTGCCTAACATGTATTTCTGCCTCTAACCATGGTAGAACTTTTCTTTTTTGTTCTATCCTGCTTCCCTAGCTGCTGTGGTTTTCCCTCAGGTTCCAGTTTTTGCTGCCCTTCCCTCTCCAGATTAAGGCTTTTTTCCCCATAATTTTCCATGGTAATCATCTTTCTAACCTCCACCTACTGTGTTTCCAACAATGCCCCTCACAGGCTGGGGTTTTTACGATCCATGCCCTGCAGCCTGAGGCATTTGGGGTAGGTAGGGCAGTTGGGGTGAGGTGGTGTGGTTGCTGCTACCCTTTACCATCCAGCCCTTAAGACAAGCTTTCTTGGATTCTCCTCATCCTACTTGTGAATTGCAGGTGAGATTACTGGAAGAAAATTCTGGAAAAGAATACAAATCTTTCTATTGTGTTCATCCCTCAGGAGCTTTATAGTCTCAGGTAGCCCACACTCAACCTTTAGCAATTCATTAAATTTTTCTAGTTGAATCTTTTTACCAGTTTATGTGGCTTCCACTCCAAATAAGTAAATACCTGGGTCTTGTTTCCTTTTGCAGTTTCTTATCTCTTTCCATAATTTAACCTGTGAACTCAGCTCTCAGGGGACTTAGGAAAAGTCATTCATTTGTGATTTGTCCAGCTGTTTTCTTTTTCTGTGTGTGAGAGAGATACTCTTTCCCATTCTATACGTCTCTGAGCTGAACCTGGAAATCTCCAAGTGTCATTATATATTATTTGATATATAAAAAGTATTTATGCAACTGTTGCACGTGTTTTTAAGTAAAAGGCAAACATTTATGAACCCATAACCTAATCTAAGGACTAGAAATTATCAATATCTTCACATCTAGGGAGGAGATGGGATGAGGTGAAACACAAATGTAAGGGAAATAACCTCCATTTTCCTTTGGGAGGGGTTAATAGTATCTATAATTGGCATCTGCAAAGGCCCGAACTCAAATATGCTATTTGGAATACTATACAAACTGGGCATAATCATATTAGAGTTGCTCAGTGGCCAGGGCTTAAACCTCTTCATTTTGTCATTTTGTGCCAAAAGACATAAGATTTAAGAATTTGAATTCCATTTTAACTTCGCCACCCCAATCAGCAGTCAGTGAGCTGGGAAAAGCAGCAAATCTTGAGTGACACCAAGAATCCTTCAGAAATTTATTTCTTTGTGGAAAGAATTAGTGTCTTTGGTAAGCAAGTTACTCTCCACACTATGTCGTTATGTGAAATTATATCCTGGGCACACTGACCAATTGGAAAAGCATGCCAGCTCCCTTATTATTATTTTTTTTGCCTTCAGTTTAATTTTTGAATGATACAATTTTTCTGGAGTGTTGAATAAATAATTCTCTAATTTACAATCTTATTGATTAATAAATCATTTTACCATTATTAGAAAAGCAGTACCTACTTTCAAAGAAAAAAAAATAGAGCTTTTTATTACCTTTCAAAATTCTGAGCAAAGTTACGTGGCTCTTCTCTTAGCTCCCTTCCCGTTATATTAGTACATTTTATTTTCTCTAATAGGCTACAGAAACCAGTAACATGATAGGAAGTCATTAATACAATATAATCACAGCAGAAGATCAAGCTCATCTCTCTCTCTTTGCATTGTCAAGTGTTTCAATATTTTATTTTATAATGTGATGACCAGAACTGATCATGATAATCTAAATGTGGATCTGACTAATGCATTGTATAATCAAAGATTTCCTTTTAGATTAGGATTCGTTTACATTGCCTAGCTTGCCCCGTGTCACAGTCAGGCCCAATGGAATCACTACTCTGGGATATTATTCCAAAAGCAAATTGGGGAATGGGGCTACTGTGGGAGAGTGACAATAATGAGGAACAAGAAAACCTGAGTTCCAGCTCCATTATGTAGACCAGCACTTCAATGTCCTTGCCTCAGTTTCCTTATGGGTGCCACAAACTCAAATGACTACAGGGTTCAGACAGAGGATGGAAATGACCAAGTAGCAAAGTGGAAGATTTGAAAGGGGTTCTGGAAACCGGAAAACCAACCTGTCTAGAAGGACAGTGGTCTCTCAGCTCCAGCTCATTGCTGTTGTTCGAGAATGCAAGACTGTCTTCTCAGGAAAAAAAATCCAAATTTCTCAACAGAGACCAGAAAGTAGAGATTTTAATAGGAAATCTCTCATCTTTTAAATGCGGAAACTATTACAAAACCTAACACAAGAAGCTACAGAACAAACAAAGCAGTCTGCAGAAAAAACGCCTCACGTGTACTGCTCTTAATTGTACCTACCTTATTAGAAGGTCTCCAAGGATTCTTCTGGCTCTATCATTTTGTGTTTAAAGATTGTAGGTCAGTATGGTTTTCAAAGGAATCAACTGAATTAATTGTTTAGGCTCAGACCATTTACAGAATCAGCTGCAGCAGCCTTATCTAAAAGTACTAATTAAGTGTCAAATGTATGTTTGCGATGCTTGAGAAATTAAAAGGCATAGTCTCTCCTTTCAGGAGCATACAAGTTACTCATTGGCTCAACAAATATTTACTGAGTAATGAAAGGTCAATAGGAGTGAAGTAATTCAATTTGCCTTCCATTCTTCACCAAACTTATTTATATTTTTCCACATTCTTGGTGCTCTCAGACCTCCAGAGGGTGAGCCCTACTTTTTGTATATTCTTTCTTTTGTTTTTTTGATTGGCCCTGAGCTAACATCGGCCACCAATCTTCCTCTTTTTTCTAAGGGAGACTGGCCCTGAGCTAACATCCATGCCCATCTTCCTCTACTTTATACGTGGGATGCCTGCCACAGCATGGCTTGACAATCAGTACATAGGTCCCGCACCCAGGATCTGAACAGGCAAACTCCGGCCAACACAGCGGAACATGTGAACCCAACTACTGTGCCACCAGGCTGGCCCCCTTTGTATATCCTTAAATCGCCTTTTCTGCCTCCTTTGAGACCCTTCTCCATTAATTACTCCCTTAGCCTCTTAGTTGTTAAGTCCTTCAGTCTCCACTCACTCTTTGTTCTCAGTTAAATCTATGTTCATGATGTATCACATATGAAACGTTACCACACCTTCCACCACACCTGCTTCCCTTCACTCATTCATTTCCCCCAATAAACTTCTCAGAAGAGTGTTTCTGGATGATTCCCCTCAGAGTCACTGCCTGCCCTGTGGCAAGCAGTCTTCACTCTTCGCCACTTGTCCTCTTGAAGATATTAAGAGGACAAGGGAGGGGTGATGCCTGACTGCAGTGAGTGAGTAGTGAACTAATTTAACACCCTCCCCTCCAAAAACCCTGTGAAAAGGAGGTGTACCAGAAGGCAGAGTGGGTAAGAGCAGTGGAGTCCCACTGCCTGGGTTTGAAACTTGACACTGCTGTTCTCTAGCTGTGTGACCTTGTGCAAGTTAGTTCACCTCTTGTGCCTCTATTTCTTCATCTGTGAAATAGTAGAGTTATTCTATTAATAGAATTAATAGGGTTGTGAAAATTAAATGTGTTAAAATTTGTAAAATCTTTAGAACATACATGCCTCATAGTAAACTCGAGATAAATGCTGAGAAATAATAATAAAGAAGTTCTTATTCTCAAATGAGAAAACCAAGTTATGGAGGGATTAAGGAATCTTCCAGGGATCACATAGTTAAGGAGTGGCATTGCTGAGAGTTAAACCCAGGCTGTCTGGCTGCAAAGCCCAGGCCTTCAACCACCATGCTCTTCTGCTTCCCAACTATGCTATGCTGGCCAAAACAAAGTAAAAAGCAACACTGTAATAAATAAAGGTCAGATCAGTGGCATTCTATAGATCTTAAATTAGTAATAACAGCATGGTATTATTAATTTCCATTCTCTATCCCTTGCTTAATAGAAACTTTTCATGATTTCCCTCCCCAGCAGTTTCAATAAAATGCTTGAAAATTTGTTTTGCTTTGTTGCAGATAATATGCTTACTAAGAGGCATTGTTTTCTTTATGGGGCCAGTTCTCCTTCTAAATGTTCAATGCCTTTCTGATTTTATGACTCACAGTAGTTGATTGTTGACTCTTAACTCTTCCCTCCCACTCTCCAGGTCCTGCCTTCTGCCTTCTCGATTCCACTGCATTTATTTATTCCCAGAGAGGCTAACTTGGATTCTTGAGGTTGAAAATGTCCTAAGTAACCTGTAGTTAGCTTACTTACAGACCTCTCCCACCTTCCCTAATGACCATTGTTATATTCTTATAGTTTTTGCACAATAATATGATTTCCCCCAGCAGCTCTCAATAGCCCTGATATAGGCAGATAGTTGAATTGACCCAAGATTTGAGTTTTGCAGGAGAAAAAGGAAAATTTTGAAGGGCTGGCAATAAATTGGTTAAAGTTACTCCTCATTGGTTTTGGGCTCAGCAGGCAAAGGAATGAAAAATGAAGCCAGGAGGTATGGGGGGAAATGGGAGGGGAGAGGGACTGTTGGGTTCGTTCAGGTGAAGCACTATTAAAGGGAGAGTAAGTGATGAAAGGGGAAGTTGGGAGGTTGTGACCAGGACCTGGGTGGGTAGGCTGTAAGACCTCAGGGGCAGAGCTTTTCAATGTGGTGCAAAGGTTCCAGGTGTAGCTGTGGGAGTGCATTTCTGAAGTAGTCCCTGCCAATCTTCCCCCTCACACGTCGGGGCCTGTCTAGGCCAAGGCTTCAGGAATAAGATCCTTTCAATAATTAGCTCTAGTAATTCTTTCAGGTTTTACATTTCCCTCTCTTCTTTCACCCGGGATTTTTAGTTTTGTCTAACCATCTCTTTCAGGGATGAGCGATTCTCTGTTACTTTCTTATATTGTTGTCTTTGAAACCACATGTATCATCAATTTTTTTGATCAACTTCTTCCCAAGATTCTGGTTCTCACCAATATCTCACTACTATTCACAGGCCATGGTCCACACTTGCTTATCTAAAAGGAGAGATGTATCTGAAGCGATAGACTCTGGAGCTGATGACCTAAAAAGAGCTATGAGGGCAAAGGCTTCCACTGGATCTACTATATGGGTGTCACTATGTCATTTACTATGATGACAGAAGACAGGGTATTGAGGAAGGCTGGAATCAGGTTCCAAAGTCTTCACTAAATGAGGATGAATACCTGAGAGTTCTGCAGAAAACGTTGAAGAAGTTGGTATACTCACATGGCTGGAGTCTAAAATAGGATTTTTTTGTTTTTTTTCCTTTGCATAAGGATGAAAGAATACTGATCTGGACATGGCAAGGGATGCTTACATGGTCTGTGATGACAGAAAAAATGAATAGCCTCTGCTTGGGGTTTGGCCAATCCAGAGCAGTGTTTCCCAAACCTGCTAGCTCTGCCCTGGCCAAATGAATCAGAATCTCCAGGAATATTTGGAAAATACAGGTGTTGGAACAATCTCATTGCAATTAAGCAGAGTAAGAGGAAGCAACATCCTGGGATAATGCTGAGAACGTATCATGTTTGCTTACAAAGCAAGGAGCTTTCAACATAGTGAGGTGGAAAAAGTGGCAAAGAAAAACCAAGTTGAAAGACACACAGAAAAGTATGGCAGTGGCAATAAGGTGAGGAGTTCTGAACTCTAGCTTAGTGACATGCAAAAGGATTGGATTGACCTCTGTGGAGAGCAAGCTGGCACTGGCTGAGTTTCCTAGAGGTGTAAGAGTTTTCATGAGGTTAAAAAATTGAAGTATTTGCTCAATAGTTAGATAAAATTTTGCAAAACTTTTTTTCTGTAAGCAGAGCTTTTCCTTCAAGAAAGAGTCAACCTGCTTCTTGGTTGCTTACCTTGGGATGAACTCCAAGCGCCTGGTAGGGGTTCAGAAGTTCAAATGTTCTCGTGGTGGCACCTGAAAGAACTGTGGCAGTGGTGGAAATCTACATTTGAACTGGGTTCTTTTCATAAATTGCTTAGAAGAGATGCTGGTCCTTGGATTCTTAGGAGAGACCCACCCAGTCATCCGTGTAGGATGGCTCAAGTTTTATGAGGAGGAAATGGAGCGCCTGAGTTGGCTTAGGGATAATGAGATGAGGTAAGTTGTTCCCCAGTGGTTGGAAGGCAGTTAGGAGCCTTCCCAGGTGTTTTACCTCTCAGCCGCCTGCACTGATCAGAAAGCATCAGATAAAAATGACCTAGGTGGCATCTTTGACTACTCATCCCTCTTCCAAGCTCTAGAATGCCATGAATAGTTTTCCTGCTTCCATTTTCAATGGTATAAAATCCAAGTTTTGCTTTTTTTTTTAAACAGGCATTCACATTTCCTTTGGCTGACCCCAGTAAAAAAGCCTTTCCAACTTGCTCATTTTTCACTCTTTCTGTACCCCTGTATCAGTCTTTCCATGACCCCTGCAGCCACCCTATACTCTAACTTGTCTAATTATTTTTATACCATTTCAGAGTTCCTTGTTTGAGATGATATTAATCTCTCACCATCCCTTTTCTGCTGAAACCCTGCTCACCCTTCAAGGCCAAATCTACACACCATATTCTTCTTAAACTTTCTTCTATACTGAGTCGGAATCAGTTACTCTCTATTTGAGTTCTCATAGCACCTCTATCTAGAGGGCTTCCTACAGTCAGGAACAGTCCTGCTTTTTGTTCCTTGCTTTCTCATTAGATTAAAACCCTTCTGAGGGAAAGACTGTGATTTAGTACCCTATCATTTTCCAGAGCACCCATCTTAATACCTTGAATACACAGTGTACTTGACTAAATATTGGCTGATTGAATATCCATTTCCAGTGGATAAAATAGGCCTTTTCAAGCCTTATGGCAGATTGAGCCACAAAGAGACTGCACAGAAATCAAGCAGCAATTTATCAATAGTCCCCCCAGTGGCTTGAATGAGTAAATGACCTTTTCCAAGCCACAGAAACGTCTTCAATTCCTACTGTTTAAGAAGAATCTTGAGTAACAGAGGCATAGATGTATTTCTGTATAGGCTTTGGCCAATATGTGTAGTTTTGGGGTAAGTTGGAGACAAAGTTCCTCTTGGCTCTCAGAATGACACAGAGAGATCTTCCTCCAGGTTCTGGAGTGTTTTGTAGGATGGAAAGGAAAGCTTGGGACCTGCCACTATCAAGCACAGATGCTGACATATGCATTGTGAATTAATGGAATATGAACAGGCTGGAGTCAGGAAGCCCTCAATACCTGTGTCTCTGGGCAAGAAGTCTCAATCTTCTGGAACTCTGTCCCTTCTTTTGTAAAATGTGGATAGAAATATCTGCTCTGAATTTAAGTACTTATATCAAATGCCTCTTATTCACTATTTCAGAATCTTTCAGCCTCATCTGTCTCTCTTTTCAGCTCGTGCTCTGGTGATCAGTTCTGCTTGCTCCAGAGGCTTGCTGCTGGTACAACCTGAGTGCCTGATTTCAGGCCTGTGTCTCAGGCCCAGAATTTCTCTGTTGGCAGTGTGAGAAGCCACAGGAACCTGCTCAGCTTGCAGGCATGCATATTCCAGAAGTTGAGGGCAGTGAGGTTAATAACCCATGGGGTGAACTGTGACCAATGCTGTCAGAGACTGGTAGAAAATTCCTCCTCCTCTCTGATGCCAGAGAGATGATTCTGAAATACACCTTCGTAGGATGGAGCAAACGGTTGCCTACAGCAGTGGCCAGCTGGTAACGCATCATTATATTTGACTCTTTCTTTCTATATCTTACTTCTATTACCCCTGATCCCTCACCTCTATTCCTTGGGGCTGTACTCCCCAAATGGCATAATCACACACACTCCTTCGTCTCAGGCTCTCCTTTCTGGGGAACCCACAATGAGACATAATCCTGTTGCGACAATGTAAAGCACAAAGAAAAAAAATAAATAAAATCCCTAATGCAAAATGTAAGACAATAGCAGATTGGGTTTTTTCTAGGAAGGTAAATATGGAAAAGGTAAGTATGTAACAGTAACACCTTAAGAGGATTTGAAAATTACAGTGGACTTTATTTGATGTGGAACCTTCTAACAAAACTTACCAATGATTCAAAGGATTTTTCTTTGTGATCGCCGTGGTTCTGTATTCCCATGGGATGCTGGCCTGGTCTTAGTGAGTCAAAGTGCATAAGAAGCACAAGGGGGATCCTAGTCACCACAGCCAAATTAACCCAAGGTGACGACATTGCTCTGTGCCCCAGGAAAAGTGGTGGAAGCTGGAGAAGAAACGCTCACTAACAGAAAATAACCAAGAGGCTAAGGAGAGAGATGTTATTTTTTAACTTTTAAAGAGAACATTATAAATAGCAGAGAAAATGGAAAAGCAGAAATTAAAAACAATAAAAACAAAAGCAAGTTGACAGTGGCCCTTTTAATATGACAATTTCGGTGCTTCTAAGGCCCGGGCTCGTTGCTGTAATCGCCGAGTTCCCGCGAAATAGCCAAGGACCACGGAGTTTGAGCACTTAGTCACAATGGCATTTTAGGTTAAACAATCATTGACTCAGCAGTGAAAAATGAGATAAATTAAAATTATTTTCTTCACAATGGCCGAGGGGCTTGGCAAGTAATATATTGAAGAAATTTCCTGGACATAATAGGTTACATTAATTTTCAACTGCAAAACAATTCCTTCAGCATTATTTTTCAAGGAGAGAGAGAAGAAGAAGGGGGAGAAAACCACCCTGTTACTTGTGCTATTTACTTCTGGCGTAAATGAGAAAACATGTTTCAAAGGGAAGATTAAGAAAGGCGTATCAAGACACAGGGCGAATCCTGCCTGTAAAGAATTCAAGCTAATTTGTTAGCCATTTGCCTGTTCAAATGTGGTCAGTATTAATCCAAGAACAAAAGAAGTATAAGTTATGAAAATCGCTACATTGGGAAGCAGGATGTTAAGCCCTTTGCTAGCTAAAAAGCACCTTTGTTTGGAAAATGGAACCAAAATGGGAGCAAATCTTTCTATCCAAATGAGCCACCACTTGTGGAAGAAGAGTTTAGTGCTGTGACTGGGTCTCCTTTGTCCCTGATGCTGAGTAAATATCTCAGCTTTCAAGCCATATGTGTTTCACAGGCTGCTGGGACAATGAGGTAAATGGAGCTGCATAGGGAAGTGAGGAGATGGGTGCCATCAGCTGGTACCAAATAGCAGCAGAGGCCCGTAAGCCTGTGATCAGCATGCCTGCTTCTCTCCTCCCTGTTCCCCTAAGACCTGGCTGATCATCTTCAGATTATTGACCATTTGGCCCAGTGGTGTCCTGGTAAATGTTTAACAACCAGTTCTTTAAGTGTAGTTCGGACATGAAAATGGGTTAATATTTTCATTTTACGGCAGTTGGTCGCAAACTCTTTCTGTAAAGGGCCAGACAGTAAATATTTTAGTCTTTGTGGGCCACACAGTCTCTGTCACAACTACTCAACTCTGCCGCTGAAGCGTGAAAGCAGCCCTAGACAATATGTTAATACACAAACATGGTGGTGTTCCAATAAAACTTTATTTATGAACATTGAAATATGAATTTTCTACAATTTTCGTGTGTCTGGAAATAGTTTTTTTTTTTTTAACTTTATTTTCAGTCTCTTAAAAACGTAAAAACCGTTCTTATTTCTCAGGCTGTGCTAAAAAGGCAGCAGTCTGGATTTGGCCTGGAGGCCACAGTTTGTCACCCTTATTTTACAGTAACAATAAAGTATGACATTAGCAAGACAACTAAGATGTATGTTGGAATTTCATTTGTTTGTCAATGAGAAGTGAGTGACTTCTTTGCTCAGTCAGATAACTAATTGTTTTTAAATACTGGAAGAAGTTTTCTTTAATTTCTTTGTGCTGTTCATAATGTGATGATTACAGACATAACATACTTTTTCAAGTTTAATCTGTGTTATTAACACTTTCTCCATAACTTTCTTATATCTCAACAATCAACAACATGGTTCAAGCCCTGACTTGCAGCCTTGGCTGATTCCCATTGATTTTAAGTTACTAACATGATATTGGTTGTATTTTATGGAAGCTTCTTCTATAGACAAACTACAAAAGCAATAATTTCTTTATTATCTTTGCTTTTATGCAGTGTCTCACACAGAAATAAGCACACACTAGATGCTCAACAAAGATGCATTGATGGAGCAGTGTGTCCATTGGGTAACTCATTTTGTCCCTCACATCAAGTTACCTTAAGTGATGAACACAGGTCACCCAGATAGGTCATCACCTTATAGCTTCAGATTTGGTTATTGACCTTTAGCGGCTAGGACTAGCCTTCGAAAGAGTGGAGGAGATGATAACGTTGGCCTCAGGAGCTCCTAACTCCCCCCTGTTTCTCTGCTCTCTCCTTGTCTCTCCCATCTGATGGCTTTTCTTGTCCCCTCCCTTGTACAGGCTCCTAGTTGCCTCCTCTGACCCTGTTACTATTCTCACCTTCTCATTCCAGTTAAATGCCTATTATACTGTTTATTTGGAGAGAGGGATAGTTTGATTTAAAGATAGAAGCCAAACTTTGAGCTATAAGTATAGGCCTCCTTTGACTAAAATTTAGGAATTTAACTAACTCCCTACTTAACGATGAGGAAGATACAGATAAGTATACCTGTTTGTATGTGTGTGTATACATGTATTGCTTTATTTGTAAAACACTGAACACAAATTACCCATATCCCTACCACCTTTAGAATTGTATACAATAAGAATTAAAAATTTTTATTTCAATCCTTCTAATCTTTCCCCCCCTATATTAACCATTATCCACAACTTGGGGATTATCATTTCTAATTTTTTTCCTAAGTTTGCAAGTACAAAAATCCTTCTCTCCCTCTCTTTTTCTCTCTCTGTCTCTCTCTGTCTCTGTCTCTCTCTGTCTCTGTCTCTGTCTCTCTCTCTCTCTCTCTCTCGTATTCGCGCTTCCCTCTCTCCCTCTCCATTCCCTGGAATACTCATTATCCAGTGCTTAGACTTCAGTAAAGGCACTCTTGTTCTTAGCCCCAGCTCCCCTCCCACGCTAAGCCACAGACTCAATGCAGCCCCCTTGAGTTCTTATGGCTGAACAGGCTCAGAGCCCACATTTCCACTCTGACATAAAGCCGACATTTGCTTCAGTGGGTACTCTGGTTCCTCTGGACTTTATTTTATCAGTCCCCGCCCCCTGCACTCTTAGCCTTTTTATACAATGACTCTGTAACTGGCATCCACAGCCGCAAAACCATTTAGATTTCCCGGAACCAAATTGCTTTCCAGAACTCCAATGGCATGAAGCTGATGTGGATATTGATTTCTCGTTTGTTAGTGGCTAGTAATGAGGAGCCCGGAATGGGCATAGGCTGGTGGAGAGAGCACCTGTTCACATCTGTGAGCTGCGGGGCAGGAGGCCGCCACCCTCAGCTGGTTGCCACAGCTGGGCCCCCTGCTGCACCCTGTGTCCTCTCCACAGACTGCTCGGCTTGGGGCTGATGATAGACATAGTGCTGGGCACTGATGCCTGCAGCCAGAGCTCTCCCACACCCACTGTCACCCTCCAAACCCATTCTGCCCTTTGTCTGCTGAGGGCCTGTTAGCCGCAGGGCCTGGCAGTTCACAGCCGGCTCAGCTCACGTGGCAGTGTCTGCTGAGACAAAATTGCACGTAGTGTCTGTCTGCAGGAACAAACACCGCCCAAGAGAAGCGTGTCAGGCCCTCAGCCAGCCAGACACCCAATTATTTGTCTTTGCTTTTCCTTTTTTCTTTTAATTTTTAAATTCTGACAAAATCGCCTGGCACAAAGCAGGCAGTGGTGTGGCTGGTCATTCTTTTCGTTTGACTAATTTAGTTTTTCAGCTCTGGAGGGCAAGACCTGGAAGTCCGGCACCTCTCTTCTGCTCATTGGGCTCCAAGTAAACACATCCGATATATTGACACCTTTATAGAAAAACTTGCCAGTTCTCCCAAGGCAAACAATTAGTGGCAATATTCCTGTTGTTTTACATGAATACCAGGATTAGTCTCTGATACAAAACAGCTAAACCTCATTCCTTATGTAATTATCCTAATTTTAGTAATTTACCTAATATAAGAAAATTTTTCTCAAAACTTTGCTCAGATATTGCCTTCTCTGGGAAGCTTTCTCTGACTGCTCTATTTAAGATCGAATTGGCCACACTGCCTATCTGCCAGCTCTTCCTTATTTTTCTCTTTTTCTTCTCTTTTCACCCCAACATACTAACTAGCACATTATACTCCCTGTCATTCTCCTCTTAGTGCAACCTAAGCTCCTTAAGGGCAGGAATGTATGGCGGGTTTATTCACTGATGTTTTTCTAGAGCCTAGAAGAGTGCCTCGCACATACACAATGTCCGGTAATTATGTGTTGAGTGAATAGAACAATAACAGAGCAACCATGAGCTTCCCAGCCTTGTGTGCTCTGCCTCTTCTTTGATTTCCTTTCTCCTCCTTCTTCTAGTCTGTTCCTTGTACTTCTCCCCGTTCCCTCTGAAAATATAGACACCTCCTGGGGCCAGGTTCTGGGGATCCTTTCACCTATTATGATTGTATTAAGTTGTTACCAATATGGCATTACCCAGACTGTAGGGGTGAAGTTGGGTGGAGCTTATGAACCCTGAGGGTGTGCCCTGGCCCAGACACTGTGCTTGGTGCTGCCATAGGCGTTCATACAACATGGGCATACATTGCAAATCCACTACTTACTAGCTGGGTTACCATGAGCAAATTAGAGGAACTCACTAAGACTCTGTGCCCAACCTGAAAAATGAGCATCATCCTCCAAACTCCCACTCTCCTTTTGTCTTTCCCTAACCTGTAATGGAGATGCAAACAAAGCAGAGGCCATATGCTTTTATGAGGAAAGCACAAGGCATGTTGAAGATTTTGATGTGCTTTGCCAATTTAGACATATGTGGGGGGACTGCAAACTTCACAGAACTACAACTCTGAAGGGCAACAGACTATAGATCACCTTAATTTCTCTAACACTTCAGTGGTACAGTTGAGGTGCCCCTGCAGTCTCTGGGTAGCCTGCGCCCTTACATGGCCAGCCCCCTCACTGAGTAAGATGGTGTAAGACGTACGTTCATATGAATCCAGTATCTTAACCCCCCATCACCACCTATAAAGAGCAAGCTCTGAATGGATTCCACGTCCTTCAGGGCTCTGCCCCCAATCCTTTTCCTGGTGTACTCTGGGAAGCAGTATGTGCAGCCCCACGGCCTGAGTGGGGAGAAGCCCAACTTTCGTGAGTCCTGTTTGTGCTTTGTGCAGACACTAAAAGATGATAATTTTTTCTCTGTCCTTCTTGTCCAGAAGGGTCCAGTGATTTTTTTTCAGCTAACACAGCTTCTCCTTGACTTTTGCTGGTCCTTAGACCTTCTGAAGCTTTGTAATGCTTTTCCATATCAGGGCCAGGCCACCCAGAGCCTGCAGGAATACTTCAACCCTTCTCTTCATCTTATCTCCCAGAGTACCCTCCTTCCCTCCTCACGCCTACAAAAGGACCCCTACCTACCATTGGATTACAAGTTAGAGTCTATGCCTCGTGGGAACTGGGGCAGGGCAGGAGTGCATGCTAGCTATTCACTCCCTGGCCACACACTTTCACCCTCCTAATTGCATTAGTGATGGCCCATATTGGCTCTGGATACCCTTATCCAGTGGTTCTTCCTAGAGTTCCTGAAAGGATTTAGTTAAAATCTCCTCTGTCCTAGATATTTCCTGTCAAACTACATAATACATCTCCTCCCATTTTTTATCTCAAAGACCAGTAAGCAGGGAGGTGGAGCTCATAACTGATCACACCTTCTTCTAATTGGTCCTCCTTTCTTATCTCAACAGTTCTTCATCAAGAAAGGAGTGGATTCATTTTCTTCTTCTGGGCCATATTCTCCTTCTAGCTGAGCTTAATCTACCACTTGCCTTTCCCTGAAGTTAAAATGCTGATTTGAGTACAAGTAAAACAAACGCTGCTAAATAATAAGGAAACACAAATCCATGGGTATCTCAGAAATAGCATACTAATTGCACCCACGTGGAATTTAGGCATTGTATTAGACTACTACAGCTGCTATAACAAAATACCATGGGCTAGGACTTCAGTCACCATCTTTGTCAACCTCACATGAGGAACTCAAGGCCTGGAGTGAATAGCAACTTGCCTAAGAACGCAGTTACTGTTGGCAGGGGTTGGATGGAACTCAGGTGTTGCACCCCAATTCCTCAGTTTCTTTCTCTGTGTAATTTTGCTCATGTGCTTCAGAATACTGATATACAGATAAGTGCCTGAATCAATGATTCTGTTAAGGCAGCAAAAGGTATCAGTCCACAATTAGACGCATTGGAGAAGTTCATTTCATTGTTTCGCAAAGAGTAAAAAAAAAAATAAATCATTGGATTCTAGTCTGACAATATATGGTAATGAAACGAGAAATGTTAAGAATAATACTTACAAGAAGATCTCTCCAAACATTTTACTTTTGTTCACTTCAGATTTCGTTGATGCATCTAAACCAGTCTCAATTAGTGAGGAGGAATAAATAAGGGTCAATTTATTAATATTTTATTGAAAAATCCTAGTCATATGTTTTCTGAAGGTCTATGATGCTTTTGACTGCAGTATTTCAGAATCAGTAGTACCCATCAGACACATGCATCTATCTCCACTCTGGAAGACCTAAAACATCAAAATCTACAAGTTCCTTTAAGCACACTGTGTTCTTTGTCCAGTGACCTTGAATAACATAAAAGCCAAGATTAGTGAAAACATTTTTAAAACCTGACTTATCAATAGATCATGATATTGCTTTTGCCTTTGAGCCTTATTTAAGGGTCTAGATTGCTAGAGCTGGAAGGTCCCTTAGAGTTCACCTAGGCCAACACCCTCATTTTCCAGATGAGGAACCTGCACTTGGGAGAAATGAAGTGAATTACTTAAGGTCACACTGAAAGTCACTTGCTGAGTCCAGCTAACATTCATGTCTTTTGACATAGTTCACTTTCCAATATGCCAAGATGCCTCAAAATTAAGAAAACAGGGTAGTATTTTGCTAATATTCATCAACGGATTTTATTTTATCCCTTAATTTCTATTCACCTCTTGCTTTCAGGACTTAGCTTCAAGGTTAATGGAAGTAGAAAAATGTGGGTGTGGTTACCCAGAGGAAAAGGAACCCCATAAGCCAAATTTCTCTCAAGGACAACTTTCTTACCTTCCTTTGTAAAAGATAGTCTCGAAAGTAAGGCTTTATGAACAACTAGAGGATCTTCTAAATTTATTTTCTCTTTCTTTAATATACCAAGACATAGGCCTAGAGTCCCTCGTTCTGGAGACTTCTAGGGAAACTGTATTAAAGGGGGTGAGGAGAGTGCCCAGGACAGACGGACATCCTCTGCATGTCCTCTGGAGCACGGTCAGTCCTCAGGCTGCTGTACAGCCTGGTGTTTATGCAGAGGAGCGATTTAGAATAAATTAGAGCAAAAGTAGATTCCATGGGGCAGTTAGACACGATTCAGAAGTCCTTGAATGCCCCTGGAGGATGATCCTAGAGTTAGCTGGATCCTAGAGTTGCCAGAAGGGACCACCAGCAAAGGGCAAAGTGGTTGGTTGTAACACTGAGATGCTCAGGGCTGGCTTCCAAAGCCAGAACTGAGTGGGGTTCACAACCAGGTCTCAGAGGTCTAATATGGTAGGAGAACAGAGAGGTTTCAATCAGAGACGGGTTAAAGCTATAGAGCAACAGATCAAGCTGTAAGAATGGACTGCACCCTCTCAGTTCCTTGAGTTCTCCACTTCCTCTGTGGTTTTCTCCACCTCACCTCCCAATTCTCACCCACAGTCCTACTCTCAAGCTTTGTACTATATTCAGAATTTCATCTCTAGCACACCCCTATGACCACCACCTTCTATCTCTCCAGCTCACTTTCACAAGTACGCCCGCTATCACTCTAAATAATTCAAAGCTAACAATACTTTCTTTCTCTTGCACCCACCCACTTTTTCTCTACAGGTCCTGCCTTAAATTTGTTTCCTACTCTTTCTAGCTTAGATTATGTTACATTGCATATCTATCCATTGCTCGTTGCATATCCCCAACTTCCTTATTCCTTCTTGCTCTCTCATAATCTCCTGGCCCAACACCAATCCTGATTTAATCCAACTCTCTGCCTCTGTCATACCTCCTGTGGTGCAGTGGGGTGGCTGCAAGACAACCCCCAGTCAGGCTGACATGAATCAGTGATGACCAACATGAAGAAGGCCTCAGTGGTACCAGGAAACTGTGCTAAATTTCCTCCCATCAGCTAACTCTTCTAGTCCCCAAGTAATTATTTGCATACCTTTTTCTTATTCATCTCAATATCCTTCCTCTGAATCACTCAACTGATTGCCTCTTTGTCTTTTAATTTACTGATAAAATAAGAGCAATCAGAAGAGAACTATTTTACCTTCCCACCTACAATTCCATCACCGCCTTCACCTATCTCAGCATGCCCTCACCATCTCTTCTGACACAGTGGATGACCTGCTTCCTCTCCTACCTCAGAAAATCCCTCTATTCTTCTTCTCCTACCCTCTTGACTACTGAAGGACTTTGCTTCTATAACTATCCCTTTAACCCTGTGTTTCCTTTCTCTTTGCTCTCTTCTTACAGCAAATTCCTATTGATGAACAAACATGAGTGGTATTTTCCATCTTCCTGAGTTGCATGTCCCCTTCCTGCTGTTGATGTCTTTGCTCCTCTTTATTGATGAAATCCTTGGAAGTGTTTCTGTGAAAACAGGCACATTACTTGACCTCAAGAAACAATACTTTCTTTCTCTTGCACCCACCCACTTTTTCTCTACAGGTCCTGCCTTAAATTTGTTTCCTACTCTTTCTAGCTTAGATTATGTTACATTGCATATCTATCCATTGCTCGTTGCATATCCCCAACTTCCTTATTCCTTCTTGCTCTCTCATAATCTCCTGGCCCAACACCAATCCTGATTTAATCCAACTCTCTGCCTCTGTCATACCTCCTGTGGTGCAGTGGGGTGGCTGCAAGACAACCCCCAGTCAGGCTGACATGAATCAGTGATGACCAACATGAAGAAGGCCTCAGTGGTACCAGGAAACTGTGCTAAATTTCCTCCCATCAGCTAACTCTTCTAGTCCCCAAGTAATTATTTGCATACCTTTTTCTTATTCATCTCAATATCCTTCCTCTGAATCACTCAACTGATTGCCTCTTTGTCTTTTAATTTACTGATAAAATAAGAGCAATCAGAAGAGAACTATTTTACCTTCCCACCTACAATTCCATCACCGCCTTCACCTATCTCAGCATGCCCTCACCATCTCTTCTGACACAGTGGATGACCTGCTTCCTCTCCTACCTCAGAAAATCCCTCTATTCTTCTTCTCCTACCCTCTTGACTACTGAAGGACTTTGCTTCTATAACTATCCCTTTAACCCTGTGTTTCCTTTCTCTTTGCTCTCTTCTTACAGCAAATTCCTATTGATGAACAAACATGAGTGGTATTTTCCATCTTCCTGAGTTGCATGTCCCCTTCCTGCTGTTGATGTCTTTGCTCCTCTTTATTGATGAAATCCTTGGAAGTGTTTCTGTGAAAACAGGCACATTACTTGACCTCATGACCTTTGCCTTTTAGCAGGAGAAAGGCACAGTCTAACAAATAAAGACACAGATTACTATGCAATTACAAACTATATTATATGTGGTTAGAAAGATGAATGATAGACAACGCTTCACATACACAGAAAGAAAACAAAGAAATCTAAACTGAGTAAATTTTTAATTTTGCTTTGTAAGCAACAGACATGCTCAGATAGAGAAGGTTTCTGGAAGCATATCACACGTGCACACTTTTTAAGAACTGAGAATTTAGGGAGCTTGCCAGAAGGGACCACTGACTGGGACAAAATAAAGCTGAGCAAACAAACACATTTTAGTCACGAGAGATAACTCAACATGGAAAGTACTACAGGAGAGGTTGTGTGTGAGGAGAACAGCAGTAGGCATTGAAACAATCTAATCATGGATTTAAATCTAAATGACTATAGTGAAATTCAAACTTTCTAACTATGGAGAAAAGATGCTAAAGTAAAAAACAATCATTGTAATATCATGGTTGGTGGCAGAGATTGCAGTGCATGCTAATTGTGAGATAAGGGAATGAATGGGGGGATCCATGAGAAGAAAGGCAAGGATGCCAACTAATGTCTCTTGCCTAAATAAAGCAATAGAGAACGTTTCATTTCTGATTATGCTAATTTTATAAATAAGTATAAATCCAATTTTGAAAATAAAAAAAGAGAAGGGAAGGAACTCTGAGGGATTAGATAAAAGCACCCATAGTCTTCTATCACGTATTTGAGATAGAGGACGTAATTTTAAAAATTGTTAATATAAGTTTACTTTATTTTAATTAAAACATCAACAAAACATAACTGTTAATTGAATTAGATGCTCTTTCAAAACACATTTTGAAGAAAAATATATAGATAACAATTTTCTATTGATCTTGTTTTCTGGTGCTTTTATTTATTTATCTATTTTTACTTCCCATTTCACGCCTTCAAAAGTAAACGCTTGATTTCCACCCACGCTTCCTTGTTTAATGGGTTGCAAACTTGAGGAGAGATTTTTAAAATGTAGATTGCTGGGCCCCACTCAGAGTTTTCAGAAGATTCCAGGCAATGCCAATGTTGCTGGTCAGGATCACTTTTGTTCTAGAAAATAGAGTACTAAGTTTTCCTTCTCAAATATAAATTAGGTCTGGACTCTTGGCTTTGCAATTAATTCCCTTATCCCATCAGCTGAAGAAAACTTATTAGTGGGCAGCATGGAAAATGGAAAGACGGTGTATTACTTTTATTTTCTGGTCTTAGCTTCACTGCTGTTGGAAAAGCAGAAAACGGCAGAAATGCATGCAGACTTTCTTTTCTTTCACATTGGAGAGATACAGCAAAGCTTTTTCTGTCATCAGAAAGTCATCTCAGAGTTTTTCTCTGGCCATCTGGGAAGAAAGTCCCTTTCTTCCCACATCCCCTAGTGTGGGTGATTGGACGTTTCTGAATAATGAAATTTCATTATAATGATTCTCTTAGAAAAGACTTAAACGCGTACGTGCGGGTCAAACACAAAATGTGTTCTGATATGGAGATTTTGTTTACAAATCCAAGTTTATGCTAAACATACAATTTTACGGAAGAATTTAAACAGGATTATGTAAGATTGTATTGCATGCCTTTGCTTCGTACATTAAACACTGCTGTTAATATGGAGGTTAAAGGCATAAACTGGCTTTAGGTGTGGTACTGAGACCACCTGCATCAGCATCTCTTTGTTTAAAATGTAGCTTCTGACACACATGCTGAGACCTGTTGGCGGTGAGGCCTAGAAGCTGTTTGCTGAGCCGTCTCCACACCATCGTGTGGAAAATCTAGACGGAACACCCCTGCCTCCTTCTTCCCTTCTCTATGGAGTCTTCTCTGGTTCATGAACCAGGACCTGGTTCCTACTCCTGTTTCTGCCCCCTTTGTACATACTTCTGTTTGAATACTTTCCTAGTAACTATTCTAGTAACATATTTGTAAGTTATGTTTACATGTCTGTTTTCCTGCTAGATTTTGAGATCTCTGTGTGCAGATTCATATAGGAATGTCCACTGAGCACTATTTGTAATAGACAAAACCTGGAAACAACTTACTTGTCTATCAGTGGGCAGTGGGAAACAAATTATGGTATACTTACAAATGGAATGCTACACAGCAATAAAAATGAACAAATTATTGATACACATGAGCACATGGATAAATCACCAGAAAAAGTTATGTGGAGGGAAAGAAGCTAGAGGCAAATGAGTATACACTGAACAAACTATAAGAAATTCAAGAACAGGCAAAATTAATCTATGATGATAAAAGTCAAAATAATGGTTGTCTTAGGGGGATGGCACTGATTCAAAAGGGGAATGAGAGAATTTTCTGGGGATTTGGAAATGTTCAAGGTCTTGATCTGGCTGATAGTTACACAGTTATGAACATAAGAGAATATTCTTCTAGTTGTATACTTAAGATTTGTACACTTGCTGTGTGTCGCTTATACCTCAAAAGAAAACTATTCTTACAGTGAAAGCCTCAGAATGGGAGCCTCAGCGATAGGATCATTGAGGATACAGGTTGCTCTGCACACCAGTTTAGGGATGTGAAATTACTTCTCATCTGTGTGGATGAGTCTCAGGGAAGCAATGGTGGTCCCCAGGTCCAATATTTACCATTGCATATCGGAATGGCTTATTCTTTCATTCCATAGAGCCTTCCTTGACCTTCTGTGCAAAGTAGAGTGGATCCTCACTGTCTATCCTTTTAGTTGTTTTCAGTCCTAAACACCTCCTGACACACGGAATACGCATTTGTGTGTTTATAATTATCTCTCTTTCCCACCTTACTGTGAGCTCCAGGAGAGCAGGTATAGTTTGTTTTGTTCCTACTGCATCCCCAGCAGAATTCCTTACATGTGGAGGGTGCTCACTATGTATCTGTCAGATTAATGAGAGAATGATGGAGTGAATGAACAAGATCACACATGCCTGATTAGGGGAACTGATTAGAAGAAATAAAAAGTAAGAGATTTTAGACCAGAGCAAGTTTTAGTTAGACAAATTTTCTTGAACTCTGGCCATGCCCAGGGGCCTGTGTGATGTTCTTAGGGGAAAGTGGGACCTAAAGAACACTGTTTCAATCAGTTAAAAGCTCCCCAGCCTTTAGAGTATCAAATATATGCTGGAAGGTAGTGGAAGTCGGGGTGAGGGGGACACTCATTTAGCAAAAGGACAAGTAGTCAGTACTATCTCCCTTTCCTATTCTGCCAACAAGCAAACATATGGCTTATAGTCTTCATATAGGACTGTATCACAGCATCCATCAGCCAGAGAGCCATGTTTCAGAGCACTGGAACCTATGCTAGGGCTCAGTTTGGGAGCCAAACTGAGAATTCCACCTGAACGCCAATCAAGGCAAGCTAAGCATTCTCCAATTCTCATCTTCAAAGATGTCCTTTGTTTGCTTATGACCAAATCCACGCATATCTATCTTCCGTGTGCTCTAATTCAGCTTTTATTTCCTGTTTGCCCTCTGCTCCATTGTGCAAATGTGGTTGTAACTCTTGGCCTTCCATGGAGATGTGTCTCAAAAATGCCTATCTTACCGTTCCATCCTGAATGAACTAGGCAATGATACCAGGCTTTAGTTTGGGCTCCTTGGATCTGAAACTCTTAGCCTCAGCTGGACCAATTGGTCCCTCTGAGACCTACAACCTGAAAGGGGCCCTGAGGTTCCAGGAAAATGGAAAGTCTACCATGAAGTGGCAAAGGTATTAAGAAATATGTCTACTATGTATTAAAATGTCACTTCTCCTCACCCTGTATCCCTACCACAATTTCGTGAAAGTGAGATAGGTTACTGAGAACTGAGAATTTATGGATTTCTCTGATACCAGAGGCAGGCACGAATTGATGTTTTTATTAAGACACAATTTGTTGAATACAGTGAAATGCCAAAATATGATAATTAGAACCACCATCCAAATGAAGACATAGAATATTCCTGGCTCCCCAGGAATTCCCTGCGTGCCCTTTCCCCACCAATGCTTACTCCCAGATCATCACCATTCTACTTTCAATCATTATACAGAGTTTTGCCTGTTCTTGAACATTAAATAAATTAATCCTACAGTATGTGTCCAGATTCTTTTGTTCAATGTAATATTTTTGAGATTCATCTGTGATTATAAGTATCACTAGTTTGTTCATTTTTATTGCTGCATAGTGTTCCATTGTAGGATGTATCATATTTTGTTTATTCAACCCTCCGATTGTGGACATTTGGGTTCTTTCTATTTGGGGATATTATGAATAGTGCTGCTGTGAACATTCTCATAAAAATGTTTTTGCGGAAACGTATTTAGTTCTAGAGGGTGAGTGCTTAGGAGAGAAATTTCTAGGGCATAGAATAAGTGTATGTTTAACTCTGTTAGACATTTTATTAGTGAGGCTTCTCCAGTGAAATAAAATCAATAGTATAGATAGATAGATAGATAGATAGGTAGTATGTATATATACACAGAGAGAGCGAAAGGGAGAGAGAGAGAGATCTATCTATCTAGATAAGTATTATAGGAATTGGTTTATGCAAATATAGAGGCAAAGAAGTCCCAAGATCTGCCATCTTAAGCTGGAGAACCAGGAAAGCCAATTTAGTAATTGATGTAATTTAGTCCAAAGGCCTGAGAAACAGGGGTTACCAATGATGTAACTCCTAGTCTGAGCCGAAAGGTCTGAGAACTGAAACTGGGGTTAAAGGGGAGGTTGTGAGTGTGAGGATGATGGTATAAGTCTCAGTGCAACAGCCTGACATCCAGGAGCACCAGTGTCCAAGGGCAGGAAAAAATGGATGGATGTCCCAGCTCAAACAAGAGAGAGAGAATTCCATTTCTCCACTTTTGACCTATTTGAGCCCTCAACAAATTAGATCATGTAGCATATTCGGGCCATATGCTTCACTCAGTTTATCAATTCAAATGCTAATCTCTTTTTGAATCACTATCACAGACATACCTAGAAACAATGTTCTACCAGCTATTTGGGCATCCCTTAGCCCAGCCAAGATGACACACAAAATTAACCATTCCAACTCTGAAAAACTGATTTCCAAAGTGGTTCTAATAATTTTGCACCCCCTCTAGTAGCGTATGACAGTTGCACTTGCTCTGAATCCTCACCTGTGGACACTTGGTGTTGCTACACACGATTTTATAATATTATTGTAACTCAAATTCCTGAAGTCCAGTTTTGTCTAAACAAAGATGGATTATATTCATATGAGTAATGTTCAAAGCAAGTCTATATTTTTCAGATGAAAACTTGGGCCACTGTGTTCCTCTTAACGTAAAATTTACTCACTTGGGGAACATAGAAAGTGGGGTGTTATTTTTTTTTAACTTCCTCAGACAGAACCACAAATGGGAGATTCTAAAATGTACCAAGAGTCAAACACCTATGAAAGCCAAGATAGAGTCTTCTACAGGGAAGCAGATTCTGTGGCCAGCTGGACAAGCCCTCATAAGAATATGGAAGAAGCAGAGCTTTCCTCATCCATCCCTCTCCAGCCCAGGTGCCCAGCATTTTCGTAGCCTCCCCTCTGGCCTGGATTCCACACAGTCTACTTGCTCCAGAAGTGGCAACTCATTGGGTGAACCTACCTTTTGACCTGGAACTCCAAAACTCTTTATTTGTAAATCTTATCCCAGGCCCTGTTTGTGATGCTGTCTTATCAGGTCTAGGTAGTGATCCCAAGGATGGTACCACTTCCTTGGCATCTCCACTGCCACGGTGGCAATCCTAGTTCCAGAGTCTTAGCAGATGGCACTGAGTGGCCTAGAACTTGCAGAGCTAGAATTATATAGATGAGATTTATTTTTTCCAGCAAATACAAATCAATGATGGACTATTTATATATGAAGTATGACTATATAAATTCTAACTATTTGTCCTCTCTCACATATATTTAAACATAAGAATTAGAACATACATAATACACGACTAGATAAGTGATCTGGTTAAGAAGAAATACATAATAGAAATAAAGTATGATCAAACACCCCATAAAATAATAAAATCTCATCCTAACAGTAGTTTCACCAAAGACCAAAATGTGCTTCAGCCTGTCACTTCTCACGGTGTTGTCAGGCCCACTGAAACCATTCTCTGACAGGATTCTGTCAGCAGTGATGCCATTTAGACCTTAATAGCTAATTAAAGGCTCTTTTATTTTCTTCACAGCCCCTTTTTCTTTGACATTCTGCAGCAGCTCTCCTCAGAGGCATTCCCACCCCTCTCCACACTATAGAACATTATAGAACACCCTCTTCATCTACATACTTAATACAAAAAATTGGGGGTTTAGTTTAGAGTCAGAGGACTTGGTTTGTGTAATTAAAACACATACTTACCACACAGCATTTTCTGCAGCCTGATGTTAGTCAACGCGTATAATTAAAGCTACTTATTTATTCAACTTCTTTTTCAAGTGATGGCTAGCTTCTCTGTGGCCTAACCTATGTACAGTGTTTGAAAATAGGATAGCATTCATGAAAATTTCCGGTAAAAAGAACAAAGAGAGAGGTGGGGTTTTTTTCAATCAAGAAGAATAGCAATATTCAAAAGTTACAGCTTCCAAATGATTCATTGATTATGATATTAAACGCTTCTATGCTCTACCCGTAAACAACAAATTAGCTATGGCCTAAGGCATGCAGATACACACTCACAGCACCATGTATTTTGAGTTTTTACATACACACACATACAAACAGCTTTTCCCAAAACATGCTTATTTTTTTCTAATTCTGTTTTGCATAGATGATATAAAATTACCATGAGATCACTAGGTTATAACCCCCATTTGAGACAAAGACTGAACTACTCATACTTTTCCTCTGGATTGCTCAAGACATGAGTTTCATATAGTAAGCATTTAATTTATATTTGGTGAACTCAGTTGCAAGGTGCTTTAAGAGAGCTGAAATTGCTATAATACAATAATCGCTGGATTAATACCTCCCCTTACTGTGATAGATCTGAAAGAGTTCACTGTATACTGAAAGCTAAAACCTTCATAATAAGGTAAACATTACAAAAATTATGACATTTATTATCTTATAATAACCTAATTTTTGTGATGCGTATAAATAAATACAAAATGTCAACAAATTTTCTAAATGATTAGGGGTGAAATGATTAAGAATTCAACTCTTAACCAGTGCGTGGCACACAGGAAATACTCAATAAATGTTCGCTGAATGAACAACTTGTTGATAACAGCGGGTTGGCACATATTTTATATAAGAAAAATCAAAACTATCTACAAAAACTAGAAAATAGATTATTGGTAACACTGATTGATCCAAATAGTAAATACTTTAAAAATCATATTTACCTGCATCATATTTATCTGCAAGGGTTGGTCTAAAGTGAGTGGTGAGGTTTACCAGGTTCTAATGTTATTTCAATCTTCCTTTGAGCACACTCTGACTCAACTTTGAAGGAATGCCCCTAAAACTCTATGGAAGAACACAAGTTCTCACTTTGGTTTGATTTACTTCAGGAGATCTTAGGGTCCCTGCCAGCTCCCCTGTTAAAATCTCACTGCTACTCCTTCTCTGAGAAATGGCCCTTATCTAAACAGAAGCCACCTTGCCTGGAGGTTACCGCCCTGCCTCTGAGCAGCCAGCAGCCAACGACTAACTGACAGGTACAAAAGGCTGGCCTTTGCTTCAGTGTGAGACCAACTCTCAGCACAGTTTACACTCCAGATGTGATTAAATTGAAGCGAAACTCTAGTAAAGATTCTTGCTTGGTTCTTTTTCTCTGCCATATCCTAATTCCATTTTCTCTTCTCCTGAGTGTATGCCCTTGATAAATCACTTTCACAAAAATTTCACATGTTTCAGGCTCTGCTTCTAGGGGGCTTCAACCTAAGAAAGTTGATATAAAAGATGTAGAAGAATAAATACGGGATCCTGGAGGTTGGTCGTTTACTAACCTAATGGCCTGATGTCAATGAGAGCCCTGTTGGGAGAAGTAGATGAAGTATTGATAGTCCTGGAATTCTTTAGAAATCTGATAGTTAAGACGTTCACCTGTAAGGACCTGGAAGGAGATACAGGTGGAAGAAGATGCATTAGCTAGAGTAAAGTCTCTGACCTTTGATAGGTATGGGAAAATATTAACCCCAGGGACTCTCCAAATGGGTGACTTGGGGCTATTAATGCATTGATGGGAGAAACATGACAAAGTCAGATTGAATAATCGCAATTTAAAGCATTTAATGAAAGGCTTATATCCGACAGTTGAAGAGAAGACAGAGCTAAAGACCAGATAAAGAACTTAATCATAAGAGTGGCAGAACTTCAGAGAAGGGAGAATTTCGGAAGTTCTGCTATGCTAAATCAGGGCGCAGGTAGGGAAGAAATGGAATGCTGAGACTCATGACAGAAATATCCAGGTAGATGTGCTTAAGACCCTTCAACACCCTGATTGCCCTGAACGCTCTCGAGCACTGCTAAGACTCTAGAAATTGGTGCTCCTTTTGAAATATATGGCCTTCTCCTCTTTGCTTGAGAAATATGTAGAGGCCTCAAATGAGGCAGGCCTTACAAAGGGAATGCTTGCCATGTGCAAGATCTATTTCCATCTTTCCTCTTGACCATCAGATACATAGGTAAAGTCAAATGTTTAGCATAATTCAGTGTGGAAGTGTTGGGACTCCTAAAGGAGAAGAGGGGTGATATACCCAAAGTGCTGCAGGATGTGTTTACATATAAGAATGGATCTTGAGGGCTCTAGGGGGATATAAAACTGGATAAGGGAGATAGTAAGGTGCACTCCTATGGCACAGGATTTAATACTTTGTGTGGTCCCTGGGAGAAGTTTGGAAAAGAGATGGTACTTATTAATTACAGAAGAAATGCGTGAACTGCTGTGGTAAACTGTCGACTAAAGAATTAAATTCTCAGAGAAGTGGGAAGGCTAAAATGGGGTTAGTATATAAAACTAGAATACCTAGCATTTGACTATCCGTCTGGAAGGCTTTGTTTACAAAGTTGAGTAAGAAATGCACTGATAAGGGGGGCACCAGTTTGGTTGAGAAATTCAATGATTGTGTTATCTGTCAGGTTGGAATGGATTTAGGAGATGACATTACAGGACTGAATTTTGTGGTAGCAATAAAGCCGTAGGAGGCTATAATGGCAAAGACCAGCTGGCAGCACTTAACCATGAGAAGCAAGATGGGTTTCATGGCAGTAATGGGCAATGAGGGCAAAATACCAATTAGGGAGCCTGGCCCACAGGGGTCTATGAAGATCATTAATAGAATACAATGACACTGCACTTTTCAATAGTCATCAGAAGGAGATTAGAAGCGGTTGACAGTCAGATGGGAAGCATAGCAGTATACTTTGCCTCAGGGCTATACAAATTGTCCTGCTCTCTTTTACAATCTGAAGGGACTTGACTGTCTAGATCTTCTGGAGAACATTGCAGTAGCCCACTGTATTGATGACGTCATGTCAATTAAACCTGATGAGCGTGAAGTGGGTGGTATGCTAGGATTTTTTAAAAGACAGACATACTCCAGATGATGGGGCAGAAACACTACCAAGGAGCCTGATTCATGAATGACATTTTTAGGGGTGCAGCAATACTGGACATGTTTGAGTATCTCTTCCAAAGTATTGTACCTTCTACGACTGAAAAAGAAGCACAATATTTGGCAGGCGTCTTTGAGTTCTGGAAGCGGCATATTTCACACTTGGGAACCCTACTCTGATCTTATTGCATTGCATGGAAGGTTGCTGGTTTTGAGCAGAGTACAGAGCAAGAGCAAATTATACAATAGATCCAGACTTTGTAAAGCAGACTTGTCACTTGAGCCACATGACCCATATGCCAGAAGAACCCATATGACTAGGGGTATATATAGTAGAGAAATATTCCTGGTTCAGCCTCTGGTAAGCTTCAAAAATAAAACTCAGGACAGACTCTTTAGATCTGGAGCAAGGCTATGCCATCAGCAGCAGAGAACTCTACACCATTAGAAAAACAGTGCTTACTATGCTACTGGGCCCTGGTAGAAACTGAGCTTTTGAACATGAGACATCAAGTGACTATGCAACTAGAGTTGACACTATGGGATAGCTATTGTCAGACACCAACGTTTATAAGTTCAAGTGGGCCCAACAGCAATCCATCATAAAATGGAGATGGTATTTCTGAAATTAAGCTCAAATAGGTCCCTTCAATATGGTATCATCTCTCAAGGAGGTCAGCCAGCCTTAAGCTGATTACTTCAGCCTTCGAAGGGATAACATTTCAAACTGAGTTTGACTAATGTATATAGCATGGGTTTGCCTTTCTTGCCCACCATGTCTCAGCTGCTACCTCCATCTGAGGACTTAGAGAATGTGAGATCCTGCATAATAATACTTCAGACCAAAGGCCCACTTTATGATAAAGGAGGTGCAAGTGGGTCACAATCTTTCCTACCACATACCACACCATCTAGAAACTGTCAGCCTGATAGAGCACTAGAATAAAGTCTCAAAAATGCAGCTGAAAATAACACCTGTGAAAATAGGGTGCCATTCTGTGGGAGAGAGGATATACTTTACAATGGCCATTATATAGTGCTAGATCCCTAAAAGTGGAATGCATTGGTCTGGAAACCAAGGGGTGAAAGTAAGGTGTCTCTGCTTATTAGGACCTTCAGTGACCCACTTTGGGAATTTGGGCATCTAGTCTCTGCCATTATAGGTCCAGGGGTCCAGAGGCAAGATGTTTCCACCAGGCAATGCAGTCAGAATGTTATTAAAGCTGTGGTTACCTCAAATTCATTTTGGTCTCCTCCTGTCAGTAGACCAGCAAGCACAAAATGGAGTATTTGACCCAATCATCATGAGGTGGTAGGACTACTGTTGCATAATGGGAGCAAGAGAAGAATGTCTGGCATGCGAGTGATCCATTGGAGCTTATTTTAATACTCTCATGCCCTGTAATTATAAGTGGGTGGGTATATTGCTGTAGCATGGAGAGGACATGGTATCAGCGAGTCACATCCCTCCACGGTGAGGGTCTGAAGCACTCCACCATGCAACCCACCTGGCACAGTAGAAGTTGTGGTTGAGGATGCGGGAGGTCTAGATGGGTAGTAGAAATGATGAGCATTGTTAGAGCCCCAGGACAACTGCAGTAGCAATTCTTTCTACTCCTAGCAGGTTTTTGCAGAAATTGTGACCAATCAGAATGCTGGATTAGTTATTCCTGGATGATGCAAATTTAGTGTGAGAAGTAAGTGGATGTGAGCAGTACAAGAGGTAGACTTTAGTGTTCGCTGTTTTTACCCCACTAATATTGCTTTTACCTGACAGTTCACCCACCTCCTAATACATCATCCATTTTCAAGAACTGTGTTATTTGCTGATAACTGCTCGTAGATTTCTCCTTTTCTTGATAACTTCCCTCTGCCAAATGAAAGCCACCTCTCACCTGGGAGCTTCATGTACCATGTAGCCCCCTCATCCTCACTCTTGCCAGGCTGCAGTCAGTAGGCAATGACATCAGGGTAAAATAAACCAGCCCTTGTGGTCCACCTCAGTGGTGCCAGTCATTCCCAGGGTTCTCTGTGAGTCAGGCTAAAGCCAGTCTCTCCTAAAGAAAACATGCCTGCTTAGCTATCTTCCCCTGCTCTACTTGTTGTCTCGCAGCCCTCTTCTTCTTAGATCTCACTTTCAATGAACCTCTTTCACTGGAACCCCAATCTGGGCATTGCTTCTTGTGAACGGAGCCTAAGAAATACATTTATTGAATGAAGCAAACCCAAACTGAGGAATTGAATGTTGACTCTACTTTTCTTTCTTAATCTAGATGATCTTATGGTCTCCAAGCACCAAACATGTAAAAGTGAATCCACTATTTTGTTAAATACGAGATAAATGGCAATTAAATACTCACTTGTATGTCATGCACTTTGAGAATAATATGGCTAGAGATAAATTTTTGTCCTTGAGAACTATGGTTCTACTTAGGCAGCTAAAACTATGTGTAGAAATTACTAAGATAAATGAACATAATTGACGTAAACTTTTACTCTCTAGACATACATTATTCAAAGAGTCTAGAAAATAGGTTTTCTAGATTACAGAGAGCTTATGGGTGAAACATTAACATTAAAATCATAACCAGTTTGGATGGGAGTCTATAAATTTTTATTAGAGATTTGCATGCTTTCTTAGACAGAAGATATTGAAGATTATTTCAACTGTTCTTGATGACTCAAAGTTATTGTTATTAACAGCTATTATTGCTGAAATGTACTATAACAGTGATGCCTCTGACTCTGTTCAGATGTGTTTGGATCTGTACCAAATGAATAACAATGGCTTTATTTTGAGTTCTTATGCCTGATTTTGATCGCCTTGCTAGCTCTTTCCATTACTTTACAATGCTACCTATCTCTATTTTGAGTGCACCCACTCGTAACAGTTTCTCTCTCCTTTCAATTTGTTATTGTTAGTATTTTATTGGCATGGAAATTAAATAATAATAATTATTATTAAATGCTTACTCTGTCCTAGGCAATTTCTAAGTGCCTTACATACATTAACTTATTTAATCTTTACAAATTCATTACTATGTTTTCTAATTAAGAGAAAATTGGTCCAGCAACATATCATACATGGCCCCCTTTGTACAATGTATACAAGCTTTAGTGCACGAACTCACTGACATTTATTTTATTTTCTCAGAAACTTAATTTTTGTGTCTTCCTAGATTTTTAGTTACACTTTGGGTAAGTAATAGAGGTAAGATATTCAGAGATAGTTGAGTTCTAGCTATGCCTATAAACATGGGAAATTGTGTGACTGAGACTAAGAATGGAAGGAAGTTGGAGCATAAATCACATTCGAGTGAGGTGTTGGAGATTTGCTTGTGCAATGAAAGAATGAAGGGCATTCTGAGTAAGAAATCATTTTTACAATGTTACATACTAAGCAGCAAGTTTATAAAGTAAATCATTTGATAATCACAGACAAAAGTCACCAAAGAATTCTCATTAATTCCATTAATTCTTAAAGAATGTCATCTTCTGTGGGCCATAGTCATTCTAAAGTGGACCTCTTCTGATTTTCACTAATTACTACAGCTAAGAAATTTAAGGAATTTCTTAAATTTAACCAAAAAACGTCAATCATGTTTCTGTGAATGTTTTGTAAAAGACAAATATTTTTAGACTTTTAGATACGTCCTTTAACATACAGTCTAGCTTTTGCTTTGGTTCCGGTTGAAACCTGTTGTGACAGTCTGACTCTCTTATTCTCACACATCTTTGAAAACAGAGAGGAGGCCAACCCAAAGTCATTGATCTTTTCTCTCCCTTTATTAGTTTTCCAGTAAAAGTAATATAGTACCATCTATATTATCCAGTAGAATGTATCTAAGTTTCCTCTCTGGTTGAGTTCCTACCTCTTCCTCCAGGGGATGCTGGATTAGCGTCTTCTTGGCCTCCCATTAATTTAAAGCATTCTTTTCATACATGTGTATAACACTCTCTAAAGTATTATTGGTTTATAAATTACACTTGTTGTTTCAGGGCAATAAATGGAATGATGAATGTATGCTTTGTTCAATCACCTTTTTATTCATGAAGAACAAAACCAAATATTCTAAAAACATTTATCTACATCAAGAATAAGCTATAAACCTTTCAAAAATGCTCCAAGTAATCCAGAAAGGAACCACTAATTACTGTCATAACAAAAAAGATGCAACAGCACTAAATGCTTATGGAAACACAGAATGTTAGAGATGGAAAATCAAGTCCAGCACCCTCCTTTTACAGATGGGAAACTAAAGCTTTTGAGAGGAGAAGTGATTTAGACAGTGGCCCAGTCATTGACGGCATCAGTCCTAGGCTCCACAGATCCTGACTCTGAACTCATTGCAGCTTCCTGAGGTCATAGGTTGGGGAAGGAGCTACAAGAATAGTAGCTTTCCTCTCTCCTGAGTTTATTCTCTGTGCAGATGTCCACATGTTAGAGTGGATTCTTGTCCTAGGATAAGAAGCTCTAAAGAAACTACTCAGAGTGAAAACATCTTTTAAAGGTTCCAATTTTGTAAAAGTGTCCTGCAAATTATTTCATCAATGAAACATGACAATTTATCCAATGATATGACTTAGCATTCAGTGGCTCCCATTAGAAATGAGTTTAAAGTTGGGGATGAGTGGAGAAGAGATGGCTTCTTATGCAATGTAAGAAGAAAGGCCACCTTTCTCCTCAAAGCTGAATTCCAAAATACTGACTTTAGATCTCCACTGGTCTCTCTATCTACACAGATACTAGCATGTCACTTTCTCATTTTTTCTTGAAAAGAATCAAGAGTAATTCTTCAACATTCCCACAGACATAGAATTCACTATGTTTGAATGATGTAGTATATATGCGATATAAATCAATATCCAATGAAAAGGGTGGCTAATAGCACAAGGTTCTGGACATTTGGCTCTATCAACTCTACCACAGTATGCTACCCTTATTCAATGTCTCATCTTGGACCAATACCTATATGGGGTTTTTTTTAACTCTTTATTTTGAAATAATTTCAAATTTACTAAGAACACACAAAGAAGTTTCAAGAATACTCCTCTTTACCCAGTTACCCAACTAGTAATTTTTTTATCATTCTCTTTATATGTACATATGTGCTACATTATTAGCATTTTTCAATCAAGTGAGAGTATGTTGCAGATATGATGCGCCATTACTCCTAAATACTTATGTACATATTTCCTATGAAAAAGACACTTTCCTACAAATGATGCTACAAACAACTTAATCAAGAAATTAACATTTACAAAAGGCTGCTATTTAATATCTCCTCTCTCCATGTCTCTCTTGCTTGAACAGCAGATATATAATTCCCCTTGTACAGCACTTGAGATAAAAAAAGGTCTAGCTTATTAACCTGTATGTATCCACCAGTAGTTTATAAACTTTTGAAGACAGAATCTACGAACATCTTATTAACGATTACATCTATTATATATTAGTGGTTTGATAATATTTTTGATAAATCAATAGAACTTTTAAAAAATGTTTGCATTTAATATGAAGCTAGGAAGGACAGTCGATTGATGGATGATGAAATGAAGATTGAAAACACAGGGGCAAATTAATAAGATGATATTTATCAAGTAAAAATGGCAGTCTAGACAGCAAGCATAGATGTAAGGAAACAATTTACATGAAATAGATTTTGGGGATTTCCTTGACAGATGCTTATTCTGTCTGGCAGAAAGCAAGAGTACTTTCAGGTTACATCTGATTAAGAATTAATGGACTCTATTAGTCCACCCATTGCTTACTCTATCAGGCAGAGCATATCTGGTGTATGATATTCAACTGACAGTTCCATTGTATAGACAGGATGGGGAGCTGACAAATCAGAGGGACAGACAGGATGGCATGATCTTATGATGTGAGGAAAGGATGGAGGAACCCAGAATGAAGATTGTGGAGTATTGAAGCTTCAGCATGGCTGCTCTGAAACATATGAGCAATGCTATTTGATTGATTGATGGACCGATTTTGGCTCCAAAAGGCAGAATTCATACCAGGGGTAAAAATATATAGCCAAGCAGGCATTAGCACAGTATAAGGCAGACTATCAATAGAGATGGGAAAAACCAGAATGATCTACTTGGTGAGATGTCAGTAGAAAGATTCCACTGGGGGAGGGAGACTGATCTTTAGTCACCTTAGAAACAGAGGAAAGTCTAGATAGGGTAGAATAAGCAATATTTTATTCCATCTCTATCACTTCTTTGTCAAATGTAATAGAAGTGATCAAGGCTTTGCCGTGTTGTCCAAGCTGTATGGCCCAGTTCTACGTGTTCCATATCCAGCATTCTGCATCCTCTTTGAGACCTCCTTTAGGGATAGAGGAGAGCAAATTCCCCTTGAGCAGCCACTGTCTGTCCTGGTCTCTCCCCTCCTTTTCTAGTAAATATATATGCCACTGTGTACATAGGCTGAATAAACCTGAACCGTCAAATTTGTACATTTCCAATTAAGACTACCTTCTTTGTTTGAAAATATTTGGTTGGATGGGCCATCAGTAAGTCAGGAAGGCAAACTAACATATTTTGGGTAGCTTTCGTGTGCTAAGCAATTTAAGATGCTTTACATGTGCCTTTTCATTTGATCATCAAATAATTGTTGATCTTATCCTCACTTTAAACATGATGATCAGAATTAAAAATGTCACATCCTCCTTGCCCTAACCTCAACATTATCTGTCAAGAAGGTATTATTTTTCTTATCTTACGGAAGCTGGAATGAGGCTCAGAAGTTAGTTTTTTTGTCAATGACACCTGGATATTACATAGTGGAGCCAGGATTTGGAAGTTTCCTGTTTCTAAAGATATGTTTCAAAAAACAAAGAGTAAAAGAGAGAGTGTTCCGGGTGAAATGAACTGAAGTATGCTTATAAAAGTCCCTTAATTATTTTACTATGGTGCCCAAATTTCCACTGTTAGCATTTCATTGTTTTGATTAAGACAAAATATTTCCTAATAACATGCATATGTCCCCAAGATGCACCGTATATTCATGCTATTTATTAGAGGTTAGAGTTTAATAAAAAGAGAGAGAGAAATATAGAATGTACACCTAAATATAAAGTCTGGCAAGGATGGGTGAATCTGGATAACCAGAAGGAGAGGTTCAGCATGAGAATTTGGGGGATGCCAGTGATTCCAAAATAAGGGAGTAAGAGAGTACCAAAGGTGAATTTTCTGTCCTCTGCCATTGCCGAAGATGAGTCTTTGCAGAACTGTGTACTGACAGAGGCTCCATAAAGTCCTTTTGATGCTGATGATATTGAAAAACATGATTTAACTCCTTGCTTGTATCTTTAAAGGTGAAAACACATTAATAAATTGAAAGTTTCATGAATAAACTATCTTCGGAATTACCTACCTTATTTGTGTGAATACACTCAGTGAATTTACGATGATTAATGATAATACGATGAACACCAAAGCACATAATAATGATTTGCTACTTATTATAAAACATTGCCAATATTTTGTACACCCAAGCAGCACAACATGCACGAAATTCAATGAAACCTTTTTAAATAAGCCATGGGGAAAGGGAAGAGCAGATCAAGCCATACACACTATCTCTAGGGACAGAGGGCTCTCTTCCATCATAAATTGATTGCTCTGGCACCCATGAAAGGCAACAGAGGCAGTTAGAGGACTGCATAGAGATATGACTGTCACAAAGGAAGTAGATGCAGAAGTCTGCCTCAAAGGAATGTAATGTTTCTGAACCTTTGGGAACATACAGACAAAATTTCCTTCAAATTAGTAACTTGCAAATTCTGGATAGCTAAAAACAATACAGAAAACCCTTCATACTCTCAGAATAACTTGAAAAGTGGACTACCCTAACTTTAAAATAACTGTAATTTTGTGTGTGTGTGCACCAAATCTCAGCAAGCAATCTCTCACATTCACTTCCTACTGCAAGGTTTTGTGGCAAGTGAGTGCAGGCCAAGAAAAATTGTGGGGAAGAGAAACAGGAGAGCTAATCATGGGAACAATGTTGATATCAAAGCACTGCCAGAAAGCTTAAGCCCACGCTATGTGTAAAAATATTAAACAGTAAAAAAAAAGTGTCTTGGTAAATCAGAGCACAGTCTAATAGTTTATAGGAAAGGGACTTAAAAATGCACATGATTCGGGGCCAGCCCCATGGCGTAGTGGGTGATTTTGACATGCTCCACTTTGGCGGCCTGGGTTTGTAGGCTTGGATCCCAGGCGTGGACATATACCACTCATCAAGCATGGTGTGGCAGTGACCCACGTTTAAAGAAGAGGAAGATTGGCACAGATGTGAGCTCAGGGCTAATCTTCCTCAGGGGAAAAAAACACACAGGATTTGAAGTGACAGGCTTCGAAATACATAGTTTCTGGGGGATAAAAAACAAACAAAAAGGAAGGGAAAGAAGTCCTTTGGAAATTGAGTGGTAAAGGATAAAAGATGCAAAAAAGGGAAATTCAGGGTCCTATAAGACCATGAGAACCAAAATTTCAGAGAACACACATCTCTCTCCCACCACAAGTACACACACACACGGTCCATTAAAGAACATGGACTTTGCTACAGTGAAAAAAAGGGAGTACCATCAACCAAGGAATCTTTTAAATCACTTTAATACTAAAATATTAACAGGAAAAAAGTTATTAAATCCATGCAGAGTTATCATTAAAAAATCAGAAAACAAGATTCAGTACACCTCAAGTGATGAAATTCCTCATGAACAAATACCCATATATCAGAAGAAACAGTAAGACAAGACTCAAATTAAGTTAAATATGCTCAAACAAATATTTTGGGATAGGAAAACCATTTTGAATCAAAAATTAAAATTGAAGAACAGATATTGGCAAAAAAAGGAAAAGAAATGAAAAAGGAGAAGAAAGAAATGAAAGAACAGTTGTATGAACTCAGAAAAGAAAGGGAAGGGAAAAAAATTAACCCAGAAATAAAGATCAGCTTACAAGAAGCCTGAAGACTAATACGGTCAAGAGAATATTTAATGAGACGTTGAAGAAAGCCAAGAAAAGACCCAAAAGAATCTAAGTGAGATAAAAAAAAAACAGGAAGTTCCAGACAAAAAATGGTAAAAATTAAGGACAAGCAAAGAAGGGTAATGTTCACATATTTGGAGACCCTAAAATAAAATAAAAACAATGTATCAGTACTAATATATGAATGTATAATCTATGAAATTTTCACATAAATAAAGGAAGACCTGCATTCATATACCAAAAGGGTGCACAGGGACATGGAAAAGTTAGCCTGAAAAGATGAACTATGGGACATCTATACTGTAGAGTATTACACAGCTATAAAAAGAATGAAGATGATCTTTATGAACTGATATGGAGTAAATTCAGGTTGTATATTTTATTTATTTATTTTTGTGTGTGAGGAAGACGGGCCCTCAGCTAACATCTGTTGCCAATCTTCCTCTTTTTGCTTGAGGAGATTAGCCTTGAGCTAACATCTGTGCCCATCTTCCACTATTTTGTCTGTGGGACTCCACCACAGTATGGCTTGATAAGCAGTATGTAGGTCCGCACCCAGGATCTGAACCCATGAACTCTGGGCCACTGAAGCTGGGCATGCAAACTTAACCACTACACCACTGGATCAGTCCCTCCAGGTCATATTTTTAAGTGAAAAAAGTAAAGTGGAAGAAAGATGTCTTTATGGCCTGCTGCCTTTCATGTAAGCTACGTATGTGTGGGCACGTGTACATATATATAAAAATACACATGCGCCTGATTCTTTATGCAAAAATGAAATATGGAAAAGATAAGCCAGAAATTAAAGGGATTCACTACCTATAGAATATGAGGGGGAACAGGGTAGACAAAAAGAATCAATGGGATGAGTGTAGCAGACATGAGAAGCTAGTGACTCCCCTCTGAGTATACTTTTTTGTATCATTTTGACAGAACAATGTTAATGTTTCACATTGTCAAAAAAATAAATAATTAAACGATAAAGCAGAATTTGGGGAATTCAAAATGGAACACAAACTGTAACAGAGGACTCTAACTTTATTCCAAATAACCTGACCACAGTGAAGAGGATGGGGGAAAAATGAACTAACCTAAATAATTTCAGAAATGATATCTTGATATATACTATAATGCCTAAGGCTAAAAGAACTGTACACAAACATGATTGTCTAATTAGTAAATTAGTTTTGACAGTGGTATGGGCTAAAACTTTTGAGAGTACTTTGTGTGGGTTAAAGGATTGGGAAAATAAATAAATGTATTTATATGGATCCTGAGAGCCAGTTTTCTTCACTGTTGGAAAAGGAATTACAAATAATTAGAAGGAGAAAACTAGAATGAACCCTCTGGGTGTTGGATTGGAATTGGATGTATGAAGTAATGGTTTTCAATACATATACAGATAGACAGCTATAGAAATAGATAAAAATGTGTGTGTGCCTGTGTAATACATATATTTCCAGCTCTGTTCTTTGGTAGAGCTTAGAACCAATGACATTCAGGTACAATGAACACACCTAATGTCCATATTTTCGTTTCTAAATACCATTCTCTGCTAAAACAGAAGAGTTCATTGGAGGCATAGCTAATTCAAGGTCTGGGACAGGCAAAGTAGAAGCTGAGTCTAAAATATCTTGAGATGCCAAAAACTAAAGAAATAGTCAAAAAATGATGAGGACGTCTTAAAAAGACACAGGAACAACTCAAAAGAACTTTCGATGGCCAAATCTATGACAATGTGAGCCCCTCAAAATAAATAACGATAGTGGTGAATTACATTCTTCGAAATAAAACAAGTAGCCTTGATTCCATACTGATCTAAATAAATGATCGAGAAAGTTAAAAAAAAATGAGGGAGTAGGAACAGTTCTTCCTTACAGTAGAATGGCAATTAATAAATGTAGAAGGTGCCCACATGGTGGCATAGTGGTTAAGTTGGTGTGCTCTGCTTCAGTAGCCCAGGGTTCGCAGGTTTGGATCCCTTGCGAGGACACAACACCACTTGTCAAGCCACACTGTGCTCGCATCTCACATAAAATACAGGAAGATTGGCACAGATGTTAGCTCAGGGCCAATCTTCCTCACACAAAAAAATAAATAAATAAATAATAATAAATAAATAAATGAAGCAGGAATAATATCAGTAGAAAATCACTATTTGGCAAACATCAAGTCATTGATGCTAAACTCAGTGAGCAAGAGTACAATGAGAAATAGGACAGTTTCATGGTCTCAGTGGATCTCCCCAAGAGATACCTATTACAGCAAAAAAGTTAACATTATTTTGGAGAAATCTAGCTATCATCTTAACCAGGTGATCAAATTCAACATCATCCAAAGTGGGATGAATAAACATGACGTTCCTTCTGGTGTGATTCGTGAGTGGGATACAGCATCCCTTCTGTAATATTCCTGCTACAAATGCAGAGCCTGATTTTAAGCATAGGGAAACATCAGATAAATCTGAGTAGAGTGGGCATCCTGCAAAATAACTATAAAATAACTGTTACGTATTTTTGAAAAAATACAAATTTGTGAAAGTCTAAGAAAGACTGAGGAAGTGTATCAGACTGGAAGAGACTAAGGAGATATGACAGACAAATTCAATAATGTCATCTTAGGTTGGACCCTGGAACACAGAAAAAGAATATTAGTGGTACAATTGGTGAAATTTGAATAATGTCTGCAGATCAGTTAATAGTATGGAATCAATGTCCATTTCCTGATGTTGATAATTGATCTACAGTTATGGAAGACGTTAGCCTTTGTGAAAGCCAGGTGAAGGGCACACAAGAATTCTTTGTACTAATTTTGCAACATTGTTGTGGGTCTGAGATTATTTTAAAATTAAATTAACAGCTGTTGGAGATATGCTTTCTATTATTTATTTGTAACATCTACTTTCCACTTTGAAACAAGCTTCTAGGAAAAATTGTAAAACCACTCTCCCAAGCTCACGTTTGGCACATGAAAGATACTGCAAGTCAGTTGGCATAATTGAAATATACACTATGTCATAAAGTATCTCTTTGCAAAATATTCATTAACTCCAAATCGAAAATAGTTTTAAGTGGATAAGGCTGGAGGATACCACCTTAATCAGATGATCAGACTTAACATCACCAGGAATGAGAAAAAAAAAGACGCGCTTTCTGGTACGATGCACACAGAAGGACACACTTGTTTATTTGTATCCCTGCCAAAATTGTATAACATGTATCTGATCATGAGGAAATGTCAGAAAATTGCAAATAGAGAGACATTCTACAAAATAACTTGCCTACTCTCTTAAAAAATATCAAGGGTAGGGGCTGGCCTGGTAGCTCAGTGGTTAAGTTCCCAGGTTCCACTTTGGTTGCCGGGGCTTCGCCTGTTCAGATCCCGGGTGCACATATGGCACTGCTTGACAAGCCATGCTGTGGCAGGCATCCCACATATAAAGTAGAGGAAGATGGGCACGGATGTTAGCTCAGGGCCAGTCTTCCTCAACAAAAAGAAGAGGATTAGCAGCAGTTAGCTCAGGGCTAATTTTTCTCAAAAAAAAAAAAAAAAGAAAGAAAAGTCAAGGATAAAATAGACAAAGACAGACTGAGGAACTATTTCATATTAAAAAAGACAAAGCAGATATTACAGCTAAATGCAGTGTGTGACCCTTGATTGGATCTCAGGCTAGATTTTCTTAAAAATTGTTTTTGCTATGAACAACATTACTGGAACAAATGGCAAAGTATGAATGTCTATAAATTAGATAATAGCATCATAACAAATTTAAATTCTTGATTTGGATCATTGTTCTTAAGAAATACACACAGAAGTACCTGAAGTTGTGGGATATCATATCTACTACAACTTACCCTCAAATGGCACAATAACAGTGATGATAATTAATAATACTATTAAGAAGAAGAATATACATATATATGGAAAGAAAATGATAGAGAGTGTGAAAAAAATTTAACATTTGGGACTATGGTAGAAGGGTGTACTGTATTTCTTTTTATCATTCTTTTCAGTAAGTCTAAAATTATTCTCAAATAAAAATTTACTACTTCAATAAATAGACAAATAAATAAGTAAATATAGGGCGTAAGTGCTGGGAAATGAAGTTGGAGAACAATCTCTGGGTGTGAATCAGGCTCTGTCACTTGCTTGTGGAATGACCTTGGGCCTTGCTGAACTTTTGTTGGCTTTTCTATAAAAAGAGGATAAGAACCATATCTACCTCAGAAGGTGCTTATGAATACTAAAATAGGAAGCATTATAAAAGTGTTAGCTAGTAATATTATAAACTATAACAGTTTTAGACGGTATGGAGCACAAGGAAAATATTTTATTGATATTTAGAACCTACAAATGCTAGGCCTTGCTAACCAATTGGTTGCAGATGGGAAAGGGAAAAAGCTGTTCCCAGGTAACCAAAATGGACAACTGGGTAAATAGTGGTACCTTTCACAGATAGTGGGAAAAGGAGAAGAAGTGAAAGTTTTGATAGAACAGAACCATAGTTGAGTTTTGTGTGCACTGAGTTAAAATGCCTGTCAGAAATCTTGCTTTAGATATCAGTAAATTGTTAGGTAGATCTGTTTCCAACTCAAGGATACCTGTACTTGAGTTGTAATTTGAATAGAATTACTAATGTGTTCTTTTCTTATAAAGCATGTCTTCCCGTTGATTGCAAACTACCCAAGTCAGGGATCAAAGTTTCTCATTGTTCACCTTGAATCTGCATAGCAGTTCATAGCTTGTCAGGTAGAAGCTGTGTAATCTTATTCCAATGAAACTTTCAGGGTTCCCACCATGTGTGTCAGTGTAGCAACTCTGGCCGATGACCAAGGACTCTGCTTATTGTGGCTAAAGACATGTGAGGCCTTGGTCCTTCAGTGAGACTAATCACTGCCAATACAACTCCATCTCTTGGGTTTCCTGTGTGTGAATATGTGTGTGCATCCGTGTGAATTCCCCTGCCTTAGGAGGCTCATAAAATCTGTCTTTGCACTGATTATACCCACTTATGGTCCTTTCCCTTCAAATTAGTTTTTGTTTTGTCTCAACAAGTTCTCTTGTCTCCCAGGCTGGATCCACGAACACAGCTTACACACTACCATAAACTCTGCTGGCAGCTGGGTGTCTCCACCCCTCCTCTCCTGCTTCTCATTCCTTCCACCTTTTTTCTCATTCTACTAATATTAACTGAATGCCTTTTCTATCACAAAGTATTATACTTTAGTATGGAAGGGAATATACAAATTAATTTATACAACAGTCTTAGCTAGCAAAAATAAAATTAAAAAAACCCTAACTGTGCAAAAAAATTATTTTTTATTTTATATTAAATACAGACAAATTTATTTTAAAACATTCTGTTTAAAAATAAATCCCTCTGTTGTTTCTCATTTGCTTTAGGGGGCACTGAGGTAAAACTGACAGTGTAGGGTGAGGGGACAAATAGGATTTTCTAAAATATAAATTCATCCATTGTATATGCTCCCTAATCTGGAAGTGCATGAGGCTTCCTGAGGTTGGTGTCTGGGATTCACCACATTGTTTCACATTTTGTGGTTAAAATAGAGGGAGGGCCTAAAGTAGGGGAAGAGGAGGAAGGGTCAGAGCGATCTTTCTTTGTTATTACCTATCATGCAATTCTATCAACTGGAAGAACCACAAACTTTCTTTACTTTGCTTCTAACTCCTAGACTAGAAGGCCTTATGAAAGATACTAATGACTAACTTAAGTTACAATTTACAAAGGACTTTGCCATATATAATATCAGTTAAAGCCTACAAAGTCAGGATCTCAGGTGAGATTATAAAAATTGGGTTAATTAGTATTCTAAGGTTTAAAGAAGTGAGCACAATGAGTTCCAAACTCTGCACATTGGAATCACTCAGGGAATGTCAAAATCCACTGATGCCTATGTTCTGCCTCCAGAAATTGTGATTTAATTGGTCTAGGGTATCGCCTGGGTATTGGAATGTTTATAAGATCCATGATGATTCTAATGTGCAGATGAGTTTTTGAGTTTCCTGGAATCATAAGACTAGAAATGAACAGAACTGGGATTAATTTCAGGACCAGTCCAGTACTTTTAACTTATAACAATGAGAATAGTAATGAGAAAAACATTAAAGCTGATAGGAAACTCACTAGGCCAGACTTTCTTTCCATTCACACTAACTTTATTTTCGTAGAGTTTGTATTTGAATGGCTCCTGGTAGGCGGAAATGGGTTAGTTGCTAAAGGTAGAAATGGATCAGGAGGAAGATGACACTCTAAGGGATGAGATGGGACAAAGAGTATCCATGGCCATCCTCATGGGAAGAGAACACCAGAGTGATGCAAGAGAGCATGTCTTGTGGACCTAAGGCAGAAAGCCAAGCTACTCAGCCAGTGTCAAAAAATCTGAGGGCAATTGTGATTGATAGACCTTTTGTCTTCCATAAAAGGAGATTAAAAGTCTTTCTCACAAAGTAAAAGTGAGGAGGTTATTTGGTCCAGTTATGCGAGGTGGAAATCTGAGTGGGCCAAGACTTTCCATTTGTGGCAGAGCTGGATCATGAAGCAACTCCATGGGCACTTGCTAGGACCTCCAACATTTAAAAATCACCAAAAAAATCACTGTGCTAATTTAGAACTATGGTGCCAATTATCTTGGGTTTATCCTTCAGTGTTTTTACACTTAACCCCTTTATAGTCAGAAAAATTTAATTAGTGTAGTTTAATTTCTACTAAAATAAATAGTAGTATTTGAAAACAACACTAAAGGCTAACGAATTTATGCTATTTTTACAATGGTTATGGGCAAAGTCAGCTCTCTCTGAAACCAAAGAATCATGGTGTATTGCTATTTATGGAGAGAAAATAATTTATTTTATCTAAATTTCAACTCTTTTAATATGCTTCCCAAGAAGTTATCTGGTTTAGCAAACAAAAACAATAATAACAACAAATAAAAACCAGGATAAGAGAAAATAAATAATAAACAGAAGGCAATAATGTTTGCAACATCACCCCTACTTTGTCATAGAGCAAAATAATCGTACACGTATTTTATGAATGAAAATTTGAGAACTTCCAGAGTTTCTGACCTGTAAACTGAAGCATGACTGGCAGTTTCTCACTCACTCTCTCAGGTGTGCAGGAACTGTAATTTTATTTATTTATTTGCTTTGAGCCTCCGAATCCACTTGATCACAGAAGACATAACCATATTCATTTCATGGTCCAACTCACCTTTCCAGGTTTAAATTCAGTCCATTCAAGGATTTTTTTTCTCTTCTGCTTAGTTCCTGGGGTGTCACCTAATGCTCAAGAGCAAGTATCTGACCCACAGTCCTCAGCATTCATCCATGTCGGTATCTGCTGGGATGAACTATCAACTCCTCTGGGTCTTGGATATCATCTCCATTGCAACTAACATTCCTTGAAGCTTCTGCTTCCTACATGGTTTCTGGACCCGCTTCCATGGTGCTTTCCACTGTGGGCTCATTCCATCATGACAGTGGCCTTATATGATGTTCTCAGAGACATGAGGAAGGTTGACTCCTTTTCTTATCCTTTTTTTGTTTTTATTCTGCTCATAGGAAATGTAGGCATCATCTTAGGCTCTCTCTGTCCTAAATGATTCCACAGCTCAGTGTTGTGGTGGCACAGGGACTACAATGTGGCTCCAGCCTCCCAGACTTCCAGTCAGAAAGCAGATCTTGGCTGCCCTGTACTCTCAGATCCTGGAACATGTCACAACCATTTATTCCCAGACCTCAAGCAAGATCACCTGGATCTCAAGAACATTCACTTTCTTTGTTGAACTAGCTTGTTTTCCCTCTAATTCACAGTCTCTCTTTCAAGTCAATGGACTCATCAGTAGTTCAACAGTAGGCAACACTGGCCCCCATGCCATTGTACATTCTCACTGAATATGTTAGTTAGGTAAATTAATATGTTGATTACATAAAAAGTTTGGGTTTTGTCCTCAAAAACAGGCTTTTGAACTTCAAGTGCCCTTTCTCACTAACTAATGTCTATGTCAGAAAAATAACAACCCTGTCTCCTTCTGGTTTTCTGAGGCATCCAATTTTCTGACACACAAAATGGTAGAAAATGTCCTGAGGTGGCTAGGAATTATGGAGATGAGATAATATACAGGTAAATATCCAATTATTAATTCACTGTATAATACAGTGTCACAAGTGTAAAATTTTACCCCCTAAACCAATCCCTACTCTAAAATTATAATTATCATTAATCAAAAGTTGAGTGATAATGAGCATAATATGCCCAGAGAGCCACCTAGAGTAGGTTGGAGAGCAGAAAAATACCAGTCTAGAAGCCTATGCAGAACCAGCCCTGATGGTCTAGCTGTTAAGACTCAGCATTCTCACTATCGCAGACCAGGTTTGTTTCCCGGTCAGGGAACCATACTACCCGTCTGTTGGTTGTCATACTGTGGTGGCTACATGTTGCTATGACACTGAAAGCTATGCCACCGGTACTTCAAATATGTCACCCCTGGGGGACAGGTTTCAATGGGGCTTCCAAACTAAGGCAGACTAGGAAGAAAGACATGGCCTTCCACTTCTGAAGAAATTGGCCATAAATAGCAGTGGAGCATTGTCTGATATAGCTCTAGAAGATGAGAGAATGGTGCAAAAGACTGAGCAGGGTTCTGCTCTGCTGTACACAGGGTTGCTAGGTCTCCAGGAGCTGGAATCGACTCTGTGGCACTAACCACAAGAACATCTATGCAGATTCAGAATGGCATATTGGACAGTGACCCACAGCATTCATTATAATGATAAGCAAAATGACAGGTAAGAGACACTTATATATGGTTAGAGTGTAAGCAGAGACCAGGATCGGAGGCTTGAAGGCAGGAAACCAATGCTGAGGTGGAAGCTGTTGGGCCAGTCCTGAAACCCAGTCTTTGGGGATTGGCCAGCCCGGTCAGAGCTCTGACGTTGAGTTACTGAACTACACCAGGCTTGCTTAGAGACTCCCTACCCAGAGCCTGAATGAATCCCAAAGTCTGATTCCAACTAAACTTACAAGACATAATTTCCTCTTACTTGGGTCCAAAGATCATTGAAACATCCCCTCTAATATCTAAATTCTTATTGTCATGTAACAAATAATTTTCTTTCATAACTGAGAGATTAGGCTTAAAATGAAAAGTCTCTTTGCAAAGCAGAACACGGAGATTTATTGCACACTGAGTTATCCATGCTCAACGACAGGATAATTCTTCACTTTAAAAAAAACACAAAATTTTTTTTAAAGTTTTTTTTTGGTAACAGCTTTATTAAGATATAATTAACATACCATACAATTTACCCATTTAAAGTGTACAAGTCAATGGTTTCCAGTATATTCGGAGAGTTATGCAACCATCATCACACTGAACATTTTCACCACACTGAAAAAGAAACCTAGTTTCCTTTTGCCATCATTCCCAATCCTCTTATCCCCGAGCCCTAGGCAACTGCTAATCGACTTTCTGTTTCTACAGGTTTGCCTATTTTGGACATTTCAAATAAATGGCATCATACACTATCTTGTCTTTTGTGTCTGGCTTTTTTTCACGTGTCACAGTGTTTTCAAGCTTCATCCATGTCATAGCAGGTATCAGTACTTCATTCCTTTCTATGGGTAAATGTCATTCCATTGTATAGATATACCATATTTGATTTATTCACTCATAAATTTTATCATGAAACGTTTAAACATAGAAAAGAAGAGAGAATATTATAAAGATACCTACGGGCCCATCACCCAGCTTCAACAATTATGAACTCATGGCTAATTTTGTTCTATTTCTGCCCCACCATCATTTTCCCTCCCCTGCATCATTTTAACATAAGTTCTTCTATAAATAGTTCTATATAGATTCATATACAAATGCATATATATATCATGTTTTAAAAATAACCGCAAAATCATCACTGCACCTAAAATTTTTGTTCCTTAACATTGCACCTAAACTTTTTATTCCTTAACAACGTCAGCAAGTGCTAAATTTTCCCTATTTATATTTCTTTACATTTGATTTATTTGAATCAAGTTTCAAAATAGGTCTCTGGAGTTCCTTGAGTCTCTCTTTTTCATCTAAGTTTCTTTCTTATTTTTGTTTTTTCTTCTTTAAGTCTGTCTGTTGAAGACACCAGGATATTTGCCCTATAGAGTTACCCTATCTGGATTTTAAGGATTGCATCCCTGTGGTGGTGTTTAACAAAACCCTATTTTCCCTATATTTCCATAAACTGGTAGTTGAGGTAGAGCCTTTATCAAATTCAGGCAGGACAATTTGACAAGAGTGACAATTTCATAAGAGTGGTGTGTATTTTTATGAGGAGGCAGATAGTTTGGTTTTTCATCCATTTTTTTGTCTTTTTCAAGTTTTTGGTGTTAAAATTGACCCGGATTTCAGGTGCTGTCAGCCTTACTCATTAATTATAAACTTCTCAAACATGTGAGAAATGCATGTTTACTGTTGAATGTCCCTGAGATTTCGTGGCTGTTTGTTACTCGTGACTCTTGTTAAAATGGTATATCAGGGCAACCAAATAATCAATTAGGGAATGCTTTTCTTTGTAAAAATATTCAAACTAATAAATGAAAAAATAATGTTAGAATTAGATATTTACCATTTTGAAATCCCTGATGAAATAACGTACCTAGGTAATAATCAACAACATCGGGTAAAAGACTAGGTGTAAAGCTAATAGGCTGGGGTGGCTCTGCTGATCTTGTCTGTGAGCAGCATTCCCCTACTTTCTGGGTCTGCATCTGCTCCATGTGCATTTCATCTTCCTTGGACCAGCAGGCTAGCTGGAGCAGGATTTACTCATAGCCATGGCAAAAGCACAAGGGGACAAGATGTACATGGGAGGTCTCATAAGACCTCTGTTCAAAACTGGCACTTTGTTACCCCGTGTCCCCGATTCCATTTATCACATTGCTTAAGGCAAGGTCAGAGGGTGGGGAAGTATTCTCTGTCTTTCACTGGGAGGAATTGCAAAGTTACACGGCAAATGGAGGATGGGTGAAGAATTGGGTCCAATGCTTCAATCTACCACAGTGATATAAGTGTTTCCTTGCCTTTATTTGCTTGTTTCCAGAATAAAGAATTGATTCCCTAGCATCTTCCAAAAGTGATCAACATTGTTTTAGAATTGCTGACAATTCATGGATTTAATCATATCTAATATATCCAATTCATTTTAGTCATTATTATTTTTGTTATTCAAATTCTCCCTCTTTAACTAGGCCCTGAGTGCTTTTGAGATGACCTCAGGGGTCTTTGATAGTTTCCTTGCTTTCTCATAAGAAAACGTATTCCAGGCTCACGATTAACATTTTCTGTCACAGATCTGAAATCTAGGAACTCTATTTTCTTTTAATGGGAATGGTTATTTTCAGAATATAATGTGAGTTCTCGATGTGCTAATTGCTAATGGCTTTGTTCTTTCTAGATCTTTTAAATAGATGGAAGTAAAAAGTACCTTCTTTAAAACCCCTATATTTATGTTAGTATTTCCAGTTCAAACTTAAAATTACAGGTCTTCACTTATTTTTGATATTATATATGTATATATATGTAGTCATGTTTATCAATATTCCTCCATTATTTCTGTGTTTTGAGTCATAATAGAGAGCTTATGATAGCAGGTTTCCACTGAGAATGCCAAAATTAAGCTAAGTGATGGAAAGACAGAGTTGTATATGTATGTGCTATCAGGAAGCAGAACCAGGGGTTACTGTAGACAAATTCTGTTACTTCACAGTCTAGCTAATTGCTGATGCACTTGATTCTGGGATATGACAATTTATGGGGAGATGTGACCTGGAAATCAGCAATACTTGAAAACTCCTATATTATGCCAATATTCAACTCAAAGTTAAGAACTACTGACTTACACCCCGTCTCAAGGCGTAGTGTAATTAAGAAGCAGCAGCCTCACTCAATCCATGGAGAATTAGGTGTCTCTCCCCACAGGTTTGACCCTTCACAAGTTCGAACACTGGACTTTTGTATTTGTACTCTCTTACCTTGCAGGAGGGTAGTCAGTGGGGCAGCATGTGAAATGTTAATGGCATTGCTTTGAGTTGGAATTCTGCAGTTTACTGGCTGTATTAATTTCTTGATATTGCTGTAGCAAATTCCCACAAATTTAGTGGCTTAAAACAACACAAAACTATTATCTCGCAGTTCTGGAGGTTAGAAGTTCAAAACAGGTCTCACAGGGCTAAAATCAAGAATGTCAGTAGGGCTGTGATCCTTTCTGGTGGCTCTAGGGCAGAATCTATCCTCTTGTCTTTTGCACTTTTTAGAGGCTGTCTGCATTTCTTGACTCAAGGCCCACTTGCATCTTCAAAGGCAGCAATGGCCAATCAAGTCTTTCCTGCCTTGCATCACTTTGATAATGACTCTTTTGTCTCCTTCTATCCCATTTAAGGACCCTTGTGATTACATCGGGCCCATCTAGGTAATCCAGGATAATCTCTCCACAGTATCTTAAAGTCAGCTGATTAGCAAACTTAATTCTGTCTTCCACCTTAACTCCCCTTTTCCGTGTATCACAGCATACTCACAGGTTCCAGGAATTAGGAAGTAGACATTTTTGGGGAGGCCATTATTCTGCTTACCACACTATCTATGTCACTTTTGGGAAATATTTTATCCATTCTGAATCTCCTTCTCCTATTCAGTAAAATGAGAATCTGAGTTTATGTTGTATCTTCCTGAAATTAATATTACCAGTGATTCTCAAGAGGAGGAAAGAACTGGTGATTAGAGCATTTAGAAAAGTTTCTTCTTGGTAAACTGTTCCCCAGGTAATGTCAATATACCACTTCTTCGCTACATGCTTGCCCATCTTGAAGGATTGCTTTGAAGATTGAGAGAGAATTCATGGAAATACCTGGACACGATAAGGGCCTGATGTCTATTATTTTCTCTCCTCTTTCATTTGTTCCTTTCTTTGATCCATTCTATTAAAAGAGAGAGACTGAATACTCAAATATCAATGAAGAGGCCCCTGGATACCACAAGTCAAATAATTAAGTTTTTGCCTTTATCTTTTTTTTGAGCTAGATTCTTTATCTCCCTAATGAAACTGCTCACATACTCAGGTTGCTCTTTCTGGTCTTGCTGACAAAAGCATTTGGATATAATACTGGCTTTTGTCTGCCATAGACCCACCTTTCAGATGCAAACTTCCCCCTCTGTTTAATATACTGAGATACTTGCCTCATCTTCAAATGTTAATGGTGACCAGCACTTGAACCATGCCTGGAGACAGCTCTGACTCCTAAGCACTGTGCCTTGTCTTTCCACATAGACCTCCTCAGCTATGCATTCCCAGTTCTCTACCTCATACCCTGCCACACTGAGCTTATCTGTTGCCAAGGTCCTGCCCTGAGGCCAGAGGCAAATCATCACACCTCTCTAAAGACTTCCAAGGTGTGATGGTCTCAAAAATTTTGAAAATGGTACATCTAGCAATATCCTAGCAGCATGTACTAGGGATCACAGCTTTTTTTTGCCAAAATTAATTACTTTCTTTATATTTTCCTTTTTTCATGTTACTTCTTGGTGTATTTGTCCTGATTTTTAATTACCAAATAATCTATATTTCAGACACTAAAATGTACATACTTATTAATCATTATATTTTAGTCTTGGTCTACCATGGCCAAGAGGGTGATAGAACAAGGAAGAATAAAGTTGGTCCAGGCTTTGAGGTTGCTTTGGACCTGAGGTCCAGAAGAGAGAACACAAGCAAGAAGAACTTGAAGGATGTTTATGAGCTCACAGTTAAATGAATCCATTCAAAGAGTATTTATTGAGAAACTACCATGTACTTTGCAACATGCTAGATATTTATGAGGGGGAAAAAAACTGAATCAATCTTCACTTCATAGAATTTATATGCTTTTGATGAAACAAACAGTTATCCAATGATTATAAAATCGTGTAAACATTTCAAAGATGCCAAATACTATCAAAGATGTTCCATCACATTATGAAAGTGTAATCGTGGGAACTGATCTTCCTGGGGGAGGGGGGTCATGGAAGCTGTAAGAAAAAGAAGTACATAGTCTAAGTTATCATTTAATTTCAGGTAGTGATAAACGCTATGAAGAAAAATTAAACAGAATAAGGGAACAGAAAGGGGTAGGGTGAATGGAACTTTAGTTAATGTGGTCAGGGGAGTCCTCTCGGAAGAGCTATTTGAACAAAGACATCAATATCATGAAGAGTGAGCATCATAATGATACACGGGAAAAGAATTTTAGGCAAAAGAACAGCATATGAGAAGACAGTGAGGTGGGAGAGAGACGGCTCTGATGTCAGAGAGAGCTAGGGTTCTTTAAGAAAGGGTGAGAAGATGGCACAAAATTAATGAAAGCCACAGTATTCTTAGACATTTATATCATGATGAAGATTTTGGCTTTTAATTCTAAAAGCCTTAGAAGACCATCATAGCTCTTAATTTGGTTTGTGTGCGTGTGAGGGGGAAAGGAAAAAAGCCTGATTTAACTTATGTTTGGAAAAGAAATAGCTGACGTATGGGAAGTTTCTTAGAAGCAGCAAGAGTAGAGATTGGGAGACTTAACTGACAGTCTTTTGTACCAGTCAAGGTGGGAGATAATAACTTGTGTTAGAGAAAGAGAGCGGGCTTGGGGAAAAGTGTATGAAATGCACCATCCCTTTAATCCAGGATCTAATGTGGGATTCCATGGCATTTAATTGTCATTGCTTTATTCTCCTTTAATATGGATTCATTCCTCACTTTCTTTGTCTTTCCTATGCTCAACATTTTTGAAGAGCTGGGCCAGGTATTTCATAGAAAGACCCTCGATTTGAACTTGTCTGAAGACTGCTCAGGATTAGGTTTGGGTTATGCATCGTCGACAGGAGTACAAAAGAAGTGATATAATGTCCTTCTCAGTTCACCATATCAGGAAAGACATGATGTATATTTGTCCCACTGATGGTGACACACTTGGTTAGAGTGATGTTTTCCAAATTTCTCTGCTATAAAATTACTGTTTTCTCCTCTCTCTTGTTCATAAGCAACTCTATGAAGATTCTTTGAGACTAATCTGATACTCAATAAAAATTCTCTCACTTTCATTATCATTCATTGGTGACTCTTCCTGAATCAATTATTAGTATGATGGTTGACAAATGGTGATTTTCTAACTCCATGCTTTCTTCTACTTGTATTTTCGGCATTCTACTCTAAATAGTAGCCTTTTCTTCTCCCACATTTATGTATTTATTTAATCGTATCACCATGGATTATTTTTACAATCATTATTTATTTTAACGCCCAATGTGGTGGACATAATTTTAAGATGACACTGAAATTTTCCAAAAGCTTGCACAGTTTTCTCCTTTTAAATATGAGAGACACCCATGAATATGGTGGAATATCATTCTCATGATTAGGTTACATTATATGGCATAATTCAGTAATGCCTAAACTTGAAAGGAACAAGCCTCTTCCCAATGAGAAGCACTTAAAACATGAGAGGGATTTCATGTTAGAAATTTTCCTTTGTTGGTTTTAAAAATGGAAGAGGCCACATCACAAGGAATTCTAGTGTCCTCCAGAAGCTGAGAGCAACCTCCCACCAACAGCCAGCAAGAAGATGGGACCTCAGTCTTACAATTTAAAGAGCTGGATTCTACCAACAACCTGAATCATCTTGGAAGTGGATTCTTAGATAGATTCTCCAGATATAAGTGTAGACTGCCCAATACATGAATGTGGGACCCAATTGAGCCTGGATTTCTACTCTACAAAACTAAGAAATGGGTGTTACTTTAAGTTTTTAGGTCTATGGTAATTTGTTACATAGGTATAGAAGACTGATGTACTCCAATTGTCCCATATTTGGCCAATGAGAGCCCTTTCAAGCAAATTGCTTTGTCTTTTAGACAAACACCATCATTTTTAAAGCACTTCCTTATTTTCTAACATACACACACACAAGACACACATACACACAAACCAGAGCATTAAAGCAACGGTGTTATTTATTGTTTGAACTTTCTATCAGAAACTATTGTATTATTACAACTTTATGTGACTTATTTTATATTTTAAATGGGATACTTTCTACAGTTCATCCGGGTTGATGTCCATAGGTGTAACTCACTTTTTCCTTGTTATGAGTCATCCATTTGTAAAATTATACCATAATGCCTTTACTTCGTATTGATGAATATCTTAGGTGTTTCCTTTTTCATTTTTTCATAAACACGTTTTCTGGTCTTCATGTAACATATTGCCTCTTGGCATTTATCTAGGACTACAATTGCTGGGCAGAGGATATGTGTGGCTTTGCACCAATTGTACAGCAATGTGGTTTTATTGCTGTTCCATATCTTTGCCAATACTTAGTGCTATCAAACTTTTTAATCTTCATAAATCATGTGGGTCCAAAATGATATCTCCTTCTGGTTTAATTCAAATTTCTCTGGGTTCTGGTGGGCTTGAGTTTATGTTAATAAATTAATTGTTCATTTATATTTCCAATTTAGTGAAAGCCCATTCAAGTCTCTTGCCTGATTTCTGTTGTCTTATTGGTCTCTTCTTACTGATTTATGTTATTAATATGTTCTAAATGTGATTCCTTTGCCTATGTGTTGCAAATCTCTTTTTCTACTTTGTGCCTTATTTTCATTTTTAAGTTAATATCTTTATGGTGTCTGTAATGGATGGAATTGTGTTCAGCAAAAATTCGTATGTTGAATCCCTGATCCTCAATTTGACTGCATTTGGAGATAGGGCCATTAAGGAGGTAATTAAGGTTAAATGAGGTCATAAGGGTGAGGTCCTAACTAAATAGGAATGGTGTCCTTATAGGAAGAGGAAGAGACACCAGTCTGCTCTCTCCCTGCATGTTCAGACTGAGAAAAGATCATGTAAGGACATAACAGAAAGGTGCTATTTTCAAGTCAAGAGAGAGATCTCACTAGAAACCAGCTAGTACCTTGATCTTGGACTTCTAGCCTTCAGAGCTGTGAGAAAATAAATTTCTATTGTTTAAGCCACCCATTCTGTGGTCTCTTGTTATTGTAGCCCAAGCAAACTAATATAGTGTCTCTTAATATACAGACATTTTTCAATTTAATTTAGTCCCATTTATCAGTAACTCCCTTTATATTAATATACTTTGTTTTTGTCTTTACTATGATTTCCCATACCTTGTTTCATAGAGAGATCGTTCTATATTTTCTTCTAAATAGTTTAATTTTACCTTTTATGTTTAAGGATTTATTCCACCTAGAATTGTATTTTGTATGATGTATGATAAAAAGATTACATTAGATATTGTTTTATAAAAATATATAGCCATATTTATAATGCACATTACATTCATTATTACATATAGTTTATTATATTCATATGCATTTCATATGAATGACTAGTTGCCCCAGCCTGTCTTAGTCAGCTCAGGCTGCTATAATAAATACCACAGACTGAGTGTCTTAAACAACAGACATTTATGCCTCACAGTTCTGGAGGCCGAGAAGTCCAAGATCAAGGTGCAGGAAGATTTGTTTCCTGGTGAGACTCCTTCCTGGTGTGCAGATGGCCGCCTTCTCACTCTCCCCCTCCACGGTGAAGAGAGAGAGAGCTCTGGAATCTCTGCTCTTCTTATAAGGACACTAATCCCATCATGGGGGCCCCGCTTTCATGACCTCATCTAAACCTAATTACTTCCCAAAGATCCCACCTCCAAATACTATCACATTAGGGGTTAGGGCTCCAACGTATTAATTTGGGGGATATACAACTATCTGTCCATAACACAGCTTTATTTATGAAATAATTTATTTTTTAATCAAACACTACAGTGCCCTAGTCAGTTCAGTTGTGTACTGTGTCTTGATATCTGGAAGGTATAATTGTTGCAACTTGCTCTTCAGGAAAGTCTTGCTATTTTTGTCATATGCTTTTCCATAAATTTTGGAATCAGCTTGTCAATTCCACTAAAATTCTATTGGAGTTTTGATTGTAATTACACTGATATACAGATCAATAGAAGGAGAATGGTCACATTTTTATAGAGACTATCAATAAACATTATACACCTCTCCTTTTATTTTGGCCTTCTTTTATAATTTTCTCTAGAAGTCTGGCACATCTTTTGTTATATTAATTCTCAGCCATCTTATATTTTTGGATGCTATTGAAAAAGGAAATATTTTCTTTAATTATCTTTTTGAATTATGCTGGTATATAGAAAGGCAATTGATTGTGTATATTGATCTTACAGCTGACAGCCGCATTGCTGAACTCTCTTATTATTACTAATAATTTTTCTGTAAATGCTTTTTTGGTTTGCTATGTAAACAATCATAACATCTGAAAATAATTTGTTTTGTTTATATCTTTCTGATTCTTCTCCTTTTAATTTATCTTTTCTTGTCTTACTTTACTGGGCTGAAATATTTAGCATGGTGTTGGCTGCAAATGATGATAATAGGCATCAATGCCTTATTCTTGATTTTAAAGAAAATACTTTAAAATATTTATCCATGTGGTAGAATATTATCTCTAGTTTTTGTTACTCTTGTTGCTTTTCTTTATCAGGTTAAGGAAGTTTGTGATATTGTGATTTGTAATAAGAAATATATATTTGGTCTTCATCTCGTTTCTGGTACAGAGCTTCCAAAACTCTTGGAATTTCCTGTGATGAGAGCAATAAAGGTGTCTTTTAAAGATTGTATTAATAAGGTGACTTTTGGAAAATGCCTAAGGATTGGGGAGGGTTGCAGGAGAACCAACCACGTGATTAAAGGGTTGGAAATTTCAGTCCCATCTCCCTGACCTCCTGCAGGGGTGAAGACTGGAAATTGAGTTCAATCATCAGTGGCCAACCATTTAATCAATCATGCCTATGTAATGAAGCTTCCATAAAAACCCAAAAGGAGGGGGTTTAGAGAGCTTCTGGGTCAGTGAACATGTGGAGATTTGAAGAGTGGCAGGCTCAGAGAGGGCAGGGAAGCTCTTTCCTCATACCTTGCCCTATGCATCTCTTCCATCTAGCTGTTCCTGAGTTATATCCTTTTATAATAAACTGGTAATCTAATAAGCAAAATGTTTCTCTGAGTTTTGTGATCTGCTCTAGCAAATTAATCAAACCCAAGGAGAGAGTGGTGGGAACCTCCAGTCTGTAGCTGGTTGTTCAGAATCACAGGTGGCAACCTGGAGTTGACATGACATCTGAAGTGGGGGGCAGTCTTGTAGAACTGAGTCCTTAACCTGTGGGATCTGGCACTATCACAGGTAGATCGTGTGAGAATTGACTTGAATTGTAGGGCACCCAGCTGATGTCACAATTGCTTGGTGTGGAGAAAGAACCCACACAACAGAATTGATGGTCAGAATCAGAAAATTCCATCCTGTTTCTTATTTAGTAAGGTTTTTTGTCATATATTGATGTTAGATTTTACCAAATACTTTTCTTTATCTACTGAGATGTCCTTATAACTGTTTGTTTTTTTATCTGTTTATGTATTACACTATCTTACAGACAGTTTACTATTTAATCAAATATGCATTTTTGTGATAAACCCAAGTTGACAAACTGCTAAATTTGACTCACTGATATTTAAGTTAAGATTTTTTGTCTCTAGTAAGAATGTATTTGCCTAAAATTTTACTTCTCTTTAGTACTATGGATATGTTGGGGCAATTGGAATTATCTTCTCCTTAATTGTTAGTTAGTTATAGCAGAGAGCATCAATGCCCCACTCTCAGCACTTACCAGTCCCAGATACACAGATAGTTTTTTACTGCAAATATTAGTGATTCTGCCTGAGGCTTTTCTCTGCCTCTTGGAGGCCAGTATGACTCCTTCCAAGACAGGGCAACAATGCTGCAGAGTAAATGCCCTTGGGAATAGCCCTCAACCAATAATAGATGAATGCCAGTTTACACACAGCCCAGTTTCCTTTCTCCTAGATGGGAAAATTTGGAGGCATTGAGTACATAATTATCAAGATGTCTCTTCTGAGGTCAGGCTCAGTTGCCCGCAGGCAAGCTGTTCACCAACTTGTATTTTATTGGATTCCTTCTCCTTTCGGCCTTCCTTTCCCACCTCCTTTAGTGATTCTTGGGATTATTTTCCAAAGAAACTTTTCACTCAAATCCTTGTCTCAACTCAAGGTCGGCTTCTGGGGAATCCTGATTAAGACAAAAATACTCAAAGATGTAAAACTATCTAGATATGTTTTCTCTTTGGAAGGACTCTTAACCATTTCAAAATGTCAATGGTTTTAACAATATTTTCTTATTCAGAATACGGTCATATTTGGTCATTTATATTTTTTGACAATTTTTTCAATTACATATAAATTTTCAAGTGGATTGGAATAAAGTTATTCTTAGTGTTCTCCTATTCAGTTTTTAAACTCCACTACAATTCTTCTGTGGCTCTTCTTTCAAACCTGATGTTCATTTGTGGTTTTACTTTATTTTCTCCATCACTATTACCAGAAGTTTGCCAGTGTTATTAGCCATTTTAATGAATTTATTTTTGGCTTTATGGATTCTTTTGGAGTCTTTATTTTATATGTTACTAATTCCTGTTTTCTTCTTTAAAAATATTTCCTTCTTTTTATTTACTTTGGGTTTATTCTGTAGCTGTTTTCTAACATGTACAGTGTATTATTGATGTTCAGCCCTTTTTCTTTTGGAATATAAGCATTTAAGACTATTTGTTTCCTTAATTGCCAGTTGGCTCACAAGTTTTGATACATGAGATTTTCATTACTATTTTTTCTAAGTATTTTAAATATCCACTATGGTTTCTACTTAGAATTGTGCATTATTTAGAACTTTATTTTAATATTTTATATAGTGTTATATTATTTTTGTTTTAGTTTTCTTTCTTTATTGTTTTTTAACTAATCATATTGTCATAAGAGAACATGCTAGATTCCTTGATATATGTTGAGATGTGTTTCAAAGCCTATCTTGCGATCTGTTTAAATAAAGGTCCCAAATGTACTGGAAAGAAATCTGTGTTCTCCACTTGTTGGGTTTGATGTTGTTTGTATGTCTAATCTGTCAAGTTTTGAATATTCTTCTTCATATATACTATAATCTGACTGCTTATTTTTCTTGCTTGTTCTATGACCATTAATATGTTAACTCAATTTTTTTGTTTTATTGTTCTCAAGTACTTCTATTGAGATCATAATGGTTTATAATATTGTGTGATTTCGGGTGTACGTTATTATTTATCAATTTCTGAATACACTTCACCGTGCTAACCCCCAGTTTTCTAATTTTTATCCATCACCATACATATGTGTCCCTTTATCCCTTTCTCCCACCTCCTAACCCTCTCTGCCTCTATAATTGCTAATCTGTTCTCTTTATCCACCTGTTTGTTATCTTCCACATGTGAGTGAAATCATACAGTATTTGTCTTTCTCTGTCTGGCTTATTTCAGTTAACATCATACCCTCAAGGTCCATCCATGTTGTTGCAAATGGGACAATTCTGTCTTTTTTATGGCTGAGTAGTATTCCATTGTGTATATTTACCACGTCTTCTTTATCCATTCATCTGTAGAAGGGCACCTGGGTTTCTTCCACATCTTGGTTACTGTGAACAATGCTGCAATGAATATGAGGGGCATAAATCTCTTTGGATCATTGATTTCAAGTTCTTTGGATAAACAGCCAGTAGCAGAATAGCTGGATCATATGGCATTCTTATTTTTAATTTTTTGAGAAATCTCCATCTGTTTTCCATAGTGGCTACACCAGTTTGTATTGCCACCAGTAGTGTACGAGGATTCCCTTTTCTCCACATCCTCTCCAGCATTTGTTGTTTTTTGTCTTGGTAATTATAGCCATTCTGAGTGTTCTAAGTTGATATCCCATTGTAGTTTTGACTTGTATTTTCCTAATAAATTTTGATGATAGATTTATTGATATCTCTTCACAGTTTTGTAAATTTTTATTTCACATATTTTAAAGCCATAGAATTAGGTGTATACAGCTTTAGAATTTTTGTATCACCTTGGCAAACTAAAATCCTTATGTAGCAGCACACCTTATCTCTATAACATTATATTTTATATGATATTGGTATAGCCAAATCACCTGCCTTTGCTTAATATTTTCCTGATTCATCTTTTTCAATCTTCTTCTTCTTTTCTGGGTGTCTATATCTTAAACAGTTTTCTTGTAAAGAGTGTACAGTAGAGTGTACAGTTGTATTTTTCATATAATCAGGCAATTTTTATTTTAACCTGAGTGCTTAGTTCATTTATATTTATTGTAGTAAATTATATATTTTGATTTATTTTACTGTACAATACTTCTAACTTTCTATATTTTTTCCTGTTTTGTTGACATTTTTCTTGACTTATTTTTCCTTTAGTTGTTTGACACTCTATTTCAGCTTACTCTAGGAAAAAAGTTAATGCATATTTAATGTGACAAATGCAAAAGTTAATACATTAAAATAAAATCTCTGGACACTGTCAGTTAGCACAGCAGTTGCTGATAGCTTCAATGGTAGCTTACAGCTATGGATTTCTGTTCCTATTTTATTTTAGTGTTCTGAGAATTTTTACTATAAAATATAATACTCAGGAATATTCTTATAACTCAGTAATAAAAAGTCGAACCCTATAAAGAAGGGGAAAAAACAAATACTTTACCAAATAATATATAGAGCTATCTATTAGGCAAATGAAAAAGTGTTCAATATTATTAGTCATCAGAATTTAAGAGCAATGACTTACATTTACACACTCATCATAATGGCTAAAGTTTTTAAAATGATGAAAACACTAAATATTGGTGAGGATGCAGAGCAACTAGAACTCATAAACATTATTGAAAACTTTCTAGTAGTTTATCATAAAACTAAATTACATTTTTCTACCTTCTAGCCCACTAATTTACCCAGCCATATTAGCTCAAAATAGATGAAAATATATGTTCACAAAGTTACCGGACAAAAATGTTCATAGCAACTTTATTCACAATAGAGAAAAACTGGAAATAGCCCAGGTCTCCCTCAACAGAAAAATGCGTCAGCAAAAGATGATGTATTCATTTAATGAAATATTACTTAGCGATAGAAAGGAATATATTAATAATACATGGGAAAACATGAATGAATCTCAAAAAACATAATGAGTGACAAAAACCTTACAGAAATGAATGCATACTGTATGTCTCTATGTGTGTGAAACTTTAGAGCAGGTATAATTAATGATGGAAAAACTCAGGATAATGATTGCATCTGCAGGATGAGGACAGGCTTTCACTGGGAAAGGACACAAGGGAAGCTTCTGAGATGATTGCAATGTTTTATGTTTATGTTACATAGGACATATGCTTTTGTCAAAATTATATTAAAGTTCATTTAAGATTTGCGAACTTATTTATACATGAAGAACAAGGGAAAAAATGGCAGAAAAAAGTTGAACTCTGGTTGATTTTGTGTGTGCTGGATTATTAGGACAAACAGGGCTTACGCCTGCAGTTTCCTTTGAGTCCCATCAAAGATATGGGATGAATGGATGAATGGATGGATGCATAATGGAGCATAGTGAAGTGTTTGTGATATAGTCTAAGTGATGGGCATATGGATACGTAATTCTTTCACCTTTGTTTTATGTTTTAAATCTGTAATAGGTTTGAAATGTTCAGGCAGAGAGAATGGAAGGAGAAAATTGGAGTTAGAATCCTAACTGGTCTTCTTACTTCTCTTGCTCCCCTACAACATAATCTGAACATAGCAGATGAAAAAACAAACCCAACAATAGCGCATATAGAGTCATTCCTTTGAGGCCTCCAACGGTTTTCCATCTCTTTTAGAGCCACTCATAAACTTGTAAGGCCCATTAGTCTGACTTCTCCTATTTTACCTTTATGACCTCAGCATCGTATGGATTCCTCACTCACATCAGCTCACCAATCTTCTTGCTGTTTCTCAAGAACATCCCACACTTTTCTCCTTTGAGGCTCTACCCATGATGTATTCTTCATCTGGACTATTCTTCCCCAGATATCCAGAAGGTTAGGTCTCTCGCCCCTGTCAGGACTTTTCCAAGTCATCACTCTCTCAGAAGGCCTTCCTGCCCTCTCTATCTAAAGTTCCTGCCATCATCACATGCACACAATGTATCTCTTTCTTGCTTCATGTTTTAACCTAGTGTTTATGCGTAATAACAAGCTAGATTTTTACTTATCTTGTTCATTTTTTTTTGAGGATGATTAGCCCTGAGCTAACTACTGACAATCCTCCTCCTTTTGCTGAGGAAGACTGGCCCTAAGCTAACATCCGTGCTCATCTTCCTCTACTTTATATGTGGGATGCCTGCCACAGCACGGCTTGACAAGCAGTGCATAGGTCTGCACCCGGGATCCGAACTGGTGAACCCCAGGCCGTCGAGGTAGAACATGAGAACTTAACTGCTACGCCACCAGGCTGGCCCCTATCTTATTCATTTATTAACCCTTCCCGTGGAATGCAAGCTCCCTCATAGGAGGAGTTTTGTGTGTTTCGCTTACTGCTCTTTCTCCAATAACCACAGCAGAGCCTGGAACGCGGTGGGTACTCAGTATTTGTTGAGTGGATATAGAACCTGTCACACTCATATGTTAACCCAGTGCTTCTTAAAATACTACACTGCTTCTTCCACCTAACAGAATACATATGGGCCATCCTATCAGAGCAAATGTGGTGAGGCGTCAGGCTGGGAGACAGACTACTCACTGACTGTGTGGTCTTAGTTTGTCACTTAGTCTTTTGGGTCATCATTGTCTTTCTCTTCAAAACACTGGTGTTGCATTAAGCTGGATCTCTAAAAATGTGTATGTGGGTGCCCTTGGATACCCACAGGCATGGCGGAGTTGGGTGGCCAGGTTTCTAGAGCTTCTTCCCCTACTTCAACTTTCCCTTTTTTTTTTTTAACCTATTGGCCTTCCATAACAGATTTCGTATTTTCTTTGCTTCAGCTAAATTTTCTTTTTAAAAACCAACTCAGTTCATTAAGAAAAATCTACATTATTGTATCTGGAGACAGTATTTGCGTAGTTATTAAGAGTGCCTTTCTGAGATCAGAAAGATCTACAGATCAAACCTTGGACTTACCCTGTTTGTGCTTCAATTTCTTCACAGTAAAAAGAGGGGTAGAAATAAAATAGGATATATGTAACACGGCATCTTTGTTTGGTTGGCTTTTGTTTGCTGTTTTGAGATAGAATCACATTAGATCATCCATCTAAAGCACTTCACATCATGATCAGCACATCCTAGATGTTTGATAATTGATTGCCTTGACCTTTGTTACTTATTTCAAGGCTCCTACTAAAACTTGCCTATGAAGTCTAAATGTTGTTCTTCAAATAGTCTGTGGAATTATATGTTATAAAGAGACAAAGAGAATTATGTTTGGGATCCTCCAATATATAAGCAGAGATGAGTTTTAGAAAAAGATATAATCAGTTGCAAACTTCCTCCTTGCCTGGTTCTCACAGCTCCCTCCTGCCCCTCCAGCCACTACCGAGTATATCTCATCACCAGGCTCACATATGTGACAATGATAAAAAGGTCTGTGCTGGGAACAATATAGTGGGTAATAAATCAAGGTTGGGAAGGGGTACCAAGCGGGATGGGAGGAGGGGGGGTGGCATTGTGAATAATCAATGCAACAGACTCTGTGGAAACATGGCAAAACATCTTACTTAACATGTTTAATAAAGCCAGAGAGGGGAAGGCGGTGTTAATATGGAAACAGGCTGTCAGGTTGCTGGAGAACCTTTGCCCACACAGCCAGGGCAGGCTGTGGGAGATGGAGAGAGCTGCCTCCTTGTGCTGGACCCAGCTCTGACCAACCACCCCCACACTGTGATCACTGTCTGGGGTGCTATACATCCTTCCTCCTGACCATCAATCCCAGAGGTTTCAGGAACAAAGAGAAAAGAACTATTTGAAAGGTTTCTCATTGTTCTTAAATCCAGGAACATGTAGCAATACCACTAGAGAGCAAATGGACCTGCTCACCACTTGGAGCAATAGACAAAGTTGCTTAGCTGTTTAAACTGAGATCTGGCTGACACTTGTTCCAGAATGATAGTGCAAGAAAGAATTCCTGAAATACTCTTCTCCAGCCCTCTTGTTTTTGCTAGTGAGGAAATGGAAGCTCAGGGAGAACCAGGTCACAAGGCCACACAGACAGTTAGTGTCAGTAGAGACTAGGGCTTAGGTATCCAGTTTAAGACACTAAATTGTAGAAAATGCCTTGCTTCGGGAAATACTCCACAAATGATAGATCACTTTCTCTTTCCTTTAGTCCTGACCTCTTTCACTTCTCTCTTCTACATCTAGAGCTTAAAGTGAAGGAAAATTGAGCACTGTACTAAGAATCTAAAGACATTGCTTAGAAAACTGGTTCTTTTGTAGACTGGTATGATTTGGGGCAAATCCTTGAATTTGAGCTTCAGTGTCCTCATTTCTAAATTGAGAAGTTAGTTCTATAGGATTCCAAGGCCTTGTATGGGTCTAACATTCTTAATTTGAAGCATTCTTATTTTCAGATTGAATATGACCCATCTGCGTAATGGAAGCAAGGGGAAAAACACAAGAAAAAAAGTGCGATGTTATAATGGCATCTTGTCCGTCAGTAGTTTTGGAGTAAGTGTGTTATCGTTAAATTTGGTGGTACTGCCTTTGCAAGGCAAACAGAAATGTAATTTTTCCTAATTGAACTATAAAGATAATAATTACCTTTGATGTAGAAGAACGCAAAGTCACTCAACAGTGAGCTCTGATTGTACAAATGGAAGCAGTTATCATCAGAGCCCAAACCAGATTAGAAGGGAACCATTCCAATTACATCTGGGTGGTGCTGAAAGTATACGAGGCGGGGAGAGCCTTCTGTATGTGCAAAGATATTCCCCTCAGATGAGACAGAAGGATGAGGGGAACATGAAGATTTACTGCTCTGAGTGACCTGTGTCTGGGCAGAAAATTAGAATATCTTCAACCAGCACCCTAGCCTGGGGGAGAGGGTTAGGCAGAGTAAAATGTTGAGATGCTGTCCAAGAGATGCTCTCATTCCATTCACAAAGGTCATCTGCACTACTTGATTTAGTGCTCTCTAGGAAGCTTTTCTGCCCCTAAAATTTGCACCAGCTACCCTCATTGGGGACATGAAATCCACCTTCTGAGACTCAGGATGCTGAGGATGGGATACACACAGTTCCCATAGCCAGGCTCAGCAGGTTCTGAACAAAGACAGCCAAATGACAGTGAGGTGCATCTCAGACACAGGCCAGCAAAGTCACCGGGGGAGAAGGGACACTGCCTCAGAGCCTGTGGGGCCTGCCCAGCAGGTGGGACATCTCGCATCCTGCCTCTCTCCAGTCCTGAGCAACGTCGAGAGATTCAGAGTGAGGTAGTGTTGAATTGAGCAATGGAACAACAGGCCAGCTGTGCCTGAGAGAAATAATGCCTGAGACATCTCTGTATTGTCTTCTCTGGCTCATTCCGCTTGCATGTTTATCATGCCTCTTTCCCACCTATGCAAGGACCTCCTGCTGGACAACATCTAAGCTGTATTTGTTTGTTTCTTTCTTTTGTCTGTTTGTTTGTTCTCCTCCTAATTCTCCTGATTCAAGCCTAACAGTGATCAGGACAAAAAATAGTGCTTAGGAGTTGATTGCTGATTGAGGAATTGATTGAAGATTTGATTGTTTGACTCATTTGGAATAACTTGTCCAAATCTAGCTTATCACAAATTCTCACGGAAACTTGGGAAAGAAACCATTTTATCATCTAGCCTATGATAAGTGAGAATTTTGTTAGGGCTCCTTGTCAGAATATTTTCAATGAGTATTTTATTATACAACAAATTTTCTTTGGAGACTCCCTTCCTCCTGCTTACAGCTCTCACTTGGCTTCTAATTACAGCTCAAGCTGTGCTTCCACCAGCAATTTCATTCCCCAACTCTTTCTAGCCCCCTCCCCAACCAAATCATATCCATATTTTTTTTTCCAGAATGCAAAATATAGAAATAAGCATCTGTTTGGACAAAATCAGTTTTCACTTGTGAAAAGTGGATGCTTTGTAAAATCACAGGCAACAAGAAAAATGTCAGAGAATGGAACCAAATGTTGGAGGGATAATAAAACCTTCCGTCTCCAGTTGGATGAGCTGAGGAAGAGGTTTGCTACAGATTAAATAGGCAGGACATATTCTGACTTCGGTTGGTCTTTAAGTTCCAACATCCCTACCTTTGTTTAGATCCTAGATCTCAGAGGCTTGATTTCTCCCAGTAAAACAGACTAAGAGATTTCTGTCTATACTTTGTGCTATGAGCAGACACGCAGGATCAACCATGTGTGAAAAGGATGTCGGTTTCCTAGTTTTCACGAAGTGGTATTCCAAAGGCCATTTCCTTTTTGATACAAAAACAATGAAAAGTTATCCAGAACCTCACTTCCAAATAGTAATGCTTTGAAAAATTCTGAATGTTATTAATTTTAATTATGTCTGTAATCCATAGAAAGAATGTTGTATACATACTTGACTCTTTAGTTCTTAGATTTTTTCATCTTTATAATTTAGCTACATGAATGTCTTGGGCAATTAATCTGTCTTGGAGGACCTAGAATTCATCTTTGGCATGAAGTTTGACTTATCTTATGTTATTAATTGAAGGAATGTGAGGTAAAATGCCTGGCACATGACAATTGAGCTCAACAAACTTATATTGGTTACCAACGTTTTATGTGCCAGATACTAGACAAGATGAAAAAGACCGTAACTTCATTGAGCATCTGCAGTCTTGAAGGAGAGGCAGGAAATTTCACATGCTGCAATAACTGGTTAAAAAGCATGATGTACAAGGGATAGTCAGAATCAGAATCTAGCCTGCAGGCTTCAAAGACTTTCTTAAGTCTTTGTGTACGTCTTCACACTTCCCATGGCATCTAGCCCAGCATCCCCACATAGTAGGATTTCAACACATGTTGAGTGAACAGTCAGTTTTTTCAAAAGTTTAGACACTTTTTGCCAAAGCCGATAATTATTCTGCAAACTCTTTGAATTCACAAAACTAGACACTATGTCTTAAGAGAATGGTTTTGAAATGTCTCAAAAGAAATGTCAGCTTTCTTTTTAAAGGTAATTTTAGAGATAAAGTATGTTATATTCTACCATGTATTCCATTTTCTCCATCAGTCTTAAAGCAGAAATTGAATAATAGACATTATATAGTGATTTTAAGAGTTCGTATTTTTAGAGGTACTAGAGTTATATATTAGTAAGTTGACCAGTATAAAAACAATACTTCTTCCTTATTAACTGCCTGTTTTCTTCAAGTCAACATCATTCTCTCTACCATGAACTCTGGCCTTACTTGGAAAAAATGGAGATATAAACTATATCCTTTGACCTTAAGGATTTTACATTTTAACAGTGTTTATAATGTACAGAGTTATGTGATCTATGCAGGCAGAACAGATAACATTATAGAAGCATACCTAATCAAACACGTAAGTGGAGGATTATGGGATTTATATATAATTGCTGCATAAATTGAAGAAGCTTTCCTGGAAGAGGTGGAATTTGGATTAAGTCCTGAAACTAGAGTAAGAACTGATGGGGGGAAGAGGTAGAATGAAGGCATGAATAGCATCAAAAACCAAAGACAGGGATGCAAATAAGCATGTTCCTATAAGGTTGAAGGGCAGGTTGAAGTATTCTTTGAATAGTGCCTCCTAATTGCACAGGATAAAGATAAAACTTCCTAGCCAGGAATCAAATACCTTCAGATCTGGATTCACCCTTCCTTTCTTGTTTTATTTCTGCACGTTCCTCAACGACTAAGCCAGTACTGGACTTTCCAATCTCTATGCATTTTTCTTACTTTCCCCTTATCTTCAAACGATAGACTAATATCTGCTTTCCATTTCATTCCCACAAATCAATAATAATTCATCTCTCATAGCACTTACATGAAGGGTTCTTGTCCTCCTCTGAGCCCAGTTATCATTTATTGCCTGTATATTAATTTTTCTTTTTACATACATTACATTGACATTTTAACTGTTTTTTTTCAAAACCTGTCAAATTGGAATTGTAAACATCCTTAGGCCGGTGAACACCTTTTAACACTCCCAATATTTAGTCATATACATCTTAAGCATTCAGTAAATAGTCATGATAATCAATTAATTAGCAAAAGCAAAGGGACATATGGAAAGCAGATATCCTTTCCAGCATCCCTGAACTCTTACCATATAATTTCTCTTCAGGCTGTTTCAAATCCTGCATTGGTTTCTAATGCTAGTTCTACCATTATCTCACTGTGGGACCTCCAACAATCACTTAAGCTCTTGGATCTTCAGAGTTTTTATTTGCAAATAGTTAATAAGAGTTACCTTACTGAGTTTATTTGAAGGAAGAAGGGTTGAAAAAAAGAGGTACTATAAATACTGACCTATTGCTTCCCAACTTCCTCTTTCAACTTTCCAAAGGCAAAACTGTAGCAAAAGAGTATAGGGTTTTTTTGATGCAAATACAAGGAGACAAGGGAGCTGAGAAAATGAACCTCAGTAAGAGAGGGAGCAACGTCAAGAAGAAGACAATCTTACTATATGAAACATTAAGCAGCTGCAATATTGTTCCTCTTGGCAGCTGGATCTTGATGCAACTGAGTAATGCTGAAGGCTACTTAACTTAAAATAATTCATCCTCCGGAGAGACGTGATCTTCCAGAGCAGACATCATTTTGCAGTTTCTTATGGACTGAATTTGGACACAATCCATCCCCTAGAACTCTAATCCCTTCTTATTATTATAAGGCTTTTGTGATCATATTCTTAGAGACCCAGAATAAGAATCTCCACAGCTGTGGAAGTGGGTGAGTGGCTGGCCCCAGATAACTAAGTTCAAGCAAGGAAATGAAGTTTGCAGCCCACGACTTGGAGTCAGAACTTTTTTCTACGCCTGTGGCTGACTGTGGACACCAGTGTCCCATGCCAAGATAGCATTTAAATACCAAGGGATGAGATACATCACTGCACAGGCATGATGCCTGGCGCCCACGCTAACTCCAGATGGCTTGATATGCAGAAATAGCCTTTGGGATCAAACTCAATGTGGTGAAGTCCAAACTCGTGATCTGTCCCTCAAGGCTTCTCTGTAACACAAGTCTCCTCTCCTGCTTAGAGGCGCAACTCACAGTCTGTCAGGGTGCACTCGAATATCAGAAATTATCCTGCGCACTAACAGCACAAACATTTACTGAGGTCCTATCATCTGCTGGACGCGGTACTAAGCATTGAGAGTATAGAGGAGTATGGTATGATCATTGCCCACAAATGCTTCCAGTCTGGTAGGGGATAAAGACATATGCAAGAAAACATAAACATCTATATGAGTTTGCATAGTAATGCCATGTAATTTATGTAGAGGGAAGGTGATGTAGAATTTCAAAGCAGGGAGCTACATCTTGAATTCTGCAGCAAACCACTCAAAAGACAAACATAACGTATTAACACCAGACGTTGTCTTCTAGAGCAGTGCTGTTCAGGGGAACTTTCTATGATAATGAAAATGTTCTATTCTACACTGTTCAATATGATAGCCATTAGCCACATGTGGCTATGTGGGCTAGCGTGACTGAGAAACCAAATTTTAAATTTTATTTAATATTAATTTAACTAAATTAATTTAACTTTAATAGCCGCATGAAGCTAGTGACTTTCATATTGTACAATGCAGTTCTTGAATATCTATTACTCATTTAGCACATGAAAACACAGACAGATATGTTGAACTGGCTATGTTCAAGGATTAAATTATTTAGAAGCTGTTCTAATTCCTAGTCCACGAGGATCTTGACCTTATACCAAATCTCATGAGGAAGAAAGGCACCATTCTCATTACACTGGATGGGTGCAGTCACTCTCAAATGAACTTGGGCTTCGTCTTCCTTGTTCACTATTACATCCCCAGCAATTAGAAGACTAAATGACACATAGTAAGTGAACAGTAAATGTATAAATGAATTAGCAAATAGGTGAATGGGCACAATGCTCTGTATTGTTTTAAGTATCTTGCCTGGGTGAACTGAGATAAGATTTGTAGTAAAACTTCCATTATCTAGATGAAGAGTCTGCTTTGCTAAGGGATGGGCATGGGTCAGGCTCCTTCAAGCATGGGGCCTGGCACATTTCAAGTGCTCAACCAATATTTATTGGATAAACATGTTATGTTCTGCAATTGCTTCTCCTAGTTAACTATTTGTAACAGAGATTTTGTCCACTTATTTTTTTTCTCATCCCATGGAATGCCTGTTACAGAAACCAACACATACAAAGTTCTGCAAACTTTGTGAACTGAATTACATGGGAAGGCATAAAGGCACTTTTGAGGAATCACTTCTCTTCCAGAGGGAACAAGGTGGACGGGACTAGAAATTGTTTACCTTCTTTTTATACCTTAATTCTCTATGGAGGTTGACCAGAAGTACCTTTACAATATAAAGCATATAAATATCCACCTTGTGCAGTGAGAATTTTGGAGGTAAGCAGTGCAAAGTCCCTATTTGTATTTTTGTAAATTGTAAAATTCCATTTCTGCCTCACCTATCCCTTTTCTGTTAGTTTAATAACTTATCGCATACATCTTTTATATAGATAGATAAGTCAAAATATATTTCTGTGAAAACCAAGAAAAAGAAGAAAAGAATAAGCTTTCTGCATGCCAGTGTTGCCGATATGGACACACACTGATACGCTTGATCTTTCCCAGTGGAATGGGCACAGGAATTAACCCACACGCTGGCAGAGGAACTTCTTGTTTCTGCCAAACGTGTCAGCTGAGATGGGGTTGCTAATTTATTTATGGGGACATATGTCAATGTCACTCTGAGAAAATGGTTCCAGGACACACAAAAAAACTGACTGCTGTCAGGGCTGACCTTATGTGGAGGTGGAATAGCCACCTGTTGACTCGCTTCTTGGGAGATCAGGGGATCCAGGGGGCCCTGCATCATTTCAGTCCTTTCTCAAAGAGACTTTCTAACTGACGTTCCCATGGCTTCCCTCTGAGTAAAGTCAGCTCCCCTGGGAAAGAAATGTGCCCTATGCTCCTGTAGTCATTCTCCAAGTATAATCAGAGAGTTGGTTTTGACAGGGTTTGGAAGCAGATATGAGAGTAAAAGGGTAATACTTAACACCAGGTCATAGATGGAAGGGAGGGTGGAAATAACGAGGCTGGAGGCCATAAATCTTCACTGTCTCTAGAGATTTCTATAGACACAACAATAAGGTGTGAACAATGTATGAGGCGCACCTATTCATGTCCTAACCCTAAGTCTCAGATGCATCAACCAGTATAAAAGTCAGTCCCTTTGCAGCACTGCCCACAGTGAAACAATTTCCACATCTCTGTTTTATGCTCCATAAGAGGCACAGTTTTTCTGCGGGCACCTGAGATCCTTCTAACTTTCTTTAACACCTAGGATCCAAAGCTGCTCACACTCAGCAGGCAATAGAAGAAGTGCCTGTCCTAGAATCTTTGCTTGCCTTCATGTCTCCTGTTCAATAGAATCATTGTCCTGCCTCTGTGATCACTGAGTCTCTGGACCCTGACTGTTTGGGCTTTTGATATCTACCTGCCTAGCTGACTTCCCCGGAACGTGGCCTTTGACTTGCCAACTTCCTGTATCTTCCAGCCCACACTTGTGTGACCAAGCCCCCAGCCCTGTCTCCTCCTGGTCTGCCTGAGACTGTTGTTATCTTCTCCTCAGCATGGCACGCAGGGCCCTGCCTTAAACAACAAAAGGATATCAAAGCTTTACTACAAGGCTGAGACAACTGTTAGGATTGCTACCTTTGCCAATAGTCTGGTGGCAGTGGTCCTTGCAGGAAAGTAGTTAGAAATCAAGCTGATATTAGAAATAGTGACAGAGATGCAGAATAGTCTCTGTTGTTGTCAGCCACACGACCTTGGGTGATAAACTTTCTAAGCTTCAGTTTCCCCATCTATAATTGGATGATACTAATATCCACCTTGATGGCTCTTGGGAGAATTAAATGTTTGAAAGTGCCCAGGACAAGTCTTGGCACATAGTAGGTAATCAATATGCAGAGGATTCTTTTCTTCCTTCCTTAAAATAACTGAGCATGAGCCCAAGGTGAAAGTTGAGATTCGCTGATATCAGTTTACTCTATTGTGCTGGGACCTCTACTTTTTACACCTCAATTCTGTAGGCATTGCCCTTCTATGTCAGAGGTTCCCCTTAGACAATCTAGGCAGAGGATCCATAAAGCTCTTTAATGCTTGACAACCCAAACATTAGATTCTAAGGAATTTTCCACCTGAATTCAGGAGTCTTTATTGGTGCCTTCATTAGTTCATGTATTATCAGAGAAGAAAAGACATATGATTAAAGGGTGGGCAAAGTAATCATGAGAAAGACAAGATACAAAGGGATATAATACGTTAAATGCCGTGGAGCGAAGGAAAAGTATGAGGGAAAGAAGTATCAAAAGCCAGAGTGTAGTGGAAGGAGAGAGAAAGAAGGACTGCATTAGAGAGGAAAGGAGGATAGGAAGAATGTGGAAAACCCACAGAAGACAAGGGTTGCTGATACGATTGTGGATGCTACCAGATACTGGTAATTTAACTCCAAAGTGTCTCCTTACAAATAACTTTTACAATGGAAATGCCAATGGAAACAAGAATCTGAGAATTAGCGTCAATTCTCACTTCTTTCAAGAACTATTTCTCTCTTTCTGTCCATGTGGTTTTGTCTTTGCAAAACTCCTTTAGGGCTCATCCTTCAGCTTCCAAGCCAACAGTACAGTCTATCCTTTTATTAGATTAGATTTCACATGCTTTATCCAGCTTTCCTGCGTAGATATAAAACGATCCAAGGTCAAGGACCACATGTTCATTGTACCCTCCAAAGAGCCAAGACTAGTTCTGTGCATATAGTCAGTGCTTAATAAACCAGTTACGGTGTTGGCTTTTCACCCAAGTATCCATTTATTCTCTGGGAGAGTTAATGAGTGCTCTAAGCAACTTTTCAAAGAGGCTGGTCTGCATAGGATAGCTTCAGCTGTCATGAACAGCTTTTTCTAGGAATGTGGAAGGCAAGCAAAATGGAAAGCAGGCTCTATGCATTTAGGATGAAGACTGTCTAGCCTGTTATCCAAGAATAGTTTCAAAGGAGACTAGCCTCAGGACTCCAGATACTTCACTTACAATCCTTACACCTGAGTTTGTGTCTCTGCAGATGTGTTTGCTGCTGTTGTTTGCTTTGTCTTTTAAATTTTATTCAGAAGCCTCTTTCCTGGGGAAGATACTCAGACCAATCAGAAAAACCATGGCAAGTGTTCCTTATAAGTAAAGTAGTCAGTAGGTTAAAACGCCTACTTCCCCATCTGCCATCTTGAAATTCCTATGCATTCCCTTTTAAGGAAATTCCCCTGGCAAAGGAAACCATAATAACTTATAGTATTATAACAGGAATTTGAATCTGACTGTCTCTGATTTCCACCACTCAAGGAAAGAATCAAATGGTGAGAATGGAATGAGCAGTGGAGTAAAAGACATTATCTGTATGAATTTGGATAAATTGGGTAACCTCGCCAAGCTTCAGTTTTCTCATCAGCAAGATGGCAAGCATTGCATGAACTGACAAATGTAAAATCACAGAACACGGTGCCAAGTTCATAAGAGCTCTATAAATGTTCACTTATGCCTTCTGGACTGTTTGCGTGTGTATCCCTGTCTCGTAGATGTTATTAAGTATGGCATTGTTGTGATCAAATTGTGATCTGATTCCTATTTAGTCCAAGTGTCTCTAAAAAACAATCAGCATCTGAGTTTGGCAGTGGTGGTGGTGGTGGTGGAGGTGAGAAAGACAAGGAAAAAAATCTAAGGGCACAAAATAAGATTCTTCAGTAAAGAAGAATTTGTGTATTTCCTCATCGAGAAAAGAAACAAGACTTTAATTAAAATACTAGAAATGGAAAGCTTTCCACTTTATCCATAAAGTGATTATATTAAGGCATTATTCGCCTATATCTCTTCATTTCATTATAAGCTTCCCCAATTGTTCTTTCATGATATAATAAAAGAAAACTAGACTTGATTTAAGAAGTCTGAATTTTTTTAAAGATTGTATTTTTTTCCTTTTTCTCCCCAAAGCCCCCCAGTACATAGTTGTATATTCTTCGTTGTGGGTCCTTCTAGTTGTGGCATGTGGGACGCTGCCTCAGCGTGGTTTGATGAGCAGTGCCATGTCCGCGCCCAGGACTCGAACCAACGAAACACTGGGCCACCTGCAGCGGAGCGTGCGAACTTAACCACTCGGCCACGGGGCCAGCCCCAAGAAGTCTGAATTTTAATCCCATCTCTGCTTTTTACTATTGAGCTGAACAAGGCCTGGTGACTCAGTAGAGGAATTCAGTCTCAGATTCCTCATGTGTAAGATAAGGGCCCTCTGCTACACGATCATGGTTAAAGACAGAAGAATTTAGACCCATGTGGGTACCTTGTATGTAACAGCCATTAAATAATTGTCTGTGGAAGCCAATACTTCTGAGGGAAGGGAGGCAAGTTCCATTTTCTTTCCATTTTCAGATCAGGAAAATAAGGATCAGTGAAGTTAAGTCTCCAATGGCAAAACCATGATTTGGCACTCAGAATGCCTGATTGACTGATGCCTAATTTGGAGCTGTCACTTCTCAATAGTATTGTATTCATTGTTTTCTAAGTAATCGTACTGGAACAGTGGAGGTCCAGTGTCAAAATAGTAGGATAGCCCCAGGCTTGGATTATTAAACGCAGCTAGCCTTTCCCAGTTTGCTCTCCCTTCCCCACCACTGCATCAGCCCCAGAAAGTACAGAAAAGTCATCCCCAAATCCTACACCTATCCCAGGAATGACCTCCACATGCTTGCTGAATTTGATGGACCTCTGGTTTTCTGTGACTTTCTAATCCCTGAGTACAGATTCATTTCCTATTTCCATATTTTCATGGACAAAAAAATGCATTTGTCCTACCACATTTTACACCTCTGAGATCACCAAATAACATCAATTACTGCCAGTTAGGTGGCTATTGTAGCAGTCATCACTGAGTGAACACTCATCATAACTTGCAGAAAGAGTTACAGGTGTTTCAAAAAAGTCCTTTAGACAATAGTAAAGCATCTTTTTAAGGAACACTGACTCATCAATTCTCTTCATGCACAGAAGACAATGTTGTTTGCAAACACATAGGCATCAATGTTCAAGTAGATAAGTAATTAAGAAAAGTCAGAGTAAATTAGCATTGAGGACCTCCAAAACTGGTGTATATTATCGACATTTTCTTTACTATGTATATACAGCACAGTTTTTCATAAAATCTATGTCTAAATAAATCTAAAAGAACTCTCAATTTAAACAAATTTAAAATAAAAAAACAGTGCATCAGAGTGTAATTGGCAATTTTTGTTCATTTGTTTGTTTGTTTTTCATTCATAAAATAATTGTTCCTCTGTGTCTTACAATGAATGTTTTAAAACATGATATGAAGTGCAGCATCTTCTACTAGCAATTCACTTAGAGTTCCTTCCCCAGTAGCTGCCTTGAGCACATTCTCAACTCTTGATTCTGCCTACAAAAGTGATGGCAGTGCCCTCTAAAGCTTGAGGTGAGAAAGCCACTTTCCACTACTTCTTTTCCTCACATAGATGTCTAGTTAGTCAGATCAATGCTCATCCCAGCATAGAGTAATTTGGACAGATCATATACAAAACTGACTTTATAGTTGCTTCTTCAAATAATTAGAATGGTAGTCAATATTATTTTGGAAATAGGTGCCTTGTATTTCTCATCTATAGAATGAGTTTTAGAGTGTTTTGATTTGTGGGCATACTCAAAAGATTATGTAGAATAATACACGCAGATTATACTTTGTAAAAATAAAAAAAATGATACATTCAAAATTTACTGCTCACTCATTATTCTGCTTCCTTATTTCTGTCTGAAGATATTTTTGCTAAAAGTTCTAACACCAAAATGAGATCAGTAGACTTTAAAATTAGTTAAATCAAATAAAGATTTGGTGAAGAACAGCTGGTCAAGGTGCCCTTGTTAAACTGGAAAGTTATGAGGAAACTATAATGAGATTATGTGGAGAACACGGCCCCTCACCCCAGACCCCCTTAGTTTCCATGTTTGAGTGACCACAATCTCATATAGATGGGAACCAACTCCATTTGAGCTTGCAAGGACTAAGGAGAAAGGAAACTCAAAACCTTAGTCAAGACTGCCAAGATTTTGAAATATTATTAGACCTTGGACCATAAATCTGAAGGAAAAAATGAATCAATCAATTCAATCTTTACGTGCAAATCACTCTGCTAAAAGCAACAAAAAAAATCTTGATCTTCATACACCAACACAAATGATTAAGAGCTAATACAGTTGAAAGTAAGCATAATACAAACAATATCTTATGTTTATGTAGCATTTTAAAATTTACAAAGGGATTTCACACACATTCTTATTTTGTCCTCACAACAATTTGTGGAGGAGGTATTATTCCCATGACAGATGAGAGAGATTAATCATTTTCTCTGTCTCACAGGCTAGTTCAGTGGCAGAAGATAGGAACTGTGGATAATTCGCTAGTGCATCTCCAACACCTCGCTAACAGTGTGATACTGTATTTTATGTGACAAAGGAGTGTTTCAAAGAGCATGTGGTATTACAGTTCTGATGAGTAAAATAACTCCCTGGCTAGTTGGTTAGAGAACGCTTCACGGAAGCCATAAAGCTTACTTAGGGACAGAGAGGGTGGGAAAATTTCAAACCTCCCAAGGGAGTGGCATATAGATATTCTAAGGAGAAGGCATTGAGAAAACAAAGCAAAAGAAGCAGGAAATTGTGTGGAATACTCCAGAGGATTCATGTATTGGCTCCATCGTGATCAAATTCATGCATGACCCTTGACTGTTACAATTTCAGAAGTAATCACATGACTTGACCAGGAAGCAATTGATTCAACCCTCTGAATCATGAGGAGCCAGGATGAATTGGCGACATTGCCAGTAGGGACATATTGTTGGATGCGGCAGTATAGCTCTAATGCCTCATGGGTAGACATGAAATTAATAAGCGGGATGTAGAAACTACTTAGTCTGTAGGAAAAAGAAATAATGAAACTGGGGACCCTCAACATGCCAAACTAGTGCAGGGCTGTGGGGCTTGGCACTTGCCTGCCCCTGCCGTATGTATATAGCCGTCAGCTTCCACAGCTAATAAGCAAGCAGGGGGAATGACAGGCTTTACCTAATGAAAATGGTAGCTATCAGTCGGTGACTCAAAAGGTCTGGCTCCAATTCCTCTTACAGTTGATGATTTGATTCTTGTCAAATTAGTGGAGTTGTAACAAGGAGACTGTTTGTGAACGCTGCTGAGTGTTCCTTTTAAATCCTCTCCAACTTTTTCTTTTCATGCTTTTCCACAGAAAATCGTGACTACTTGAAAGAGTGTGTGTTCTTTACTTTCTCTCCCAGGGAACAGTGTTATTCTTGACCAAATACCTATTACAAACAGCAGTATCAACTTACAATTAGAAAATCTCGAAAAATCTCTAATTGGGTCAATATTTAACTCAAGAATGTAATGATTTTCATCAATCATTACATTTACCTTTAAATTCTATTCATCATTGAAATGCAGAATTACAATGTGTACTCGTCATTTATAGTCTCATTGTACTCTACGTGGCTTCTAGTTGTGACCTGATTGGTACTGAAGTAAATTCGGCCTCAGATGAATGCTTTTCATGACAGATTCCCTTCGACAACATGGTTCAGAGAGCAAGAATGTACAGAGTCACTTAGCTAATCTGACTTAGATGGGACAGCACAGTTTATCTTTAACCTACAAATTACCCCTGTGCTCTGAAACATTCGAACTACACTGGCCACACCTCTGACCCCACCTCCCCACAGTGTCAGAACCTCCCACATTTTCTCATCTCTAGTTCTCACAATTGGAAACACATAATTTTAACAGATACTTTAAAATATTTTAACAGATTCCTCAAGATGTTAGAGGTAGACAGAAAAGGAATTTTCATCTTATTTTAAAGACAACAAAACTGAGATGCAGTCGGGCAAAGGAGTTTGAAAAGATGTTTGGAGACAACATCCCTCTGCCTGGCTCTGAGTCCAGTCCTCTTTCCATCACTAATATTCTCTCTATGATTCTTTTCAACAACCACATGACTTAAAATCTGGTCAGAGAAAGCTCTAAAAGAAAGGAACATCAGAGATCATATATAAAAATAACTGTGGTCAGAGCAATTATGCAAGTTTCCTAAAGCCATAAAGGAAGTAAATGAGGGAATATGAGCTACAGATCAGGACTTGTGAATTTAGGCGCAGTGAAGTGGGCTTCTACGCACTTTGAGGCCTCATCAGAAACAGGTAACGAAATTGGGTAGCCTTAAATCACGCTCCATGCAGACTTTTGAGCATAGCCCAGCAGTCATCCAACAACAAGCAGCAGAATGGTCAGCTCGTCCACTCTGGAATCCCAAACAACAGCTTCCGCTTGAAACGAGTGGCAGAAACATGAAGTGCTTACAAAGAAATCAAATCAAATCAAATCAAAGCAGCATTTGACTCCTTAAGGAAATGTTCCCGGAGACAGCAGCCAGCATGGCTGTCATGTAGGGATGTGTGGCGCGTAGGCAGCCATCCATTCAGGCCACTGGCTACCAACAGCTGACTCTAGGAGTAATATTTGAATCTACCCTGAGGGGGGCCAGAGCCCACAGACAGCTGGGCCATCTGTTCCGATAATACCACATTACTCTCTACACTCAGTAATGAAGGCTCCTGAGTAATCTTTCATCAGAATGACTTCACGGCATTAAAAATGTATTTCAATACATAGCTTGTTTAAATATTTAACCCTCTTCGGCTTTGAGAGATTGATTCAGAGCCGCAGTGTTTATATGGGCAGGAAACATTGATTTTCATATGCATGCATGCATTAATTCAGGAAGACTTGGGCACACACCAAAGGTTTTGATAAATGGATCTTTAAATCTCGGACTTTAATGGAGAATATTGGTTTGCCGCCCAGACCCCAGCCCTCTGCCAGGATTTAAATATTTTCAATTCTCTTTTCCCAATGGTGAGGGGAGAAAGTCAGTAGATGAACAGATTTTAGAGAATTATTTTGGGTGAAGTTTGTTTACACAACACAGACACACACACAGAGATTATTCATTTTGCTGGCCTGCAGTGGGAGCTATTTGTGCACAGGGCTGTCCAGCTTTTATTAGATCTGTCTGCAGCTCACCTTTTTCTGATATTTTGCCAATAAATCTGAAGACTGTAGTGTATATTCCACACATGCGGGGCCCAGTGACAGAAAACCCTCTTATGAATTTCTTTGTGTGGTGACATCATTTAAATTCACCCCACTACCCAGACTTATCTTATTCATTGTCCCTCCCCTCACCTTATTGAGGCTGTCATTCTGGGAGTTCTGGTTAACTCTAACCATCTTTGCAAACTTAAACACTTCACTGGGTTTAGAAGACCAGCCTTGATGTGCAGGAAGGACCATAAGACTCGTTGTAAGATGTCCTTAGCTCTCAGCTCCTACGTGTTGGATAAATAATCACTGTTAACATTATACATATACTCCCTTCACCACTATATATTGTCACTCAATATTACTCTGTTCATCCTCCCTCCAAATATTAGCAATAGTCCCATGAGATATTTAGCTAACCTTATCACCACTAAGTGGGAAACGAGCCTCAAAGAGTTTAAACAACTTTTGCAGTGCAAACAGCTGGTAAGTGAGTAAGGTGGAGCTATGACTTGGCTTTTTAAATAGTTCATCATGTTGGTGGACACTGTTCAGTCTTCTAAGACACATATCCATGATTAATTAGCACAACTAAATCAAGATCTGGTCATTGTATATTAAATATCAAATAACGTTTTGACATCGCGAAGACAATGATAAATAGGATAGAGTCCTGCTTTCAAGGAAACTAGAGAAAGAAAAGGGCTTTGAAGCAGAGAATTAGAAAGCGTTAGTAGAAGTAGAGCAATAAAGATAGCAAGGATAAAATGGAAAGACAGGCTCTGCAGCGATGACCAAAACAATGAGTTAAGTTTTAACACAGCCCAAGTGCAGACTTTCTCCACATATTCAGCAAGAGAATCAAGACCTAATAACCTAAAGTATCCATTGAGTATAATTAATTAACTTCTCTTTCATATATCTAAAATGGTACTAGTTGTATATTATTCTCTAGAGAAGTAAGAAAATGGTTGCTTATCATTTGCTGTGTTTTGTGGTTGACTTTAAGGGATAATAAGTGAACTGGACCATGTAAAGTTTTCTAGAAGAGAGAGAGAGAAATACCGAGTTTTTTATGTTTATCTACATAATACATACACGTAGTTTAAAAAACTAAATAATTTTAATGGCAGTCCCAGGTCCCTAGTTTGTCCCTGTACAACCACTCTTGCTATGCCTTCTGGTCATCATGCCCATGTTTGTAAATGTTACACAGGTAGTGCTGTATCTTGTATTGATTTTAGACATTATTCCTCTTACAACATCTGTATCTCGTCTTCCATGTATATCCAAAATAGCAAGTCACTCGATTAGTTAAAACAGTAGTGATATTCACATTAAAATAATTATGTAAATATTCTTCACTACAGAGCCAAATAATATATTATTATTGCATTCCCTTTCTTTACAGGAGTTTGCTTTCCATCAGTTTTCTATATACCTTTCCTTTTCTCTCTTGCTCTATCCAGTAAACCCAAATCCTATAATTTGCCTAAATGCTCTATAATGTTATATATTCCATTATCTCTTTCTTATCCCTTGAGGACTTCCCTACCAGACCTCTCTATCCTCTTACTTCAATGTAGACTTGAACCCTCTCTCTAAGCATGTTTTCTCATTATGGTCAAAGGAATTCTCCTACATGCGCTCCTGGTATGAGTACAGTCTCTCCTGGATATGATGTCTTAACATTTCTTGATTGACTAACTGTGTATTTCTAGAGCACATCATCATGTTGCTTCTCACAAAAGGGCAACTGGTAGGTAAAGTTTTCTTAACCTTGCTTGTTTTTATTTTGTCCTCACATTCAATTGATAGTTTGGCTGGCTACTGAATTCTAGGTTGAAAATAATGTTTACTCAGAATTTTGAAAGAATTAATTTCTAGAATTCATTCTTGCTGTTTTGAAAATATAATTCATACAAATCGTTACTTTGTGTGTGACTAATAATTCTATCAATGTTCTCTGTTTTGAAACATCATGATGATTTGCCTTAGGGTGAGTATATTATTTTTCACGATGCAGGACACTAGACATTCTCCTTTCAATCAGAGTTCCATATCCTTAAATTGAAAATAAAATATCTATTATTTCTCTGATATAGCTATTTCTTAGATTTACTATAAATTCTATATCAATAGCCTAGGTCCTGGGTTGATTATGTTTGTCTTTTGTCTATTCTCTTATAGTTTTAATTTCCACTGCTTTTGTGTTACACTTTATGGAAAATCTGACTTATGTTCCAAGTTTAGTTGATTCATAAAAAATGATGCTTTACTTTTCAGAAACTTTTTCTTTAAATTTTAAATAGAACTCCTTTTTTTGTCTTGTCCATGGATCTTGTTCTTGGTATATCTGAAGATAATAATGAGAGGGATATTTGATCAATTTTGTTTGTTCCCTACATTATCTGTCTCTGTGAGGTAAATATTTTTTTCTTCCTTTGAGTTCTTTTTATGTTTTTAGTGATCCTTCAGTCTCCAACCACATTTATGCATGGGGCATACTAAAATTGACAATTGGAAATTAGGCTTTTCCAATAGAAATGATAGCATAAGTTCATTTTTCAAAAAATCTCCACTGCTTCCAACATGAAATGACTAACAAAATATTTTAAAAGGAAAATATAGCTAAATTATAAACAACACAAATATCTTTGTGAATCAGAAGTTGACAAAAGAATACTACAAAAGGTAGGGCTAAAGTTCTGAGTTCTGAGTGTGTATAGGAAGTAACAGGATTCCTGGGTGAAAGAGAAGGAAAAATTTTCATGTAGGTAGGGGACCTGAGCCCTAAGGTAGTGCCTTGAGTGGGCTCCCTCACTCATGAAGAAAGGAAGCTGAGAAAAGTTCTGTCAAATATTTCTAAGTTTGTAGCTTAGACTCACGGCCAGGAATTGAACAAATCTGTTAGCTGCGTCTGCACAGGTAGGTGATAGCCCTGAATTCTCCATGAGACAGGAGATCCAGATGGCCATTTTAAGACTCAGAGCTAGACTAGAGCTTTAGGACAGATTAGATCCAGCCACAGAACCTCTCAATTGAGGAAGATAACTGAAAAGGGAGGGAATTAGGGATTGAGAGAGAGAGAGAGAAAACTAAAATAAATCTTCAATAGAAATACAGAAGCGTAAAGTCAACCTAATCCTGAGGTAGTCAACAATATACAAAATCAACAGAACTCCAGAGAAAAGTATTGTTATAGAACAGTAAAACAAAGCTTTATAAACAAATATGATTACGACACTCAGAGACAATGGGAAGAACTACATCCACTGAAACACACACAAGAGACTATGACAAAAGGAAAGCAGAATGAAGAAAAATAATTGGTACGCATTTAAAAAAGAAAAACCCTACCTAAAAATCTTTGAAATAGAAAATTAAAATTAAATAAAATGTTGTAAATAAGATAAATTGTAGACTGAATAAAGCCAAAGAAATAATTAACAAATAGGAAAATAGTACTGAGGTATTCATCCAGAAAAATCAGTTGAAAAACATGGGAAACAGAACTTAGAGATTCTAGATTAACTTCACTTGAAATTCCAGAAAATGAGATTGAAGTAAATGAGAGAAGAGCTACATTAGAAGAGAGAGGAGCTAAAAGTTTCCAGAATTAAAAAAAAAAAAAAAATTAATTGTCAAATCAAAAGTTTTCTCTGAATACTAAGAAGGATTTTACATTATAGTGAAATTTTAAAACACCCAGACTAAGTAGAAAATCTTAAAAGCTTTCAGAGAAAAAACATAATGGATAATGAGGAATGACAATTAACCTGAAAACAAATATTTTAGCAGCAATAAGAATGTCCAGAAAAAAACAGAAAACAGTTTTCAGTATTCAGTGGAAATAACTTTCACCATACAATTACATACTATCACACAATGTAACACACATTAAAATAAACACATTCATACAAATAAACATAAGTGTTTATTTGTTTGTTTGTTTAACCATGCAGAGACCACTATTAAAATAAATGTTAAAGTATATTCTTCACCAAGAAAAAATTTAACCCAAAGAGAAGAGAGACGATAAAGGACAACAGTAACAAAGCAATTTTAATATGATATTGATAGATATAATTAGTCTTTGTAAAAAAAATGGCTAATTTTTTAACTTTAATAAAAACTAATTGGAAGATATTTGCACATTGACCATGTGACTGCTGGCAGGCTTTATTTTAGGGTGATTAGATAGGGACCCAACTCTGCCTGAAGGGATGCCCAAATCCAAATATCTGTTTGTGAAGTTCTCTTTTCTTCACTTACAAAGACACTGGGATGCGAAGCCTGAAAAGATTGAAGAAACTTACTCTGGCATCAGAATATTCATAGGCAGTCTTGTAACGTAAGCAAATTTCTATTCGCTTGGCTTACAATGACTTTTGAAACTGAACTTTCAAGTGACTTGTAACTTACAGCCCAGAAAATATTCTAAGCAATCATATAATCTAGGTCAAATTTGTCTTCAAATACCCTTTTCTTCACCCTCTCTGCTTGAACTGGCCCAACTTCCTCTTGTGCTTCTTTCTCCCAGAAGGATGCTAAGTTGTACAGTGTTTCTTCCTCACCTCCCTTCCTCATTCCTGTTTGCAGACACCTGTCCCATTGGGAAGTGTGAACAAATTCACAGAAAAATCTTAATGTCATTAAATGAATTCAGGCATCCTTTCCCAAAGTAAGATATACAAGATGATCTATGGCAAAAAAGAGACCCTATGCTCCCCTACGAGTTTGAGAAGCATTGTGTGTTATATATCTGACTCTTAGAGATTCACAATTTGTATAAGCATATCAAAGGCTGTGCAAAACCCTTCATTAAAAAAAGCACATTACTAGATTTAATCTTTTTTCCAAAATTATTTGACATAGGACTCCATTTTTAAGTACACAATATACTATTAGACATCCCCGGGAACATATGCATTTTTAAAAAAAGAGGTAATGCTTTGGTATACCAAAAAATTATCGTGATAGAGTAAAAGAAAAAAAATCCAGACTGAGAAGGATAAAACTAAGATTTTAATCTAAGTTCTGCCATAAAACAACTGCACGATATCTGTTACTCCTTTTTTTAAAAATAGACTGATAGTTCTTTTTTGCATTTTTTTTTTTTTTACTGAGAAAGATTTGCCCAGAGTTAACGTCTGTTGCCAATCTTCCTCTTTTTGCTTGAGGAAGATTCACCCTGAGCTGACATCTGTGCCAATCTTCCTCTATTTTCTATGTGGGTTGCCACCACAGCATGGCCACTGACAAGTGGTGTAGGTCCACGTCAAGGAACTGAACCTGGGCTACTGAAAGAGAGTGCACCAAACTTAACCACCCATGGAGCTGGCCCCAGAATGATAGTTCTTTATCTTTTATAGCTTTAAGATGAATTTTTATGAATAAAACATAGCATTCCAGTGATATCTGACAAACTATAGTAAATGATTCTTTGGTGAAGGGTAAGGAAGTGCTTTCCCTGTTCTGTACAAGTGACACAGGCAGGCAAATGCCCTTATGGCTTCAAGTAGTTTGGATCTTGTGCTCAAATGTGACTAGGTTGAGTATGAGAGGACTAAGGTTTCAGCAGGGACTCTAGAGGGCAGTAGTCTTGTTTCTCAAGGACATTTTTTAAAAAATTAGCAAGGCCTATGCTGAAGGGCAGCATTCAAGATGGTTGCTTTTACAAGGTCTCTAAAGTCAGTATGAAACTTACAAACAGCAAAATAAACCCTGGCTTTATTTCCACAAAGAAGAGTGATCCCCTGCCTCTTAAGGCCTTAGGAAAAATTGTTTCCTATTTTTGTCATTGGGAGGTATTAACAAACATGATAGTTCTTGGACCTAGGAGTTCGCATATGACTGAGCATAATTTAGGGTCTATATATAGATTGGCTGTTGAAGCAAAGCAGCTTAATTATTATAAACAAGGGAAAGGCCATGGCAGGGCACATGCTAAATAGTTGGGGAGGGTAGGTCAATTGTAGTCATTCAACAGAGCAAGCTAAATATGGTGCCCTAGAAGGATATGCTTGAGTCTTCACCTGCAATTTGAACAAGTAATGGACACTCAGTAGGTTGAATTGAAGGGGATTCCCATAAGTGGACGGAGCACAGAAATGGCATAAGATTAAAATAACAAGAAGCACTCTCAAAGAGTACTCATTGGATCAGAGATTCAGTCTCTTAAGTTTTGGCTCGTAGAAAAGCTCCAAGGGGCATTATTTGGGGACATCATCCCAGGTCAGAGTTGCAGAAACAGTATTAGGGTACTGAAGTAGAATTATCAAGTATTAGAAGTATCAGGTGGAAAAGACAGCTTGGATCCAGTGAACACTCCAAGGATTAAGCTCATTTAAAGCAGTCAGATGCCAGTTGAAGATCCTGGCATCTATCTTCCTTCATGATCTGCTCTTTATGCATTTTGTTTTATGCTTTACAGTTTGGAGATCATTCTCCTTGATAGATAAAATGGAAGTAAAATAAGAGATGAATGAATCATTCTGCCTTGGCTGTCATTTTTTAACAGTACCTTATCTACCCTAAACCATGTTCTTCTTCCAGCTTTGCACAGAGTGAAAATCACCATTTTCCTGAACCCAATATTTTTCTTACTTTTCACCTCCTCTGGTTTTTAACTTTCCATGTGAGCTTCCTAAAGATACAAGGGACTCTTTCACATATCTACTTGCTTGCCTGTCTCTCTTTCTATCTTTGCTGCATGTTCTTTATAACATGAGTTCATCAGATAATTCCCATTGTAGTCACTCTACTCTTCTAGGGAAGAATTGAAAATACAGAAGGGAAGTAAGAATGTTTAAAATCAGCTAGTGTTTTCCCCTTCCAGGAGATGAATGCACACACCAAGCATCAGGAAAACATATGTACAAATTAGCCAATGTGACCACTGCTATGAAGCGTATAAGATTAACATGGAAATGAGGAACATAAAAGTAAATTTTGTTACCATTGCTGCCCCTAAGAAGGTAGCTGGAAACACAACTGATAACAAATAAGAGGCACAGAGAAGGAGGCAGGAGTCTGAATACTGATTCAGCCAGGTAAAGTCTACATAGTAAGCCATGCTGTCCATATTGCGTATTGGTACCCTTACCAGGCAGATCAGGGGAGCTAGGTTAACTATTAATAGCCCATATTTTCCCCTCAAAGTTGTTAATTCTAAGATGACATAGTCATATTTCCCTAAGGTTCCTGTCACTGTAACTCTACTGAACAATGTTTCTTGTTTATCGTAGTCAGTTATGGAAGCTTATAGTTTCCTCATCCTTATGAAAGGCAAATTTATCAGCAATGAGAGTCAGAAAAATGCCATATGCTGGCTTTTGAAGAAGTAGACCTCAGGAAGATTCATTTATGCATTTATTTATTCATTCAATTATTTAACAAGTGATGTGTGTGTCTTAAACTCTTTCAGTGTAATAGCATGTAATATCACTGCTTTCATGTAGCTTACAGTCTAAAAAGGAGTACAAAAATTACATGAATACTTTGCAATGAATTATCATTGTGATAAAGGCTTTGAGGAAAAGGCAATTACACTATAAGTGCATTTGATGGGAGGATTTAAGCTTCTCTGAGGGATATTTTAGCTGACCTAGCTGATAGATGAATAGAGTTCGCTGGCAGAAGGGAAGGGGGAACACTATAGTAAGAAAGAGTAGTTATGAGAAGGTCCAGAAGCAGGGAGCATAAAAATATTCCAGGATTGATGGAAGGCTCATGCAGTTACAGAATAGGATGAGTTGTATTATAAGGCACGAGAAAAGGCTTAAAAACTAGGAAGGTGTCATATCGTACAGGGCTTTTCAGCCTGTGTGAAATCATTTGAAATTTTCTTTAATAGCAAAAGGAAGTTATTTAAGAATTTTAAGCAAGAAAATGTCTTGAATGGATTTATGTCAAAAAATATTCCATGGATTTCTTTGCAAAGAAAGATGTGGGGGAGACAAACTAAGACGCAATTGCAAGAGGCCAGAAAAGATATGATGCTAAAGTGTAGATGATAGTAACAAGGGAGACTGTTTATATTTAGACTGTAGGGTTGCAGTACAGATAGAATAGCTGTTATTGGCATGTGAGTAAGAAGGAGAACTGAGAAAATCTTAGACCTGCTCAGTTATATCTATATTGAGTAGCCTAAAGAGCTACTGGTAGAAGAATAGAAACAAAAAGATGTGATTGGGTAAACATGTTAATTTTGTTAACATAGACTGGGTAAAAGAGAAGAGAAAGTTTGAGAAACCTTAAAGAGAAGAATGAAAGATTTTGAGATAAGTACCCTGTGTGTGACACACACACACACTCTCACAAATCTCTCTCGTCCTCTCTCTCTCTTTCTCTCTCCCATATGCATACACAGAGAATAAGCATAAAAAAAATTCATTATGATTTTTATATTTTATCATGTATTTTTGGGTGGTTTGAGAAATTTTAGTAAAGACTTAAATTGACTAATTTTTTTTAAATGAAAAACTGTGCTGAGACTGGACTGTTTAGGTAACTCAGTTTTATTCAGGTTACAGAGGACCTAGTAATTGATTTGATTTGAATTTTAAGGAAGAGAAGGTGGTCAAGTGTAACGCTCAGGTTTCTTACTTCAATGATTGCAGAATGGTAGTATCTTCTGCTGAGAAAAATATGAAAACATTTGAAAAGTCTTCTGTCTGCCTCCCACTCCCTACACTTTAACTTTTTTCTGTATCATTTTTGTGATCTATGTTAGAAAAACTGTAACCATATATTTTGTGTAGTGATTTTCTGTATAGTATCTTCTCACAGTGATATCACTTTGTTCTTCTTTTTTACTTAATCGCCAAAGTGCCTTCCACAATAATATATCAGACGAGTTTGAGGATTTCTGTTCAGGAATATAATGGTACTTTGATTACAGTGCTATTTCCTCATGTCCTTTATTTAAACAGCTTTTTTTTTTTTTTAAGGCACAACCTTCATTTGTCATCTTCTAATGATTTGCCTGGCCTCACTAAATTTCCATGACTCTTTCATCACGGCATTTACATTTTAATATCAAATTTTAAATTCATTCTTTGGATAATAAGTACTCAGTGCGTTGGTGGAGATGATCATTCTTTTTCTGTTCCTTTTTCCTTTCATTTATTTTTTTTATCGTTCTCTCAACAAAATTTTCTGAGTGTCTGCTATGTACTAGACATTGTCTAATCACTAGTTTTGTGAAAATGAACAAAGCTTGTTTTCCTAAATCAGCACTCTAGTCAGAAGGGAAGCGATAGAAAATAAACATGAAAAGAGTATATGAAGATATGTGATGTTCTGATAAATAAAATAGGGTGATATCACGGTGACTTGGAAGCTACTTTAGTTTGCCTAAGAGGTGACATTTAAGATGATAATAGATTAACAGGCCATATAAACCTTGTGAAGGTCATGAGGGAGAGCATTCCAGGCAGGGGAGATAGATATGAGAAAGGCCTAATGGAACAATGAGCTTGGGTTATGTGAGGAAGACAAAAAGGGCCAATATGACAAAGCCCCAGTGGGAGGGGGAGGAGTGGTTAGCGATGAGGGTCAGCACACAGAGAGCTTTGTGAGCCAGAGTCAGGGGTTTGAGATTTGCCCAAATGGGCTGGCACATCCTGAGAACAGTTTGAGCGGATGAGTAGCATGATCTGGTTTACTCTTTTAAGACCACCTGCTGCCTTTTGGAGAATAACTTGAACATGGACATGTGGAGAAGCAGGAGGCCAGTAGATGTTTATTTTGAGAGTCCAGGTAAGAGATTATTAATACATGAATTAGGGTGATAGTGGAGAATTAGAGGAATAAACCAACTTGAGAAATGTTTTAGGGGAAGAATTGGTGAAACTCATTATAGGAGACATGGTGAGTTGAGCAAAAGAGAGGTAACAAGGAAAACTCCTAGGTTCTTGACTGGTACAATGGAGTACATGGTGGTATTTTTTTTTTTTTTCCAAAAGTGGGGAAAGCTAGGTTTGGGAAAGAATGTTTTAATTAAAAACTAAGAGTTGTCTGTTTCTGTTTTGGCCAGGTAAAGTTTGAGAAGGCTACTAGAAATTCATGTAGAATTTTAAAATATCAGTTGATATTCTAGTCTAGAGTTTAGGAAAAGCCCAGAATAGAGATGAAGTTTTTGCAGATTTTTGTAGAGATGCGACGTAAAGCTATGAGAATAGATAGTCATCTAGGTCACCCAGGAGAGTGAATGGAGATGAGGAGGATACCAAGGAAAGATCCCGGAGCATATCAACCTTTATAGGTCTAGAAGAGGCAGAGAAGCCTGGGGAGATAAAGGCTAATGAGGTAAGTGAAAACCCTAGGTAGGAGGAGAATGTGTTCCCATTGTGGAAGTTGAAGAAAACAAATGGTATTTCAAAGAAGAGGGATCTCAATAGTTGATTGCTGCTGATAGATCAAATACTATAAAAACAGACATGTAAACATCAGTGCACACCCCATGGAACATGAATGATGTTCTAAATAGGCAGACATGTATTTTACTGGGAAAATTGCTCAGCATTTTTTCATCTATACGAAATACGTTTTTCCTTGACTCAAGCTGTCTTCCATTGGTGGTTTAATTAATTTTTTTTCTTTGTTCATCAAAATCAGCCACAAGAGAATCCTCAGGATAGTAATTCTGTTCGGGGTAGCAATGACCCCTCCCACTTTCTCCCATTTCTTTGATTTGTGCTCCAAGGTGAATTAACAGAAATGAAGAGCAGCTGGTAGGACTGGCAAATCAGTGCAGATTAGCGTTAGCTGCTCAGGCTTCAAGGAGAACAGTAGCATTTAGGAGTCAAGATTTGGAGTCAGACAGAATCAGAATTGAGTCCCATTTCTGATACTTACTGTGAGCCCTGGTCAAACTACTATACCTCTCTAAGACATGATCCTCAAATGTGAAATAGGATCAATGAAATCGACCTCCTAAGGCACATGTGAAGATAAAATGAGTAAGAAATGCTAAGTGTTGAGCACAGTGCCTGGCACATGGTAACTGCTGCATAAATGTCAACTACAACCAAGAAAGATCATAACTGTAGTTTCGAAACTGGCCCGTGAAAGGTGGGGAGAACAGGAATCAGATCAGAAAAGCATGGAAGGTGGAATAACATGGGCAAATATAGGGAGACCAGAAGAGAGGAATCCATTTTGACTGGAACAGAACTTACTCAAAAAGCAGGCTTTAGCAATCCTGTTTAGTTATATCTTGGTTTCTTAGTGAAATCTCAGAAGAGGCATGGACTTACCTCCAAACCTTCAGAACAAAACTCCTGGTAAAAGTCTCTCCTCAAGGAGTTAGAGTGCCGACTCAATAACCAGCCCCACCCCGAGTTGTTCCTGCTTATTTACAGGTCAGCAGCAGCTCTCGGAATTCTCGCACAACGTGACCCGTACGCAGTTTTAATTTAGCTCTCTTTCCTTTCTCCTCCTTTTCCTCTCCACGTTGTCTAAGTGCTAATAATAATAATTCAATTTAATAACATCCATCCTCACAGAGTACTCAAGCCCATCCGGTCCTCAAGGACACCTAACCCTTCCCGGGCTCCCCTCTCCGCTGCTTTATCACACTTGAAGCACATCATAAACTACGTCTTCCCCAGACCTTGTCATAAAGGGCGAGGCCGACACTGCAGGAACGAGGTCAGGGAAATACAACCTTGAACTGTTTTATCTCCTCTCCTCCCTCTTGCATTTCCCTCTTCTCTTTGACCAGTACTTTTCCTTAGCAGTCAGGAAGAGAAAAAGCTTAAACTCTTGTTCCCAAAGGGGTTTCCTGGAACTGTTCACATTCTGTTTGGCAATTGAAACCCAATCTAATATGAATGCATTGATAGCTGCCTCAACAGTCATTAATTTGCTAATAGAAATTGCTTTTGGATGATGCAGGTCAGGATGATGGCCTCAGGTTTGTGGATAAAGAAATTGAAATGTGAAATGTGAAATGTCTTCTACACAGCGACAGTGCTGAGAGTAAGGCAGGGAAAGGACCCACTTATCTGGCAGTCAGCTCTCTGAAAACTTCAGCTTCCTGAAATATAGGAAAAGAAAAGTAAAAGGTGAATATAATATTTATGAACAGCCAAAATTATTATAATAAAATGTGCTTAGAAATACTCATGTGCTTGATTCCCATGATTTTGCTGGATTCATTTATTCTCAGTTGACACACAATTTTAACAACATTGTATATTTTGCCTCCTAGTACATTAAAAAAGAAACTTTAAAGCTAAAAATGGTGTCAAATAATAGTTGAAAATTATTAAGTACAAATTATAGGACAGACATTGGTATTGTTAAGTCCTTATTTTCATTATTTGAATCCTTTTTTTCACCACATTATGGATGAGAAAACTAAGACTCTGAGAGACTGTATCATGTAAACAAGATCACATGGCAGGTTAAAGGAAAAGATGCAGGGTAACTTCTATGCATGTAACTTCTTACTCCATATGTCTGAAAAAAACAAAGATCATATCTACTACATGAAATTGCTTTGAGATCATGTGTGAATGTCTAACAAAGAACTAAGGAAAGATAAATAGAAAGGATCTTATTTTTGCAGAAATTCCTAGGAACGGGGCATAAGTTAAGCTGTAATTGTGTCTTAATGAAGATTTCTTGACAGCCAGTGAGAACCTGGCCAGACTGGACAGAGAACTGGGTTAATACAGGCAGTGTTCCTAACTACATAGTGCTGAAGCCTTTGCTCTGAGACAACACGTTGTCGTTAGTTCCTTTTTTACCAGAGTCCAATCTGTAACACTAGATTGTAGACATTAGATTGTGTAAGACTCGGTGTCACTGTCTCTTGGCATCTTCTGCAGTGTTGTACAGTGCTATAAGTCCACTCATGGATGCACACTACCTAGCCCAGGGCCACCAGTTGATGCATAAAGATGATCCTTCCAGGGATTTGGAAGAAGTATCACCGTGTGGGTGCCAAATTGTGAAATAGCTACTGGAGTCTTCAGTACTTTCTACATGTTCTCCTCTGAATTGCACCGATCTCTCTATTAGTGATTTCTACCTCCAGAGATCTCATGTTGTTTTGCTTTCTACAATTATATCCTATATTAACAACATATCTGACAACTTTTGCTGAAAACTTACCTGTTTTCATTGAAAAGAAGCTGATCATAATTCACTTTTAAGAACAAGGAGCAAATATATCTGTATACATTGTAGTGAATGCTGTGGTACTGTGGTATGCAGCTCTGATCCTCTCATCCTCTCTAAAGAGTAAAACCCTCTTTCTTCCAGGTTGTGAGAATATTAGCAGCTGATAGATCTCAGGTGACTTTCTCTATGGGAATTACCTTGACCTGAAGAGAGTCATCTTGACCAAGGTCATACCCCTTCCCAAGAATATTCCATATCCAATAACCTGTCTACATGAGGATATAAAACCCAGGCTCCTTTGGTCTCCGTGTGGAAGTATTCTGAAAGGCCATTCCAGGTCAAGAGCTGTCATAGAATTATCCTTATGCCTTTGTTGTTTATGCATCAAAGTTATCTTCATCCTCTACCCAATTCTCCACCCTTTAGTCTCTCATAAGAGTGGTCTCCGGAATACCGGAATTGAAATCTATTCTAGTATGGGCTTGCTTTTCTTGCCTGGCAGACCTGATTCATCAGTGATATTTCAGAACTTGCTTCCTATGTTGTTTCTAATACAAGGGACTGTATCCTGCAAAATACTGTATTAGATCAAAGGGGCCTCTTCACAACAAAGAAGGTGTGGCAGTGCACACACCACCATGGATGGGATCTGCCGGTCCTATCATATTCCATGCCACCCAGAAGATGCCAGACTGTTACAGTAAGTTGCAACTGAGGCACCAGTGTGGTGATGATACCCTATGAGGAAGAAGTGCCATCTTCTAGGACACATCACAGATCCCAATATGTAGTATCATAGGTCTGGAATCCAAGAGGCAGAGCTAAGAGGGGCCCACTTACTATCAGTTTCAGTAACTCACTTGGGAAATTTGTGCTCCCCATCCCCCATATTTAGGGCTTCGCAAAGTTAAAGGTCCTGGTTCCCAGAAAGGGAAGTCCTCTAACAGGCAGAAAAGCAAGAATACTATTAAACTTTGAGCTATAGCTCCCACCTCCTAACTTCAGCTTCGTTGTTCCAAGAATCCAGCAGGAATACAAGGCAAGGATTATAGATCCTGATCATCAGGAAGAGATATGGTGTTGTTACACCATGCAGTCAGAGAAGAATGTGTCGGGTACCCAGGTCATTCACTTGGGAACTTCTTGGTATCACTTGGCTCAACTTTGACAAGTATCAGTTACCATCTTAAGAGCAGCAGTAATGGGAGCTCTAATCCATCCCACTCAACTTATCTTATACTTCAATAGTAAAAGAGGCCCATCAGAATCCCAGAGGATCTCATTATACAAAGTGTATGTGAGTTTAACAAGGGGTTAATTAGCATAAATTATAGTGGATGCTGTGGTGTGCTGCCCAGATCTCTACCCTTTAAGACAGAGACACTAATTCCTCAGTTGCTAGGGTTTAGGATCTTGAAAGCCCTCATCTTAGTAGCTCTACTGTAATTTCCTTCTGCTGAAGAGAACCACATCACGCAAGGGTACACTCTCTTCGCAGAGTCATATCTAGTGACTGATGGATGTACATTCCCCACAACTGTATCTCCTGAGAGTACTCCCCAATAAATTTGATGCGTGCCAATATATGTCTCAGAGTTTGTTTCCAGAGGACCCTAACCTTGATATACCTTATCTATCTCTACCGATCCAGGAAGACTTGAATTAAAACAAAACAAAACAAAGCAAACAAACAAAAAGCAATACTTCTGCCCTCCAAAAAGAAGTTTGAACATAAGATGAGTTTCCAAGTAACTCTACCTTTCCAGAGAGAGATATTTGGGGAAGGGGATACTTTCAGGCGGCTAGTAAGTCACACTTATGCTTTGCTCTTCTAAATGCAATCCAAGCACTAGCAGCGTCAGCATCACCTCAGAGTTTGTTAGAAATGCAAAGTCTCTAAGCCCCTCCCAGACCTATTGAATCTCAATATGCATTTTATAAAATCCCCAGATGCATTGTGTGCATATTAAAGTTTGACTAGATCTGCTCTAGACAGTGTTCTTTAAGTTTTTTGGATTGCACATTCATATCATTAAAAGAAGTAAGTATACACTCACAATATTTATATTATATATAATAATATGACATAATATTTATTACTATATATTTACCACTTATTATAGGTGATAATATATAATATTTATTGTTTATAATGATATTGTGTACCATTATACTAATATGTCAAAAACATTTTAAAAATTCACAAATATAGACTAAAAAGAATAAGGCAAAATAGCAAAGGCAATTTTCATAATTTCCTCCCACTCCTCAATAGATCATCACGTCCCTCCACCTTGGATGTGTATATTCCGCATTAGAGATTGCTGCTCTATATGCAGGCACATCTCAATCCTGTACATTAGGAAGGGATTTAGGAGAGGGATTAATAGGAATCTCAGAATTTGAGAAAGACAGGGATTGCTTTCTCTATGGTTGGAGAATGAAAGAAAATTAGAGCGCTTCGAATTGGCATAAAGTGGTGACAGCAACTAAAACCACCGCCATTTCCAATAGCCTCACAGATTCAAGGGATAAAGGAAATTTTTACTTTGTTCTCTGTTTTGTGTCATTCTAGTCCAAGATGTTCACCAAACTTGTCCATTTTTCACATGGGATGCTTGCTATTTGCAGGTATCTGATTGAATTTTCAGCAGCTGCTTAGCAGGTCATTTCATTTGTCAGGTAGACGAAAGTAAATGAGAATTTATCAGCCCCTAGTTCAGATTCACAGCTGATCTGTCACCATGCATTTCTATAAATATTGCTCTTATTTACTCAGGATGCATTTCAAATTAGCAGGAGATTATACACACACGTATTTTATGCATATATATACATATATATTATATATATATATATATATATTTGGGTTTTTTATACACACACACATACATTATATACCCAGAGGAGGGTTTATAACTCCATTCCTCATTCATCTGGCATGTCAAGATGTACGAATATAGTGAAGCTGTGAGTGCCTGAATTGACATCTTCAATGATAATTGCATTAATGCTGAGGCTCCAGAGGTTGGTGTGGAATCTGTTCAGGACCTCTGGCATGGGAGCTGAGCTCCATTGTTCCACAAAGAAGAAAGCACCCTATAATTTTGCTGAAAGCAGAAGGGCAGCAAAATGATATTGTTTAGAAGCTGCTCAAAGTATCAGCCACTATATCAGCTGCTTTGTCAGCCTTTCTGTCAGCAATGGAATGTTGCACAGGAATGTTACTCTCCCCAAATGCAAGACAATTAAAATATGTGAGTGAGTCAGGAAGAGGGGGGTCTTGGGAAGGAAGCAAGAGGTTTTGCTTTACTAGAAAGGAAGTGATGCAAGAACTGATACCAGCAATAGTCAACATGGATCAATATTCTATGTGGTGGTTGAGGACATTGTTCTAGAATGTCTAAACTGAATGGCCCAGTAAGCAATCACAGGTGAAACATTTCCTCAAACCAGTTTCGTTCTGAACTCTATTAGGATTGTGTGGAAGGAGCCATTCACGATGGCTCCTCAAGTTCACTCTTTGTCAGTCCTCCTTAACTCCATACGCAGGCAATGGTAGTGAACCTACAAAAAGAGAGAATCCATGAGAATAAAAATGAAAAGCTATTATTCAAATATCCTTTCAGGCCTGATGGTTCTGATGACAGAAAAAAAACTATGATGTCCAGAAGCTCAGCTACCATGGTGTAAAAGGGACTAAAAATACTCCACTCAGGATCAGGCCTGGGTACCTTCTTAATGTTGGGAGCTAGGGCCATGTTGATATTTCTTTCCTTACAGGAAGATTAAAAAATTAATTTCCAAATTGCTTAATGGAATTATTCTTTTGCTGAAAGCTATAGGACTAGGAAAGTGGAAGAGAGGAACAGCCTCATAATGCTGAACTGAAGTGAGTTTATCTTTGGTTCTGTGACTAAATGTACAACATAACCAACACTCCTGCAGAGCAAAATCACTGAAATACCTGGAAAATACCTAATTTTGGGTAAGGAGCTTAAGGTGTAAATGCACTCAAATAACCACAAACTTCTTGTCAGGGAATGATCATACAAGGCAAAATAGATCTCAAACAAACCAACAACTTCTACTCAAAATGAGCATAGAATCAAAATTCCAAAAACACATTAAAAATTCAAAGAGTTAGCATACCAGCCAGCATCATTAACATTACAAAAATATTTATTCCAGATTAAATGCATTTTACTGACGACAAACACTTAAGTTTTTTGTCTGATATTTGTCTGCTTTTAGTATGTTGAAGATGATCAAAATGTAATGACAACATACCATTATTTGAAAAAATTATGAAAACACAAAGATGGAAAGAAAATAAGACCAGAGTTATAGGAAAAAGAATCAATTCATAGGTTTGGAAATGAAAAATATAGTCATTTAAATAAAAATGCAACTGATGTGATAAGAGTAGACTAGACACAGTAAAAGAGAAAATCAGTGGTTTGGAAAATTGCACTGAGGACAACATTCAGCATGCAGGATAGAGAGAAAATGTTATGATAAATTATATGAAAGAGGAGTTAAGGAGAAAACCTTTACAACCTGGAGATAGGCAAAAAACTTTAAACATGGAACCAAAAGCATGTTCCATAGAAGACAAAAATGATAAAATGGATTTCATTACATTTAAAACTTTTGCTTTGAGAAAAATACAGATAAGAGAAATACAAATCAAATTAAAGACTAGGAGAAAATATTTGCAAAGCTCATATGCAAAAATGACTTGCACCCAGAATACATAAGGAACTCTCAAAACTTGAAGTAAGAAAACAAACAACCCAAATAGAAACAAGGTAAAAGTCTTGAAGAGACCTTTCACCAAGGAGTATACACAAAAGAAAAGTAGCCACATGGAAAGATCAACATCAGTAGTTGTTAGAGAACTGTAAGTTAATGCCATGATGAGATACCACTGCACATCTATTAGAATAACTTAAATGAAAAATACTGACAATACCAAGAATGGGAGAAGATATAAAGAATCTGGCAGCTGTCATACGGCACTGATAGAAATGCAACTCTGGAAAAGAATTTGGCAGTTTCTTTAAAGCTAAGTATATACTTTACCATATGATCTAGGTATCCATTCTGAGGTATTTAACCTAGAGAAATAAAAACAGGGCATGAATGTTTATAGCAGCATTATTCATAATCACCAAAAGCTGAAAACAACTCAAATGTCCTTCAATCAGTAAATGGACAAGGAACTGTGGTATTATCTCTCAAAAAGCATAAACTATTGATATAATTAACAGCTTGAAAACATCAACGGCATCATGTTGAATAAAATAAGCCAATCTCAAAAGGTTGCATACAGTATATTTCCAATTATGTAACATTCTCAAACAGAAAAGACTATAGTGATGGAGAACAGAGGAATGGCTACCAGGAGTTACAGATTTGGAGAAGTTATGACTACAAAGGGATATACAGAGGAGTTTTTGGAGTGATACAGCTATTCTGTATCCTGAATGTGGTGGTGGCTATATAAATCTATACGTTGTTTAAATTCACAGACTTGAACACCAAAAGAATCGAACTTATAATACATTAATATGAAAAATAAAGTTAAAAAATCAGCAAACAATGTGATAGATATGTATGTGTGCATGTATCTACAAGTGACAGATCACGTATATGCATAGAACACTTGAGCTCATTGACCAACTATTCAGTCACAAAAGGCTAACATTTTTCAAAGGATCAATAACATGCAAATTACATCCTCTGTTCAAAAGGCAACTTAATTATAAATAAACAAAAAGTGCACTTTGGACAAAGCATGTATTTGGATACTTAAAAATGAATTCCTAAATAACTTGTGGGATAAAAAGGAAGTGAAAATTACAGAACACTTTGAAATGAAGGACAATAAGTTCAACATATCTGCTAAAATTAATGAGTATAAATAAATCACTTAAACGATTAATTCATTTAACTAAGAACAGTGAAAGGGCAGTGAGATAGAGAGAGAAATAATTAAATAGAAATCTAAGAAACAATAGAACATATCAACAAACTCCAACACTCTTACTTGGGAAAATTTTTAGAACTACAAAAATCTTTAACAAGAATTAAGAAGTGAGAGAAAAGGAAAACAAGGTACAGGTACACAATATTGATATAAATAAGTGGAACATAACTACATAGAGCATAGAAAATTTGAAAGTATTAAGAGAATGTTACTTTATGCACCTGAATTTAAAAACTTAAATGAAATGAATAGTTTTCTGAAAACATATGAATAAACCAAACTGAGTCAAGAAGAATTAGAAAATTTTGATAAATCAATAACAATTATTTAAATTAAGTTTAGCAATATATTTCCCCCCTAAAAGTTAACAGTTCTAAATATTTTATAGCTGAAGCAAATGTGGCAAGATATTATGATTTGACAAATTTGGCTTTTTAGGACACAAGTACATAGTATGTTACTATCTGTACTTTTCTGTTCAAAATGTTTCAAAATTAAAGAAAATTAAAAATAAATGAAGAAAAGGCACTGTGATTGAAACAGAAGACACACATTCATGTCCTGGCTCTGTGTCTTGCTTACAGTGTGATGCAGACATTTAACATATCAGAGGCCCAGTTTTCTTTTTTATAGTGAGGGGAATATAAGGTATTATAAATGAGTGTGCCTAGCACATGTATGACACATCCTCAGTGAGTATTTCTGAATCTTATCTGAACACCTCAACAGAAGAGGCTTCGAATCTAGCAATGGTTTTTATTATAATACACCAGCAAAGACAACCAGTACTATAACATTGTGCTAAATAAAGTTTGCTTTTGAGTTTGTAGGAATGCCAGTTGAGAGCTATGCATGGAGTAAGAATGAGGCAAGATGAGAAATAATTCATTGTTCCTAGAATATGAGAAAATAATAACTTCTGAAACTTTGAAACTCAAATTTCAAAATTTTGATCATGCACTCATTAACAGAAATGGGATTTTTTAGAAAAGGGATTAATCCTCGTGCCTCATGGTCAAAACGCACTTGGATACATGGAGCTTACTTCTTCATGCCACACTCTAAATGACAAACTGCTACATGGTCAGAATGGAGAGCCCCAAATGCCAGAAGAACTAAACAGCTTTTCTGTTTGAAAAAGTTTTTGAAAAAGTTTTCAGCTTTTTCTTCTTGTGAAGACCCAAAGAAAGAAGTGGGAAGTTACAATCAGGAGAAAGGATCCCCAAGAAAGACGTGAATGGGTGGCTTCGAATGTGTGAAGACGAGAAAGCCATAGGCTGAGCCTGACTGGTGGCATTTGAGGAGATGACATTTGTGTCACTTTAAGTTTCTAACAGAACTGCCCAAAACAAGAGCGGGGTCCCATGTCCTGCTGTGCGTTTCCACATCCCAAGGTTTTCATGTGCAGGCCTGATAGCTTCCTGAGAGGAAAGCTGTGTGGGTATCAGGACCACATGAGCCTCCAGGTCCGACTCAAGCCCGACCAGCTGCCCTTCTGAGCAGGTGCCAGTACCTGAGGCCCATCCTTTTGTAGGTCCCTTTGAGAAGGACGCAAAAGCAGGACTTTCACTCCCAGATATATCATAACTCATGGCCACATATTGTCCCTCTAAGCCTCATGAGCCACCTGTGAAACAAGTTGTTGATCACAGGAAGGGAAGCTTATAAATGTGACCTACCCTTCTCATCATGATCTGAAAATAATTTGACATTTTTGGTCCTCTGATGATTGATCTAAAATATAATCTGCTCTAACATGAGTAAAAAATGGTGTTTGAATGGCTTAATAATACAGATTTCAGGAAAACAACCTAAGCTTAGAGATTTGTGGTTTGGGATAATGAACCCCCTGAGGCAGAGGTCATGCATTCGTCTTCTTTGAGGCCTCTGCAGTAGTTGTGGAATGGAGACAGGCTTCCCAGAAGGGGCACTTGTGATACAACAACTCCATCTACTGCCACCATCAACCATGCAGCTGCCATCTGCAGGGTGCGGTGCTACCTTCACTATGTACAGCATCTCAATCTTACCAACATTTCCAGATTCAGATGATTTTTTTTTTACAATTTATATTTTGCAGATGAGAAATTTTAGAAACAGAAAAATTAAATAACTTACCTAAAGTCAGCCGGCAAGTATGAAGTGACAGAGCCAGGATTGAATCCCAGTGATCTAATCTCACTGTCCACACCAGTCCTTCTTTGAGCCATCAAAGCACTGATTGGGAGAATTCACTCTTTTGACAGCTGCATGCCATTCATTGGACAGTCACATAGCCTGCAATTTCCATACAGAGCAGTGAGCCTACAATGTACACTTCTATTGCCTGGCTTTAAGCCCGTAAGTGAAAAGACAATCACAAACCAGTAGTTTGTTGGCATGAATTCTGTGTCTCTCCTTTCTAGTGTTAGTAGATTTGCCATATGAGTTTTGTTTCATTCTGGGATAACCTAAAAACACTCCACATGGTAGCCAGTGGCATGACAGGTGCTGCCTTAGCAGCATGCTAGGACAAAAGAGAAGCATGATGAAGACTATAGTCCTCAAAGGCTGCATAAGTAAGAATCAGGTATCTAAAGAGTCTCACCGTGTGTTGGAGACAGTAGTGCACCTAGGAACCTAAGGCCCTGAACTCAGTGGCCACTATGATGGTCTCTAACCCTGCCTCTCTGTTCAGAGATCCACACTTAAGTGCCCTTCTTGTGCCTGTAGCTACCACGTCTGGTGTAGAGCTTATATCCTTCTCCAGGCAGCATCCTGGTCTTGATTACAGAATATAAATTTGTATCACCCATCATGACATTTCCATTGTCTCTCATCACTGTTTTATAATTTGAAGTGAAGTTGCTGAGGAAAGAGCACAGCCTTTGCAAACAGCAGGAATAAAGGGTGAATTCCATTTTTGACTCTGTCTACCCATGTGACCTTAGGCAGAATTGCATATTCTATGGAATCAGACAGATCTGGTTCAATTCTGAAATCTTTTACTTATTTATGTGAAAATTTAGGCAAATTACTTACTTCTCTAAACCTTATTTTACACACCAGCAAATAGAGGTAATACTAATTGCATTAATTATACCGTAGGACCAAATAACATACCATGCGCATAGGTCATAAGTGTATATAGTTTGTGCAATTTGGCTAGGATGCTCCAAATATTTGATAAATGGTAGCTTCTACTGTTAAAGTTTATATAAAGCACCTAACCCAGAACCCAGCACTTAGTGAATACCCTGTTGACTTTATTCCTTATCCTCCTTCTTACGCGTATCTTGAGCATTTTATGACAGTGGGGCTTCAGCCCTTGTTCTGGACACTGTGTTCACTGCTTTAGTGGGCTTCTGTGGCCAGACTCTGATGAGGTCAGCATTGCAGGACTCCACTCAGCCCCAACATTTCTCAAGCTCCATTTCCCATAGTGAGCTAGTAACTTAAAGGCATACCTCACTGAATCCCAATATTTGAACCACAAGTAACCATATAAACTCTTTTCCATGCGTTAATTATCAGCTTTTTTTTGTTGCTGATGTTGAGAAGTACTGAGACTTCTATATAAAAAAATCAGCCCTCATACTGGTTCTATTAGTTTCCTAGGGCTTTCACAACAAATTATCATGAGTGTGGTGGCTTAAAACAAAATAAATTTATTCTCTCACTTTTCTGGAGGCCAGAAGATTGAAATCAAGGTATTGGCAGGGCACTATCCCTCTAAATGTTCTAGCGGGGCAATCTTTCCTTGCCCCTTCCAGCTCTGGCTGCTTCCAGCACTCCTTAGCTTCCTTGGCTACTTCACTCTGATCTCTACTTCCCTGGTCACATTTCCACCTCTTCTTCCTGTGTCACTGTGTGGTCTCTTCTGTATCTTTTAGGGGCACTTGCAATTGGGTTTAGAGCACACCCGTATGGTACAGGATAATCTTCCCATCTCAACATCCTGAATTTAATTATACCAGTAAAGACCCTTTTTCCAAATAAGGTCACATTCACAGGTTTTGGGATTTAAGAAGAGGACATACCATTTTGGATGTCATCAATCTACTCAATCCACTATGAAAAGAAGAAAAAAAAAAAATGGAGAAGAAATGAACATAGGTCCTCTTGATTGAAGAGCTGCACATTGCCTAAAGGTTTAGGCCCCAAAACAAAACCACAGGCAGCGAGGGCACACCTTCCTTTCCTATCCCTCAGGTTTGGCTCTATGGAAGAATCAGCCCTTAGAGGTACCATCTAAGGAGCTGCATAGAATCACCTTTCTGATGAAATATTCAAGGTGTTAATTGACCTCTGTGTTGAATTTTTTTCTTCTAAGAATACTTCACACAAGCGCTTCCTTTTCTGGTTTAAGGCCATCAATCCTTGTTTGCCCCTGCTCTAATCACCTGAAATAATTCCTTTCCTTATTCCTTACCTATTCCTAGTATTTATGTTCAGTTATCATATCCCCCACCCACTGTCATCATTGCTCCAGGCAGGATGTATGAAGTTCTTTTAATAATCTTTCTCTGTAGGTCATATCCTCTAATCCTTTTATCATTTTTGGATCCTATCCAATTTATCAATGTCTCCTTCTAAAACAAGCAGGCAAAATGCTACAAGAAGTGTTATGCACCTTGTTTTTAAGCAGAGAGTCAACAGATATTCACAAAGAAGTCGAAGGATTTTCAGGAACACATTCTGGAATTAAATCACATGTATGAAGTTAGCCTTTCTCAGTGCTTTATGCACTCTTCCACTGCTTCAGCAATTGCATTAATTTCTTCCAACCATCAGGAGAAATGGAGAAAACAGTTATGGGTGGAGTAGTTATGTGTAAAAACAATAGTTCTCTCATTTATCCTATGCTCACCGTATGCCAGAGCATGTGCTTTGCATGTGTCAGTCACCTCATTTAATTCTGTGCTCAGTTGCACAGATGAGAAAACATAGGTTGTGAGAAAGAAGGAACTTTACTAATGTCTAAACAACTGTTAAATCATGTGATCCTAGGATTCAGTCCACGGCTTGGTTGTAGAGTCTGTGGTCCATGATACTGCACCTCAGTAAAACACTGGGTCACATTTTAAACTCCTAATGAAACTCTAAGAATAGTACTTCATTTAAAGGATAGTTCATTAAATATTCAGTTCGCTGGCTGGATTCAGCTATTTTATTTTCCCAAAAATGATTAGTTTGTCTAGATTTGGCCTTTGAATCAAGACTAACCTTTCTAAAGGGTCATCACCTTAAAAGGTTATTTAATCTATGCCCATGCCTTGGGGGTGCCATTCAGGAAGATAATTCCTCAGTGTCAATAAAGAGTTCTCTTTGCAACTTTAATTCTGTTTGTTTTCAAAATTATTTTACACAGGTATGCAGTGGATCTGCTTACGACAGGTTTCCATCAAGTCAATAAATATAATTCAATTAACTGTTCTACTCAGGCCTGATCTAAGTTCTGCAAATTTTACAAGGCAAACCTGAGAAAATTTAACTTCTTTTAAGGAATTCAGGCTTACTGAAGATAAATCTCAGGCTCAAGAAAATATAGATGGGAAATACTCAAGACAGTCTATGATCCACAGTGACACTTTGTAACGTAGAATGGAGGTTTGTAAGCCTGTTTAATCAGAAATACCAGAAAGTTTAAAAATTGCATTCCACAAGCCCATTCCACACCAGCTGGATCAGATTCTTGAAGGTTGGGGTCTGCAACTCGGTAGTTAAAAAAAAAAGCTTGAGATGATTATTATCAATCAAATTTGTGACTATAGACTACTGGCAGAATATTTATTCAAAGAAAGGATGCAAATGTTGGTAATAATAGGGATAATATCTTGCTGCTATTTAGTGTTTTCCAGTTTTCAAAGTAATTTTCCACTAACTATTTCATTTAATGTTTGCAATAACCCAAAATGCTGTTCTATGGACCAATTACCATCATCAAGCAGCATATGATAAAACTAAAGCTTAGAGTCCTAAATCACTATTCAGTCCCTACCGTAAGTCACATGGGTATTAAGTGGTAGACTGGGCTGGAGCCCAGATATCTGACTTCTCTGAATACTTCCTTCCACAGTAAGCTGAGCAGCCTTCATAGAGGAAAGATGTAAGCTAGTGACGAAAGAGTACTATTTGGCAAGAGATAAAGAAAATTGATTTGGGCTCAATGCTGCTTCTCACTTGCTACATCTTTCCAGTCCTTATAATGTTAAGAATAAAGTCTCTGGAATCTCACCACTCTAGGTCAAATACTGCTTCTACTATAATAGCCGGGGGACTGTGCCTAAGTTCCTTAATTTCTCTGTGCCTTGCCTTCCTCACCTGGAAAATGGGCTATGGTGAAGATTAAATGTGTGAATTCACGTAATATATGTATATTATATATATTCCTAGAACAGTTTCCATAAAGTACTGAATGGTCCATTAAGTATTAGCTTAGAGATATTAATCAGATAAGTGCAAAATTTTTATTAGGCATAGATTTCTTAATACTGATTATTAAAAGAGAAACTCAGACAGTAAGATCACATATGATGGGCAGTTTACAAACCAGAAGAAGTTCTGATAGTGATAATTATTTCTCTGCTTTTAGGAAAAATATATTTAATGATCTTTAATATTAGCGGGTACATAATGTGTGCCAGACACTGTGTTAAATGTCTAATATGTGTTATCTCCTTTAATCCTCAACACAGCCCTGTGAGCAGTGACCATGTTTTCATCCTCATTTTACGGATAAGGAAACTGAAGCTTAGGGAAGCTAAGGAAACTGTCTAAAGTCACAGAGCTGGTGAGTAGGGTGGCCAGGATTAGTTCACAGGTCATTTGTCTCCAGATCTCGTGCTCAAAACCACTACTCTTATTGCAGTACTAGCAAAATTTCCAAATGGAAGAAGTTTATCCTTCATACTTTGCACTTCTTTCTCTGACACCCTCTCAACATCCCCTGTGCTTTTCAATCCCTCTTGAACTCCCCCCTCCACCCACACTCACCAGCAATCTGTAGTACGATCTTTTAGCTACACAAATTCTATCAAATCAACACTCTTCTCAGACTGGCCCTTACTAGAATTGATCCATATGCCAAAAATTACTTCCCCCTTCACAATGAAATTGTCCTTTTCTGTTCTCGGCCAGGTAATGAATACAGAGAAATCTGACTATGTAATTCACGGCAAGAAATGCTTCCCAGTAAGAAAGATAATCTTTGCGTTTCGGAAGGAATTTATTTTCTAAAAAGCATTGGTTAACTGAACTACATCTTTACTTAGTGTAATATTAGGCAATGAAAAGGTGAAATAGAGGATCTGGCCTGAACTAGGGAGATATTGTGAGGTAAAGGGCCCTACATCTCCTTCACAGAACCTATGGGTACAGGTTTAAAAGGGAGGCCACACTCATATTCCAAGAATTCACACATCTGAAAGTGAAAAAATGAATGTGCCCAAGTAAGACCAGTGTTTGGAGGACAAAGACGCTCTTTCATCAATTTATTAAAGAAGCCACAATGGAATGGCAGGAAGGGTGTCGCATACCCTTTCTCTGGAGCAGCCTGCTCAGCCCCCTTCCCATTTTATCAAATCTGAGAAAAAAGCACTGTCCTTTGGTTGACAGTAAACTGCCATACGATGTTGGCTCCGTCTCCTCCTAAAGGCAGTGCTAAGGTGTTCTCTATAGCATGATATTTTCAGACTAAAGAAGGATGACATTTCCAGGATAAAGGCGGCCAGCCCTGTGGTAGGATCAGCTGTCTGGAAACTCACTTCAGTTAGAAATGACTGCTTTCAGTTGTCCCATCACCTGTTTTTCCACATAAAAGGTTTTTCCCTTTGGAGAGATCTACGGATCCACTTTCAAGGGGCCCTGTAGCACACACAAGTAGCAAGCCTGGCAGGGAGCCTGAAGAGAAGGGAGCGTTTCTTCTATTTAACACAACATCCTGGGGGGTTTGAGGAGGACGCAGAACACGGAGTCTCTCTATCTCTCTGTGCATTGGCTGGCTGTCTTCCAGAACAACTTTGAGAATCTCCTCTGTGAAGCCAGCTGCTACAGGAGAACCAAAGTTGGCTCTTACCTCAGGAAGTTGATGTTTAGAAGTAAATACAAAGAAAAGTAACTAACCATCCAAGAGTTAAGTAGTGAAAGATAACAATAAACTAGATATTAAAAGGCAGGACATGATATTGAATACGGATAGTAACAACAACAATAATAACACTACCTCCATTGTTTTCTGTGCTGAACAATGTGGGAAGGTATGTGTGATGTGTGTATGTGTGAGTAAGCATATGTACTATATATATGAGTGTGTTATGCATACACATATATGTTTATAATAGTGTATACACACATTTAATTAATTAATATTATTATTTGATACATATATATTTAATTAATCTCCTTAACTACAATATAAATTGTACCTATTAGTACCTAAGAACATGAGGATTATGGAGGACTTTCCCAAGGGCATTTAGCTCGTAAGCAAGTCATGGAGAAATTCCCAGACCCAGATTTGTCAGACTCCAGAACACATGCTTTTAATCCCTATCATACTGCCTTCTAATAGTAGAGAAACGCAACAAGGACTTAAAGAAAGAAACAATCATCAGAGGCAGCAATGATGTGTGCAAGTCAAGAGGCTGGATGGGACAGGTCCTTGCAAATGGGTAAGGTCAAGATGGAAAGGCAGCAGGAGGCCTGGCATCAAGATAGATCAAATAGTGTGAACAAATGTGCCCAGACAATGGAAGGACTATGGGACATTTTGATTAGAGGATGATCGTAGGGTTGAGATTTCATCCTGAGGGCATGAGGGAGTCATGGAATATTCTTGAGTAGAACACATGGCACAATATTCTTCCCTAATAGGAAATTGTCTCCCGAAGGCTTCTTTTAAATGTCTTTGTCTATTGTGGTTGTGTTAAAAATAAACACATGGAGAAATAGTCCTTATATATTTTAGAGACATACATTGAAATATTTAAGAATGAAATGGTATGATGTTTAATGTTTGCTTGTAAAAATCCACTGTGTATGTTGAGGGGAAAGTGGGTGGCAGTAAAAACAAACTTGGCCACATGTTGGAAACAGTTAAAACTGGTTCATGGGAACATGGAGGTTTGTGATAATGTTCTGTCTCCTTTTGCAGCTTTTAGAAAATTTCCATAATAATAAATTAAATGAGTCATTAGTACTTTAAGTACTGATTTAAATGGTAAGTATAAAGTAAAATGGAAAATGATCAAGCTACCAGTGAATTTTTGATAGTTACTGTAAAATAAAACCTCAATGAACTTTTCTGAAAAAAATGTGAGCATGGTGTCAAGATCAGCTCTCAAGTCATTTTCCATTACATTACTAACTTAGAAAAGTACATCTGATATACACATATAAGCCTTTGCTGCAAAGTATTTCATATGCATTATTCCATGTGATCTTTATAGGAATCCTGAGTGTAGCGGGAGTACCAGTGTGAAATTGGTCCTCCTTGGCATCCAGTGAGAGACTTCTGGTGGAGACTCTTACGTATCTTACTTCAACTTTGAATTTCTCGTAGCAATTGAAAAGTTAGCAGAAATAGACAGAAATGGCAAAATAATGGTGATTGTCATTGCTGTCGAAGGAGGTGCATAAATCAAAATACATTAGCAAAAGTCTGGAAATAATCATCTCAGCCTCTACGTTGTATACAGAAGGCAATCAATAAACGTGTAGATATGTGAATGATTCACTCCATAACCACATCCAGTTAAAACAGCCGTCTACAGGGGTCTAAAATTCAGTCCCATCGAGATATTTTCATATGTGCGTACTATGTATTTTCTAAGAGCTTATAAGGGATAAATTTTAATCTCTTCCTGATAATTTCAAAAGTTTATATTTTTTATTCTTATCTTGCCTTGCCCATTTCAGGCTCGCATGAGGAAGAAGCTGAGGAGTAGGACAAGTGATACGCCCACCCAGCTTGGTAGCTCTAGAAAGAAAGTGTTTGAGAATTAAGTGGAAAACTTACCTTTATCTTACACATTTTTACCAGTTTACCCTTCTATCTCCCTTCTCTTTCCAGACCCACCTTCTTATGGGTCCCGAGTGTAATAAGAGGTAGTATAATACACTGAAAAGAACAAGAATTTTGATTCATTTAACTTAATATTGATGCCAACTATTTTGTACTTGGGAAAGTGTCTCTGGGTTTCATTCTCCCAAGTTTATACCGAGTTAAGACCTTGCCCACTTCATATGAGATATTAGTTGCTACAATTACTCTTAAATGATATGAGTTAACACCTCAGAGGTTTGTTGTGTGTGGAATGATATAAATCTTAAAAGTTACTTTCCAGAATCAAACAAATGAAGCTCAAATAGTAGAACTGGACCTCCATGTTTGATGTTCTAGACCAGGGTAAGCTATCATGTGACCTTCTGTTCCTACTCCCGTATGTTGCAACCTGTTCTGCCCAGTTATAAGGCTGATAGGCTAGGAAGGCATCAGTGGAGTGAGAAGTCAATTAAAACATAGCTCAGTCATTAAGCTGTCCTATTGGCAAAACTGCTGACCTCTTTTCATGCATTGCCAATCATTATTTTGGTATTTTAGAGGTTTGGTCATTAGGCCATTAAATGCTTTGAGCTCCATTTTCCTTCTCTATAAAAATAGTATGACACCAATGACTAGTGGGCTGTTACATTTATGTCAGCATGAATAATGTAGTAAAAGTAATAATCATATAATGGTCATATTTTATATGATAGTTACTTACCATGGTGTAATTAACGTATTCTATCTTAATTATTTAATATGGGCCTCCTGCTTTGTTTCATGTAGACAGCTGTTTATGTGGGGACCCAGATGCTGACAGAATCTTGTCTGCCATAGCTGAAGAGAGAGGTGAGAAAGGAAGCCATTCAGCTAATATATTCCTAATGCTTTCTCGTCCCCCTGCAATTGCTTTCTAGGACTCTGTGCTTTGGAATAGCACTGGCCATGGATTCTGCAACAACAGGTTCTGAAAAATGTGTTTGACATCCCATGACAAATGTGTTATGTACCAGGCACATTCCCACATCACTCGTGTGGTGTGTACTGAGATTCCTATTTTACAAGAAAAGTATTCAGGCTTGGAGAGTGACTTACCCCAAGACCCAGAGCCAGAAAATGGTAGAACCAATACTGCCTCAGGTTCACTCCATGTGCAGGTCCTTTCCACACTGCACCATTTCCCTTGGTCATGAAAATGCCTTGGTAGGATGCCAGGAGAGAGAAACTGGTTTCATAAGTAAACTAGGCTAAGAAGCATAGTCCATTATTACACTTGGAGCCTTGAATTAATTTACATTTTGTTGTGGAAAATTCAAAGGGAGATGATAAAAAAAAAAGGACATGGAAACATTGAGAAGCTTTCTTAATATAGCAGTGTGGCTGTCTGGGGAACTGTATCCTGGCACTCTCCAGGATGCTCAGGGCATCCTTTGGATGTCCACCTCCGGATGGAGCTCCACGTCTGGTGGACCCTGGGTCATCCCAGCTGAGGAGGGGCTCACCTCTCCTTTGAAAACAGCAAAGTGCTGCATTAATGGACTTCACCCCACCCTGATCCTGCCCTGCTTACAGCCTCCTGTTCATTGTGTGTGTAATTGCATGAGTAAGCTGACCTGCCAATATAATGGGCCTGCTGAGATTATGATGCAAGGAAAAATCAAGCTGTTTGTTTTAGAACTTCCTTTCTGTTTCCATTTTTGATTAAGCTCCTGCTTTGAGTATCAAAAAGGATGTAGTTTCCTTGGCAGCAGATCTGTACAGCAGTTGCTAATGAGGCCAACACAGTGAGTTTTCTTTCTAGAGAGATGTGTGGGAATGAGCAAGTCTTGCATGCTCCTCAAGTGAAATCATTGCCCAAATCTGTCCCTTTACATCTCCAATTTAGAGATTTGTAGAACAATGCTGCTCTACCAGCAAAGCCTTAGCTATTAAACATCTTGGTGAAGAATCTCAGTTGGTGGAGAAAATGTATTGAGACTGATTCAGTTAGGGGCTCAGAGAAACCAACCTAGGCGTGGACAAGATCAGTGGAACACTTCAGACCCAAGGGGACTTGCTAAGCACTACTACTCTTTAGACCTTCACCAACACTCAGGCTTCTACTGTCTGTGTGTGGCAGGGAATAAGGTCAATGGCCAGGTGGATAGTGAAATGGCTGGAGAAATCAAGCATATCATTTAGAATTTTTGTTCTTTTTTTAGTGAATTCCAAGCTGTTGGGGAAAAGGGAGGGGGGCTGGTAATTAGAGGTGTAATAGGCAAGGTTCTTAGTTGTAACAAATATAAACTAGATTCTATAGTTGAAGACATATTCTAAAGAATATTGGATAGGTCACAGAGTGTCCAGGCTGTGCAACCCAGAAGAATGTACAAAACCATACAACAGAACTGGCCCCAAGGAGACAACTTGGTACCTCTGCCAAGCACAGATATTGTGAATTCCAGCCCTGGATGCCTCTGCTGGAACCTTAGCTACCACTGCGCCTGGAAACTGGATGTGATTACCACTACCACTTCCTAAAAGGATTCCACGTGGGTCCTGCTTCTTTAAATTCCTATCTTCCTATTTACAGTCCATCTCTTGAGTCTGATGGACAGATATGAGTGTGCACTGGCTGCCAAGGAGACTGAAGAATTGAATATCTGGCTCCCACCAAAAGTGAAAAAATAGGTAATAAATTACCTCAACTTGAAAAGGGTGTTCAAAGTTGCTGGGAGCCCTCAAAATTGACAAATACCTGTTTTAGTAGGAATCTGTGTGAGGGAAATTGCAAGCAGGGAATGGGATGAAAAGGAACCAGGTGACAAGTAAACCCTGGAGGACTGAAATGAACTAACAGGGAACCAGAAGGGCACCAGGGACTACGATTAGAAGTCAAGTTAGACAGATTGATGACTCATTCTGGGGATCAAGGAGGTTGCTGGATCACATTAAAACAACTGTTCAGAGATGCTTGGAAATATGCTAGGAGCAACTAGCTAATTAAGGTCCCACTCTATTGGATATTAAATCCCTAGGCCAGGTACTTCTTGATTTAGGAAGAGGGTGAATCTGGGTTTTTTGATTTTTTAATGTTTTGCTCTGGAACTGAGAGCAACATTATAGCATTACAACATTACAAAATTACAGCAAACACTGTAATGTTTTGCAACAGGAACTTACAGATCCTGTATTTATTTATTTGACAAAATTATTGTGCATATGTAAAGTGCTAGGCACATGGTCTATCTAGGTACTAGGGATATAGAGAGGAGTGAAATACCACTCCTACTCTCAGTATACTTACAATCTGTGGAGAGCAGATGCAAAATGGTGGGACAGGCCAAGATGGACCAGGAAGGCTTTGTGGAGAAGCCATTGTTATTCTTTTGTCTGATCTTTCTTTTCATCATAGATTTTATCCCAATTGGAACTTATATATTCATTTGATTATTTACTTGTTTAAAAATCTCTCTATCCCACTGGGATGTAAGGGAGATGAGGGCAGAGATTTCTTTTCATCACTCTATATCGTCTACTAGTATAAACTGAATGCTGATAAATATATATCAAAAGAGTGAATTAATAGATGAAGATGAACTGTGAACTAAGCCTTCCCAAATGAGTGTTTCTAGGTAGAGATTAGATGATGGAAAAATGGAGGAAATTCTAGTAAGAAAGGCCAGTCTTACCAAGGACATGGGAGTAAACGACAACTAGGTAAAGGCTAGAATCTATAAATCACTTAGTGCTGTTGAACTAAAAAGGTTGAGGCCAGTTAAGATGACTGATAAGGTTGCAAGTCGGTAGAGGTCAGACATGAAAAGCCTTTGCATTAGCTTCTTAATTCTCTGTGTTCTGTCTGCATTTTCTCATAGTTTCCATGGGTCAAGAATTCAGACATAGCATAGTTGGTACTTCTATTCAAGGTTTCACAAGGCTGCAATCAAAGTGTCAACTGGGGCTGGTGTCCCCCCTGAGTCTCAGGGTCCTCTTCCAAGCATAGCTGGTTGCTGGAAAAATTCACATCCTTCCAGCTATAAACCTCTTGATGTCTCTTCTTCAAGGCCAGCAAAAGAGTCACTCTCATCAGGAAGGACCAGTCCCTCTTTTAAAGACTTTTGCCTGATTGTGTCCACCTAGATTATGTCCATCTTAGAATTCTGCCTACCACATCATTGAGTGTGGCATAAAGAAGCTTGTCATCTCTCCTAAGTAATGAAGAGTCATTGAATGGTTATGAGAAATGGAATGATGAAAGCATATTTTTTTCCTGTGAATCACCCTGGCAGTGATGTGGATGATGGACTTTAGAAGGACAGCAGTTTGGTGGACAAGATATTAGACTATGGCAGAGATCTAAGTGAAAGATGATGATGAGGGAGTGAGAGTGAATGGTACCACCGCCCACCTGTTATTCAGATCAGAAAACTTGGCCTCATCACTGATTTCTCAGTTTTCCTTATATTTCATATCCATTCCATCAGCAAGTTGTATCAACTGCAACTCCCTAATATCTAGAGAATGTGTAACTTTTCTCCATAGTTTTCACCTAGCCCAAGCCACCATCATCTCTATCATTCATTCTTCATATTTTTTAAAACGTAATTTAGATTTATATTGCTATCCTCCCCAGACCCCTCGATGGTTTCCCATGCATATAAAGTGAATTGAATTGTTTTTATTACAGCTCACTGGGCCATTTTCCCTGCTCAGCTTTTAGACATAACATTAGGCTCTGAAACCACAGTCTCACTATGCTCCAGCCAAAGAATCTTTGCTATGTCTTAAATAGGTAGACCACTCATCACCCTAGGGCCTTTGTTCCTGCTGTTCTTCCAGCTTGGACTGATCTTCCTCCAGATATTTGTGTAGCTGTCTCCTTCACATCATGCATGTCTCAGCTTAAATGTCACTCTGTTAGAGAGGACAAGCAAGTCGCTCTCAATCATAATACCTTATTTCATCATCTTCATAAGATGTCTATATATGGACTTACTTTGTTTATTTGTTTATAATTTGCCTCTCACACTAAAATGAAGTTCCAAGAGACCATCACCTTTTCCACATAGTATCTCTAATGTGCAGACATGTGGCTGATACATATCAAGTGGTTTAACAAATATTTATTGAATCAGTATATGCAATTGAGGAAAATGTAAAATTATTTGAATTTGATGATCAGCTGAATGCGATTGGCAATGAAAATGAAACAAGGAAGTTTCTTGGCTTTTTAATTTGAGTTACTGAGATTAAAAAATAGAGGGAAAGGAATGGGATTTGGACAGAAGAGAAAGACAATGGATAAGATATGTAAGAAAACCTTGTAACATGCTTTATGAAATTTTCAGAAGCAAACTGATCAAGGTCATTTTATGATGCAGTGATTGGACTACCACACAGCCATTCCAATGATATAAAGAACCTGCTGGTGTCTTTCGGGAGAGGACTTTCTCATATTCAGGATCAAGCTGAAGACTAACTCCTACTGTCCCAAATACTAGTTAGTTAATTAAGTAACCACCGAATGTGAATACTCTATGAGACCGGAGTAGTGCAGGATTTGGCATTAGTTAGACACACCTTTGCCTGTAAGAATAAACACCTTTAAGCCATTCTCACTGGTTTAACAAAAGAATGATTCTAAACATTGAGGCATTGTGGAGTGATTCTTGGTCTTGCTAAGGGTGGGTAGATATTTCATCTGAAATTTTTATGCCCAGCATGTTTTGCTCCAAATGTTTTTCTTGCCTTTTTGAAAGGCCATGTTTATTTAAAGAAAAATCTAATCTGTCTGTGCCTGATGCTTTTCCATTTAGCTCAGCCAAATGCTTTTTTCCTAAGAGTTACGTGCTGATCAAGTGATGTCGTTGCTTGTCAGAAGTGAAAGTCATTCTTGCCCAGTGAAAATCTCGTGACCCCACCAAAAAGCATGAATTCAGTTTGAGATGTCCTACCCCAAGGAGTCTACCCCTGGTTAGAAGCTTCAGAGAAGTGAAACTCTCTCATGTCCTTTTGCTAGAGGCTAGCACTGGAAAAAAGACAGTGCTAGAGGATGGTCAATCCTATACCTGGTTTCTGTTTCATTCCCTGATCCACCATCATTTGGCAGTGAGTTCCTGCCAGTTTATGTGCGTCAATGATTCTTCCTTGGTGAGTACCACTGATCTATTGACTTCTTGGGGTGTTGAGAAACTATGGCAAAAATGAGGAAGAGAAAATATTAGTGGAGTGTTTGGATCAGATCATAGGCGCTCTCCATCCTTCGATTTTGAATCCACTCCCAGCACTTTAGGAGAATCCTGTGTTGAGGATGATGAGGCTGCCTGGGTCCTGGTTTAAACAAAAACTAGGGAGCCGGCCCAGTGGCTGAGTGAGTAAGTTCTCATGCTCTGCTTTGGTCGCCCTGGTTTCTCTGGTTTGGATCCTGGCCACAGACCTACACTCAGCTCTCCAAGCCATGGTGTGGCAGCATCCCACATAGAGGAACTAGAATGACCTACGACCAGGATATTCAACTATGTACTGGAGCTTTGGGGAGAAAAAAAAGAAGATTGGCAACAGATATTAGCTCATGGCCAATCTCCTCATCAAAGAAAAAAACTAGTAATGTGGATTTGGATGCTTTCTCTTGTTCATTTGTTTGCTTTTGGCTTCTATCTTGACTCCTCACTAAGAACCATTTCATTCAGGGGAAAAAGAGACTAACCACTTCGGTGGCCTCCCCTGAACTTCAGCAGAGGAAGATGTTTATGCCCTGCTCTCCCCATCACAGGGGATTTCCAAGGTGTGCAGATGGTGGTTTGAGCAAGAGATGTAAGCCCTACTCACTGCTCTTCCTCCTGTGGATTCTTCCTGGGACATTCATCTCTGTGTACTGGCGACCCGGTATAGCTTCCCAGTCTACTTGTTTCATTCTCTACCCCCCAACATCAGAATGAATTCACAGCATCATTCCCAATTTCTCACTCTCTTTTCCTTCCTTCTTACAGCTTGCCCCTGCGGAAGACTGTCCATGCCAACTGATCTAAAGATAGGGTAGGCATAGATTGATTAATAGGCTAGGAAGACCTCTTACACATCATTTTGCTCAGTGTCATTGTGAGTGTTTCACATTTATTTATAGTTGTTAAACACCTATTTTATGTGTAAATTAGAAATAATTAAGATCATCCTTTTAATAGCTTCACACTTTCCTTGGACTCCTATATGCTTTATTGAGTGGGAAAGAAACAGGTGAACCTTAGCCAGTGCTAGGAATGAGAACGGAATGTAAGACTTTAGCTTTCAGTGGGCAAGTGTCACACACATCTGAATATCGTTAGTCCTAGCCTCAAAGAAAGTGATAGACACACACTGAACTAATGCAGTCGCTCACTGGGGAGAACCTGGGTCTCCTGGCTACCAGGGCTCAGTGGTATTCACTGTACTCTGGGTGTTCAGTCAGCAACTATTGCAGGCATGGTATTCTGTTTGCCCAGTGTACATTAACCAGTGCCCACAAAATTAACCTGATTCATATGAGATTAACTCCTCTCAACTTTCCTATCTGCTAATTTTCCACTCGTGACTATGTGTGTGCCAGTTAAATATATGAGTCTTCCTGAATGCTGTTCATGTGTGCTAGGAGCAATTCCCTATCTCCCTCCACTCTTATTCATCCATAGATTGTCATGACATCAACCTCTTCTGTGCTGTCCCCTGGAGACCTCCACTCCACTGACAACTAAGGAAACATTGCAGTCTCTACTCTTGCCAAAAAGGGACTTCCTGCATTTCCCCTGGCCTCATGTGAATTGTCCCACTTCCAACCCAGTCAAGACTAAGCTGTTACTTTTAATAAGAGTTTAATAAATGTTCATAGTCTAGAACGAAAGATAGGTTACACAGGACAACTAAATGCCAAGGATCACGGAGCCCAGAGGTTCAGGCCTATCCATAGGATCCATCTTCATGTGTCAGCAACAGCTGCCCACAAGGATCAGAGTGCTCTGAGCACCTCTGCTGCCAAGTCCAAACCTAACTGCCAGGAGACTGAAAGAAAAGGAGTTCTGCTTCCCCTCTGGTCTAACGATTACCTGCTTCACCATCCCTCATTCCATAATCCAAGATAGGCCTTGTGTCAGGGTAATTGACAGAGAGAATATAGCCTGGGGGAGACTGCTTCCACCCACAGGGATATGACCTTACACTCCGGCCTCAAGCAGAACAGTTTAATCAAAATGTCTTAGCTGCAAATTGGTGTGTTCTGAGTTACGTGTTCACAACTATAACAGCATATTAATTCATTCATGCATTCATTCATTCATTCATTCATCAAACTAATATTTAGTGAGCACCTAATACCTATGACCTATCACTGTGGCTGGCACATAGTAAGTGCTCTATAGAGATTGGTTTACTGAATGAGTGGATGAGCCTGGAACTTTCACTTGGACAAGCTGATGGTTTGTTAAGAGAACTCTCTCTAGAGTCAGATAACATGAGTTCAAGCCATGGCTCTATCATCTTATTAGTGACCTTGGACAAGTTACCTAACTTCTCTAGGCAACAATTGCTTTATTGGTAAAGATGATGATGATGATGATGATGGTGATGATCATGATTATGATTATGAAATAATGATGCCTCTCATAGGTTTGCTTTCAAGTACTTAGGTTAGAGTGAGATAATATTAAGATATTAGAGGATTCAGTGTAATCATGGGTGAGATCTGGAATTAATCTTGTGATTTCTGAGTCTCTTGTGCTTGGTGAGTTTCAATTAGCCCATAAACCTCATATGATGAGGTTTACCTCTTCCAAGCCTCCTGTCTCAGTTTTCAGTGTACTATTCTGGATGTCTGTGTAGATGTCCCTCTCTGATTGGGGGCTAACTTGGTTGGGACCCTGACAATCTGTCTAATACTTTCCAGCTTTGCTCACTTAGGAAGCAGAATCCTTATACTTCAGTTTCTGCTTGAAGATCCATCTTTAATCTACTCACTGCTTGGAATTCTGATAGGGGACATGCCTAGTCTCCAGTGTTCCCTGCCTCCATGTCTACCCAACAGAATAAACCACTTTGATTGTTAATATTGATCAAGCCTGGCCTCACCTGGGCTCTGGATAGTGATGCTTTTTAGGAATAAAATTAAAATCTATATTAGAGGTTTATCTCAAAGATTACATAAGGAAAGGCACATGACAACATTTAGCAAAGTAATTGTACTAAAAGCATTCAGCGAATTATAACTTTTATAATAATGATGTGCTGTCATCACTCACTTCTGTTTTCCATTCATTGTGTTCCTTACTTCTTCTACCTTCCATTCAGTGATACAAATTAGCTCTATCTGCATGGGTTGATTGGTAGATAGTGTCCTCATTTTCTACAATTCGAAAGAACAAAAGCACATCCATAGCCATAGACATGGTGATACTGGGCATAAAATTCATGCCTACAGTATCCTCTGGGCTAATTTATCTTACCTTGCCTTATTTTTAGTGTAAGACTCATTGAACCATAAGGGTCTCCCACTGCTCCAGGAAATGCTTGCCTATAAATTTAAATTTCTTCCTAGAATCTATCAGGTATCAACATTTTAATATTTTATATGTTCCAACTGTACCTTCAGGACATGCGATTTGTTTACATAGCAAATGAGCTATTGGGAATTTCTTTAAGGAGAACTTTTCATTCTTTGAATAAGTCTCACGATGGCTGAGTTTCTGGGAAAATCTTCATGGGATTTTGTATTATTCATGGAAGAAACCATGCCTCCCAATTTATTGAACACCTAGATCTATTCCAAATAAACTCACAGTGAAAAGTCTTGAGATGTTGGTGTAAAAATATGGCCACAATATGGCCTTTTGCAATCAAGCTACATATTTTTCATAATAAGTAGGTTTATTTAAGTTTTAATATTATAAGAGTAGACATCTAGTAGATAAAGTAAGAAAAACAAAATTCCTGACCTGTGATGTCTTCTGAGAAATAAATACAGTTATGAATTGTGTTCTGCACATAGTTAGCCAAGGGGGAAATGGAGAGCTGCAACCCTCCTCCTATCTTCATGATGCCCTCACCACCCTGCATTATACAGTTCTGGGGCAACAGGCTTGGATCTAATCTTGTGTCCCTCAAAGTACCTAATCCAGTGACTCTTACAACACTGGGACCAAAAGAGTTTAAGTTAGTACACTAATCAATCAATAAATAATGGCTACAGATCTGTTTGCTTTCTGTCTTCCCTTTTTTTAAAAAAACATTGAAAGAAACAACTGGAAGCAAATGGAGAGAAGAAAAGTGAAGGAGCATGGAAAAAAATATGTGGAAGTATAGGAGTATTGGTACTTCTCTCAGACCTGCTAGAAAGGAGGAAATCCAATAAAATCATCATCATCACCATCATCATCTTTTCATTTGATAAATATTTAAATATATAGCTTTTTATCTGACAAATATTTAAATCTGTAGCTTGTCAGTAGAGTTGGGAGTTCCTGTTCCTATTTTTAATCTATGCCCTGCTTATCCACCTCTGTCCTCATGCTTAGGTTTCAGAGAAATGTAGTAAGGTCCTCTAATTATTTCTGTTTAAATGTGGGCTCCTGTCAAGGATTCCCACCAGATTTCCTCCCATAGTGAGCTGGAGTGGGTACAAAAGCAATCTCAAAGATTCCAGTTATATCTTTATTTGAACGTGTGACTTCTGTCCTACTTAGGGAAGCCTCTACTCTTTTTCTGAGGCTAATTTGTCGCTCCTAGTATATCAGAGTAAAGCCATCTTCCATTATGAAAGCATGTCCAGACTCACATTTCTACCCAAAATGCTGCATGGATGAGTGAGGGTTTTATCCCTTCCCATTCTCTGAGACTTGCTCTCACTTATGAGACTGCTGATGAGTGGGTCTCTGTCATAACTGTCACCTCAAGAAGATGTCAAGTTTGGACTGATTCTCAATCTTTCCAGTAATGGTTGTTCTTTAAAAATGACTCCATTGTAGATAGCAGAGGTCTCACAGGGCCCTTCCCTAATGAGGTTAAAGTTAAGAGGCAGAGATTTCCCATGGAGATGGTTTATTCTTATCCCTCAAGTACTGCAAAGCAGTCAAAAAGTTATAAGGAATAAGCTGGAAAAAAAAGATACGTGTCAAAAATCCAATGCCTTAAAACTTATTCAGTTATTTCCTACTATGAGTTGCATTCAAATAATAATTCATAGTTTACATTTCTACCATTATACAAGTACTGGATTTCACAAAAGATTTGCATTTGCCACATAGGATGAACACAATATTTTCAATTATATTTTGTATTCTATTCCATTTATTTCAATAACAAAAGTGAATCCTGACCACTAAATTGATTTCCTAACCCATTAATGGATCCTGACCCACAGCTGAAAAGCCCTGTCTCATAAACTCACACTCTGAATTTATATTTTACAAACAGTTCTTAATAGCTTTAATGATTAATCCCAACATACAGAAACAAAAAACAGCCAATTGCACAGAGTTAAGCAAGATTGACAGAAATAAGAATGCAAACAAAGAAGTGAACACTTCCAGCAAGAGGTGTGTGAAGGAATAAAAACAATTTCCAAAGTACTCAAATGGGGCCCATTTAGTGCTGAACAAATAGCTACTCGTACCTCAATAGACACCCTGAGGAGACAGCTGCGTTATAGCTCCAACCAAGAAGTATGTCGAGGACAACCCCAACTCGCCAAGAAAACTTTAATTGATGCTCTTCATAACATATTTAAAGCAATTCAACAAATTATTGAACAACTCCTTTACTAAAAGCATTGTATTTAAATTGTATACACACCATTTTAGAATTATTTTCAAGAAAAATATTTATTGCAAACATTAAAAAAAAATGAGTTTAGTGGTTTTTAAAACATGTTGCCTGGTGTGGAAGGCTTTCAACTTGCAGAGATTCCCCTTCTGTGCACCAGCCCAGTAACAGAGCCTCCCAGCACCCCAAGTGGTGTAACAGTCTGAAAACCAGACTTGTGGCATCTATACTATGTTTATTATTTTTCCTTTCATTAGCTGACTGACAGAAGCAAGTCTGCACTTGTGCGGCGGAGGCTAATACTGAATCCATACCTCCTAATTCTCGACATGACCCTCTCCTGACATGGTTGAGTACTTCTTAGCTCTGCCCCACCCTCTCCTCTCTGGACCATCCTACCCTCTCCCTCATCTCAGCACAAGCACTGAGATCTCTGTTCAGCCATCTCAGTATTTTGTGAAACGTTATGGGTTTTTTTTTCTCTAGCAAATCAGTCTTTTCTTCAATTCCTTGTATTCCCTTATAGGACTTCTTCCATTTTCTCTTCAACTCAAGATTAGATGCTCTCTCTTAGCTCAGTAACTTACATTCCATCTTTATTCTCCTACTTTAGATTATAGAGTCTTATTAATTCCGTATGAAGAAGCCAGAGAAGGAGGGGAGTGAAAAGCTAGGAGATGGAGAGAAGTTAAACTTTCCTTTTGACATAGGATTCTGGAGTTCCTTGAAATCTGTGGACCTCTTAAAAGTAATCTTCAAATATCTGGAATATTGACTTGTGCAGAACAATTCCTTCCAAAATGATGCTGTAAAGGTACTTCACTTGTTTCTAAGCAAAAAAAAAGTTTTCATACTGCTTTGCTAGTAGAATTTTAGGACATCTGGTGGAGGATATGATTGTCCGCACAACTTGACAGCATGCATCAGTCTAGGTATGACTGAAGAGAAAGGGTTCCACAAAGACTTTCTGAGCTCCAGAGTGCTTAGAGTCTCAGTGCTTAAAGGGAATGTTACAACATTGAAAATGCATATTTGAGCAACCAAAATCTCGGCAAGGTATTTTGTGGACATAGACAATTGATTCTAAAGTTCATATGGAAAGGCAAAAGACCCAGCATTGACACCATAATATAGAAGAAAAACAAAGTTGAGGATTGACACTACCCAAAGTCAAGACTTATTATAAGGCATAGTAATCGAGGCAATGTGGCACTGGTGAAAGAATAGACAAATAGATTAGCGAAGTAGGTTAGAGAGCCCAGAAACAGATCCACATCAATACAGTCAACTGATCTTTGACAAAGGAACAAAGGTAACCTGATGCAGAAACGAGAGTCTTTCAAACACATGATGCTGGAACAGGTATATATCCACATGCAAAAAAAAAGACTCTACACACAAAACTTTCACAGAAATTAACTTAAAATGCATCATAGAACTAAATGTAAAACACAATCCTATAAAACTTCTAGAGGATAACATAGGAGTAAATCTAGATGACCTCGGTTATGGCTTCTTAGACACAACAAAAAAGGCGCTACTTTATTTGTGTGTCACAAGTTTGATATAAAGTATTATTCTTACCTTTCAGTTTTAACGTATTTATGTATTCCATTGTAATTTCATCTAGATTATTTAGAGGAGCATTCTTTTATTTTCAAACAAAAGAAAGTTTTCTGATTAGCTTCTTGGTTAGCACAGATTTATTTTATTTTTGGTCAATGGACATGCCCTGTGTGATTCAATCTTTTGAAATTAGTTGAAAATTGCTTAATGACCCACTATACAGCCAATTTTAGTAAGAATTTCATGAAAGCTTGAAAATAATATATGTTCTGTTGTTGTTAGGTTAAGGGTTCCATGGAGTCATGTTTGTCCATTAAGCGAAGCTTGTAAAGAATGTTGTTCAAGTCTTCTGTATCATTAAAATTGCGTATTTTTGGCGCACAAGTTCTATCAATTATTGAGAGAGGTTTTAAAACCTAACGTATATTTGTGGATATGTCTATGGCTCTTTGCACATATGTCAATTTGCTTTATATATTTTTCCATGTTATTAAGTACATATACTTTTAACATTGTCACAATTTTCTGTTGAATTAAATCTTGTCATTATGAAATAATCCTTTCACCACTAGTAATGCTATTTTGCCTTAAAGCTTCTTTACCTGATATTAATATAATATAATGTTAATACATTATTATTATTTTATATATTATACTATACATAATTATAGTATATATTATGTAATTATTATATTATGTATAATTTAAATATATTTGTTATATACCATGCATATTATATATAATTTATACATATTTATGGCATGTTATATGTTTATATAATTTACATATTTATTATATATTATTATATTTTATGTATAATATTTTACACTTATAGTAATATCATATAATTGTATTATATGTAAATATAATATATATATGTGACTATATATATTATAATTCCTTCACTTTTCACATCCTGTCAAATCTGTTCCTTATCAAAAATATATTGCTGGTTTCCTATTATTTTATTTAAGTCTACATATTTTCTCTTTTAATTGACTTATTTAATTTTAATATATATTTTCCTTTAATGTAATTACTGACTCAATGGATTTATATCTATTATCTTATTTTACAATTTGTCTTCTTATTTTCTGTGTCTTTATATGGTCTCTCTCTTCTTCCATGTTAACTAAATATTCTTTCCCATTCCATTTTCCTCCCTACTAGTTTGGAAATTTCATGTTCTATTTTTTAGTAGTTATTCTAAAATTTCAAACAGACATTCTTAGTTTATCAATGTCTGAGGTTATTAGCACATTGTTTTCTGGTTTATATGGCTGCAATTAAGAAATCAGTTGAACTTGTAATTGTTGTCGTGTTGAAAAAAGTCGAACATTCTCTGAGAGTTTCTAAGATCTTATTTATGTCTTTTGTGTTCTGCAGTTTCCCTACAATTTGAATGGATGTAAATTTATTTTTCTTTATCTTCATTCACACTATAGGCCTTCTCAAATTGGTATATTTCATCATATCTGAAAAAATATCATATTTCAAATATACTTCAAATATTGACTGCAATTTTCTATCTTCTCTTTTTTCATTCTATGTTCCCTGTTTTTCAACAACTCTTTCATATTTTTAGTCCTGTCTCTATGCTGTATTCTGTATAATTCCTTCTGCACATATCCTTTAGTTTACTAAAATTCTTTTACTAAATTTTTTACTAAATCTTTTACTAAAAATATCTTATATTTTACTAATTTTATTGTCAATGTGTCTAATCTATTAAACTTTCCTTTGGGTTTTTTGGGGGGTTTTTTGAGGAAGATTAGCCCTGAGCTAACATCTGCTGCCAATCCTCCTCTTTTTTCTGAGGAACACTGGCCCTGAGCTAACTTCTGTGCCCATCTTCCTCTACTTTATATGTGGGATGCCTACCACAGCATGGCTTGCCAAGCAGTGCCATGTCCACACTGGGGATCCGAACCGGTGAACCCCAGGCCACCAAAGAGGAATGTGTGTAATTAACTGCTGCACCACCAGGTCAGCCCCTCCTTTGGGTTTTTAATTTTAATTATTTTACTTTTAATATTTATGAGTTCTATTGGGTTTTCAAGCCTACTAAAAACTTATTTGTGGTTTCATTTTCTTTTCACTGTTTTCAAACGTTACTTTCATTACTTAAATACGATAAGTATAGAGTTTTAATTTTTCTCTTACAACTAAAATACAAAAGTTATTTTTTATATCTTTTACTACTGAATTTCCTTCCTGGTGCCAAGTTTTCTTGTGTTTTTTTGTTGTTGTTTTTATTACTTAAAACTAGTTTATTAGATGGAAAATCCATGAGTAATTTTGTCATCCCTAATTTGTTTACTTAATGAATAATTATAAGGCAAACACCATATTAACCACCACATAAATCAAGAAACAATGGTAGAATGAGCAAGACCAGAACCTTCTCCATGTGCTCCATATCAATCACAGGTTCTAGCATTTTTTTCAAAATATAACCACTAACTTGACATTTATAGTAATTACTTCCTTCTGTTTATCACCCAACTTGCATTCCCAAACACTGTAGTGTAATCCTGACCTTTTTTAAATCCTCACCACTTTTTACACATGATGTGTTTTATATGTCTCCCCTCTCTCTTTCTTTCTAAGATAATTTGTCTGTTGAACATCCCAGGATATTTGACCTGTAGAATTTCCAACATTTTGGATTTTGCTGATTGCTTACTCTTAGGATAGTTCTATGTGTATCTCTGTCCTCTGTATTCCTCACAAGTTGGCAACTGGAAATACAGAAGCTTGATCCAGTGGCTTGATCAGGTTCAGCTTTTATCTTTGTGGCAGGATCATATGTGTCTTCACAAGAAGACTCATAATGTCTGGGTTTTGCATTTTATTTATTTTGTGTGTGTGTGTTTTGGCAGGTGTTGCTGCTCAATGCCCAGGTGTATAAATTAATTGGAGGTCAAAATGGTGATATGCTAAGAATATATATATAAATATATAACTAATTTGTTAACTTGAATAAATTTGTTAAATATATATCCTACTTAGTTACCTAGTTGTACAGTTTAAATAGAAAATACAAGTTAATGTTTAATTTATCCTTCTCATTTATCTATTTTTTATACTATATTGATTCCCTTTCATGCTCAGAAGATCACAAATTATATTTTTTCAAAATATATATGGGGCTCCCCATGGTGTGGTGGTTAAGTTCAGCACACCCTGCTTCGGTGGCTTGGGTTCGTGGGTTCGAATCCTGGCATGGACTTATGCCACTCGTCAGTCAAGCTGTGGCAACAACTCACATATAATGTAGAGGAGGATTGGTGCAGATGATAGCTCAAAGTAAATCTTCTTCAGGAAAAAAAATATATATATATATGTATATATAAACATGTATGTCATTAATAACTCATGGATTTAAACATATTTTATTAGTGTCAATCTATTGAAACTATCTTTATTGAATTTCAAATTGTCCCATCTTTGGCCTGTGAGTGCATAAAAAGTTGTTTTCTGAGTCTTTTGAACATAATTCTAGAAGCCTTTGATAGCTTTCTTGCTATCTGGAATGGCAAAATATTCCAGACTAGACATCCTAGATTTAGCCGTTTCTCCATGATGTCTTGATTTCCTTAAATAGGAGACAGTATTTCAAGACCACACTCTGAATTCCTGAAATTTTTATTACTGGGTTATAAATACTTCTTAAGATAATACTGGTATTTCTCCTTATATGACATCTATGCACCTTTTTTTCCATAGGAATGACTTTTTTATAATTGTGGTCGTCGGAAGCTTGATGTCTAGTAAATTCCTTAGGAAAGGATCAAGGTAACAATATTCTCTGAATTTTTGCATGGTGGTAATAGCTTATATGTGACTTTATATTTCAACATCAGTTTTCTTGAATATAAAATCTTTGACATATTTTTTCCCTTAAGTATCTTAAATATGTTACTATATTTTTATTTGACATAAAAAATGTCTAACAGTAATCTAATTTTATTTCCCTTATAATTTTTATGCCCTTTTTGCCTTGATGTCCAAAGTATTTTTTTTCTTTTTCTTTAAAAACTTATGTTGTAACTAGAACACATCTTGCTGTTAGTCATCCTGGGTCAATATTATCAAGTGCATTTTATTTTCTTTCAATATGTATTTTCAAATCTTTATTTCAGAAACTTTTCTTGAACAATAGATTTTAACATTTGTTCTCTTTTCTTGCTTTGGTTTTCTTTTCAGAGTCCCCCATTATACATACTTTGGATCTTCTTTGCCTCTCTTCAATCTCTCACTTTCTTGAGGTTTTTTTTTTTCCTAATTTCATTTTTAATTACTTTAAGTTTTTTCTAAAGGTATTATTTGTTGTTTTCATTTATTTTTATATTCCTTCTAGTTTAATATTAATTTCTAAACTAATATTTACTTTTCTTTTGAATTCTTGAGTTCTATCACCTAGTTCTGAGTTTTTCCTATTCTGATTTATGCCCTTCTTTCATTTCTTATTTAATTTTATCAATATATTTTAGCTAATTTTAAAATAGCACATTTTAGTTTTTATCTGTCTATTGAGTATGTCTTTCTGGTATTGGTTCACTCACTGGAGAGATACTACTCTACTTCTTCATCTTTTTTTCTCCATAGTAACTTTATATGGGATTTGCCTCAATGATTTTATATTATAAATCTCCTGAACTTGCAAATGGAGACTTGATTCAGATAGCTTTTCTAACTTTAAAAGTTAAATTTTATTGTTTTAGTGTATTGTTAGCAGAAATGTGCTGGCTTGCTTTCTAGGATATCCTGGTTCTGTTCCCCTGCTCCAGCTTTTACATCTCCTCCTTTTTGAATTTCTACTGTTCCTATCCTGATCAATTTTTTATTTCACCCCCAGTAGTTTTCTCCTCAATCTTATGTCCCACCTGGAAGAGATCCCTGGCTGGTTGTTTTAAGAAGTGCATAAGGACCAGACTGTTCCAGGCTCTTACACCTTATCTCAGTACCCTTGTGCTTAGCTACTACTGGAGCATACAGAACTCTTTCATTTTCAGCTGCTGTTCTCAAACTGGCTTGCCAATCTTTCCAATGAATGTCTTTTATCTTTGGGGAATCCTTTGTTCTCATGTTGGTCAGATACTCCATCATTTCCTTTTACTTCTTTCATCACAGACTCTGGCACTATGAAGATCTTGCAATTGCTGGTGGGTTGTCCGTACAAACTTATAATTTGGACTATATGAGAAAACCTTGTGCCCAGCTTTCATACAAATTTTGACCATGACGTTTTGCTTTTCTGAGCTTCTTGCCCTATTCTTAGGTGAGATCAGGGAAAATACAGACACTAAACTGCCCCTATTAATGCTAACTTCCAAGATTTCTCTGGTTCATTATGCTTTACCATGAGCTACTCATTTTCTTGATAAACTATTTGCAGAAATTCTTTGAAGCATATCAAAAATTTACATTACCCATGTTATCTGTATAAGCCATTGAGAATAAAATCATGGGTTTCCAATTCCAGACAAAATAGACTCAGCACATTTCACTCTATTCCTCTCACTAATTAAAATTATAACCCTGAGAAAATGTAAGTCATTGATTAAAAGAGTCTGAAAGGTGGAGAAAATAAGGCAGTCTGCTTAGGGAAATCAAGACTCAAAGGACAATGCAGTGGTGAGTTTCATCAAATTTCCTTTTCCTTTTCCATTTTTTCCCTCTTTCTATTTTTTTCTTTCTTTCTATATATCAAGAGTGAGCTACTGTTTGCCATTATAGGTCATATAGTAAATAGTTTCATATTTGCAGGTCATGTGCTCTCTGTCAAAACTAGTCAATTCTGCCTTCGTGGCAAAAAAGCATGACTGTGTTCCAATAAAATTTTATTTACGAATCTAGATTTTGTGGGTCAGATTTTGCTCACAGTCTATAGTTTGCCAACTCTTGTTATATATATATCCCATAGAGAGTGATAGAGCAGGCCACAACTCAGAAATGCCAATGGGAACAGACAAAAAGAGCTTCCAGAAAAGCCTGTTTTCTCTAACCAAAGGATGAGAAAGAGGAATGGCCCCATCCCATCCCACCTGGTGCTTCAGATACTATGAGTCAGAGCCCTGCTCCTCATTTCTGCTACAGTAAGGGCAATCGAAATACCTCCCCTTTCCTTTGCCAAAAGCCATATTGTTTACCCTTGCTTAAAACTAAGCAAATGATGAAATAGATGGGATACCACCCTCTCTCATTGATAGAGTGTGTGATGTGGATTTTGAAGAGGAGGAGTTAATAAAAAGGATACTTTACTTTAAACCTGCTTATAAAGTTCTAAGCAAAACGGTGAGCATCCCATAATGAAATAAACCAGAAGCAACACAGCAAAAGTTTTCGGAACTGAATTAAAGTATAGAGAATACTGTCCAGGTTTCAGATTACTGTCTGGATATCATACAAATGGGACAGACGAAAAGCATTGCAAAATTTTGAGAACTCAATTAATAAAGCATGTTTTATAAAAATGTGACACTGGACCTAAATAGGCTGATTGCCTGCTTAAATATACTGTTAAAATAGAAACTAGACTCACATACATATTACTAAAAATAACCAGAATAAAATCCAATTTTACTTGCCATATCAAGGAACCAGGAAAATCTCAACCCAAATGTGAAAAGACAATCAACACATGCCAACACAGAGATGAGACAGACGTTGGAATTATTTACAAGAATTTTAAAGCAGCTATCAAAATGTTCCATGTAATTATAAACATGTTTGAAAAAAATAGAAAAAATAGAATATCTTAGCATAAGTTAAAAGATATTTAAAACAAGAGAATTTTAGAATAAAAACTATATAGTTACTGAAATAAAATTCCACTTAATGAGTTCAATGTAAGAATGGAAATGACAGAGGAAAGAATCAGTGGACTTGAAGGTAGATCAATAGAAATTATCTAATCTGAACAGCAGGGGTAAAATGAATTGAAAAAAGTAAAGAAACCCAAAGACCTGGAACATTAACAAAATGTCTAACATTCAGGTAACTGAAATCCCAGAAGGGGACAAGAAAGAGTTTGGAGGCTGAAAATATATATGAAGGAATAATAGCCTAAAATCTCCCCAAATTTTGAAGAACACATAAACATACAGTCTAAGAAGCTCAGTGGGTCCAAAAGATTATAAACTAAAAAGCTCCATGCCAAACACAAATAAGTCAAATTTATGAAAACTAAATATTAAAAGAAGTCCTTGAAAACAGCATTAATCATAAAGGAACAATTACTTTAAAAAAACTGCAGATTTATAGATTCAACATTGTCCTTATTAAAATTTTAGCGAAAAATTTTTGGAGAAATTGACAAGCTCAAGCTGATGTTAAAAATCTGTATGGAAATGCAAAAATTCTTGAAAATAAATAAATATGTGGGAGGTCTTTCTTGATTTTAAAATTTACTATAAAACAGCAATAGTCAAGATAGTGTGATAATTGGCATAAGAATACACATATTGATATGTGGCTCAGAGTTAAGAGTTCATGAATGCTTATGTGTGTGGTCAGTTGATTTTTGACAAAGATGGTAAGGCAATTCAATGGAGGAAAAGACAATTTTTCTCCATAAATTGTGCTAGGGTGATTGGAGATCCACTCAGTAGTCACCTGAGTCTAGGAGTGGGAATCTGGATTGACTGCAATAAAGCATGAATGTTCTTTTTGGGGTGATGGAAATGTTCTAAAATTGAATTGCGATGATGATTGTATAACTCTGTAAGTTTATTAAACATCATTGAACTTAAAATGGGCGAATTTTATGGTTTTTTAATTGTTACAATAAAACTGTTAAAAAGAGACGTAGAAAGAAAAGAAACAAAAAATAGATCATCAATAATTAACTATTTTCAGTTTTAAAATGGGAAATAGAAAAATGGTAAGGAGAATTATACTAAGGAAACAATTTTAAATAAGTTACCCCAATCTTAAAGCTTGGGTAATAAATGACGTCTGAAAAAAAGTAAGTGAAAAATAATAACCTACATCTAACATCATATTTAACAGTGAAGGACTGAACTCTTGTCATCTATAATCAGAAGAAGACAAACCATTCACTCTCACTACTATTTCCTGCTTATTCAACATACTACTTGAGATTCTAGACTGTGTAATAAGGCAGGAAAAGAAATAATAGCCATATAGCTTGGAAAGAATAAAATAAAACATCTATTTTGAGACCTAAAAATTCCCAAAAGATGTAAAAGAAAGCTAATAGAACTAATGAGTGAGTTTAGTATGGTCATAGGATCCAAAGTCAACAAACAAAATTCAATTTTATTTCTATATACTAGCAATGACCAATTGAAAATTAAAATTAATTGAACAATACCATTGATTACAGCTCCAAAAGTGATGTGCTATAAAATATTATATATCCATACTACAAAATATGTGAAAAATATGTATGCTGGAACTATAAAAAACATTGATGACAAATGTAAGACCTAAATAATTGTAGAGATATACCATCTTTATAAATTAGAAGACCTGATATTATCAATATGTCCATTTCTTTCCAGCTAATCTGTATGTTTAATGCAATCTTAATCAAAATCCCAGTAAAATTTTTATGTAGAAATGTACAATATGACCCTATAAAATGCAAGAAAACAAAAGAAAATGTTTCCACAAAGTGAGTCAGTTATAAAAGAAAGAATACCTGAGAACTTGGCAACAAAAGACATATGAAGGACATTCATAGGGTAATAGTGGCAGAGATCTTAGGAAGACAACTGTGAAAGTGGTCTAGAAAACAACAATTTTAGATAGCAGCAGTTGAACACAGGGTTCCAGGAGAGAAGTCGCCAGGGAAAATACAGTCCTGCTATTTTATGTGACAAGTTAATGTTGATGAGACTGTAGTTAAAGACGTTTTATGTCTCTGGCAGAGAGTTCAGAGACAGATTAATGACAATTAAGAGAAAGTAAAGAAAATGAAAAAAAAACCCCACAATTGTTTACTCAAGGAAGAAAATATGACACAAAAGAAATGTAATAATTGTGTGTGTGTATGTGTGTGATGGTGGTAGCATAAGAGCTAAACCTTTCTGTGGGAGAGTAGGAAGTCAAGAGAAAGGCATTTTAAAAATAAGGGTATAGGAGTAGAAACTTGTCATTTAGGAACAGCATTAAATAGAAGAAGCAACTAAAGTCCATAAAAGTAGAATTGAGGTGGGAAGTATGGAGGAGGAAACTGCTGTATATTGTAATAAGTATACTGTAATATGTATGTCTCAGAATTTTTTTACCATATACTTCCAATATTTCTTAAATATTTGTTGAAGTATGCATACACGTAGAAGAGTGCAAATATTACTAGTGTACAACTTAAGAATTTTCACAAAATGAACCAAAGCCTTCTCAATTTTCAAAGCTCGGTTAAAATCTGACATCCTCCGTGAATCCTCTTACCTCTAGTGTCCTCAATAGTCTAGCCATTCACGTCAGACATCATTATTGCTACTGCTCATCTAAGTCCACATATTGACTTGTATGATCCTTCAAGCACTATGTAGGTGTGCATTAACTCCAGAACAAATTAGAAGTCCTCTGAGGATATAGGATTCTCTCAAGAACCGGTTACTGGGGTGGACCAAGCAGCTAACTCCTTGAATCACTTCTACGTTGTGCTCCATCATAAATGAGAGAAACTGGAACTTTGTTGCCAGTTAACTTGTTTCCACACCCAGATCTGTGTGTGTGTGTGTGTGTGTGTGTGTAAATATAAATTGATTCTACTACTACTCAGTCAAGGAATATACTGTTATCCTGAATTTAACTTTAAAAAATTATTTTTATAACCCTGCTTTTTTCTAAAAATGTTGAGACCCAGCTACTGGCAGATGCTATATTTGCTGAGTACAAACAAAATCTACATCCTAAATGTAATGTCTTCCACATTCTTGCATATATTTAATGAGTAGGGTTATATAAGTTTGGATAAAGAAGTAATGAAAAAGCTAGTTATTTCACACAAATATGAGAAAAATGATGTGATAATCTTAGAGGGGTGTTGGCCTGAAAATCTCTGGAAACAGAAGTACAAGTGACCTCGTTGCTGCATGAGCAAGAAAAGACACTTAAGCTCTGATTTTATTTTTCAGTGAAATGCAATGCAAATCTATTCCCCCAATGAAGTCTTCAGTAATTCCCCAACATTCTCTAAATTTCTTTTGAAAGTGAAAATTTACTTTGGGAAGCACAAATAAAAGATAAGAGGATAGTAACTGTAAGAGTTATAAACTCTTAAAAAGAGGTATTCATTCTTTTAATAAATAGAAAGTCAATTTGTTTCTATTACCACTAAACCAATATTGAACCTATATTTAAAATCATAGGTTTTAAGGAGAAACAAATTATTAGATTCAAAGGGTACTACATGTCTCTGTTTGACCCTAAAGTTTTCTATTCAACAAAGTTTATTGTAATGTCTTCCTTTTCCCCCGGTACATGTATTACATGCTTTACTTTGGGTGACTAATTGAACTGGTTTGCCTGGAGCTTTCCCAGTTTTAGCACTGGAAGTATTGCTTCTGGGAAATCCCTCAGTATGGGGCAAACTGGGATGGTTGGTCACCCTGGAACTCCAGGAGGACATGGCTCCATGTCAGCACTGGAGATTTTTAATAGTTAACTGTGGGCTGAATTAGAGAGACAAAGGAATGAAAAGGTGTTGAGGAATCCATGTGACTTCAAGTTCTGGATTAGCTCAGGTCCAGGGAGGGAAGGGATCACTTGAAACTCTCTCAGGAAGCCACGGAAAACCACAACACTGGATTATAGGCAAAAAGTTTGCTGTCACACTTCCTGTTTTATCTGACTTGTCTGGCTCTGCTCTGAATCCTGTTAAAAGCAGCATCCTCGCATTCTCAAGAAAACCTGAACTTAAGTGACAGGACATAAATAGCTGGAAAGAAAAATCTAGTTCAATATAGGCCAGAGAAAATCCAAACTCCCACAAATCCCCACCCTTAAGACCTCAAGCTGGAGGAGTTAAGAGCATTACATCACCGGTGACTGTTCCTATTGGCTGATGGTACCTGAAGGACCAAAACATCTGCTTCTTGGACTAACTCTTTCCTTCCCTTGCAAAGCATCAGACACCTGGGTATCATAGAATAGAACAAAGACCCTAGGCAAGGACAGCCTTTCAAAGGGGCAAAGCCCACTGGGTTGCTGCTTCAACATGCATGTCAGTGTGAGCATGTCTGTTGGCAGGACACAGTGAGTCCAGACTAGTACTCTCCTGTATAGGAAGCCTAAGATGCTGGCTGACTAGGAGTTGAAAGAGATCTCCAGCAAACTAAACGTGTTTGCTTTCTTCTCCCACTAGTGCTGTTGGGAAAGATTCTCATTCTAATAAGTTTTGACAAGAGCTGGCAAGGGGAGCAGGTGCCAATGAATCCAACTAGTTGGAGGCATTAGAGACATTGTGGGCAACAGAGGATAGAAGTGCTGCCATGGGAACCAAGTGAAAGGTGTTTGGTGGTGGCTGGTTAGGAGGTTTGTTTTCTTGTTTAAGACAGAGCTGAACAGCTGCAAGTCATGCTCTCTGTTTTCTACTTTAGCATCAGTGGGTAAATCCCCCTGCTCTACTTCCCCCCATCCCCAGCCTTAAATAGGATTTGAGGAATTTAATTTCTCTGCTAACATGAATAATGCTTAAACATGAGGCACACCAAAATCCTTTGAAAAAGGTATTTGCAGCAAATCAGGACAGTTCTAATCACAGAACTCTTTATGTTGGAGAGAAAATTGTTGCTTCAGGGTCAGAGTGGTGTTTTTTTCAGCAGGATTTGAAGACATCATTTTGAGCTGCAAAGCCCTTGCCCTAGCTTGCATAAACATCTTTGCATCATGTGCTCTTTGGCGTTCATACTTCTAGTTTTTAGGACTCATGTACCCTGGAAATGACTCTGAAACACAAGACTGCTTAAAGAAGATGAGATCTCCAAATTTGGCAGGTCTTTTTGAAGTCTTTGAAAGACATAAGAAATAAAGGGAAGAGAGATGTCAAGAGTTTATAAATAGTAACTAGCCAGCAACAAGTATTAAGATTGAGACTACCATACATATAGTCCTCTTTTAAGAATTGCGGAAGACACAAGAGGAGAGTCAAAATTAGGACTTTGGTGACCTGCCAGACAGAGGGAGCAACGGAATCCTCTAGACCAGACAGAGAGAGGAATAGTGGAGGGGATATGGGAGCTCTGAGCTACAGCAAACTGGAGGAGCAAGTCATGTGAATAAGTTGCTCGTATCCTGAGAGTGGGTGGAAGGCCTTGGTTTCTCGAGCAAGACTTGAGGAGAATAACCAGCAAATGCTATAAGTTCAGTCATGATGTTGCCCAGCAAGTAGAAACAGTACACCAAGCATGGAAGAATGGTGCCACTGAGCTATCAAAACAGGAGCCTAGGTACTGAAATTAGAATTCAAAGTGCAAGCTTAGTTACAGAATGAGAACCAAGACTGGTTTCCAGTCTCCATGCATAAGATTAAAATGGGACTAACAACCCATGTGTGGTGATACTGGGTCACTGGAGCACTGACCTAACATTCTTTGAATTGACCCAATGAGGCAGTGTTGTCTCTATATTTACAGGTTGTATTTAATGACAACAATTATGAAGGTTATTAGAGACATACAAGAAGGAGGCCTTATTTCAGGGATACATCAAATTCCCTGCACTCAAATAATTTACAATTTTGTCATGAAAAATATGGCTTCCATACACATAGATTTTAGTAGAGCACAATTAAATGCTAACCAGATATACAGGTCCTCATGTCATACAGGGAACAGAAGACATAGGTTGGCATGGACTAGAATAAGCGTAGGTCTTGGACCTCTGGAAAGCTGCCTTGAAGCTATTCATTTCCTCATGTATTCAACAAATATTTATTGAGTGCCTACTTTAGATAGGCATTCCCTTAGAGCCAAGGAATACATGTTGGACTAAAATAGTCATGCTCATTGCCCTAAGGGAGATGACAGCTTAGTGTCATAAGTGTTCAGTGTGCATGTATGAGTATGAGTGTATGGGTACATGTTTTAATTGAAAGGTAAGATGAGTATTAGAGGAAAAATAAAAACCTAAGGATGGCAGGAGAAATAATTTGAACATAGAGGAAATTCCACATAAAAGCAGAAATGACCTTTGCCAGTGCTGAGGAATTTGTTTTGCAAAGGACTTTCATGGGGATGACTATTTGGAAACATACTCCAGAACAAGAAAGGACTAATTATTTTCAGCACATTTTCCAAGTTGGGAGTATGGGCTGCATCTGGATTCCAACCCTTTGGCCTGTTATGCACACTATGTCTGTGGAGTGAAAAGCCAAGACCAGTCATGAAACCATCTGCATATATGAATTTATCATATTAATCAGATCCTAAGGAAATTTTAAAGGATTTAAAAGCAGCATACAGACTTGTTTTTGCTTACATTTTTATGTGAGTATGTGAGGTCAAGAAGATTATAGTTAGAAAATAAAGGGTCCAGATTATGGGGCCTATACTAGCCACAGTGGAGTCCAGAAAGAGCTCTGAGCATAAACAATCCATTTAAAAATTGTTAGAATAGTTGAAGAGACATTTCTCCAAGAAGATAGAGAATGGCTAATAAATATAAGAAAAGACACTCAATATCATTAGTCATTACGGAAACACATACCAAAACCACAATGAGATAATACTTCACATCCCTAGGATGGTTAATATAAACACAAAACGAGAGGGCCAGCCAGGTGGTGCAGTGGTTAAGTTCGCACCTTCCACTTCAGTGGCCCAGGGTTCACCGGTTCAGATCCTGGGTGCAGACCTATGCACCACTTGGCAAGCCATGCTATGGCAGGCATCCCACATATAAAGTAGAGGAAGATGGGCACAGATGTTAGTTTAGGGCCAGTGTTCCTTAGCAAAAAAGAGGAGGATTGGTGGTAATGTTAGCTCAGGGCTAATCTTCCTCAAAAAACAAAACAAAACAAAACAAAACAAAAACAGACAATACAAGTATTGGAAAAGATATGGAGAAACGGGAATACCTATACTTTGCTGGTTGGAATGGAAAATGGTACAGCTTCTTTGGAGCACAGTTTGGTGGCTCCTAAAAATGTTAAAGGTAGGGGCCAGCCCCAGTGGCCTGGTGGTTAAGTTCAGTGCACTCTGCTTTAGCAGCCTGGGTTTGGTTCCTGGATGTGGGCCTTGACCGCTCTGTTAGTGGCCCTGCTGTGCTGGTGGCCCACCTACTAAAAAATAGAGGAAGATTGGCATGGATGTTAAATCTGAAAGGTAGAGTTGCCACACAACTCAGCAATTCTCCTCCTAGGTATTTACTCAGAGAAATGAAACATTTCTACCCTGATATTTGCATGTGAATGTTCATAGCAGCATTAATCATAACAGCCTCAAAGGGAAACAATCCAAATGAACATCAACTGGTGAACAGAAAAAATGTGGTATATCCATGTAATAGAGTACTATTTAGCAATAAAAAGCATGAAATGTTGATCCATGTTACAATTATAGATGAATCTCAAAGGCATTATCCTAAGTAAAAGAAGCCAGACAAAAAAGGCTGCATTGGGGCTGGCCCCGTCGCCTAGTGGTTAAGTTTGCGTGCTCAGCTGCAGGCGGCCCAGTGTTTCGTTGGTTCGAATCCTGGGCGTGGACATGGCACTGCTCATCAAACCACGCTGAGGCAGCGTCCCACATGTCACAACTAGAAGGACCCACAATGAAGAATATACAACTATGTACTGGGGGACTTTGGGGAGAAAAAGGAAAAAATAAAATCTTTTAAAAAAAAAAAAGGCTGCATATTGTATGATTCAATTTATATGAAATGTCTGGAACAGGCAAATCTGTAGAAACAGAAAGTAGCTTTGTGGTAGCTGAGTATGGGAGTAAAAATGAAAGCTAACTGTAAATGGTAAAAGAGATCTTTATAGATGTTAGAAATGTTCTAAAAGTAGATTGTGGTAATGGTTGCACAAATCTGTAAATTTGTTAAAAATGATTAAATTGTAAACTTAAAATTGATTAATTTTATGGTATGTAAATGCTAACAATAAAGATGTAAAGTAAAAAAAAGACTTGCTACTAACTTTGAGAAAGTATTTGCTAATCACATATCTGACAGAGGATTTGCATCCAGAATATATGACTAAATCCCAAACTCATAAGATAAGAAAATATAAGGGCCAAGCTTGGTGCCTTTGTGGTTAAGTTCAGTGCGCTCTGCTTTGGCAGCCCGGGTTCAGTTCCCAGGCAAAGACTTACACCACTTGTCTGTCAGTGGCCATGCTGTGGCAGTGGCAGTGGCTCACATACCAAAAAAAAGAAGAGGAAGAATGGCAATGGACATTAGCTCAGGTGAATCTTCCTAAGCAAAAACAAAAAAGAAAAGAAACAACACAAAGACTAAAGACTTGAGAAGACAATTCACCAAAAATGATATACAAATGTAAAATAAGCACATAAAAAGGTGTTCCATATTATTAGTCATTAGAGGAATACAAATTAAAGCCATGATGAAATAATAACATACATTTATTAGAATGGCTGAAACAAAATTTGCTGGTGCTGGGGTATTTGGTGAGCCTGGACACTCACCTTACTCTTTCACCCACAAGAGAGCTCCTGAGCCAAGGGGGCCTCTCTCAGCACCATGCTTCATGGGCTTGAGGGAGGGGTGATGTGGTTAAATTGAAACAGTCTTTTCTACCCTCTTCAACGTGTCTTTTCTTGTTTCTGTGCTCCATCCAGGTGCTGTAATCTCTCGTCTGGCTTCCAGAGCTCTTGTGAAGGTATTTCTGTTCAAGGATAATTGTCAAATTGGTGTTTCTATGGGAGGACAAGGGATGGGACCTCCTATTCCACCATCTTGCTGATGTCATTCCCACATTGGTTTCTGTAAGTTGTCTTTTCCCGTTAAAGCTGAGATTTTTGTGCTTCTACATATGCCAAGTAGTTTTGGATTATGTCCTGGACATCTTAAATATTATGTTATGTGACTCTCAGTCTCGTTTAAATCCTTTGGGAAAATGTTGATGTTTTTGTTTTGGGGATAATTTTACACCACCTCTCAAGAGTCATTGAAGGTTCCTGGGTTGGGATGGGGTTAATTTTCCAGCATTTCTGGGCTTCAGGCAGAGTGATCATGACCTTCCAAGGTTCCAGAAAATTCCTCAGGCAGAGACACAGACATCAGATGAGCAATCGGAAGTTGGCCAGCATACTTTGAAGTGGTAGAGTCCATGGGATATGATGGATTCCAACAAGGTCTGCTATGCTCTGACTGTATTTTGAGATATTAATCTATTTCCGTTCTTATTTAGCCCCGTGCCTCATGCCATTCTAGTGAATCAATCCATCTGTCAGTTCTGCCTTTTTCCTTCAGGAAGGAAATACGCATGAATAGAAAATTGCAAGTCTTTCTGGATTCTTATCCCTAGTGTTTAAGACTTTTATGTTTTAAAGACATAAACAGATTGTTTCAGCAATAAGCAAGGGCAAGGCTATGGGAGGAGGGACAGAGAAAGGCAGAGATGAGAAAGAAGTATGTAGATCTAAAGAGCAGAGGAAGCCAAGGACATATGTGGAGCATGTCCTACAGGCAAACAGAGGTACCCAGAGAGCAGGGGTCTCTCCCAGATTTCTCAAGACTCAAGCTCAAGGCAGAAGGGCAGCCAGCTCTGAAGGGGCTATTCAGATGACCAAACATGTGAAGCAATGATACAAGAAACATTTTTTTAAAACTTTAAATTGTTTTAAAAGAGGATGATTTTGCTCAGAGTCCTTTGAGTATTCCTTTATTTGATTCAAGATTTCAATACATTGAACAACTTTCTGGGTTTATTTCAATATGTAAAGAATTCATACTCTTAATTTCATAAACATTTAACAATATTATACCAAAATTGCTTGTTTTTCAGTTCTTAAAAATAGCACAGCAGGGGGCCAGCCCACTGGTGTAGCAGTTAAGTTCACACACTCTGCTTTAGCAGCCCAGGGGTCACTGCTTTGGATCCCGGGTGCAGACCTATGCACCACTTATCAAGCCATGCTTTGGCATGCGTCCCACATATAAAACAGAGGAAGATGGGCACAGATGCTGGCTCAGGGCCACTCTTCTTCAGCAAAAAGAGGAGGATTGGCAGCAGATGTTAGCTCAGGGCTAATCCTCCTCAAAAAGAAAATAGCACAGTAAAGCAGAAAACTAGAATACCAAAGATTGACATTTCATTCTTCACATATGATCTATGATAATTTGTTTCTTCCCTGTGAATTGCTCCATTTCTTCTTTAATTACATTGTGTAGAAACTTCAGAACAATGTAGGAGAAAAAGCAGTACTAAACAGAATCTTTTAATGCTGCAAATTTTTGAGAATTCCTTTGATATTTCGCTACTAAGAGTAACAGTTGCTGTATTTCCTTAGAGTGACTGTTGCTTAGTAAAGGAAGCTCCCCTCTTGTTCTAGTTTGCTTAGAGGTTTTGCTATGAATGAGTGCTGAATTTTATCACATGCCTCTTCTCCATCTGTTAAGGTGAATGAGTATGAATATATTATTTGCACTTTTAATCTATTAATACAATGAGTTATTTTGATAGAATTTCTAATGTTCAACCATCATATTATTTCCCGAGCAAACTCAACCTGGTCATAAATTGTTTTTGCATTTCTGGATTTAGTTTGTGAATATTTAATTTAAGAATTTACTTTGAAATTGTATTTTGTGTTCTGTTTTAGTCTAAATGTGTTATCAAGTTTATACTAGATCAAAAATGGAGGTGTCAATGATCCATATCTTTCTGTGATCTGTAAAAAATGTCTATAAAACAGAGTGTATTCTTTAGAGGATTGTAAAGCTGGACCCAGAAAACCATCTGGGTCTGGAGTTTTTGAGAAATAATATAAATTCCTAATATGTTGCCTTTGATAATTTCAGGTTTTTTTATTTCTTGAGAGTCAGTTTTGGTAATTTACACTCTTTTGGGGAAACTGACTGTTTTACCTAAGTTTTCAATTTATTGTTATAAAATTATTTATAACATTGACATATGATATTTTTTCAGTCTGGAGCAGATCTACAAAATGTTCTTTTGGAATTCCTAACATTACTTATTTGTGCTCTTCTTCTGTTTTTTAGAATGACTGTTGTTAGCAATCTGTCTAATTTATTAAGCCTGTATAAGGCAGCAGCTGTGGATTTTGTTGACCCTTTATATTTTATCTTTGTTTTATATTTTATTATTTTCTACTCTTATCTTCATTATTCGCTCTCTTCTTTCTTTGAGTTTACCATTTTTTCCAATTCTATAGTTGAAAGCATACACAATTAATTTCCCATTTTTTTCTCTAAGGCTATAAGCATTTCTTCTGGAGGCTCTTTAAACAAATGCCAAAGTTTTACTATGTATTATTTTTTTTGTCATTGCATTGAGAATATTTTCTAATTTTCATTACAATTTTTTGATTTATGGTTTATTCAGGATGGTGCTTTAATTTCTAAATGCATGGAATTTTTAGCTCTTCATTTTGTTATTGATTCACAATTTTAACTCATCATGGCCCAGAAAATATAGTTTGTATGTCAGTGTTATTAGGCATTTGTTGAGAAGTCTATATTTATTTCTATTTTTGTAAATGTCCCATACATGCTTGAAATGTAAATACCTTATGAATATGTATATATAATCTAATAATTAAGTGCAAAACTATAATGTATGTATACAGGTGTGCATATGTACATAGACAGGTAGACAGATAGAGATAGAGATAGAACTAGGGATAGGCAGTTTTATCTTGTGGTATCCATCAAATCACAGTTTATTTAATCTTTCCATATTCTTAATACAATTGTTTTCTCTTGATTGTTCTACATTCTGAGAGGTATATGTTAAATTCAAGGTGTTTATAGTTTGACAATGTTTTCTTTAAAATGTTATCAATCTAGCTCTTTCTGCATTATATAATTTGATGTTTATTTTTAGATTTTCTGATAAATTATTTCTTTCTTGCTCAAGTAATGATATTCATTATGCTTTTTGCCTTAAAATTTCCACCATGCTTGGTAATTCTCTGTACTTCATTCTGAGTAATCTCTTTGGTTCCAACTTTCAGTTTACAAATTCTCTCTGTATTAAATCTGCATTTTAACCAGTCCATTGAGTTTTTAATTTTATCTATAGATGACATGGCACTGTGCTCCATATCTCAGTGTTGCAAATGAGACGTCCAATGCTAGTCGGACTTATTTTTCCTTTGTAGATGACACATTCCTTTGCCTATGTGCTTATAAGATTTTTCTATTTATCCTTAGAATGGGTAAAGTATTTTACTGAATATGCCTCAGTGTTTTGCTACTTTTTTGTTAGTTTGTTTCTTTTTTCTCATTACTCTAGAATGAAACTTTGTGAGCCTGCTCAAGGCTTAACATGTTCATACTTTAGCTCAGAAAACTTTTCTTCTATTATTTCTTTAATTATTGATACTTCCCCCAAACTCATTTCTCTCTTAGAAATTCTTACCATTTGAATAAAATTCCTTATGTCTCTTAATCTGTTCTCTTATAATAGTTG